>NW_026606155.1:48517500-49142500 GCF_029834395.1 Sorex fumeus
CATGGCTTTCTTCTGCCTCTGCATTCTGGAATCATTTGGAAGATTTAGGGGACCATATGGAGTGCTGGGCATTGAACTTGGGTCAGCTGCATAAAAGGCAAGCACCTACCTGCTGTAATATAACTCCATTTCTGATATGTTTTTATTTTGATAATTGTGGGCATTGTTCAACTCTAACCAACTAAGTGTTTATACTTCGTAATTTTTTACATGTCATTGCATTTCCATGTCTCTTTCATTAGCCAGTTTACTGGCTGTTCTACAAAAATATTAAAGAATTTTTGTTATCTAAAACAAAACAGTGATAAAATGAAATTATACAATTAAAACAGGCAGAATTCTGGAGAGATTGTTTAGTCAGCTGCTGGGCGTGCTGGGCATGTAGGAGGCCTGTGTTAAATTCCTTCCAGGGCATGGTCTCCAAGCACTGGAAGGAGAATTCCATGAACAGGACACTGGAGGTAGCCCCTGAGAACTGCCATGGGTGGCCCCAAAACCAAAGCAAACTAATGGATTTTATATACATATATATATAATTTATGTGGAGCGATAGCACAGTGGTAGGGCGTTTGCCTTGCACGCACCCAACATGGCCGACCCGAGTTCGATTCCTCCGCCCCTCTCGGAGAGCCTGGCAAGCTACCGAGAGTATCTCACCCGCACAGCAGAGCCAGGCAAGCTCCCCATGACGTATTCGATATGCCAAACACAGTAACAACAAAGTCTCCAATGGAGATGTTACTGGGCCGGCTAGAGCAAATCGATGATCAACGGGAGGGCCTTTACTTTACTTTACTATGTATATATAATCATTCCCCCATAAAATATATATGAAGGAAAAACTGATAACTCCTAAAATGTGTTCCTTGCTACTGTGGAAAGGTATCAAGCTATTGATCAGAAAATCAGTCTAAATTAATTGGCACCTGTCCAGAAAAAACTGATCAAAGTTAATTCACTATGAATTTCTGAATGTAAATTATTTATGAATTTCCACTTAGAAGGCCAATGCAGATCTTTCCAGGCTTATAAATTAATCAAATTAAATTGCTAGTCATCAATAGTTTTCTTCCATAATTTTTGATTAATAGAACTCTAATGATGATTGCTAAAATTGTACAAAACCAGTCTTTCAACATTCACCAAAAAGCAAATTTGTCTGCAGTGTGCAGGTGTTCCAATTAGTCATGTAGATTAAGTGTTTTATTTCTATTTTCCCAACTTAATATTCTGTAGTAATTACATCTTCCCAAAACACCAGAGATAATTTTATCTTATTATGTTGTATAGCTCTGAAATGGTTCCATTATTATATTTTAAAAAATTTGCCAGGCTTTACAAAATTTAAAACGTGTCAGATTTGGTTCTCACCTGAATATAGATTTTATTTAAGAAATGAGAAAACTATCTTTATTCAATAAGTATGTTAATTTTAAAATAAACTTTTAATAAAAAGTTTATCTGACTTGGCATCACCTTAAGATTACTTTTATACAATATAATATAGGCAAATTAGTTATACACTTTCTTTCTTCCACATCTGGTGGTGCTCAAGACTCTTGATACTTATAAGATACTTTACAGTATCAAAGTCCTTAATGGGTTGTCCACACACAAGGTAAGTGCCTTAATCTCTGTATTATCTCTCTGGTCCTACAAGTCTGTGTTATAAAGACATATAATCCTGATCCTTTTCGGTTTCATAAGCATGATGATTGGCCATTCACACGTTTCTGTGACATGTGCCTCCGATAAATCTTATTACACACTTGGCATATTACCCATTTGACATGAATTTAGAAAAAATATATAAAATGCATTATCCTTTTGATTGATAAAAGTGATAAAGTTTCAACTGAAACTGCAGAAATAAAAAGAATTTGGGGACAGATAGTATAGGGTTGTTTGCCTGCTTGCTTGCTTTAAATGTGGTCAAACCTAGTTCAATCCCATCACCATATATGGTCACCAAGCACTGCTAGGAGTGATCCCTGAGAAAGAAGCCAAGAGAGCTCTAGAGAACCACCAGATATGTCCCCAAACAAAGAAAAAGAAAGGGAAAGAAAGTGAAAGAAAGGAAGGGAGGGAGGGAGAGAGAGACAGAAAGAGAGGAAGGAAGGAAGGAAGGAAGGAAGGAAGGAAGGAAGGAAGGAAGGAAGGAAGGAAGGAAGGAAGGAAGGAAAGAATCCATCACATAAGCTTCAAACTTGAGGCTAAAGAAAGTACATCATAGTGGATTTTGATATGTAAAGTGAAACACCATTCTGAAAATGGTCTAAAATGGCTTTCACATTCAGAATGGTTTAAAAGTGTGTATATATTGGTGGAGGGATGGGTACTCGATCATTGTATAACTGAAACCCAAGCACAAAAATGTGTAAATCTACAACTGTACCTCATGGTGTTACACTAATAATAGTGAAAGATTAATAATTAAAACTGTCTGATTTAAAATATAAGAAGTAAAATATCCCTTATTCTATAATGTCAATTTTAAACTATAGAAAACAAAACTTACTAAGATTTCTATCTGATTTTAGTAACATAATAAGCACAAGTCATTATACAAAGAAATAGCTAAATTTTTATACATAACAAAGTACTACTATCTAAAGAAAATTTTAAAATATCAGTTTTAATATAATGAAAAACATTAATATTATAGTAAGAACAATATGCAATACTATGAGATTAACTAAAGAAGAATTGAGTAGTTGAAGAGATTAACATGGTTGAATTATAGTTTTCACTATGGTTAAAATATTAGTTGTTTTCAAATTAATTGGAAGCAATTTCCAAATTAATTGAACAGAATCATAATTCTATTCAATACCAATAAAAATCTGACAAATACTGCCTCAGTAAAAATCAATACAATCCCCAATAAAAATTCATGAAAATTTACATGTACATTTTAAATATATTTTTAAATGCAACTTATGTGGGAAAATTAAATAATATTGATGAAGGAACAAAATTTGTGAACTTACTCTCTAGTATGTGTGTCTCTGCTTGTGTGTGCTACCATGACTCTTTAACATATGCACATTTTTTAAAAATTTTTATTAGTGAAACACCATGAGGTACAGTTGTAGACTTACAAATTTTTGTGCTTGGGTTTCAATTACACAATGATAGAGTACCCATCCTTCCACCAATATATGCACATTTTTAAACCATTCTGAAAATTTTAGATTTTGGTAATTTAGAGGAAAGTTGCACATACTAATTTTTCATTGTAATAAACTCAGTTGGTTCTTTTCCAGACCTCTACATTTGCTTGTTTGGAATCAATATATGCCAGCAGTGAGTTTGTACCTTTAAATTTTTTCTGTACATGTTTATGAGAGAGCAATTAACACTATGTTCACAAGAAATACAAGAGCTGGAGAGAGTATAGTGGGTAAAGCATTTGCCTTGCATGGGATCAACTCTGATTCTATCTCCAGCATTCCAGGTTCCCTGAGTGCCAGAAAGAGTAACACCCGAAGATAAAGCCAGAAGCAAGTCCTAAGCACTGCTGCTGTCCCAAAACCAAACCAAAAGAGTCTCAAGTTCTCAAAACATACACAGAAGCAAATTGATATTTTATTGAATAATATGACAAGCATTAAATATAGTGTTTTCTGTGCCCAAAGGGGGGATGGGAAGGGAGGAGACAGAGAGAGAGAGAGAGAGAGAGAGAGAGAGAGAGAGAGAGAGAAAAGCACCAAGCAGGCAGGCAGTCAGACAAGAAAAGCACCAAAGGGGTGGGGGTGATGGGAGGGAATCTAAGGACATTGAACCTGGGAAATATACACCAATGAAGGGATGGGTGTTGGGACACTGTATGACTGAAATCTAATCATGAACAGCTTTGTAATTGTCTGTATCTCAGTGAATCAATAAAAAAGTTAAAAAAGAAAACTTCATAAAATTTTGAGTAGAGGTTAAACAAATCTGCATTCCCACTAACAGTGCATAGGCTCCCTTTCTCTTCCCACACTCATGACATTTGATATTTCAATCTTTTAAATTGTTATTTGTTTTTTCCTAATAAGAATTGTTGTTGAACTTCCATGTATCAATGGACAATCTGGCTAAATATATCCTCTGTTTCCTAAATATAGTGCTTGGAAAACAGCAAAATAAATGGTATTATATAGGAGAAAACTAAAAGAACACAAAATATCCTAACCATGAAACATTAATTGACCTTTATAAATATAACTTCTGTTCAACCAAAAAAGTAAATAAAAAATAAAATTAAGGAAGTAGGCAAGGCAGTATTGGTGGGAAATACATAATCACATATATATGAAAATTGGCTTATGTGTTGATTATATGAATATATACAACTTGGCAATAACCTGTCACTGTCCTCCCGTTGTTCATCGATTTGCTCGAGTGGGCCCAGTAACACCTCCATCATGACAAGCATTAAAATGTTTTAATGGGGGAAATATTCTTATTGACACTAATATGAAAAAGGCAATAATGAAGTGAAAAATGTTTAATATCATTGATATACCCCAAAATCCTTACTACAGAAAAATCATGAAAACAATTGAGTTCACCAAAATTTAGAGTTTGAGAAGCTACTAGTATGGTCATAAACTTTTGGTAAATTCGTAAATCTTCTTCCCTATGGTTTAGCATTTTTTATGGCTTTATTTTTAAAAATGCATAAATTCACATTATAGCATATTAGTTTTCTTAAGAATTTATTAAATGAAAATTAGAATTATGTGCACAAAATATTTATACAATAGTGTACGGAATTTTTTTGGGGGGGTCACACCCGGCGATGCACAGGGGTTACTCCTGGCTCATGCACTCAGGAATTACTCCTGGAGGTGCTCGGGGGGATCATATGGGATGCTGGGAATCGAACCCAGGTTGACCGCTTGCAAGGCAAATGCCCTACCCGCTGTGCTATGGCTCCAGCCCCAGATGTACTGAATATTTTTCATGGAAACTAAAACATGGAAATAGCAAGATGTCTATCAATCTAAAAATATTTAGAAAATGGTCCAGAGAAATAGTACAGTGAGTAGAGCATTTGCCTTTCACATTGCCTACCTGGGTTTCAATCCCTGGGACCTACACTCCCTCCAGCATAGAATTTCTGTTAAAAATAATCTTAAATAGATATGAAATCTTTTAAATGAATATAGACCATTAAAATGCCTAGTTTACATGTTTATTCTGTTTTATAGTAATCAAAATATTGTAATGAAATTATATAATCTTATATATAATATTGTAATGACTTTTTAAATTTTTAAATGCTTTGTTTATCCAGTTGTGTGCTGATAAGTCAGTTTTCTGGAAAAATGAAATATCTGATTTATATTTACTGCATGCAAATTTTCATGATGTATAAAATTAGACTGAGGTCTATTTCAAATTTTGTATTTGGGAAGATAAGCACATACTTTGCTGTCAACAGCAAGTTGAGGTAGTTCTAAACATACCATTGTTGTATTCTGTAGTAAAACAATGGCATTGCTAATGTATGTCTTAGTCATTTGATTTTCCTTGATTTATCTTGCTGGGTATATTCAGTGTCATCAAGTGTTTCAAAATATTAATTTAGAGCCATTTTTATTTTTTCTGCCATATAGGTGTTTGTTATATGATTTTTATAATCATATTTTTTGGTTATTTTAGATTTGATTTCCTTTTATTGTAGGGCCACACTCAGTTGAGCCCAGTGCCATGATTGGGGTTGCTCCCAACAGTGCACCTGTTGGGTTGCACTGTTGACATGTGCTATAGATTGACATAGATTGAATCTATGTCTCTTGCATGCAAAATATGTACACTAACCCACTACATTTTTCAGTCCTGCATTTGAATTTAAAATGTCATGTATCACTCATTTTTTAAAATTTTTGAAATATTATTCATGTTAATATTTCTATTTTTTTCTGACACAGACTTTTAATATTATAAGTATTCTCAGTTTAGTTTTAAACATATTCCATAAGTTTTAGTATATAACAATTTTTATTTTTTAGTTGGAAATACTTTCTGGCTTCTGCAGTGACATTATTTCTTTGATTCAGAGGTTATTTTACAAGATATTGTTCAAGTACATAGAATTTAAGAATTAATCTTTAAATTTATTTTTTATTTTTCTAGCTTGAATTTTCTTATTTTATTTTGTGACTCCAAGGATAGAATTTATTTATTTATTTTTAGAAGGTCTTCTTTACAAGGTCTTGAGTCGTGCCTAATTTAATTAAGCCTTATTTCTACAATATGTTTGGAGTGTTATAAATACGTACTCAAGCAATATGTGTACCAAAATTTTTGATAAATTTATTTTAATTTTTATCCAGTTCATTGTAGTTTATACCTCACTCTTCAGCAAATTTTCTTATTGACCCATGGATTATTTAGAATTATGTTAATCTATCTCTAAGGTTCATAAATATCTTCCTGCCATATTTTTGTCATTGGTGTTTATGATTGTCATTGATTCTATAATGGTTAGAAAGTTCATTCTGACTGACTTCAGAATGAATTATGTTCATGTCTCATAAGTACTTGAAAAGATCTGGTATTTGGTGTAATGTTTGATAAATGTCAACTTAGTTCTCATTTTAGGACATAATCATCGATATTCTGGCTGATTTGTAGCTGAAACACCCGACGCCTATTCTATACCTCTAGCCCCAATTTCTAATTTTATTTATTGTAATTTCTCATTGTAAAACTTTCATTTGCTGTATTGTATACATCTTAATTTTCTGATTAAACTTTGTAGCTTTTCATTTAGCTATATCCAGTGTTTTACATTATTTTGATAAAGTATCCAGTCAAATCTATTTCAGTATTTTCTCCTGAAAATCCCAGTGTCTTCATTGCTTATTATCTATTGTCAATTCTTCTATTATTCTTTGGTATGTCTCTTAGGAAAACTCTTTTGCTAGGGAGTTTCATTTTTATTACTAAACTTTGCCTGAGCAGATGAAAGACTTGGTATGGTTTATTTTTCTCCACATTTCTGACTCTTGGTGCATGGCTCTTAAAGTTTCCAGCTCAATGCTTGGACTACTCATGGAAGCATTTTGCCTGCTCTGTATTATGCCTTGAAAGAAAAATGTCAATGGTATGTTAGCAACCTATTTTTGTCTTTTTCTGATGATACTTCAAACATGTTGTTTGAACTTCAATTTAAGTCTATATAAAATAACTGTCATTGACAATATTATAAACCACGATGCCTAAAATAAAACTTTGGAAATTAAAAAATAGTTAAAGGATTCTTAAATCTTATTAGCTTTTAAAAATATTTCTCTTTAGAGGTAGAGCTGGTAACTGAGTAGTCAGAAATAAAAATTTGATTCAAAATATTTAAGGACTTTTACTTTTTTTTTTAATTTATTTATTTATTGAATCACTGTGGAAAAAGTTACAGAGCTTTCGGGTTTAGGTCTCAGTCATGTAAATATCAAACACATTTCCCTTTACCAATACTTATTTTTAACCCCGAACCCCAATAGACCCCCACCTCGCACCCCTCCCAATTCTTGTGAGGCAGATGAGTTCTAGTTAATACTCTATCTACTTTGACTAGATAGATTGTTTCGATAGAAGATGCACAATTATTGTTTAGAGTTTACGACCCACCCCCCACAATCAGACATGCTGAAACAGCGTTGTGAAATGATTTGCTTTCTACAACTTGGTTTAAGAATAAAATGATGTTGTGCGGCCGCAATAGCGGCCGCGCGGTTTTGAATTTCTGCTATTTTACTTATTGACCCTGGAAGAATTTCTATTAAAAGTTAGCTAGTTAAGAGATTGGTTTCTGTGCCCTGGAGTCGTGGCCGTGGTGGAGAGCTGCTCGTGGGGGGCAGCTGGCGACCTCGGTGGGGCGTGGGGGACGGCCCACAAAGCCCCCCTTCCCATGAGGTCCCTGCCGCTCCCGCCAACCCCGGCTCAAACCTGCTGTCCACAAGGCTCCCGTGCGGCCGCCATCTTTCTTTCCAGAGAGGAGCGGGCGGACTTTTACTTTTTATTATTAAAAATATTGTAAATCATTGTGCCTTGATAGAAAGTTTCAAAAAAGAAAAATACTTTTAACAAAGTACATTACTGTAAGAACTGAGACTAATTTCATATTTGGAGTGTATAATGAGTGATGATAATAGAACACAGAAAATTCAGGCATCACAAGCAAGTAAAATAGAAAATAATCCAGTATCTTAGCTTGATTCACTTTTGTATCATAAATTTAACATTCTTCAAGCTCCTAAAGAGGAAACTTCATTCCATATTTGTTTTAAAGGAGCAAAAATGTAATAGGATATGAAAAGATTTACAACATGATGATTTGCATAATAAAGGTGCTAACAGTAATGTCACTGCACAATATGATGCTAAATAAACAATAGTAATTGACAAATGAATCAACAAACATTGAAAATTTTAAATTAAGAAATAAGTGCATAGATCTTTCTTCCCTAATTGCAGATGTTTTATTGTAGACACTATTCAATAAAAATATAATCAGTGAACACTTTTACAGGTAAAATTTAAGAAATATTTATTATTACCGGTTACCGTGACATATCATATGACATTCAGCAGTTTTAATTATGGCCATATTATTTTAAATTTAATATAATTAGTAAATTACAACAGTGTTAAAATTTATAGTATTATTGCACAACTGCACAAACTGGCACCTGGTGTCCACAACCCTCCTCCTTTATGTCTCCTCTAGACTGATCTTCTCAGCTCTTCCTGCCAAATTTGGCAATTGGCTCTGTATTCCAGTATCAGTGGTTTGTTTTTGTTCAGCAATTCCTGCATTCTCATTTGACATTTTCTAAATTAATAGGATCATCCTGAAGTTGTCCTTTCTCCTCTGATTTATTTTGCCTAATGTGATACTCTACAGTTCTATCCATGCTGCAGCAAAATGAATGATTTCATCTTTTCTTATAGCTGCATAGTATTACATCATATATATATGTATATATATATATATATACATATATATATATATATATGGCTGGAGTGATAGCACAGCGGTAGGGCGTTCGCCTTACAAGTGGCCAACATGGCCGACCCGAGTTCGATTCCTCCGCCCCTCTTGGAGAGCCCGGCAAGCTACCGAGAGTATTTGATATGCCAGACACAGTAACAACAAAGTCTCCAATGGAGATGTTACTGGGCCCGCTCGAGCAAATCGATGATCAACGGGAGGGCCTTTACTTTACTTTACTTTATATATATATATATATATGTATATTACTATCACCCTGTTGTTCTTCGGTTTGCTCGAGCAGGCCTGGTAATGTCTCCATCTGTCCCTGTCATGTGCAAGTGTAGCCCAATGACATAATGGGGGCTCCTTCAGGGTCAGGGGAATGAGGACCATTCATTGTTACTGTTTCTGACATATGGAGTATGCCACTGGTAGCTTCTCAGGCTCTGCTGTGTGGGCGGGATACTATCGGTAGCTTGCCAGGCTCTCTGAGATGGATGGAGGCTTTTGGGGCTGTTTCTAATCACCTTTACAGGTGTTCCTAGTCAGGCATATAGGAGGGTATGATACTCTCAATAGACTGCCGGGTTCTCTGAGAGTGAGAACTAGAGAATAAGAGGTCGCACAGGGCTTCTGGGAGCTTGGTTTTATAGTCTCTGGATGGCCGTTGATGGGTTACACGGCAGTTAGTGGGTGTAATTTTATAGATACTGGAAGGTGGGAGAATTGGGTGGAGGAGGCCCAGTCCCAAACTGAGCAGGCTTGGAGATCTCAGCCCCGGATCCCGCACACCTGGGTCCCTCTGCCAGTTCCTCATCCCAGCATGTGGAGAGTGGTCTCAGCATGACTTTGGCTGGGTCCCGGAGGTCTTCAGCTGTCGGGGCTCTGCTTGGGGCAGAGAGGGAAACTCAACCCATCCTCCTCCAAGGGGCCCAGGTGAGGATAGCCACATACATACATACATACATACATACAGCCACATACAAACATACATACAGCCACATGTATGTATATGTATGTTATATTTATGTATATATGTATATATATGCATATAGATATAGATATGTAGATATATATGATATAAGTTAAGTATTATAGCTTGATCTATTCATTTGTAATTGCACATTTGGGTTGTATTGATATTCTGACTATTGTATTAAGTACTACAGTGGACATGGTTGTGCATATATTCTTTCAGATTAATATTTTTGTGTTGGGGTAGATGATAAAAAGAATCTTTGGGGACATATAGGAGTTTATCTGGGTCTTTTATTTTTGGGAGATTTCAATAATGCTTTCCATAGAGGTGGAATCATGATATTGGGTCACATTATTTTTTAAAAATAAACTCTCCATAACATTCCATTTTTAACTTTAGTTTGTGTTTGGTTGATTTTTTTTTTTTTTTTTTTTTTGCTTTTTGGGTCACACCTGGTGATGCTCAGAGTTTACTCCTGGCTTTGCACTCAGGAATCACTCCTGGCAGTGCTCAGGACACCATATGAAATGCTGGGAATCGAACCTGGGTTTGGCCGCGTGCAAGGCAAACAGCCTACCCGCTGTGCTATCACTCCAGCCCATAATTGATTTTTAATGCTGGTTAGAGTTAGGGTAGATAAGGATAGAAACTTTAAAAGAATTCCATTTTCATATCAATGATAAAGGGGTAAACTGGTGACTGGTTTTCAGAAGATTGTGTGAGTGACTGGCATTTGAAAATTAAGAGCTTGTGAATGACTGTTATAAGCTTTGGTCCATGAATGGGAAAGATCTTTTACAAGATTATAGAAACAAGCATCTGTTAAAGCTTGAAAAGTAATCAGTAATAAGAGGCAGAGAAGGAAAGTGCTGCTATAGAGCTATAGAGTAAGCTGGGGAGGTGGGTGGTAGTGGGAGGGAAACTGGGGTCATTAGTGGTTGGAAATGGACACTGGTGGAGGGGTGGGTTTTGGATCATTGAATGACTGAAACCTGATACTGAACAGCTTTGTAACTGTATCTCACAATGACTCAAATTAAAAAATTAAACTTAAATAAAAACAAAAAAATGTAATCAGTGACAAGTTAGAAATGAATAGAGAAAATGGTTAGAGGAATTACTGAAGAAAGATCTAGAACTTGACACAATAGTGGTTGCCGGTACACTGGATCATCCTGATATAGAAGATGAAAGGAGAAATGAGGCCTTATCAAAGATTGGCCCTACCTGGAATATATTTAAGTCATTTTTATTAAGCCTATTTATTTTTCCATTGAAGTAAGAAACCATAACTATAACTGAATCTGTGAGAGATGGCTTCAAGTGGAAGCCTGTGTATGATGATAACAGAAGTACAAGGATGCATTAAAAGGAAGATAAATGAAGCATTGCTGAGCAACAGAGATTATAGCATTCTGAATAGCTATGTATTTCAATGGTATCTCTTAAGAAGAAACATGGTATCTCTCATGCTTCTTAATTATGATTGTTTAATTATTATTATGATTGTCTGGGTGGTCTTGTTAACTCTTACCTGTTTTTGTTGTTTTAATTTCTTGTGGTTCAGAAAATTGAACACAAAACTTTACATTGAGCAAGGCAAACATTCTGCCATTAGGCTATATCCCAGCCCAAATGGGTTTTTTGGTGTTTTGATTGATTTAGAGTGGTGACAAGGATAAATCTTGAATCTTGCATATTTTATCACTGACCCTTTTATAATTGAATTTAACCATGATTTTCGTTTCATCATTACTACAGTTTAATAATAACATGTGGTTAGTGTGCAATCACAAAGCGGGTAGGAAAGTCCCAAGGCTCGCTCTAACGGGCTGCTTTCGGGAGTCTCAGGCCACTTCCCCACCCTGGAAGGTAGGTGCAATGGGCAGACGATCAGTTGCCATTTATTCCATTCTGCCCACATGCCTGTTCCAGTCTCACTAAGATCCTCATTCCTGTCTCCTACTCTCCCTCTTGCTAGTCTCTCCAGCCTCTCACTCACTGCCTTGGTCTCTTTCCAGTCCCTCTCCATCTCCTGCATTGGGGGCAGCATAATCAACATATCAAAGCCCTTCTGGATCACTGATCTGGCTCAAAGACTGAAAAACCACCTAGGGTTTTTTTTCTCCTTCCCTTAGTCCAGTAACTTAATTAACATCTTAATTAACATCTTAAGTCTACTTCTTAATATTAGTTATTTTTGTATGGACACAGTAAGAGATACATTGAGCTTGTAGGGTGGCTCTCCTGGGAAACATCTCACCACAGGCTCAGACTACAGTGCTCAGGCCAGATTAATCTTTCCTAACCCTAGCAGGGTCCAAATCTAGTTATTACTTTTTAAATCATGACAGAATTTGTCCATGACCAAGCTCTTAACTTATAGTTAAGCATTATGGCACTTTGGCCAGAACGATTTCGATGCCAGGGTAGCACATAGGTCACTGCTTGCCCTGGGTCCATCCAGTCCCTCGTCGGGACCCTGCTTTTGGGGTGCTAGGAAGAAAGGGAAATTGAGGCTTAAGTCGAGAGAACAGATGCCCAGGAGTGAATATTATACAGAGTCAATCAACTCCCAAGTATAAAAAGCATAGCATTAACTGTCTTCCTGTGTCTATACAAAAAGGATATTGCTCTGAATTAACTATACAAAGGACTTAAGGAGAAGAGAAAAGCAATATTTACAAGTTAACAGATTCTGATTAGGAGACAAAGGTGACTGAACAGGTGGGGAAGCAGAGCACAAAAAAAAAAGAGGTTACAGATAAACAGAGGAATGGGAGCACTGTGATGGGAGTGACCCAATAAATCTAAGCTCCTTGTGCAAAGCAGAAAGGACAAATCAATGTTATCCTACAGGTTAGTGAACAACTATTCAAAGTGCAATAATCTATCCTGGAACTATTTGTGTATTTGTGTGTTACTTCTTTCCGAAAAATAGAAAAATATTCAGTAGTACTAGGGGAGTCTTGAAAGATAACAATATAAAATAAGTTATCTTTAAAGAGTTCTTTTATAGAAAAGTATAAATTTTAATACTGTTAAATTTATTTTAAGAATTATTTCCCATTGAAGTAAAAATACTTTCAAAGCCTCTCAGAAATAAGTTTAATCTGACTCATTGTCCCTAAATAAACTTGTGATTATATAAATAAAACAGACATCTCCTGGGCCAGAAATCATTGAATTCAAGATTATTTTTAGTACTAAACATTATTTTTAGCACTCCTCTTGGTTTTTAAAAACTATATCTGAACAAAGTATCTCTAGTTTTGTTTAGAATCATGTTTTCTTCCTGATATGCAATGGCAGAGGTCAGGTCCCTCTAATGCCTCAATTATGTAATTAATTCTAATAATCCTTTTAATTCAATTACACAAAGCACTAAACCTTCACCTTTCTTTCTTAGTTCTTTCATTCTATTTTGTTCAAATCCCGATGGGCTGCATATAGAAACAGGAAGAAAAACAGCTTGACCAAATATAATGTATTTGTCACATTCATTTTGTCAATACAGCATAAAATTAATTAATATCAACATTACTACTAACATTTTGATTCAGTAAAAGTTTCCTATAATAAGTCTAAGTGCAAAGACAAAGTTAATTTGACTGCTTTTACCATTAAGCTTTTTAAAAATGTTCAAGATAATGCTATCAGAAACTACCTGCATTTTTATAGTCATTTATCTGCATTTCAATATTACTCCGTGACTGTTTCTAGTGATATCAGAATAAAAGTAGAATTAATAAAACTTTTGTCTATCTGAATAGTCAAAATTAGAAAATTCCAGTAATGTTTGGATACCTGTTGATTTACAAGTAGAAATTGCAGAATCAAGATCAAAATTAGATGTGCCTTTGTTCTTTGGAGCTGTTATAAATCATGCATTTTAATCTATTAATGATCTATTTCCAAGATAATTATTTAGTGTTTTATTCCACTATGTACCTCAGTAGTTGCTAAAAATTTTACCTAAATAATTATCAAATGATAGAGGATTCTTCATTAACTATGTCAAATAACAGATAAGAAATTATTAAGTTCAAAAGGTTTCTTGATGTGTACCAAATACCCATCAAATATTAATAATGGCTTACATATGCTCTAAATGATTCTGTGGTGCTATCTCAACTGCTCAATTGAATAAAAAGAACTGCTAGTACTGATGTATCCTAAAGACCATAGGTAGACTAGGAATGCAAAAATTCATGTATGTGTGTGTGTGTGTGATGCCAAGTACTCTGCATTATAATTTTCAAAAGTTTACTTTTGAAAGATTAGTTTGTTTGCTTTCATAAAATATGTAAGTGGAGTTACCGAAGATTTTGGTCTTAACATTGCCTCCTATCCCCAAATTTCAAAAGGAATGAATACAAGCACAAATTCTTTTATGTGCTATCCTTATAGCTAGTTGGAAATAAATTGTAAAGATTTTCTATGGATCTCTCTCCACCCCCACAAGTGATTTGTTTTAAAAATAAACTGTTTTTATGTGAAACTCTCTTGGCTGACTCTTGAAATATCTGCTGTAGTTTGCTGTGAGAACAGATTAGTTACTTGTCAGAGATTATGATCTCAAAGTTATTGCTGCTCAGTATATTTCAGTTTTTTTCAAATACACAGAGAAGTTCACTAGGATGTGTTTTTAAACAATGCCTTTGTGTCTGAGCTTCATCCTGAGGCAAGAATGTGAACCTTTGATGTTGCCTAAACATGCAGATCTACAAATTTTATGCTAAAGTAACTTCAATGACCACTGGTCCCAGAGCCCTAAAAGAGTTCCCTAAAATAATATTACTTTCTTCACACTTTGCATATCAAAATCCACTATGCTATATTCTCTTTAGCCTTAAGTTTGAAGCTTATGTGATGGATTCTTTTTTTCCCTTTCTTTCTTTCTTTCTTTCTTTCTTTCTTTCTTTCTTTCTTTCTTTCTTTCTTTCTTTCTTCTTTCTTTCTTTCTTTCTCTCTCTCTTTCTTTCCTTTCTTTCCTTCCTTCCTTCCTTCCTTTCTTTCTTTCTTTCTTTCTTTCTTTCTTTCTTTCTTTCTTTCTTTCTTTCTTTCTTTCTTTTTTCTTTCTTTCTTTTTTCTTTCCTTCCTTCTTTCTCTCTCTCTTTACTTCTCTCTTTCTTTCTCTCTTTCTTTCTCTTTCTTTCTTTCTTTTAACAAAATTGCCTCCTAAATTTCCCCATTTGTTGTATGAAAATAATCAAAGGTATTGCTTATTATTTGTTCTGTATACCCTGTATGCCTCTTCTGACAATATTACCGATAGTGATACTTTTCTTGTATACTGTTTTGTTTATACTTCACAGACAATCAGTTTTATAATAGGCCATTTTGTCCTCATTAGTTTTGCTGCAGGAAAGTTTAGTGCATAATCTCTTATTTGCTGCTATTAAGTAAATATATATATATATATATTATAAATTATGTATATATATATTATAAATTTCACTTCTGGTTTTGCCTTTTTCTTTACTTATTCGTGTATAATTTCTTTTTTTACTTCAATATGCAGTATATGAATGTTGAAGTCTCTTAACTCTTCTTAGACTATGGCAAGGTATAAATAAATGAGAAGCTGAAGTTGTGTCAGAGTCTTACTTATATCATATCCCATTTTTGGAGGGAGAAGAGTTAAATTTCATATATAGAGCTCCCATACTGAGTCAAAAGCACTCAACTAAAATTTGTGATATAACCACAGAAAACAAAACAGTGATCCAAAATTTCAAGAGAGACTACATTTGACAAAAGTCACGTATATCTTTCACAAAAGAAGTGTGATGAATTTTGAAAGGAAGAGGTTATTGCTCTGAACTCAAATGATAGAATAAGAGCTGATAGTTATCAACAAAGTCAGTAGCAGCAGAAATGAAGCGCTCTAGCAAAACGAAACTGACACAAACTAAAAATATGTCTGTAGGTAGCCATTTAATGAAGAAAAAGTAGTTCTGTTCACTCAGAAAATACATAGTACCTAGCTATTACAAACAATAAATGGTAATAAATTCTCAAATTTTTAAAACAAATGCAAAACTGTGTTTCTATTACTTTACTAAAAAAAATTTCTGGGACATATGCAATACAGTTTAGAGTAACTTTTTAAGAAAAGTTTTGTTCTTTAAATAGTTGTGACTTTAGAATGATATATTTCCAGTCATACAGAAAAAAAGTATATTATAAACCAAATGTTTTCTCTGAGTTTCAACTGGATAGATTTTAACTTTGCTGTAAGTAAAAATGAGAAATTGTAAAAGTATAGAGTTAGAGTAGATATATGCAGAGGATTGAGGTAAGGGAATGTTTTAAGATCAGATAAATTTAAATAATTGCTCTCTTTTGTTACTCCATGATGAAACTAAATGTGAACTTTATGTGGGTAAAGTTCTGCTCCAAGTCAAAGAAACATATTTTACCAAAATCCTTGAAATAGTTATTCTCCAAACTTCTCATTCATCTGTTCCTCTGCTCTATGTGGAATTCTGAATGAATTTGTTCACACATGGATATGTCCTTCTACTATTAGATAATATTTACAGATAAAATAGTAAGGAAAATGGGAGTCAGTAAGTAAATGTTTAGAAAAATAAGACTCACTGAGTATCATATCTACTCATCTGGATAAATGATATATAAGTGTATATGTATACACACAGACATACACACATGTCAACTTTGATAAACTGCTATTTCTAATTGCTCCATATTTTTTGTCATTCACCATGTCTGACAGATTTCAGAATTATACATGGCCACTTGAGAGAAAGTGTAAAAAAATGTTTTATTTTTACTTTTAATTACATGAAATTAGTGGTATTAAAACATACATAGGTGTGGTACATATATCATGGCTCCACATTTTAGATTTTTATTTATTTATTTTTCCAGAATTCTGGAGATTTACCATTACACAGTATTAATAGACTATTTCTTTCCTCTATTAAGTGTTTTTCAGAAAGACAGATCATTTGTTCTAATTCAATTAAGGAAAATATTCTGCAACAAGATTCTACAGGATTTTGAGGAGTGATTCACAAAAGGCGTGTGGTATTTATCAGGCACCATCACTAATTGGCACCCACTTGTGTAAGAAGGATTAATTTATTTGCTTGACAAATATTTTATTGAGTAAAAGTCAGTTTCCCTGCCTATTTTTATTTGATATTATTTACATTTTATATTGATATTTAATGATTTTTTTCTATTATTGATTTTTAAGGAAATAATAAAAATTGCAGGTTAGTTTACAATGAGACTAGGTGTAAAACACAAACTTCACTGCTAAACACTGGGGATGCAGATCAGTAGGAATACATAGTAAAACCATGACAGTATTTTGTATTCATTAAATAATTTCTTAGAGTAATTGACAAAGTGGCCACATGTGCTCAGGTTAAAGGTTAGATGACAGTCAATAACATAAATACCTGGAAATAATTTCATATCAATGTCCTATGGATAAACTTATATCCCTTTTTTTATTCTTTTTTTTCCATATTACCAAACTAAGTGAATAACAAATTTTCTTTTGGAAAACATTGTGCTCAAGAAGATGCTGGCATACAGAATCTATGTATGCGGGTAGCTGAATCAAAAGAATAAAAATATTTTTATAAACAACTCTGTGGAGGAGGGTGTTCTGGTAGATAATAGTTGTCCGTCTAACTGTATGCATTGGTAAGAAATATAAAAGAGACAAAATCAGATGTGTTTTTTTGGAGAAGACAACATATTGAATAAATTAGTAGGCAATGCAAATGTGGGGAGGTAGTGTGCAATAAAGAACCAAGTTGGGAAAGGTAGATTTAATGGAGAAGGTCTTTTTAAAGAAAGAAAAGTGGGTGAAGAGATCAAGATATTCCTAAAAGTGGTGATATGACAAGTTTTAGCTATTGAATCAGAGAGACTAGAATGCTTCATCACATAGAAATGTGGTGATTGGAAATAAAACAATTATAACTCAAAGAAGTGGAACCAATTAGTTTTCACTAAGGTGGCATTTGTGCTGTAACAGAAACCAAAAATGCTAAACGAGTTTCAAAGTGATAGTGTAGGAAAGGAAGAGAAAAAAAAAGTCCAAGTTTTAGACAAAATAAATGGAAATAAAATCAGTCTGGCAGCTAGGAATAAAAAGGCCAGATAAAGTTCCATATAGCAAATGCAACAAGAGTGTGCTCTGACCTCTAGAACATGTCCTCACTAGCTATTGAAAACTAGTCCTATTACTAATGGGAACTGAAAACTAATTTGAATGAGATTAAAGGTGAGTGGTTTATATATTACTGTTTTGACAGTGAGAAAGTAAAAGTAAATGAAGTGGCTACACAATATAACTTGAGGAAAGACTTTTTAAGTGTTTGTTTCTTTTTTTTTCCCCCAGTGAATATATTTGATCATGTTTATAGATTCATGGTAATGTCCTTGTTGTAAAAAAAAAAATCAGGCAAGACCAGAAAGATAATACTGAGATTGCCTTATAAAGCTTGCCTTATGGAGACCGAACTGGTTTTGATCCCTGGTACTCCAATTGGTCCACTGAGTCCTGCAGGAGTGACCCCTGAGCCCTGGACTTGGACTAAGCCCTGAGCACTGATGACTGTGGCTCAAAAGAAAACAAAAAAAAAATGAGAGAAAAAATACGTAGAACATGATATTAATATGTTTAGGGATGTAACCTGAGATAAAAAGCACAAATAAAGAGTGGGTGCCTTTGAAATAAATATGCAGTGATAAAACGCTCAGAATAGTGAGAGCAGTGCTAGAGTAAAAGAAGATTTGACTTCTCTTACCCCAATTTCACTTTATTTTTTAAATTAATTTATTTTGGGGTCATGCCTGGTGATATTCAGGGTTTATTTTTTGGCTCCATGCTCAGGGAACACTCCTGTTCTTGATCACTTAACATCCCATTACTCATCAATTTGCTTGAGCGGGCGCCAGTAACGTCTCCATTTACCCCTGTTGCATGCTAGTGTAGCCCAATGGCATCTGCTCATTCTAGGAACACAAATAGCCTCAACCCGAACGTTCAGGGTCTTGACAAAGAAGTCTGACCATCTCATAGGTTGCCGGCCACATGATCTTTTGACATCCCGTGGAATCCAGTAGGTAATGGCTCTAATCCAGCAGTCATCTCCAAATCTCATTATGTGTCCAGCCCATCTGATTTTCAATGCTTTGGCAAACGAGACCACGTCCCTGATTCTTGACTGTCAACAGAACTCCAGATTTCTGTCATTTGAGTGAAGCATGATACTCCAAGCATAGTTCTTTCGATTCCTCTTTTGGAGACCCGAATAGTATTCTCATCCTGTTTTTATCACTCCTGTTGGGATTCAGAAAACTATGTGGGATCAAATCAAGATTGGCCATGTGCAAGGCAAGCACCCAACTCAGTGTACTATCACTGTGTGCCCCTTTTCCCAACAATGTTAAATTTATACTAGAAAGCTGTAGTAATCCAAGCTGTAGTACTCGAGTTAAGGACAGAATCTCAGACTGATGGAATAGAACTTAGAATCAAAAAAACAGATTCTCAAGATTAATGGACACCTAATTTCTGATATAAGGAGCAAAAAGTAGGAATTGGAGAAAGAAAAGCATCTTTAATAAATGGTGTTGGGAAAACTGTTTAGGAAGGTGCAAACTGTTCAGGAAGTTCAGTCCCCTTCCAACACCATGCAAAAAAGTTAACTAAAATACCTTAAAGACCTCAATATTAGACCCAAATTAATAAATTGTAATGGGAAAGACATAGGTAAAATACTTTGTAACAATTAATCCAAAGAATTTTCAATGAAGCAATGCCATTGGTAAACCAAACAGAAGCAAGATAAGCAAATGGGAGTACATCAAACTAAGAAGGACTTGCACTGCAAAAGAACAGTGACAAGAATAAAAAGCCACCCTATACACTGGGAAATAATCTTTGCCTATCACTCATCTGACAAAAGATTATCATCCAAAATTTATAAAGCACAGGTTGAACTTTACCAACTCCATTAAAAAATGGGTAAAATGAAAAGAAACTCTTTCAAAGAAGACATACAGTTAGCGAAAAGGTAACTGAAAAATTGTTTTACATCACTTATCATCAGGGAAATGCAAATTAAAACAAGATATTTCAACTGCAGACTAATGAAACTGGCACAAAGAACAAAAACAAACTGTTGGCATGGGTATGCTGGAAAAAGAACCCACTGCTGGTGGGAATGTTGATTGCTATCTTTTTGGAAAACAATATGTACATTTCTCAAAAAAACTAGGAATTGATTCCTCATAGTACAGCAATTTTGCTTCTTGGTATTTGCCCCAAGGGCCCCAAATTCTATTCAGAAGGGACAGTTTTAGTCCTGTTTTCATTGAAGTAGTCCCAAGTTCATTGTAGCTATAATTCACAATTGCACAAATCTGGATATAATCCAACTGTCCAAGAGCAGACTATTGGACAAGGAAACTATGTATTCATATACATAATGGAATACTAATCATTTATAAGAAAAGATAAAATCATGACATTTGCCGCTGTGTGAATGGATTTAGAGAGTATCAGGTCTGAGTGAAGATAGTCAAAAGGAGAGGGGCAGCCAGAGTGATCTCTCTCATATCTGTGTTATTAAAATTTTTTAAAAATTCCCAAAGGCAACAGAAATTAAGAACTAGTCTTTAGTAGGAATCAAATCACTGAAGGAGATCAGGGGAGGAGGATGAAGGGGGAACTGGAATATTGGAAGAGAGAAGCTTCCCGCTGGTGGAGGATGAGATGCTGGAATATTTTGTTCATGAAACCATGCCATTATCAGATTTGTAAACTATGGTGCCTAAATAAAAAAAAAATCAAGGGTTAGCCATGAAATGGAAGATCAAGCTTGTGCTCTCTGATAATAGGGCAAAGGTAAAGAACAAAGAAGTGCATCTTGTGAAATCATGAGGAAATTTGCTGTAGTAAAAACTTAGCTAGAAATAAGTGTTGCTTCAGTTTAAAAAAAAATCTCTGTTCCACATATTTATCATGCTGTCAATCCTTGCTTTGAAATTTGGCATCTAAAAGAGAGAACAATTCTCTCCTTATTTTCCTCTAATTCTCAACAAATTCTTCCCTCTAGGAAGTAGTTTTATTTTTTCTTCAGTATCCCTGCCATATTATCCAATACTGATACTCACTGTCAAGATTGTGTCTTTTCTTCACCATTAGCCTCTTTATTTTTGTAATTTTGGCAATAAACATAGTGATAGATATTTGGTGGTAATAAAGAAAAGTTGAATCGAAAATAATTAATGTTATTGTTAACTTACACTATGTTGCTATCAGACATTCAAACTTTCTTAGATCAATCAGTTTTATTAACTCCTTTTTACATATTTGTGAAACTGAAGCACTGTTGCATGAATTGTATTACATCACACAGCTAGTAAGTAATGAGGTAATATTAGAACCCATACAATCTGATCCCAAAAACTTAGTCTTCACTAATATCTATGGTGATTCTCCAAGATTTTCATTGACCTTCAGGGGAACTTGGTGTCTAGGAATCTTTCAATACCAAATTACAAATATGTTTTTCTTTTTTTAACTTGGAATTCAGTCACCATGACTCATACTACTGTTAATGATAGTTTCATAAACAATGTTTCACTGTGTTACGTCACACACAAAACCAGAGTCACTTCCCTCTACCAATATCCCATAGTTCCCTCCTATCTGATACCGTCTTTGTAAATTCAGATGTGTACAACATTACCTTTAGTCATTTCTTATTCCCTGTGTTTCTTTTTTATCCCAGGTATGAATGACAATGTGTCTCTGCTGATTGAATTCACTTAACATGATACTCTCTTGTTCCATCCACATAGCAGCAAATTGCAGGATTTCATCTTTCCTTTACTGAATAGAAATCGAATGAATACAAAAAGTTTAATTTATTTGTGTTGAGGTATTAGACTTAACAGTAGTGCTGATAGTATTGTTTTATACTTGTAGCATGCCTGCACCAAGCTCCACCTATTATTCCAAGGTTGCTCCCCTCCTCTCTTGTCGTCTTCAGTGCAAAATTTTTTCGTTTCCTCTTTCTATTTTTCAGTTTGGGGGCCATATTTAGTGGTGCTCATGGTTTACTCCAGGCTCTGCTCTCAGGATTAAATATGGCATGCTTTGGAGGACTATATGAGATGACAAGAATAGAATCTGTGTTTGTAGTATGAATGGCTATATCCACTGTATTCCCTCTCCAACCCCTTCACATTTCTATTGAACGTGTCTCAGTGTTTGTTTTCATTGGAGATTAGCTAATCCCTTTATTTCTTTGGAAGCAAGATCACCTGCCATTTTTCTTTCTGATTCACTTCACTTGGCATTACCCACTTCAAAGCCAGACAAGTCACCATAAACTTCAGAATTTCATTTTTTCTTATACTTGATTAATATCTTCTCTATACTTTCTTTTTTTCACACATCTGTTGTTGGACACATGAGTTGTTTACAAATCAAGTCATTGTAAATAATGTTTTGGTAAACTTGGAATAAGTGCCCGGTGGCAGAATCTCAGCGTCATATGGATGCTTTTTTCCTAATTGTATAAGGTGTCTCCAAACCGTTTTTGCAAGAAACTGAAATAGTCCTATAAAGCAGTGAAAAGAGCTCCTTTATCCCATCATCCCTGAAAGCACTTAATATTTCAAGATTTTTACATATATGTTTATACATGTTATATATATATGTGTCTATATATATATATATTCCATTCTCAATGATCTGAAGAGGCATCTCCTTGTCATTTTGATTTGCTTTTCCTAATAATTAGTGATGGTGACACTTTTCCATGTGCCTGTTGGCCATCTTTATTCCTTTTTTGAGGAAGTGTTTGTTCATTCAACTTCCAAAGTTGTTTCTACCTTTGTTATGGAACTTTGAGATAGTATATAAATAAAAGATTTTGGATATTCCATAAATGAGAATGTTTATATTTTAATACTTTGAGGTAAGATAAGATAAAGGCCCTCCCGTTGATCATCGATTTGCTCGAGCGGGCCCAGTAACGTCTCCATTAGAGACTTTGTTGTTACTGTGTTTGATAAAGAATCTCTTTTTTTTATTAAGAAATCTAGGATTTTTCCTCAGATTTTTGGTGAGTCAAAAGAAGTAATTTCATGCTAGGCTATATAAAGTTAGGTCATTTGACCTTTTTTTGTGTTTGATACTTAACAAAAGTTATTTCTTAATAATATTTCAAATGATTTAATTAGGCTAATGATTCCCTTATGTCTTTTTTAAGTCTAGTGATATGCTGGCACTACTTCATAGTATATATTTTCATAAATTAATGACCCTTCTTTATGCTGATTTTAATGTTCCTCCTTGTTTCCTTCTGATTCTTCATTTCTAATAAACAGGAAGATAATTGTTTTCTAAGACTCAGGCTCTCAAACTTGAGAGTACTTTACTATCTCCTCTTACATTTGTTAGCTACATATATATATATATATATATATATATACATATATATATAGTAAATCCTATTCAAGAATTTTTGTTTAATATATGAGCATACCCAAGAACCCAAGAACTTGCATTTCTAACACCTTGTTGGATATACTATTGCCACTGTTTAGGATTTATACTTGGAGAACTGCTATTTTAAACTTAATATGTCACATTTCAGTGTCAAATACAATGTATATTCTCAGAGGATTTCTGGTCATATCATCTAATCATTTCCTTTAAGAATAAGTTTATATAAACTCTTTTTATATGAAACTTATTTCTCCTGGTATGTCTGTCTTAATGAGGAACTAACATCTAACTACACTCTAGGTGTTGCAGGAATTGATTTACAAAAGGATATGTTATATAATCAAATTTTTTCTAGGGTGCTCAGAATTTTTCATTTTTAAAAATAATACATTCACTGAATGATGGCACCATGCACTCCTTGTTATCCTTTTATTTTCCATAGATACCCCTTGTTCTTTTTACAGAAATGGAGTCATAATTTGACTTTTTTCTTTCAATTAATATGGAATATGAATCTTTTTACTTCACTTAACACTTAAAATACATATTTACATGTACCCCTAACCACATTATATCTGCACTATAAACTTACTTGTGCTTATTGTTTATCAAGATACTTATATTTATCTCTGTATTAAGTCTGAACAGCTCAGTTCTTGAACCATATTGCTTGGGATTTTGTATAAGTATGCTGTAATTAACTTACCTTGATGGGCAGATACACAATTATTCATATATATCATACTGCCTTGATCAATGTAAACAAGAATTTAAAAATTAGTTATTGTGGTTTCATTTATACTAGTGAAGAAGATAAATGCTAGTCAAACATCTGAACCAAGATTTTGTTTATTGTTTGAGAATTTGGAGTCTTTTTTTAACACAGAGACACTGTAAAATGGTAAATTTGTATTTTGCTCTTTTTTTCTTTTTTCCTGGAAAGTTCAGAGCCAGGTTCTCTCCCAGCTTCCAATTACACAGGATATAAAAAATATCTATAGTACCATTATTTTGACCTTATATGCTTAGTTGACACAATTTCCTCATTAAAAAAAGAAGAATATTATTGTATGTTTCTAAATTTTTTTAAAGACTTGAAGAAAATTAGATTACTTAAAAGAAAATATAGCTAATATTATAACATATATTAAATTTATTTAGTTTTAAATTTAGTCTTTCATTTTCATTTTAACCTTCCTATCATATGATGGGCTTAATTTGATTTATCCCAGAAATGTAGATTTTTTTTTGCCCGTGGTTTATTATTTGAAAAGAAAAAATAACAAATTATAAAACAAAATAACAAATTATAAAACAAAAAGCCTCTAGGTCTACAGAACCATAAAGATAAAGGTGTACTACTTTGAAGGAAGCATAACTTTATAAATGGATTAAATTAATTTAACTCATGCTTTTGTACTTATGTTACATTACATCTTTGAACAATATTCTATATTACATGTATGCATGGGTGTGTTATTGTCATGAAAATTATTTTCTTCAATCTTTAAAACTTTGCTATAGTATACTTCCTAGATTGATTTTAATGTTTATCTATTTTAACAATGTGCATGACTAAACGTAATGGAGAAAAAAATTGTGCTGGAAATGTTATAAAAGAGCAAGGACAACCATTCAAGACACTGTATCTCAAGTCAAAATTGTTACTATAGACAGAGTTTTCATGCAGCTTGGCTGGAAGAAAAAGGGAAGATTTTTTTAAATTCTGGGCCATGTTAATAAAAAGAACTAGATCATGGGGCCAGGGGTGGGATATCACTCTATTAAGCAGCCCTTACAGATGAGTAAAATTTTCATAATTCAAAGTTAAGCTTTTGCCCTCTTGTAAAGACTGAATGACATTTATATATGACATTTATATATAAATTAAAAAGAAAAAAATTAGCTAGCTTTAAGTCTGCTTAACAGATATTTAATAGTCTTGTCAATAGTACTGATTCTTCATTCTCTCACAAGGTAAGAAAAGATAGTTAAGATAATTGATAGAAGTTTTTTTTAATTTTGTTTTGTTTTTTGGGCCACACCCATCGATGCTCAAGCATTACCCCTCCTCAGTTTTCAGGATCACTCCTGGCGATGCTCAGGAAACCACATGATTTGCTGGGGATCGAACCTGGGTCAACTTCATGTAAGGCAAACAACCTACTTGCTGTACTGTTGCTCCACCCCGATATAAGTTATTAATGGCTACATTCTATTTAATAAAAATGAAGAGCATATTGCTTTTTAATGTTAAAATGAGAGAATATGCTTATATTTTTAGTTATTTATTAAGACTATTAACTATTATTTTAGTTCAATTATAATGTGCATGGATCTGGTCATGATAGTTTTTTGTCTAAATAAGAAAAGCAAACAAAAACTGTGCACAAATTTTCAAAAGTGGGTAGCAAACAGAAAGTAGATTAAGAAAAGTCTGAAATTATGATAAAATATTTCGCAAAATCCTTTCTAAATAAGGACGGACTTTACAACTGCTATTTGTTTGACTGATTTTAAATGCATTTGAAAAATAGACAGTATATTGTGACAATCGAGATTCAGATGAACAGAGTCAACTCATTTATTTATTTTTTTAAAACATCATTTAATGTTTTGCCATGGCACAGTATCATGTAGAAAAGGGATTTTCACAAGAGTTATTAGTAATATAAAGTACCATAAGTAGATGTAAAGTTGCAAGAGAATTGGAAAATATCACTGGGGTACTTTAATAATTGTTGCTAATATGTGTCCTTCAATTTCAGAATGTCACCACTGATAGCAAGTGTGTGACTATCCAAATTAGTTAAGTACACGATGAACAGGGGACACTGTTGGTATTTAACTTAAAAAATGTATTTTAATTTATTGGTTTTGGGTCACACTGGTGATATTCAGAGGTAACTTCTAGCTCTTTCTCAGAGGGCACTACTGATCGTGTCTTGTGGACCATACATGGTGTTGGTGATAAAATACCCAGGTCATCTTCATAAAACAGAAGTGCCTGAACCATTGTACTTTCTCTCTGGCTGATATTTTACTAATTTTTAAAAAGATTTTGCAAGTATTTGAAGGAGTATCAGTGTTAAGCATTCTAATAAAGATCTGTCCTAAACTGTATTCTGTGTAGAGTGTAGAAGAAAATATTGGGGCATATGAGAAAAATATGAAGCATATGAGGAAAAATATGGGGCATCTGAAATTTAAAAAGAAATTTTGAAGCTAAAATAATGCAAAGCATGAGGGAGCATTGAGAGAGGTCAACAGATTGGCAGAATCACATTGGAAAGAAAAGTGCTTTTTGTGACAAAAATAGGATAAATCAAAAAATAATACAGAAAAAATTTACTTTGTGTTAGTCTCATTATTTTTATCCAGTTTTCACTTTACATAAATTCCATAAATATTAAGGACATACTATGTTGAAAGAACTTCAGAAGAATTCTATTTAACACAGGACTGTCTTTACTGCAGATGTTTGAACTGTTTCTAGTTCTAGGTCTTTAAACACGAATAAGGCTTTGATTTACCCAGAATATGTGCTCATTTCTTATAGTGAAGGTGCATTATTAAATTAGAAAATGTGCATTGAAAATATCTATGAAGTTTTTTTGCAACAGAAGAACACTAAATTTTTCTGATTAGTAACATCCTATCAAATCACCGGTGTGATATGTCATGCATACATGTAGTTCCAAATATATCATGTAGTGTCAAATATTATTTCTAAATTGATAAATCTTGAATATTTTATCTAACTTAGGATATCATATATATGCTAATTATTTATGGGAAATATATTTTCTTTTATAAAATATAGAGCTAAAATTATCGGAATAATAAAATTTAAATAATGATAAATAGTTATAGTATTTTAATTCCACTAATTTTTAGTTTTCAATGAAGTATTTACATAGAAAAACAAATCTGTACTCACCTAAAAAATTCTTTCTTATTTTAATTGCTACACTGAATACTTAACTACATTTATTCTATTGAGCAAGGACTTTTAAAAGACAATTAAAATTCAACCATACCTTGCTTCAACAATTTGAATGATTAACTGCAGCAATTATCTTTGAGTAAATTCACAAAATAAATAGAGCCTTGATACTTCAAAATTAAATAGAACCCAACTTCCTTCCAGCATTTGATTCTCCTTTCAAATTACCAGAGGTGCTATTTTAAACTATTTTTTTAGAGTGTAATGTTTTTGTTGTTGTTCTTATATAATTAATGAACTTTCATTTACACATAGGCAATTGGAGTCATTATATAAAAGAAAGTTTGTATAAGAATATCCAATAGAACATAAGAAAAGAAACTTCCAACTTTTTACCCATCTCCTAGAGGCTTTAATGCATCTCATGATAACACTTTAAATGTGTTTATACCAATATAAGATGAAAATGAATATTGTTATTATTTTCTAAAGCTACTGAGCTAGAGTGTCTTAGAGACTCTTATTATGATTATTAATTGTACTAAAGAATTTGTGTTTAGTTACTTTTATGCTATTTACATAGTTCCTTTTATGCTATTTGCATAATCCAAAATAAGAATTTTCCAGAAAGAAACAAACAGTAAGTTTTTACATTCCTGTTGAATGGGAAAGAGGCATACTACCATTAATGCAAATAGGTTTATTCAATATATGAAGTGATCTTAATTTTAATATTCATTTAGCTGCCTCTTAAAAGATCAATATTGTCCTTGTCCTTTATTTGAAATCACAACTTTTATTTCTACTAATGTTATGTTCGGGCTGGAGTGATAGCACAGCTAGTAGGGCATTTGCCTTGCATGCACCCAACATGGCGGACCTGAATTCAATTCCTCCGTCCCTCTCGGAGAGCCTGGCAAGCTACCTGTGATGTTTTCAGTATGCCAAACAACCAAGTCTCACAATGGAGACATTACTGGCCCGCTCGAGAAAATCTATGAACAAAAGGGAGGACAGTGACAGTGACAGTGACAGTGAATGTTATGTTCTATTGATTATTTTGATGTTTATAATGAAAACGCTTAAAACATCAAGAACAAAAAATGTTTAATCTTTTCACATTTCTCATTAATTGATAAGATTATTTTACTTTATTCAAAGGGGTCCAAATCCAAAGAGGTATTCACAAATAAAGGGTTTAAGAAAAATATACTGAGTCTTTTGAGGAATATTCACACACACACACACACACACACACACACACACACACACACAAGTTTATGTGACTATGATCTGTAAAAAATCTTTGAGGGAGGCCAGGAGGTGTCCCCAAAGGCTCTTCCCCTGGCTTCCAAGGTTGGGGGGGGGGACTGGGCCCCTCCCCCAGCTAGGGAAGCCCAGGACCTGGGGTAGATGGCGGAGGAGACAAGGGGCAAGACAGTTGATTGATCAGTTGCCATTTATTCCAGTCTTCCCACAAGCCTGCCCCAATCTCCCTGAGCCTCCCTTTCTGTTCTCACACTGCTCCTCATTCCCGTTTCCTTTTGTCTCTCCCGCTCATCTCTTATTGCTCTATCTAGCAGCCTGGGCTCTCTCTCTCTCCACCTGCTTAGTCCTGTATTCTTTTTCTACATTCTTCTCTCTCTGTCCCCTTTGCTAGCCTCTCTGTGATCCATCTTGCCTCCCTGCTCTCTCCTCTCTCTAGCTCTCTTCTCTTCTCTTCTCCTCTCTCCTCTCTCTAACTCCCTTATCTCTCCAGGCTGACACTGCTCCCAGTCAGGTAGCCAAATCAACATAAGAAAACCCTTCCTGAGGGCCCACCAAGTTCAAAGGGAACACAACCTAGGATATTCCAAAGCCCTTCCTGACTGCCCAAGGGCAAAATACCTCCTAAGGTGTTTTTCTCCTTTCCTCAACCCAATAACTATCAATATACCAATACTAGCTATTTTTGTGTGGACACAGTAAGAGATAACATTGAGACTTTTAGGGCTGCTCTCCTGGGAACATCTTGCCACAGACTCAGACTACAGAGCTCAGGCCAGATTAATCTTTCCTAATCCTAGCAGGGTCCAATTTTAGTTATTACTTTTGGATCATGATCGCATTTGTCCATGACCAAGCTCTTAACTTACAGTTAAGCATTATGGCACTTTGGCCAGGCCCATCTCGATGCCAGGGTAGCACATAGTTTACCACTTGCCTGGTTCCATCCAGTCCCTCGTCAGGACCTTGCTTTTGGGGGCACTAGGAAGTAAAGGCAGCTGAGGCTTAGGTGAGAGAACAGTTGCCCAGAAGGAAAATATCACTGAGTCACAAAAGCATGTCTTCTTGTGTCCATACAAAAAGGACATTGCTCTGAATAAACTATGCAAAGGACTTAGGGAGAAGAGAAAAACAATATTTACAAGTCAACAGAGCACAAAGAAAGTTACAAATAAACACAGAGGAATGGGAGCACTGTGATGGGAGCAACCCAATAAATCTAA
Source organism: Sorex fumeus (assembly GCF_029834395.1). Lineage (NCBI taxonomy): Eukaryota > Metazoa > Chordata > Mammalia > Eulipotyphla > Soricidae > Sorex > Sorex fumeus. The sequence goes on from NW_026606155.1 coordinate 48,547,420, forward strand.
ACTACCTGAGACTATGCAGGAAGGACAAAACAGTGTTATCCTACAATGATCAAGTTGAAAATTCTGAAAAATGGCAGAAAAGCAAATGTTTTTCTCAGGTAGTCAATTTGGATATTTGGATAATCCAAAAGTGCGTAGATGTTTTCTCCCAAAATTTTGCCCTTATATTTTCATTATCAGAATTTAAGCAGGTAAATGAATCTAGTAGTGTGAAATTTACTCCTTTATAAGGCAGATAAGTAACCAACATCACATTTATAGTTAATGTTTCTGACAAAGTGTTTGGCTACAACATATACTTACTATCTAGTCAGTTGCCTTATTGGAATGAGGTCTCCTGAGTTTTTCTTGTTTAGAATCCTCTTCACATATTCCTATATTAATACTTTTTGACTATTGAATATTGTATTTTCTCAACAAAATTCACAAATCCTTGAGGACATCAAATCTCTTTTCTTTATCTTATTCTCTTCATGTATCTCAGAGAAAAGCCTACCTAGCAAAAACAGACTGAACGGAGATAGAGTATGAAAACAATTGACATCTATAAATTTAATGTTTTCAAATCTCAATGAGTATGATTAAATCTCAACTATCATAAGGGACTAGGTTCAGGATATAAGGATAAAAATGAGTAACATAGCCCCTCTCCCTTGAAGCAAAAGTGTCATCTAATTATCATAGGACAAATAGTAACTACAGTTGTTTGCTATGTCTTAAATAATTTTGCCAATGTAAAATATTTTCAGCTGTTTATTCAGTTGCTTCCAGTAGCATTGGCAAATGCTTTTATTCCCAATTTTGATTGTCTTTAAAATATATATAAGTAGAAAATCGATTTAATTTATGTGATTACAGTACTAATGATCTCTAGATTTATTTACTTTGCATTACTTTGCAATATTTTTCTAAGGTTTTTTTTTTTTAATGTCAACCAGAATTTTTTTAAGATTAGAGGGTTTTTTTGGGTTTTTTTTTTTTTTTGGTTGGGGGAGGGAGAGGTCTCCCTAGTGGTGCTCCAAGTGCCTCAAGGTAATTCTCAGCTCTGTGGTTGTCAGTTAAATGCAAGGTCTGAAGGACCATGATACAGACTGGGTGCTGCTTGGGGCCTGTTGTGTCAAGAGATGACTCAGGCCACACCAGTGGTGGTAGATCCTCCAGGACTGCACTTCGAAGTTCTGAGGGTACCATACGTTGCCAGAATCAAACTAGGGTTGACTGCCTGATGACATGCACCTTAACTAACCCCTCTCCCATCTCTCAGGCTGCATGAGATTTTGTTGTCATTTGTTTGGGGCCATGGGGAAGCACAATCAACTGTGCTAAGTCTTATCTCTTAGCTCTGAACTCAAGAATCACTCCTGGCAGGACTCAGGGGGCATAGTTGGTGCTGGAGATCAAACCCAGCAAGGGCACATGCCAGGCCAACATCCTACCTGCTGTACTATTTCTGACCCCTACATTTGGGGATTTTTAACTAATTCATTTCCTCAGAAATGAATTCATTCCTCTGTCTTCTGAAATAGATTCATTGCAGATTCAATGGCTAACTGGAGTATGACTTAGATCCAAATGTATGCTTTCTAATTCAAATTTAAAATATTTTTGCATAATTTTATTTATTGTCACTTTTTCTGTTTGAAATTTTATCACGAAACTATTATATATCATTTACCTCTTCAGGTATTTGACATCAGTGCATTTTGGAATTTAAAGTGAGGATACTCTCTCCAGCCAGTTGTCTTTTTTGTAGTTAATTTGCATCCTTGGAAGTCACTTGTTAAAATTCTGGGAAATTAGTGGTCTTTCGTAAAGGGATAAACTCAAGAACTAATCTGATTTGAATAGTGTAAGCATTCCTCTAAACTACGGAGAATATCTCGCACATGGCAAAGCCTGGCAAGCTACCCGTGACAAGTTCAATATGCCAAACACCGTAACATGTCTCACGGAGGAGGTGTAACTGGGCCCGCTCCAGCAAATCCATGAACAATGGGAGGACCATGCTGCTTTGCTACCAAGCATTCCTCTGAATAGTATGCATTCACATGCAAAAGTCTACTTTTGTCTTGAGAATAGTTAAGCATTCAGCCCTGCCCAGATCTTTGTAGTGACCTTTCACACCCAGGTTTCATTCTTTTCAGACTGCACCTTTGTAAATAGCAGCTTAGAGATACCTCAGTGAATAATTAAGAGTGTCCTCACAAGAAACCTGTCAAAAGTGAATATGGACCAAGTTTGCATTCAGCTGTGGGGTAATATTACAGGTTTTTCTGAACTGATTAACCAGGACTGAAACTCAGCTTGATGCCAATAATTTCCAGTAACCGCCACTCTGAACAAGTACCTTTTTGAGGTTCATCCATCACAATTTATGATACATTAAGCTAAATCTAATGTTCTCTCAGGCTGGTGTGAAGGGATTTTCAATATTCAAGCTAAGAAATTACATTTGGGGAAAGGGATTTCGCCTTTTCCATAGAATTTCTTTAGTTCTAGAGAGTCTTGTTATGTCTATCAGACTCTTGTTAGACTGTGGTACTAATCGCAGATTGATTTTAAGCGTTTGAAATCTTAACTGGTAGCAGGAAATGACTTTAAATTAACATTGCATGAACTACTATAAATTGTTCACTGAAAAAGAGAGTGTTTAATTATAAACGAAGGAACTTGCTTCCCAGTTGATTAACTATATTAAACACTTTATGGTTTCAAAGCTCTGCACTATTGCTAATAAGCTATTTCTCACAATGGGTCTCAGAGGGAACCTAATGCTATCACCTCCTTTTTTTTTTTTATAAATGTTACACTTGACCCATAAAAATTAGATTGCCCATATTGTACTACACTGAAGTGAAAAAACAAAACTGAATTAAGTTGTAGGTTCTTAGTGTAAACTGTGCCTAGTTTGCAGAGCTAGTGCTTAGTTTCTGAGCAGCATAAAATACATAGAAAAATAAATAAAATACAACTCACTGTTCTTATAACTGACTGCATACATACACACAACACAAACAATCACAATTTCTTCTACTAAAAATATTTCTGTCTGTGTAGAACATTTACATAAAGAACAGTTAAAAATCTTAGAACATTCCTAAAATACTGGTCACTCTTATCTGTTTTAGAATGCTAATGTTAATTTAAATGAATAAACTAACTTAGGCTAATTTATAGAAATGTCTGATACTGAGATCAATGCATTTTTTGACAATAATTTTATTTTTAAAATAGTTCTGTCAAGTGTCTAATTATGTGCCACATTAAATCTTATTTATTGACTTAGAATTACCATCTTTAATATTGTAATTTTGATTTTAAAAGTTGTATTAGATAAATGATAATATAGTTACCATGATTTTTTTTGCCTGTGACTTGAACTATTTAATAGTTTAATTTGTCTGATGAGTTTTACTTTTCTTAATGTCAATTTTTTTTATTTTATTTATTCTCTTCAATTTTATTGAATCACCGTAAGATAGTTAAAAGCTTTCATGTTTGGGTTAAAATCACACAATGATCAAACACCCATTCATCTACGAGTGCACATTCCCCACCACCAGTGCACATTCCCTGGTATACCCCCCCATTTCCCTACCCTCCCCCTGCCTCCATGACAGACATGATTCCCTATAATCTCTCTCTAATTTTGGGTATTATGGTTTGCAATATAGACCCTGAGAGATTATCATGTTTGGTCCTTATCTACTTTCTGCACACATCTCCCATCCCGACCCATTCCTCTAGCCATCTTTTTCTTAGTATTTCCTTCTCTATTCCAGCTGTTTTCTCCCCTTAGCTCATGAGGTAGGCTTCCAGCTATGGATCAATCTATCTATCCCGTGTATCTACTATCCTTAGGTGTCAGCCTCATGTTGTTTTATACTCCACAAATGAGTGCAGTCCTTCAATGTCTGTCCCTCTCTTTCTGATTCATTCAGTTAGCATGATACTCTCCATGTCTATCCATTTATAAGCAAAGTTCATGACTTCATCTCTCCTGACAGCTGCATAGTATTCCATTTTGTAGATGTACCAAGTTTCTTTAACCAGTCATCTGTTCTAGGGCACTTGAGTTGTTTCCAGATTTTGGCTATTGTGAACAGTGCTACAATGAACATGTAGGTACTGATGTCATTTCTACTGTCCTTTTTTGCATCCTCGGGATATATTCCCAGAAGTGGTATTGTGGCATCATATGGAGACTCAATTTCTAGATTTTGAAGGACTGTTCATATTGTTTTCCAGAAAGGCTGGACTAGTGGGCATTCCCACCAACATTGAAAGAGTGTCCCTTTTCCCCACATCCATGCCAGCACTGGTTGCTTTTGTTCTTTTGAATATGTGCTAGTCTCTGTGGTGTGAGATGATTTCTCATTGTTGTTTTGATTTGCATCTCACTGATGGCTAGTGATGTGGAGCATTTTTTCATGTGCCTTTTGGCCATTTGTATTTCTTTTGCAAGGAAACTTCTGTTCATTTACTCTTCTTATTTTTTGATGGGGTTGGAGGATTTTTTCTTGTACAATTCTACTAGTGTCTTGTATATCTTGGATAATAATCCCTTATCAGATAGGTATTGGGTAAATATTCTTTCCCATTCTGTGGGCTCTTTCTGCATTTTGGTCACTGTTTCTTTTGAAGTGCAGAAGCTTCTTAGTTTGATGTAGTCTCATTTGTTTATGCTTGCTTCCACTTGCATAGTCAGTGCTGTTTCATCCTGGTGGAGGGATGGGTATCTGATCATTGTATAATTGAAACCAAAGCACAAAAAATTGTAAATCTACAACTGTAAAAAAAATAAAATAAAATAAAGGGAAAAAAATGTTTTTAGTTTCAATGTTGTAAAGGGTTCTGCCTACATTTTCCTCTATGTACCTTATGGATTCATGTCTGGTATTAGAGGTCTTTAATCCACTTTTAGTGATTTTGTTGAGGTTTTGTCCCTTTTTTTGTTGTTGTTGAAATTTGGTATATTTGAAGTGCCTGTCTTGTCTTAAAGTAGCCCATTTAGTTTTTCTTGTAAGCATGACTTTGAGTCTATGAAGTTCCTGAGCTGTTGTTTGTCTGTGAAACGGTGTGTTGTTCCTTCTGGTATGAATGAGAGTCTCACTGGGTAAAGTATTTTTGGTGAGGCATTTATTTCATTGAGTTTTTTTTTCACTATATTCCACCACTGAGTCATGAGGGTTTCATCGGAATCAGCTATGAATCTTAAGGATGCTCCTTTATAGGAAATTTCTTTCTTTGATCTTGCTGCTTTCAGAATTTTGTCTCTATCTAAGGTTTTGGTCAGTTTGATCGGGATGTGTCTTGGGGTATTTTTATTTGGATTTCTTCTACCTGGTACCCTTCGGGCCTCCTGAATGTCGTCACATGTTTTCTTCAGCTCTGGAAATGTCATAGCAATGATGTCTTTGACAGTTTCTTCTTCATCAGGGTTTTCTTTCTGTACCTCTGGGACTCCAATAATTTTTTTGCTACTCCTCTTGGCTTCATCACGATCTTCTCTTGCTATCTGTTCCCAGGTTGTGAGTCTCTTTTCCATTTTCTGCTCTTTTCTGGAGAGTTCCTTGACTTCATCTTCAAGCTCTCTGATTCTGTCCTCAGCAGCTGTTATCCTGCTGCTGAGGCCTTCCACTGAGTTTTTCAATTTGCCTACCAGGTTTTTCAGGTATGACATTTCTGTTTGTAATTTTGTGTGCATTTTCCTCATTTCTACCTTCAAATCCTCTTGTCTTTTATTGGCATTGCTTTCCATTGTTTCTTTTAGCTTCCTAAACATCCTCAGTAGCTCCCTTTTAAATTTCTTGTCAGAGAGGTTGCCTTCATTACTTCATTACTATTGGGGTCTTCTGGGCTAGCCTCCTCAATAAGTAAGCTTGGTGGGCTTCTGTTTTGCTCTTCCATTGTGACCTGTGTGGTTTAGCCCTTCACACTCACTGTTACTATTCTGCTTATGATGCAGAATTAATTGAGATGGACTTAATAAATTATTGGCTAATGTGTTTCTGGTGGTTAAGCTAACCTAGTGAAAATTCCATCTAAGAGGGTAACTTATGGTTCCTATAGGGCATGTAGGGGGAGAATAACTCGCGGCCACTAATGCGGCCATGGCCCTGGGAAGGGGCTCTGCCGCCGGGCGAGTACCTGGATGAGTGAGCACAGGGTGTCTGGAACAGTTCAGCTTTGTGTGCATGTGTTGTGCCTCAATTTCCATTCCCTACAGACCAAGGATGTAAACCGGCTGTTCTCTGGGGGTCTAGTTAGATGTGCAGCCCTGGGAAGGGGCCCCATCTCCTGGCGGGTACCTGGATGAGTGGGCTGTCAATTTTATTTTAATGTGTTAGCATACAGATCAAAAATCTAGAAAACAATAATTATCTATTAAATAAATATTAATTCCTAAACCAGTATTATTTTGTTGTTTTAAATGGTAGACAACAAATAGTAGACTGATTTTTAACACCTACTTGAGAAATCATTAGTAAAATTTGTTTTTATTTTAAAATTTTGAATTGTCTATTTAAGATTCTCATTTAGGTATGCTCTTTGTTCAAGAAACAGAATAATGAAAATTCTTAGCATTCTTAAATGAATTTCATTTATATGTTATGGTTTTAACAAAAGAGAACATTTCTTGACACAAAGATCTATTTTTAAATATTTTTTAAAAAGAAAAGTCTATCCTATTATCTGAATTTCTCTATACTATAAATTTTCAAATATAATTACGTTACATATAAACAGTATTATAAACAATATTAAATACAGTAATCTGTATGAATATTTACAGCATTTATCAATTTCTAGATAAATTGTTAAGTCATATTGAATTTTTTTAAAATACTTCTATGATTCTAGGTAATTAAATACCATAATTCCTTCAAACTTTTATCCTTATTAATGTTCTGATAATGCTTAAGCAATAAGTGTTATGTTATATTTTATTACGGAGAAATGTAACAGGCCATAGAATATAACTTAACTATTTGTTCAGTTACTTTAACTAAGATTAAAGCTTTATGCATTTTCTAAGCATAATTTTTCTGGATTATTCAATACGATTCAGACTTCTCAGGCTTATAAAATGTATCATATCTATCCAGTATGTGGTTTCTTTAGATATAAATTCCATAAATATTCAATACATTTGGGTACAATTTATGTGTTTTTGAGTTACAGTGTATGTATGAGAGTTAGGGTTATTTCTACATTGTTCACTCTTATTGAGAACCTACTTCTGAACTGGAAGTCCATAAATATTCTTGAATAAAAAAGATCCAGTGTGATAGTGAAGTATGTTTCCCAAGATGGAAATAAGAAAGCACCTCCAAATATTTGAAGTTAGAGGTAAAAAAAAAAGAAAGTAAGAAAGAAAGCAAGAAAGAAAAAGAGATAGAGAGGGAGAGAAAGAAATAAAAAGAAAAGAATTAAAAACTTTTCAAAAACTGTGTAAATTCCTAGTGAGTGTATATAATTTTGCAGGTTTCCATTGTCCTGTGGATGTATCAAATTGAATTCAATCAGATTAAATTATAAAAATGTACCCAAAATGCTTTTAGAATTTCTGAATTCAGTCTCTGTAGATTTCTAAATTCACATCACTGTGTATGTATTCATATATTGTTCTAATAGTTATACATCATTACATTTGTACTATTTCATCTTGTAGCATGGTATTGTGTGGATGATATAGGATGATGATAAGAGAGATGAAAATGGGTAGTATGATGAAAAAGAGAAACATGTATGAATAAGGGAATTACTATCATAAAAAGAATTGCACTCTGTTTCCTGTTGATTCCCATTGTATCATTTCAAAGTTAAGAACTAGAGCAACTGGGAAGTCAATAAAATACTAAAATGCTCATGAGCAGCCTCTGGTAAACATCACTACTGACCCTGTGAATTGCACTGATCTTAGACCTAGAAACTACAGCTGCTAAGATACTAACACAGAATACTTTGCAAATCATCCACTAAAGATTTCTTTTGATCATTATCTGAGGGACCCAGCATACGTTTCAACTATTAAATCTATATAGTGGAATATATATGTGGGTTATTTCAGTTCACAAAATATTTCCTGAACTGTACTGACTCATTTCTCACCAAGTTAGCTTTGGTCAGCATGTAATTATAAACTTACAGGCTATTAAAGTAACATTTGTGTAATATTTGAGTTGTGGAAATTATACCGAAATTGTAAGGATTATCATAGGTGAGCAATGGGCTTAATAGCTCATATTATTGGTTAAGTCATACCTTATGACTTTATATAAATAATTTACAGCATTTGCTCAAATTTTAATAACAAAATTTTGAAGAACCATATAAGCTTAAATTATTGTTTTCATGATGAAAAATATTGCCCAGAATACAAAAATTCACTCTTTAGAGTCCCTCAGTGACTTGTCTTTAGATTATGTCTAGATTACTTAAGTGGTGTTTATTGTTATATAGGCTACTTGAAAATAAATATGTACATATATTTTATTTTACTTTACTTTAGTTCAGCCCAGACTGATTACCTAGAGTTAATGAATCCCTAACATTATGGAAGTAACACTAACTACTTATGGACTTTTTATGTTTTAGCATTAAAAAAAGGACGATTTTGGATCACACCAGATCCTTATCACAAAGATGACAACATCCAGATTGGGCGTGAGGTGAAAATATCTTGCCAAGTAGAAGCTGTTCCTTCTGAGGAGTTAACATTTAGTTGGTTTAAAAATGGTCGTCCATTAAGAAGTTCAGAGCGGATGGTTATTACACAGACTGATCCAGATGTCTCCCCCGGAACAACCAACTTGGACATCATTGATTTAAAATTCACGGATTTTGGGACATACACTTGTGTAGCATCTCTGAAGGGAGGAGGAATATCTGATATCAGTATTGATGTTAATATATCCAGCAGCACAGGTAAGAAACATACTTATCATAAAAAGATGTTCACATTTAGTATAATTTATATACATTTAGTAGGAAAACAGTTTTCAGTCAAAGTTAAGAATTTATTTGCTTTTTAAAATTTCCAAAAATCAAAATACTAATATACTGAATCCCAAATCAATATTGTTGAAACAATGTTACTTCAATTTTGACTTAGTTTATGTGATGTTTTTAAAGAAATTGGAAATAAATTTAATATCATATATTATGACAGACAGAATGAATACTTCTAGGTAAAATGGTAACAGCATTTTTATTACCCAATGACCTTAAAGCATAAAATTATATTAATAAAATTGACAAACATCTTGCATTAAGACAAATTTCAGAAAAATTAAACATGCTAATAACTAAGAATAAATATGAATAGATAATTTAAGAGTTTTCAAATTAAGAAATATGGAGAAATGTATTTTCTACCAACAAAACTAATGATGAAATTGTAAATAAATTTGAGCTTTTGGAAAACCTTATGATAGAACCTCTCCATACTGATGATAGCTAAATGTACAAATATATTTGAGTGAAATTACTTTCTTTAAGGCCAGAAAGGAAAATATGTTACTAGTTTCTTCTTAATTATATATCCATAAGTGAGGAAAATTTCAGAGGTTTGGCATGGAAGCATAAATTAGCTTATCTCAGAATGTTTTGAAGTGCATTACTGTGAACTGCGAATTTATGTATCCATAGAACTTTAAAATATTTGCTTTGGTCTTGCCGACTGGTTACTAAATCAATTTTTAATTTAATTTGATCTCTATGTAGTGTGACTATCATTATGGGGTGAATAATATGTTGAAAACATGAAGTACAAATGTAGCTACCAGACATATTGTTTTAAGAAATTTTTAACCAATTTTTGTCTTCAATTGGACAGCATGTCAGCTCATGGATTTTTTTGTTTGATTTTAATTTTGCTTCTGAGGGACATAAGTTTATCAGTCTATACATCAAGTTGACTAAGTATACTGTTATTTTTTTCAATTTTATTTTTAAAAAGTTGTTTACAGTAATTGATTACATTCAATATTCCAATACCAATCCCACCACCATTACACCTTCCTTCCACCAATAGTTTGAATTTTCTCACCACCATCAAAGTCTGCCCTGCAGGCAGATGCTAAATGATTTATTTTGTATTGTTTTTTATGAATAGTATAGGATGTCTAAAACTTTAAATAACTGGGGTGCAGAAACCCAATTTGGTGGCTATCTGCTATCTTCCAAGATTCATTTGAGTTTCTGGATCATGGCCACTAATGTGCTTAAATGGCACCTGGATGTAGTTCGTGGGCATGATAGCCAGAATACTGGAAGGGCGTGGAAATGGGGAGGGACAGCCCATAGCCTCCTCCATGTGGCTTGGAATTTTCAGTCACTGGTTCCACGTACCTGGGTTTTTCTTCTCGAGGTTTGTGGTCACCAGGGTTCATTTGGGGTAGGGCAGAGAGAATGCTGCTCCATCTGGGACACCCTGGTGAAATCATCTAGCATGAGTTCTGGAGAAATCTGGCAAGCTGCTGTCTTCCAAGATTCATTTTCAGCAGACTAACATTTTTTTTCCTTTTTGGGTCACACCCAGTTCAGGGGTTACTCCTGGCTCTGCACTCAGGAATTACTCCTTACGGTGCTTGGGGGACCATATGGGATGCCGGGGATCGAATTTGGGTTGGCTATGTGCAAGGCAAAAGCCCTACCCACTGTACTATCACTCTGGCCCCAGCATACTAACTTTTAAGCATTCTATTTTTTTTATTGCTGTGTTTGCTGTTTGGGGGACTTTGTTTTTGTTTTTGGCTACACAAGTAATGTTCCTGGGGACTAGGGGCCAATCACTGTGTTTCTTGACCAGCTAGGGGACATCTGATGCCAGGATATCTTATGGAGCTGTTAAGATCCTGCAGTCCCAAGAACACTGGGACCTTACCCAGTGGTGCTTGGTGGGGTCTACAGGACTACATTCCATGATGTTGAAGGCATACGGTGCCAGGAATTTCCCAGTACTATCTCTCCAGCTGCTCTGTGTCACTGTATCACTGTCATCCATTTGTTCTTCGATTTTCTCAAGTGGGTGCCAGTAATGTCTCTATTCATCCCAACCCTGAGATTTTTTTTTTCTTTTTGGGTCACACCCAGTGATGCACAATGGTTACTCCTGGCTCTGCACTCAGGAATCACCCCTGGCGGTGCTCTGGGAACCATATGGGATGCTGGGAATCGAACCTGTGTTGGCTATATGCAAGGCGTAAATGCCCTACCGGCTGTGCTATTGCTCCAGCTCCCCCAACCCTGAGATTTTAGCAGCCTCTCTTTACTCGTCTTTCCCAACGATTGGAGACTCTCCAGCTGCTCTACATTATTTTAAAGATTTAGTCTATTTTTATCAGACATGATTAATGGGTGATAATGAGAGTGATTTGTGTTTATAAGACAAGCTTTATTAGACAGAAAAATAACTTTTTTCTAATGCCTATTTCAAAATTGGTACTGACACTAGAAACTGTGCTAATTTTAGGGCATATAATGGAAAACTATTCATATGCTCATTCATCATTTATGTATTCATTCAATTAACACTATCCATTATATGCCTACCCAGGTGATACTGAGTGATGTCCCAGACAGTATTACTTTCATTTTTACAAGTAAAAATGGTTTTGTGAGATCCAGGATCATTTTTCCACATTAATGAAGTCAACATTAATTTTAGACATAACTTTGCTTCCTTCATTTTGATTACTTGTTTTATTTTCACAATGGGTTACACAAAGGAAGATCCAGGCTTGTCTGGAGAGAAAGTATAGGATTAAGATGATTTTCTTGCATGTGGAAGATCTCAGCGCATGATACCCAGCACTATCAGGAGTGATCCTTGAGCAGAGAGCCAGAAGCAAGCCCTGAGCACCACTGTTTCTCTCCACCACAAATAATTACTAGCATTCATTTCTGATTCTTATTTTTTTAATTTTACAATTATGTTGCCTTCCTGAAGACATGTAGTATAAATAACAAGGTAGAGAATTTAACTGGCACTGAATCATGAAATTTCTAATATTTCTAAAGTAAAAATTATAAAATTTGATCATAAAATAAGTTAAAGATAATCTAACAAATGCCTCTCAGATAAATATTTACTTGTATTTATTACAGTTTTTTTTTGATGTTACCTTTTTGTGTGATTAGAAAAGGTAAACAATTCTGTAGATTAAGGAGATATCTTAGTTCTTTTCCAAAAGGGGACTATCTCTCTGGTTGTGCTCAGGGATCACTCTTGGTGGTGCTCAGGTGAACATATGTAGTTTTGGGGATTGAACCAAGTCAGCTGTATAAAAGCGAAGCAACTTAATCTCTACTATCTCTTTAGTTCTTCCCTACTAACTTTTACAAATTTATTTTCTATAGATTAAGTTTTTCTAAATTTTATATTTTTCAGTCTCAGGGGTAGGAGATGCTCCAGGACTTGTGATTTCAAGTTAAAAAAATGTATTCCCTTGTTTAAAGGTCACTAAGAATTTTAAGATGGCAAAATCACAGTATCAAACCAAGCATAGTGCTTGGCTATGGCTGCATAAGCATGGCTGAACTGGTTGCATTGGTTTATTTGTATTCTGTTATTTTTATTGCCAAAGATAAATTTTGTTTTGCTATGCTACAGTAACTTTAAAACATATTATTTGTGGGGGAGGGGAAAAGAAATAACACAGTGGGTAACAATGAGAAAGGCACTTGCCTTGTAGGTGGCCAATTATGGCATCCCATATGATTCCTTGAGCCCTACCAGGAATGATTCTTGACTGCAAAACCAAGAGTAAGCCCTGATGACAGTCCTGTCCCCACAAACAGAAAATGAATAAATAAATAAATATAAAACACTTTTTGAGTCAGGTGTGTAACTCAAGCTTTAGAGCATATGCCTTGCATTTGTGAGTCATAGCTTCTATTCCTAGCACCACTGTAGCACTGACAGTTGTAGCCCCCACAACTAACAATATCAAAACAAAATATTATATTAATAATGACAAACATAAGTTAAAATTGAATACACTGAAATTTTGTTGCATTTTGTTGTTGTTATTTTGGTGAGGGATTTACCAAGAAGTGTTCAGATGTCACAGGGCCTCTCCCAGCAATTCTCAACCAAACAAACCAGTGGTCCTTGCTAGGACCCGAAGATGTGGTGCCAATCAGGACAGACAGTTCGGGCAATCATTAGTGATTCCAGAAACTCTCAGAATCAAATCAGAATCAGACACATACAAGTCAGGCACCTAACCCTTCTACTAGCTCTTTAATACCAGTTTATTTTTCTAACTGGGTCTCATTCTCCTGACCCTGAAAGAGCCTCGAATGTGGCACTTTCTAAAAATCTCAGGTCTAGGACAAAGGAGATGTTACTGGTGCCTGCTCGAGGAAATCGATGAACCACAGGATGACAGTGATACAGTGATACAGTGATTATTTTTCTAAAACTGAACCCCTTAATTTGAAAAATAATGAAAATTTAACTTGAAAGTGGCAACAACTAAAATCTTTAGGATAATTTTACTTGGTAGTATAGCACAGCAGGTAGGGCGTTTGCCTTGCACATGACCAACCTGGGTTCAATTCCTCCATCCCTCTTGGAGAGCCCGGCAAGCTACCGAGAGTATCCAACCTGTATGGCAGAGCCTGACAAGCTACCCGTGGTGTATTTAATATGCCAAAAAACAGTAACAGCAAGACTTACTATGGAGAAGTTACTGGTGCCCTCTCAAGCAAATTAATGGACAACGGGACAACAGAGCTACAACAGTACTACAGTGCTACAGTTTGTTCACTTAATTATTGTTAAGAAAGATTTTTTATTTTCAAATGATTTTATGAACATATTCATTGATTTTTTTCTAATATTGTTCCACAGTAAAGTCTTTGGTGATTAGCTTACATGAATTCTTGTGTATAACATGGTGCACTTACAGATGATTCTCTTTTTTATATTAAAAACAGAATTTGCATCTGTATAGATGCACCATCCATAGAAATTATAAACAGTGAGACTCGTGATCTGTGTAATTCCTCTATAAGACATATGTTAAGCAAATGCAGTGGGAGACTCAATAGAGATTTGATGTTATGCTTCTTTATTGGTAAATTACATGACGGATTTATATAGCAGAAAAAAATTAGATTATTCAACTAGAAACAGCATTACAAGCATAGGTGCATAGAAAAATTGTTTGGAATTTTAGCTTCTCCCGACTATAATTGTGAAAATTAACAAGTATTGTGCAAACATACATATCTGTGAAATGGAAGTGATAATGTAGGATTATTACTCACAACTAATAAGAATAATCAGTGAGTAAGAGTGAAAGCAAAATGTTTAAGTCCACTTAATTGAATTTGCTTCTTGCCCTTTTCCATTTAAGGGACAGGAACTCATGAATTTTGATGATTAAAAATAAAGGTCTATATAATGATTGTGGTGAGTGATAGGCCATTTTATCAAAGAAGTCATAAATGAAATTCACACTTAAAACTTCCATATACTCACAAGCTATGTAATTTTCTACCAACAAAAGGTTATGTACAATGGATTTTAAATTCTATTAATTGGTCCCTGAGTTACAGCACACTGAAAAATTAATTTTCTTTTTTGAATCTAAAAGTGTGAGACTCAATCTGTGATTTTTAAATTAAGAATGAAGACAGAGATCAACAACATTTTAAAAAAGGACTGAATAGTACTTTTAGCTTTGCAAATTATTTAAATGATAAAATATTTGAGTAGAATAATTTAAAAGCTAAACTCAGTGGACTAAATAAGAAATTAAAGTAAATCCATGCTTGACTGCTAATTGTATATATGAACATTAACATTTTCTAAAAAAAAAAGAAAAAATTCAGCTTTTTTTATTCATCATTTCTGTGTATACTTTGTTGAAACCTTTAGTAATCTAATTATTTTTTACTAAAGTGGTCTGGTTTTAGAATTTTGGTGAAAGGTTTCCTGATTATTCAGAGTTAATTACTAACATGTAAGACTTTCTACTGCTATTGCTATTTTGTTTCAGAATCATTTAATCTATATTTTATATCTATTTATAAATACTTATTGTTTAGTGGCTGAGTTCATAATGAAAAAATTTTAAAATAAGAAACATTTGGAACTTTAACTTTTTAATTATTATTCTTTTTTGGTGTTTGGTCCACACCTAACAATACTCATAAATCACTACTGGCAGGCTTAGAGGACCATATGGGGTACCAGGGATTGAACCCAGATCACCCACATGCAAGGCAAATACCCTACTCACTGTACTACCATTATGGAATCACACTCTGTACTTCTGCATATCCTGATTACGAAGTCCACTTTCCTCTTCTCTGAATAGATAATTGATTGTTTGACACAGTGACCTCTGGTAGAAATAATTTACAAAGATTGAATTTAGTCTTTCATTATTGAAGGTCCGATTATTTAAGTTGATTCTTGTGTATGTTGGAAAGGTTGTTTTATCTACCCTTGATATGGACAAGGAATAAGTATAGTGTTTCAGTAGTCCTTCAAAAGTGAGTGTGTCTAATAAAAATTGAAAAAAAAAAGAAATACTACGCAGCTCTTAGAAAAGATGAACCATGAAATTTGCATACAGGTGGTTCTACATGGAAAGTATCATGCTAAGTGAAATGAGCCAGAAAGAGAGGGACAGACATAGAAAGACTAAACTCATCTGGGGAATATAAAGTAACAGAATGGGAGTTGAACGCCCAATAATAATTGAGATAAGTAACAGGAGGTCCACTCCAGGGCTTGGAAGCTGTCCTCACATGCTGGGGGACAAGGCAGCTCAGATAGAGAAGGGAACACCAAGTAAAGGATGTTTGGAGGACTTGCTCGAGATGCAAAATGCATGCTGAAAGTAGACTATAGACTGAACACGATGGCCACTCAAAAACCTCTATTGCAAACTACAACACCCTTAAGGAAAGAGTGAGCAAAAGGGAATGCCCTGCCACAGAGGCGGGGTGGGGTGGGGGAATGGGGTGTGGGGGTGGGAAGGCTACTAGGATCATTGGTGGTGGAGAATTGGCACTGGTGGAGGGATGGTACTCCATCACTGTATAACTGAAACCCAAGCACAAAAGTTTGTAAGTCTACAACTGTACCTCATGGTGTTTCACTGATGGAAAAAAAAAAAGGAAAAGAAAAAAAAATAAGTAAAACTATCTTACCTGTAAATGTAAAAGAAAAAAAAAAGTGACTGTGTCACCATAAAATACAGTGAATTAAGCATAGTTTGTAAAGTTTGTCCCACTTTTCATTGATTGTTGATCTATAGAATTGGAAATGTAATATACATATTATCAGATATCTTTAACATGATTCTTTGAAATTTAACAGTTCTGAGCTCAATGAATTTCCCAGAAAGACACTGCAATGCAAAACTGTCCTTATTGACCATATATGAAGTATATTTCTTAATAAATATTAAGCTTTGCATGCTCATAAACATATTTAAGTTCTCCAATTTCTGTTTTCAGAAGAATAGATTATTTTACACAGTAGGCATATTATATTAGTTTGTAATTTGTTAACTAAAATGTTCACAAGCAGAATATATTGCATATTTGGAAATAAGTTTTACTCCTTAAACTTGTTTTTAATGCTTAAATTATTTAATAATCTGGAATAATTTCATCTTATTTAGTAATGTGCATTGCAGTGTTTTTCTAGAAAGTCATTAAGTACAGGTAGGGTAACAGTCTCCATACAGGTGTGCTTACTTCCCTTATATTTTTCACCTACAATTCTTAGCTACTGATAGATTTTCTTATTTTTTCTTTTTTTAAATTTTATGGAATCACTGTGAAATAGTTATAAGCTTTCATGCTTGGTTTAAAAATCACACAATGATCAAACACCCATCCCTCCACCAGTGCACATTCCCCACCACCAATAACCCCCGTATTTCCCCTCTGTCCCACCCTCCCCCTGCCTCCATGACAGACATGATTCCCTATAATCTCTCTCTACTTTTGGGCATTATGGTTTGCAATACAGACCCTGAGAGGTTATCATGTTTGGTCCTTCATTTACTTTCTGCACACATCTCCCATCCCGGCCGATTCTTCTAGCCATCTTTTTCTTATGATCCCTTCTCTATTCCAGCTGCTTTCTCCTCTTTACTCATGAGGCAGGCTTCCAGCTATGGAGCAATCTATCTTTCCTGTGTATCAACTAATAATATATTTTCTTAAAGGAGACATGTAAATACACCTATCTAGAAGCATTTGGGAGTGGCCAGAGGAGATCTCTAGGCTCTAAATAAGTAATATGTTCCTTCAAGATGCATCTTAAAATAATAAAATTAATGTAATAACAGGGTTTTGGGGGTTGTTTGTTTGGGTTTGATGGCCACATCTGGTACTCAAGGCTTATTTCTGGTTCTGAGTGCATTCAATGGTCACTGCTGTCAGAGCTAGGAAATCATATAAGGTGCTAGGGATCAAACCTAGGCTGGCCACGTGCAAAGCAAGCAATTTACCTTTAGTACTATTTTTTTTTTGTCCCCAAGCAATTGCAAAGCTTTCTAAACTAATCTTTATTTTTGGGGGGATGAGGGGTGTACACCCAGGCATCCTCAGGGTTTACTCCTGGCTCTGTGATCAGGGATTACTTGTGGCAGGCTCTTTATGTCAGTGAATAAAATTGTCAAACATCTATGCTTGAATGTTTTTAGAGAAATATGCTTTCAAAGATTTACCAAGTGCCATAGTCGAATGTGTCAAATATCTAAGTGAGAAACTTCTAAAATTTCAGAAGATAAAGGTATGATGAATCAAGTAGGAGTAATTTGTCAATACCCTCTGAAATTTCTCATACTTTAAATGAATACAGGCAATTCACTATAATTAATGAACATAATATTTTAAATTCTAGTTATTGGTATTTTACCCCTCTCTTTCGGAAAATCTGGCCTTTATTTTGCAAGCTCTCAGTCCTATAGAATCTTTTGTTGAGGAAGAGTGAAACTTGAAATTTGAGTGAATTTGAGAGGCAGGTTAACAGACCATATAAGGATAAATAATGCTAGTGTTCTTATATGGCAAAGAGAAGGTAAGCCTAGCTGTCACCGCAATTCTTGAATTAATTCATGAAATGTAGTGCACATTTAAACATAAAAAAATTATTCAACAACTGTTCTTGAAAATAGGATATAAGAAGATATAAAACTGTGTAGATCTAATTCAGAATGTATTTTATATTCCAATGGAAATATATTTGAAAACTTCAATAAAAGACAAAGTCTAGTTTTTGCTTTATAAACTATTAGGTGACATAGAAGCACACATTATGAAATTATTTAATCTTGTTAGCAAGAGTTCATAGAATAAGTGGCTTCTGTGCTGGGTTAAGACTCTGAATTATATCACACTAGAAGTAAATGAATGCAGTAGGATCTCATTATCAAAACAGAGAATGACCAAATAATTTTATCTGAGCAATCATATGATCAGATTGATATCCTGAGTTGCCTATCTTTGGTAGATATGCAGTTCTAAAAAGAGTTAGAGGAAGAAATAGAAATAAAGTTTCCAAAAATATGCTAGTTACTTCAGTCACTCAATCAATTGGTCAAATCAAACTTTTCCTTAATGTAGACTTAATGCCTTGCATTGTGAGGAGATATTTAGAAAATAATTCGACATTATGTGAGTAAGACAAAAAAAATTTTGTTTCTTTGTTGATTTTCTTATTATTGTTTGTTTGTTTGTTTGTTTACATCCAGCAGTGCTCAGATCTTACTCTTGGCTCTGCACTGAGGTATCATTCTTGAAGGGGCCCAGGGAACTGTATGTGGTGCTGGGTTAGAACCTGGATCAGCTGCATGCAAGTCAAGCACTCTACCTGTAGTACTATCTGCCCCAGACAGAAAAAAAGCTATTGGAAGTAATGAGATAGTGGAAAGAAACAATTTTATAGATATGTCAGGTGAGAAAGGAAAAGATACAGACTTAGGTAGTTAATAGAAAAAACAGACTTACTCGTGTACTTCAACTAAAAATTCAGCTGGCCTCTTTACTCTTCAATTCCTTACTTTTCACTATTGCTTTAGAATATTTAAAGGAAAAGATTTGAGGACATTAAATAAGGGGGGAAAAGCCATTTTAAAAAAAGCCTTGCAAATTTTTGGAGGCAGGGGGTATGGTGGCAAGTATATACTTGAAGTGATTGATAGGAAGCAGATGAGGTGCTCAGGAGCACACATAACCTCTTCTATTAAGGGGCAATTAAGTCAGTGACCAGTAGTCTCCAGTCAATTGACAGAGTGCCTGACTGCTATTAGGCAGCTTAATGTAGTGTAGAGCCTTGGGTCTGGGCCCGAACTTTCCACTTAATAATTTTATGACCTTGAGTCTGGCTGTACCTCAAAACTTTTCATCTCCAGCATAAAGGGTAACTGATTTCCAAATTGTGCTCCAATAACAGCTAGGTATTTGGGAGAACATTCTTAATGGCTACTGAATTTAAGGAGAAGGTGAACCAATAGAGACTGTTCATCCTCCAAAACCACCTTCCCAGTCCACATATAACTTCAGAGATAAACATAAATCTCTTCTCTAAATAAGATTTCTACTTAAGATTATAATTGAACAAAGCATTTTTCTTTTTTTATATTACAAATCAACACATTTTAATGCTCTATTAAAAAAAAGTACATATAAACTCAAAAGTATAAAAACTAAGTACATGTGTATGTATCTTATCTCTCTTAGCTATCTATATATATGCATATCAAAGAAATTACAATAATTAAAAAAGGACAGTTATCCCTGAAATGAAAAACGTGCAGATTCTGGGTTGCCTCAGGCCAGCTGGCCCTCAATCTTCACAGCATTGTCAGCAAACTATCTTTAGAATGGTCATAGGTAACTGACTGCCTGCACCCCTAGGTTCAGAGATAGCCACAGCTTCAGGATGCTCATGAGAAGTTTTACCAAGAAGTTAGAGTGCACCGAAATCCAGCAGTTCATGGAGTCAGCAGAACTACATCTTGAACAAAGGATTTTTCAATTGAATTCACACTCATCTACCTGTACACACAGTTTTAAACACAAACAGTTGAAATAATTTGCTAAGATGATTTCTCTGATACCTTTACACGTATTTTTCACTTCAGTGATTTCCAAACTGTTATACATTGGTTGTGTAGATTATGCCACATTCTAAACGGAGGATTTTAGGTTGTGGGAAAGACTGAAAAAAAAAAACTCATTTGGCATTATTTGTAGTTAAAAGGTTTGTAAACATCTTTGTATTTCTGACAACCTGTTGAACAATCAAGTGTGATGATCAAGAGAATGGTAGAATTAATTCATTGAGAAGCAATTGTGTTAATTAGGACTGGATGAACTTAAGAAGAGACCATGAAACAGGGGAAATGAATCTCAAGTGATGGTGAAGGCAGAAATCTTGAAAAAAGTTGTTTTATTTATTTATTTTTAAAAAGGGTGCACTGTGGAAATTAAGTGAAGAAAATTAACTCTTCCAAGAATTCCAAAATAGAAATGAGATCTGTCATTAGTATAAGAAATTTCCCCTCACCCCAACTCAGTTTATAAATGAATACATGTTAATATTAAGGAGTCCGATCTATCTTTCATTAGCTTAAAATTTAATCTTTTGCATTAAATTTATGAGATCTAAAACAGATTAAATAATTACAAAAATTTGGAAAATTTGATTTCTAGTGATACAATTTTATTAGTGATGCTTATTCTTTTTTTTTGTAGGAGTACTGCTATTTATTCAGTCACTGATCAGCTGATTGAATTGGGCATGAAGTCCACCTTAATTTTTTTCTTTTTATAGTTATTTATTGAATCACTGTGGGAAAAGTTACTAAGCTTTCAGGTTTAAGTCTCGGTCATACAATGATCAAACACCTTTCCCTTCACCAGTACTCATTTTTCACCACCAAGAACCCCAGTATACCCTCCCTCCCACCCCTCCAAATGCCTGTGAGGCAGATGATTTCTACTTAACTCTTCTCTACATTGATTACATTCATCATTTCGTCAAAAGATTCACCATTCTTGTTTAGAATTTCCCCCCAAGCAATCAGAATTGCTGAAAAGGCATTGTGAAATATTCTATTTTCTATAGCTGGTTATGAGAATCATATAATGTCACGCGGCCACGATTTTGGATTTCTGCAAAGAGCCAGATAATTATGAGATTGGTTTCTGTATGTCTGGTGTTATGGCCATGCCACAGAACCGCTTGTGGGGGTGTAACTCGTGACCTCGGTAGGGCGTGAAGGACGTGTCCGTACCACCCCCCTTCCCATGAGACTGCAGTTGCCCCGTCACCGCCGGCTCATACCTGGCTTTCCCATAAGCTCTGAGGTGGTGGCCACCTTGCTGCCAGAGGGGGAAAAGGCGGAAGGGAGCAACACCCTTTCCCTCCTGGGGAGGCATGGTGCCATAGTTTAATGCATGGTCCATTCACTTTTCTGCCACAAGCTTCCGGGCTCTGGATTAAGTCCTTTTGCCTCTGGAACCATGACCATGCCAGAGAGCCACTTGTGGGGGGCAACTCATGACCTTGGTAGGGTGTGAAGGACAATCCAGTACTGCTCTCCTTCCCACAAGATTGCAGTTGCCCCTTCACCACCAGCTCATACCTCGCTTTCCAATATGCTCTGAGGTGGCGGCCACCTTGCTGCCGGCAGGGGGAAGGCAGAAGGGAGCAACACCCCTTCCCTCCTGGGGAGACATGGCACCATAGTTTAATGCATGGTCCATTCACTTTTCTGTTGCAAGCTTCCGGACTCTGGATTAAGTCCTTTTGCCTCTGGAGCTATGGCCGTGCCAGAGAGCCGCTTGTGGGGGGCAACTCATGACCTCGGTAGGGCGTGAAGGATGAGCCGGTACCATCCCCCTTCCCATGAGACTTCAGTTGCCCCTTCACCGCCAGTTCATACCTGGCTTTCCAATAAGCTCTGAGGTGGTGGCTACCTTGCTGCCGGGGGGGGGGGGGGGAAAGGTGGAAGGGAGCAACACCCTTTCCCTCCCGGGGAAGCATGGCGCCGTAGTTTAATGCATGGTCCATTCACTTTTCTGTTGCAAGCTTCCGGACTCTGGATTAAGTCCTTTTGCCTCTGGAGCTATGGCCGTGCCAGAGAGCCGCTTGTGGGGGGCAACTCATGACCTCGGTAGGGCGTGAAGGATGAGCCGGTACCATCCCCCTTCCCATGAGACTTCAGTTGCCCCTTCACCGCCGGTTCATACCTGGCTTTCCAATAAGCTCTGAGGTGGTGGCTACCTTGCTGCCAGGGGCGGGAAAGGCGGAAGGGAGCAACACCCTTTCCCTCCCGGGGAAGCATGGCGCCGTAGTTTAATGCATGGTCCATTCACTTTTCTGCCGCAAGCTTCCAGGTTCTGGATTAAGTTCTTTTGCCTCTGGAGCCATGGCCGTGCCAGAGAGCCGCTTGTGGCGGGCAACTTGTGACCTCGGTAGGGCGTGAAGGACGAGCCGGTACTGCCCTCCTTCCCACAAGATTGCAGTTGCCCCTTCACCACCGGCTCATACCTGGCTTTCCAATAAGCTCTGAGCCGGCGGCCACATTGTATGCAGTCCAGATGCATTTCTGCCAAAAGCCTCTGGGTTTCAAGATTTGTTTCTGAGTCTCCGGTATCATGGCTATTAATCAGCTTGATCAGGAGCCAGAGAGGCCGTTTGTAGGCGGCAACTCGTTGGGATGGGGAGAAAGAGTCGGCTCCACCCCCATGTGGTGAGTCCCTGTGTGTCTTGTCACTGCAGGCCCAAACCTGACTGTCCAGTGTCCTCTGGAGCATGGTGGTAACTGGGCCACCAGGGGGAACAGGCCAAGGCACGAAACCTATTCCCACCTGGAGTGGCCCAGCTCCAGTAACCTACTGCAGGAACAGGACGCATTTCTGCCAAAAGCCTTTGGGTGCCGAGATTTCTTTCTGAGACTCTGGGATCATGGCCATTAAGCAGTTGGATCAGGAAACAGAGAGGCCATGCCTCCAATTATATAGCTGAGCCTAAGGTGGTTTGTAGGTGTGTCTCAGACATACCTAACTTTTGGCCGTTTACTTTCTTGGTAAACTTTGCCCCAAGTTTTTGGGGTCTGGCCAAAGGCACAGCAGCAATTTTGGGGTATCTGAAAATCTAACGTTGCCATCAGGCTGCTGATGCACTCACTTCACAGGTACAGATTGACCTGCTGGTGGCACTATACCTCCTGTGATGCTTATTCTTAATATTTTAAAATAAAAGATTATTGGGCAGTTCCGCAAATTCCAATTCTTAAAATAATTTAAAAATGTTTCTAAACATTTCAATAAATGGCATAAGATTTATAAATTGAAGATAATTTATACCAGTACCCTCCATTTTACAGTGATAGGAAGGGAGTCCAGTTTCTCAGGTAGTTGTTTGCTTCCTGTTTCCATATCAAGATTTCATTTTACTGTCTCAAATTTCAAAATATGAGAATTTACAGCATACTTACTATAAAATGCTGTCTTTATTAAATGGCCATTTTCTTTACTCTTTCAAGTAATTATAATACCCTATTTTCTTCACAAAATGAATATTTGTCTTTACTGTTTCAGATGATACTGATATTAATTTGCACTATTTGACAAGAAAGAGACACTGTAGGCAATTGCTAAAAATAACATGAAAGGGTACTTAGTACACCCTTTTAAGGGTTAAAAGGCTGTAGTATTGTTTTGCATGACAAAGCCCTAGATTTTTTTCCCCTAGGTCCACATAATCCTCCAGGACTGTTGGGTATAACTAGCTCCATGTTGGAAATAGTCCCAAACACTTTCATATATGTTACATGGAAGAGTCTCAAGAGGATTCAAGTGCAGACTAGTTGGATTTTTTGAACATGTCCTTTATTAATTGTGGAGCACAGTATTCTCCTCTACTTTGAGAACCTTTTCTCCAAAGACATCTAGGTTGTTAGATCCTATTTGCCAATCTCAAGTGGGGAGAGTGTTCTATTCTAGACACATGCATAACTTCAATGGAATTTTACTAAGAAAAACTACTTTCAATGTTATTTTATTTAAAAAAAATCTTCCACCATAGACCAATATTGGGATAAATTAGCTTGTCCTAACTTCATAAGAAGAATGACCTACGGCTTTGGTGAAAGATTCATGGCCCTGCAGTCTAAATTGCAAACACATACACACACATAACCACACCAAAGCATTACTATGTGCTGAACTATTTCAAAGTAAATTATAGGTGACATAGCATAATTTCCCTACTACCAAAATATAAGGCAGAATGTTTATTATGTTCCAGTTACTTGGAAAATGATTTTACAATGAGTATTCCATTGAATTAATCTTCAGGAAACTACAATAGGTACAATTACGGATATTTTATAAGTGATGAACTTTAGAAAGGGTAAGCAACTTTAGAGGCATCACCTATGCTAGGTAGTTGAAGGTGTTGCATTATAGACCTGATTATGGAATTCATACTCCTGGGTGGACAGAACAATAATATGGTGTGGAAAGGCATTAGCCTCGCCCATGGCTGACCTGCATTCTTTCTCTAGCACCCATATCATTCCCTAAGACATACCAGGAGTGATTTGAGAACAGAGCCAAGAGTAAGCCCTGAACACAGCAAGGTATGGTCCAAAAAAAAAACCAAAAAAGAACTCAGATTCTTTATACAAAACATAGTCTCACTGTAAAATGAACAGAAGCAATAAAGTTTAGAGTCAAGATTAGAAATAGTTTGTTTAGATGAGTGAATTTGTCTCTCAAACCTTTCTACTGTTAGAAATAGTTTGTTTTGATGAGTGAATTTGTCTCAAAAACCTCAAGTCACATTATATATGTTTTTATATTTATTTGATTAAAGATAGTACAATGTTATGTAAAGGGCTTGCCTTGCATGTGCCCAACCTGGGTTCACTCCTTGGCACTGCATATGGCCCCCCAAAACTTGCCAGTAGAGATACACAAAGCCAGGAGTAAGCCTTGAGTGCTGCCAAGTGTGGCGCACACACACACACACACACACACACATGAATCAAAGACCGGGAACTTTCAATTGGTTAAAAGTCAAAGAAGCAATTTGGGATCAGGATTAAAAGCTTAGAAAAGGGAACATGACAATTATTTGCAAGAGAAAGGAAGAATTGAAGTTAGCATATTCATCTAAAAAATTCCATAGGTAAATAGTTTAGAATTTCCAAAACTGTTGAGATGCCTGTTAGTAATAATTGGTAAATTGAAGAGTTAAACTAAACAAAGCACTGTTATTTTTCAAAAAAGTTGTATACACAAAATGAAATATACTGGTAATTTAAATATGTGAAATAAAAATAACAAAATGAAGCAGCTCGATTATCTGCATCTAAAATATGTTCAGTATGCTGGAGCGATAGCACAGTGGTAGGGCATTCGCCTTACAAGCGGCCAACATGGCCGACCCGAGTTCGATTCCTCCACCCCTCTCGGAGAGCCCGGCAAGCTACCGAGAGTATTCGATATGCCAAACACAGTAACAACAAAGTCTCCAATGGAGACGTTACTGGGCCTGCTCGAGCAAATCGACGAGTTACAGTCCACTATAAATGAAACATAAATAGTCCACATTTATCGAGTCTGTTTAAATAATACATGTAAGCAAAATATATTTAGGTGCATTTAAACAAAAAATCATTGCTTGGAAATAAAATACCATGTAAAACTGCATTAATAAAGTGGAATTAAACTCTATTCCTATTACATGTTAGCTCAGAATTAGTTACATGTCATTCCGATCAATGGCATTATGTGAGATTTTATGTGATTTTAAAATTAGGTCTATATTTTTATTGTGGCATTCTACAGTAATACAGACTGACTAATATTCAATCATAAATAAGTGTCATAAAATGCAATTAGGCATTGGTAGATTATTTGCAAATGAAATCTGCGTGTTTTCTAAAAAAATATAAGTTTTATTTTTAATTGACCAGTTATCTGTTAACAGATCTGTTAATTAAAATTAATTTGCTCCTAGAACATGCGAGCCAGTTCTGTTGATAGAAACTATGTCCACCATTTGTTTCATTTTGCTCTTGACAAAGCATGAA
Organism: Sorex fumeus; assembly: GCF_029834395.1. NCBI lineage: Eukaryota > Metazoa > Chordata > Mammalia > Eulipotyphla > Soricidae > Sorex > Sorex fumeus. Next base: position 48,573,516 of record NW_026606155.1, read on the forward strand.
AGAGCTATAGTTGTTTTATGTTGAGATGTTTATTAAAATAGCAGCGATATCTATTTCCACAGGAAAAGGCATATTCAGTGGTACACAATAAGTGCTATAATTAATGAATTTGTAAACCAAAGGCATTATGCAGAGTGATCATTTATAAAAGGCCTAATAGTGTCACATGTATTCTACAAGGAAACTAACGGCCTTTTTATTATAGCAGTAAATTGATTTTCTAGCCATTCTGCATTGAACAACTTACCACTGTGAGCAATAGTTGCTCTAGAAAATAAATAAATTGTGAATTGCTTTAAAGTATATTTCTTTTGTAAAATGCATTTGATACCTAATTTATAGCTTGCCTCCTTTTAATTTGAAATGCCTTTATTCATAGGAAAGGAATCACATAATTAATATTATCAGACAGCTCCTTTTTTACTTGCTTGTCCTTGGTTTTCATGGCAACACCCTGACCTTTGTGAAAATGGACAGTGCTGACATTTTGTCATCCTTGTAAGGGAGGAATAAATGTATTTAGGAATGTTCAAACCTCATTACTTTGTAGAAATGGAATAAGAACTGGGTTATCTGTACTATGTGCCATTTTATGATAATATTTAAACACAGAGATGAAATTATTATGTATAATGGCATACAAATGCAGCCTTTTCATGACAGGCACTGGGGGATATCACTGACTATTCAAATTAAAAAAAAAATCCTTGCTATTTCAAAATGTTATTTCTTCAAATAGTATCCTTATCTGAAATGATGTACAGCTCCAACACAACTCTCATTGGCAATTATCAATATACTTGTACATATATATGTATGTTTATATATGTATGTGTAATATTTATTTCACCTGAAATAAATTCAGTCCTTATACTGAATAATCATTATTTGGTATGAATAAAAGTTTTGCTTTCCAGTACTGAAATGTGTATATAGCAGTAAAATATAGTAATTAATATCAAGTGACTAACAGTTATTGATAAAATTTAACATATTGTATTTAAAATAAATCTTGTACTCGAGATTTTATATATATAATATTGTTTAGTATTAATTAAAAAGGGGGCAGTATGGTACTTTTATGTTCATATCAATTAAGTTAAATGGAAGTGATGGTTAGATAACTGTCCTGAAGACATAAATCTAGTAGATGGTAGATAAGGTTTTGAATACAGTTGTCTGATCTGAACCTTGTTCTTCACAAGTAGATTGTATAACATAAAGTATCATAGTGTTCCGGGGATGCTCTTATTTGCATCATACTGATTTTTAAGGTTCTGGAAGGGACCCATGAGCACAAAATCTCTAATAAATATTTTATATATATTTAAGTTCTTATTGATGACTGAAAAAAATAATCATGACTGATTGCAAGCTAAGGAGAGTATTCAATATGCCAAACACAGTAACAAGAAGTCTCACAATGGAGACGTTACTGGGCCCGCTCGAGCAAATCGATGAACAACGGGAGGACAGTGTGATTGCAAGCTACTAAATATTACCTCTATCAGTTTCCAGAATAACTAGTATATTTTAAAGATTATAGATAAACTGCTTCAACTCTCTTGATTATCAGAATTAAGCATATTTTATGTATGTTAAAATGAATTTCTATTAGCTGTAGTGTAAGACACGAGTTCTAATACATACAGTTCTTTTGTTAAAGAATGCTGTTAATTTTAAAGGGTAGGTAATTTATAGACATGTATGTATGTATTTGGAGAAGTTATTATGTTGTTTTTAAAAGTTATACTAAAACATAAATATGGACTATAGTAATTCTGGGCTGGAACAATAGCACTGGGGGTAGGGCGTTTGACCCAGGTTCGATTCCTCCATCCCTCTTGGAGAGCCCAGCAAGCTACCAAGAGTATCCCACCCATGCGGCAGAGCCTGGCAAGCACCCCGTAGTGTATTTCATATAACAAAAACAGTAACAACAAGTCTCACAATGGAGATGTTACTGGTGCCCGCTCGAGCAAATCAATGAACAACGGGAGGAGAGTGCTACAGTGCTATAGTAATTCTAAGAATTATTTAGCTTTTATGTACTTACCCTTCTTCGTATTTTGGTTTGTATAATATACTTCTAAGAATGCAGTGTCAAACTTATAAAGTTGCTTATTTAAGTTGACTGGTTTTCCAGCTTTACACTATTAAAATGAAAAAAAGAAAAACACCAAAGGTGAAATAGAATTTGTTTAGTATTAGAATTCTGTGGGAGATCTTTCCCCCAGTTTATAAGATATGTTTCTGAATTAATTATTAATCAAAAGATCTAGTCATTCTTTAGTGTTTAAATAAGTTTGTGCCTTATTTTATATTTAACTTGTTATATTTTTATTCTTCTTACAGAAAACTAAAAGGTTCCTGAAATAAATTATTTTATTTATATAAAATAAATGTCCTTCCACCCCTCTGTCTAGTCCTAGCCCCTAGCTGACTAAAATTTTTAGTATAATTGAAGTCATTAACAGCAAAACTATTTTGTCCCTGTTGTTATAATTGTTTCAAAAATGTTTTCCACATGTGAGAAGCTACTTATCAGTGGCCATCATTCCTTTTTATACTTCAGTGTATAAAAATACGTCTTCAAAAGAGGAGAGCAAATATTAAAATAGAAAAAGATATGTATTCATTCTTTTTCCCCAAAGTGGTAGCTAGACATTTTTTTCATCTATAAAGGTTTATTTAAATTAATTTAGAAAATATTTTACTATAAGCTCAAGATAGAAAGCAAAATTATGTGACAATCATAACAATTTGGTTACTGAAAAGCAAAACTTAACCAAATGCTACATAAACAACCTTTGCCAAAAGTTAGATTCACTTAACTGTTTATATGGCAGTGAGAATAGGACCTATGTTTAATTCCAACTGGCCTTGTAGTTTTTTTAGTAAGAAAAGTATGAATGTCCCTCAGAGAATGATTTTCTATTTTATTCTTTCATCTTACACTTTGGGCTGTTTTGAATCCCTCAGAGACTATTCTTATGCCATAGCAACACCTGCTGGGAGAGAGAAGTTGGAACAGTCACAACTGTTGCTGCCAAACCTTTTTCCCCATTGAAAGGCACTGCATGTCCTCCATCTTCTAATACTAAACCCTTCAGAATTGCTACTAGCCCAGCATCCCTAAGGATTCTAAAAGCTAATAATACAACTGTAATAAGATTTTCTACAGTTCTTTAAAAAAAAAAAAAGTATTATGTGTATGTACATTTCCCCTCAGAGGTTTCAAACAAGTATCTTGTTATTTAATCTTATTTTAACTTGTTTTTAAATATGTGCTTTCTTTCTCCTTATTACTAGATTTGTAAACTAAAATATTGTCAATCTTGTTTTACTAGAACCTGATTTACTTTAGTTAGTCAATATAGTGTCAGTGAAAACAAAACAAAACATGGGTGGGGCGATAGGGTGGTAGTAATTTTATTTCCAGAGTATGGTAAAAGATATTTTTATGCTTAGCCTATCATCACCAAAAATAGTAGATTTAAATGTGTTTTTTTTTGTAATATGTGATTTACCCACAAGATTAAATTATACAAATCTTAGAGTCCTATATGGACATTCTTTTTTTAGTCTTTGGGTTTTTTTTTTTTTTTTACTGCTAATGAGCAAAGCCATAACAGGGACAATTTACTCAGTACTAAATATACTTACAATATTTTATCTCCCTGTATCATTATTGTTACCTAATCAAAATCTAACAGGCATTCTAACTTAATAAAAGCTTATTGTTTATTTTTAATTTTTTTATTTTGAAAATACCATGTTCACATATGAGAATAATTAATGATCTTAATATCTATATGCTAATTTATAATTGAACATTGAATAATCAAGAGGTCATTATTTACTAGTTACGACATTGGTTTGTATTGATTGGTGTCTTGTCAATCAATCAAAAATTATTAAACTCTTCAGAAATATTTTAAAATGTCATGCTGGGGCTGGAGCAATAGCATAGCGGGTAGTGCATTTGCCTTGCAGGAGTGGTTCCTGAGTGCAGAGTCAGAAGTAACCACTGTGTATGGCCAGGTGTGACCCCAAAATTTAGAAAAAATAATGTCATGCTGTGTGAAAGCAACTAAAAAAATTAGCTAAAACCTCAATACATTTAAGGCATATATTGCACACAATAATTCAGAGAGGTAGAGGAGAAAATAATATATATATTATATATAATATGTGTACTATATATACACAATACAATATATAGTGTATCTATATATGTGAGAGAGCCCACAAGCTATCAAGAGTATCCTGCCCACACAGCAGAGCCTGGCAAGCTCCCCATGGCATATTCGATATGCTAAAAACAGTAATAATAATGGGTCTCATTTCCCTAAGCCTGAAAGAGCCACCAATATGGCACCATTGGGAGGGATGAGTAAGGAGAGGGCTGCTAAAATATCAGGGCTGAGATGAATGGAGACATTACTGGTGCCCACATGAGCAAATGAACAATGGGATGACAGTGATACAGTGATCTATATATATAGTTCATCCTTTATATGTAGTTCAGGCAAGACTTAAGAGAATAAGAAAGCTTTAAAATAATAGCCTGAATAGAATGAGGAATCACTGGATGTGTAATGAGAGGGCAAAGCAATTTCCTGGAGAGAAGGAGAAAGAGGAGAATTTGGAAGTTAACCAAGTATGTTTAAACAGACCAAAAACCTTACCTAAATTGAATAGAGATTTTTTCACAAAAGCACATTTTGATTAATAAGGTTTGGCAGGTAAGATGGAAAACAAGAAATTAGATTTAGACCTAGGCGCTAAATATATGTGAATGATGGAACGCAGAACTTTGAAAAAAAATTGATTCAGAAATTGTAAGATTCTGTAGGAACAGAAAGAGACATTATTCTATTAGATTTTACCAATTTATTTATAAGAGGAGGAAGAAAGTCCAAAAGGAAATACAGCAGCATAATATATCTTATTATGCTATATTATGTATGCTATATTATGTAAAGTTAAAAGGTAAAGGCCCTCCCGTTGATCATCGATTTGCTCGAGCGGGCCCAGTAACGTCTCCATTGGAGACTTTGTTGTTACTGTGTCTGGCATCTCGAATACGTCACGGGGAGCTTGCCAGGCCCTGCCGTGCGGGCGAGATACTCTCGGTAGCTTGCCGGGCTCTCCGAGAGGGGCGGAGGAATTGAACTCGGGTCGGCCATGTTGGCCACTTGTAAGGCGAACGCCCTACCACTGTGCTAATGTTTTTATATTAAATTATGGTACAGAAAAGTTCTGCATATTTTAAAACAACAACAATAGAATTTGTGAATTGTACGAAATACTGTTTCCCATATGATTTGCCTGTAATTTTATGAGGAGGAATATTTTTAGTATGCATCCATTAGCACATTTTTATTTCTTTAAAAGATTTTTATTGATTATCAGTGAGAAGACCATTGCAAAGCTGTTCATGATTGGGTTTTAGTCATACAATGATCCAACACCCATTCCTCCACCGGTGTATATTTCCCACTATCAGTGTTTTCCCACCAGCACTTTTTCCTCACTCCATTCTCCCAGCACCCTCCAGCTTGCCTCAATGGCAAGCGCTTTTCTTCTTTCTCTCTCTCCTTTTGTGCATGTGGTTTGCAACAAGTAGTGAGGGGTCATCATGTTTGTTCAGGGCATTCAGTAATTTTATTGGAAAGGTAAGACTGGATAGCTTTTTTCACTGGTTGGCAGTATTGGTGAGTGGACATGACTGCAAAGGGTTCTGGAAGTACAGGGAGGTGGGGGATCATTGTCCATCCTGACCCCTTAGGAAGCCCGAAGATTTCAATCACAAAACCCGAATACCAGAATTTTCAGCAGATTATATCACAGTGAGGTTCTTCCAGAGACAGTGGAATCTGGCTGGGGTGCTGGCTGCTATTTTGGAATGTAGAAGAAAGTAGCTGTTGGGGGCTCTGCTTAGGCAGGTACCAGGCTAACCAGTCCCCATTCTGATTTCCCCCAGCCTGTTCAACTTTGTGTGGGTCCAAAATTAACTGTGGCTTTTGATCCCTTTCAAGATTTATTTATGGGTCTCTGAAGCAAGGTCAATAAATGAGCTTGTATAACTAAGCCAAAGGTGGTTTGTGGGTGTGACTTGATCCCAAGTTGTTGGGGTCCGGCCAGTAACACAGTGGCAGTTTGGGGGTATCAGGAAGTTTGAGACTGCTGATGCATTTTCCCTGTGGGTACAGGTTGACCTGCTGGCACACTGCATCCCCCATAAGCAACTTTTTGAATAGCACAGTGGGTAGGGCGTCTGCCTTGCATGCAGCCAACATGGCTGACCCGAGTTCGATTCCTCCGCCCTCGTGGAGAGCCTGGCAAGCTACCGAGAGTATTCGATATGCCAGACACAGTAACAACAAAGTCTCCAATGGAGACGTTACTGGGCCCGCTCGAGCAAATCGATGATCAACGGGAGGGCCTTTCAATATTCTAGCAAGTTTCTTTGGCAGCCTATACTCCTTTAATAAGATATGGGCTGTAGAATGTTGTTGCCTTTTATCAAATATATCACAAGTGATTGTCCCTAAAAGGAATCTAATGTATACTGGTTTAGCACTGGTTTAGACATTAATGTCTACTGGTTTAGCACAAAGTTACTTTTATACCTTAAGTAACTTTCAAGGTGTGTGTGTGTGTGTGTGTGTGTGTGTGTGTATCTGTGTATGTGTATGTTTGTGTGTGTGCACATACCTGGTTCTGGATGAGGAAAGCAATGGTGAGTTTGTGGATTTGAGTTTTGGGTTGATTTTGTGGTGCCTCGAACTAAATCTGGTTTCTACATATGCAAACTATGTGCTTTAGCACTAATATCTGTATAATATGTATATGCCATATACTACATTCTACATATATATATAATTGACACTTATTCTATATATAATTGACACTTATCAAAAACTTGGTCAAGCAGGCTCAAAAAGCATAAAAAAGCATTTGGGACAATTATAATTATTTTCAGTCGAAGGATTTTGTGTTATATTGTAATGTGACTATTTCACAATGACCACACAGCATCACATTTATAGGTGTCATATATTAATATAAGTATTCCCAATCCCAGTGATATATTAAATTGACAATGATGCATTTAAAGATTAGAATATTTTCAAAATTAATGCAGCGAAGTTTTAATATATAGATTACAATATTTTCATTTATAATGAATAAATCTTCTTGAGTCAAGATAATTGAATGGAATTACAACTTGCTAATAATTTTATTTAACTATAAGATTGTATTACATATTCTGTGATCTTAAGGAGGCTTTATTTGATATGTCATAGATAATTGTTGAATATTTTTTCATAAAAAGTATATTATTTGTGGCTGGAGAGATAGTACAGCAATTGCTTTGCATTCAGCCAATCTGGGTTCAATTCCTGGTATACCACATGGTCACCTGAGCCCTGCCAGGTATAATTTCTGAGTCCAGAGCCAGGAGGAACCCCTGAGCATCACTGAGTATGATCCAATGAGACCAAAAATAAGCACATTGTTACTTTTCAAAACCCTATGCTTTGAATATATTTTTGTATGTATAATGTACATAGGGCTAAAATATTTTGTCAACTGTTACCATTGGCACTGAGAAAACATTCAGGTGTATTACAATATCTTTTCTTCAAAACTTCACAGTCTGGAGTAAAGATATTGCCATATTGTCTCAGTAGCTCACCATCATGAAATTCACAGAAGTCAATGGTATCTGTATCACTATATCACTCTCATCCCCTTTGTCAATTTACTCAAGAGGGTGCCAGTAACATCTCTATTTGTCCCAGCCCTGAGATTTTAGCTGCATCTCCTTACTTGTCTTTCCCAATGATTGGAGGCTCTTTCAAAGTTAGGGGAATGAGACTTGTTATAGTTACTGTTTTTGGCATATCAAATATGCCACGGGGAACTGGCCAGACTCTGCTGATGTGGGTGGGATACTCTTGGTAACTTGCTGGGCTTTTCAAGATATCTATCTATCTATCTATCTATCTATCTATCTATCTATCTATAGATATCTATAGATAGATAGATCTATCTATCTATAGATATCTATAAATCTATATATATATATATATATATATATATTGTTACCTACTGTCTGAACCCCATAAACTATAGTGCGGTAATTATGGGAAATGGGTAGGAAGTGTCTTATGATGAGGCCTTATGGTCCGGAAAGTGGCCTGGAGCATGGCGGTGGTTGGGTAGTGAAGGTCAGCTGCCGGGGCTGGGTCCCTTGGGGCCAGGAGAGCTCTCACCCATCCTTCCCTCTGGGGCATCCCCAGTGAAAACAGCTTGACATGGTGGCATGGTTATGGGAGACTCATTTTATGCTCCCTTCTGGAAGAAGCAGTCGAGAGTTCTGGAGGGTAGTCGATGAAGAGATTATCTGGAGCTGGCAGGGAGTGGATTATGGGTGAGACCATAATTTATATAGTAAATGTAGATATAAATTCTACCTACATGTTGACCATGTAGAGTATAAATATATCTGTTATAGTCTACTTCTTCACAAAAATCAGAAATAAATATTACTATCATACTTATTTGCATATTATTCAAAATGAGTTTTGTTGTCCTACTGGAAACAGTTCTTCCCTTTATACTTGAAAATTACTTTTATATTACAAGAAATATGTAATCTGTTTTAATGCTATTGGAGTGCACTGTGGATATTTATATGTTTTAAACCATGGGTCTGCATAAACATTCTGATGCCTATTTCAAAGAACATGCATTTCTCATTTACTGTTTGATAACAAAGCTTTCCCTGAATTCTTTTGGGTAGGAGAAATAAATTATTAAATAAAAGGTAAAGATTAAATATTCTTAGCTTCTTAGCTTCTTTCCTGTAAAGAAGTTAAAACATTCTCTTATCTAACCTGTTATAGTTCATATTCTGTGATACAATGGAAGAATTGATGGAAAACCAGCTTGTTCAAATTAATTGTCTAATTTATGTCTGGACTGAGGGTGTTTGGTGTTATACAATACTCCTCACGTTTAACAGCATAAGGCACCTCTTACAATAGCATTTTAGGTCAGAAATATCAAAGGGCAGTGTATAGAACAATAGTCAGACTACTTCTTTGTTTTTTACTTGAGAGAAAATTTTATAGCAAGTGCATTTTTAATATGGATTTCACAAAGTTTAATTATTTCTGAATTCTCTACATAATTTGATATTACGTTGTGAAACATTATATTAAGAAAAAGTAGTCACTCCAAGAAAACTAAAAAATCATCAAGAAAAAATTAAATGGTGTATCCACAAATTGGCTTTTTGCTCTGTTTTTACAGCATATTTACCATATATCTATCTCTTTAAATCAAAAGAGAAAGGAAAACCATTAGAGCTCACATACTCTCTTAACTACCCCTACTTCATCACACACACACACACACACACACACACACACACACACACACACAAACCCCTCAAGATTTACTGCATTGGAAAACTGTACTAATTAAATATTTTGCTGAAGATTATGCTATTTTATGGGCAACAAGTTGTAAAGTTACCACATTTCATTGTTATTTTCAATCATTGAAAAATGGTAATGATTCATAAGTATAGTATTTATTTTTACTATATTTGTAGCTTTGGGGGAGCTCCTTAGCACTACTTAAGCTCAGCAGCATCATAATCAGCAGTGATGATAACTATCAGAGTCACCACATCAGAGTTTAGAGGCCACTAGCATCCCCCATCAATTCTCAATAGAGCCATGTGGTTCGATGCAAGGCATGCAGTTTTTGCCTTTCAGATATCACTACAGCTATAGTCCTATTTTTTTGTGTGGATGGGTTATTCCCAGCAGCAATTGAGGTCTACTTTCAACTTTCAGCTTGGAGATCACTCATGTCAATACTCAAGTGACCAGGTGGTACTGGATATCAAATATCAACAGGTTCTGTGCCTTCCACATACAAAGAAGATAGCCTGTTGAGCTGTCTCTCCAGTCTTACTCATAGCTTTTGATCTTTTTATCTTCTAATATCTAACTCCCTCTGTCTATCTCTTCTCTCTTTTATTATTTCAAGACTTCTATCAGGGAAGCAGGACTCCAAACTTGGGAGATAGAGTAAGACTTTTGGTAGCTCAAGAGTAGTACTAAGCTCAAGTCTAGTACTAAGACCTGAGAGAAAATATAGCAAAAATACAAGTACAGCTTAAATATGTGCTTCATAATATTAGATTAGGAGGAGTAAACAATCATCCCAATCCAAAAGTAGGCACATGCATTAGAAAGTGGTAATGTTTTTGGAGGTGAGATTTCAAATCCAAGACTAATGCTCTTTCTCAGAGCTACATCTTGATCCCCAACATGTTTTTTTTTATTTAGTTTTATTTTTGTTCTGGGGCCATATCTGGTGATGCTCAGAGATTATTCCTGGCTGTGCACTCAGGGATTACTTCTGACAATGTTCAGGGGACCATATGAGATATTGGAGATTGAATCACAGTTGGCAACATGCAAGGCAAGAACTCTATCCACTATACAAATGAGGTATTATCCAACTAAAAGCCAACCCAGGGACAGCAGAGAGTACTAGACAACAGCAGGTTTCAGATATTCAGCAGAGAAGAAAGAACAGATGTTGAGGAGCATTACAGTAACTGATTAGTGAAACTAGAGGTGAATGGTTGGTGATTCTAGGACATATTTTGTGCTGTTCTGTCCCAAGCAGTACACTTGTTTCATTAAACAGTGGCATTTTCATCAAGTGAGCATTAGAAAAGAGCACTAACATTTTTATTTCCTCTGCTCTTCTTGGAACCTGTAATATGTTAGCATTAATTTCACATTTGGGAAAAAGTAAAAACTTTAAGGAGAATGTACAAAGAAAATAACGTTTGTTTACCCGTAGTTCTGTACTTAAAGAGCACCATAATCAGTTGTGATATAGTTTTTGCAGGGATTTCCAAAAAACTAGATTTTTCCCCATATTAAACCTTCATGTTTCAGAATAAATGCTCAATGCCTCCCTACCTTCATTTGTATTTTTAGTATAAAAATTATTATTGAGCTCTATTCAGTGTGCTGGGTGATAACAATAAAAAGATTAATTACATATGCTTCATTAACACTCACTGGCATGTCTTTTTATATAAACATTTAATATTGCTGTTCATATTGATTGGTAGAATGTTTTACTCAGTTATCACTGTTATAACTATTAATACTATCTACTAGCATATTTTTGTTTAATGATATGTCTTTATCAATAAATATTGTATTATAATTTAGGAAGATTGCATTGTATTTATTCTAAATGTAACTATACCATGATTTATTTATCAAATATGTCAGGCTATTTTCAATTGTTTTGCCTGTTTGTTTGTTTTTCAAAATAAGTAGTGTTATTATGGGCATTCTCAGTGAAGTTGGCAGTTTTCAAGTAATTTGAATAAAATTGTATTTATTATGATAAAGGTATAATATGATAGCTTGAGAAATTAAAGTAATTATGAAAGAAAGTCTACCACAGTACTACAGGAAAGGAAAAGGATGTTTTCTACTAAGAAATCTGCAAAGTAGGAAAATAGAGATATTTTTTGTTACAGGAATCAATGCAGTTGATTGAAGAAAAAGAAGTAGAAAAAAGAAAAATATGGTGGTTTTAATTAGCAAAAGAAGTGTGTTGATAAATTATTATTAACTAAGTTAATAAATAATGATATTTAGAATTGGAAATTTGAAAGATTTGGCTTCCAAGCATCAACAAACACAACAGAAGACTTGGAATAACCTTAAGAAAAAGTTGGAATATATATTTTGGAATTGTATGTAAGAAATTAGTGAGAACAAATGAGACCTACTAACAAAAAATGTAATAATTAATATACTATAGTATATAATTTGATGGAATGAAAAATTTTGTATGATCAAAGATAGAAACTGTCATTGTCACTGTCCTCCCGTTGTTCATCGATTTGCTCAAACGGGCCCAGTAACATCTCTATTGTGAGACTTGTTGTTACTGTGTTTGGCATATTGAATACGCCACGGGTAGCTTGCCAGGCTTTGCCGTGCAGGCGAGATACTCTTGGTAGCTTGCCAGGCTCTCTGAGATGGGCGGAGGAATTGAACTCAGGTTGGCCATGTTGACTGCGTGGAAGGCAAACGCCCTACCTGCTGTTCTATCGCTCCAGCCCAAAGATAGAAAAACCTAGAAAAAATTTTGAGAATTTATAATAGCTCCTTGATTTAAAGTCATGCAAGGAAAGGTTTAGCTCTGACTTCAAAATACAAAAAGTAAATTAAGTGTTGCTATTTTGGAAAACTGGAACAATTTGTTGAAATAATCAAGTAGACCAGGCGATTCTATTGTAGACCCTGTGATGCCAGGGAATACCATCGCCACACAGAGGGTGCTGAGAGGGCCCATGCGGTACAAGAATCAAACTAGGGTCCCACACTTGTGAAGCATATCTACTCTCCAATTGCTTAGATTACCACAGGTTTATATTAAGCCAGTAGAAACAAATTTGCTGAACAATAAGCAAATCTGAAGAAATAACTTTGAAACTGCTTAAATGATAAACAAAAAAAATGTGTAAGGATCCATTTTTTACAATGCCCTGATAGGTTTGCACATCCTTAAGTCAGTATATTTTCACATTGCACCATTTAAGTGTAATTGTTTGTTATTTATTCCTCCAGTAAGAGCATCAATAAAATTTGAACACATTGAGCTGCAAATTATTATTTTCAGAAGTAAAATGTATTAGTTCTGGGTGGTTAGATTTATTGAAGACTGGGTTTTATTTTAAAAGATATAAGTTTAGAGTATATCATATCAACTGTCCATAACAGTTCATTAAATACAATTTAATTTATCATCTGTTTTCATTTATTACACAAATATTTAACCACAGTTGTATACTTGCATTTTTGTAAATTGTTAGCATACATGGGAAAAGCGCTAACATATATATATATATATATTTAAGATTAGCAATATAGATACATTTATTTGAAAGTACTTGGATAACATGTTTACCACTTCATATTTTTACCCAGACTTTTACATTGTCACTAATATTAAATATTTCACCCTAAATAACACAAGGGAATTAAATGAAAATACGAAATAGCTATACCTGATTCACAGTATCACGATCATGATCACGATCACGTTGTGATCGATTGTTGTTCATCCATTGCCTCAAGCAGGCACCAGTAACGTCTCCTTTGTCATAGCCCTGAGATTTTAAAAAGTGCCATAATCAATGCTCTTTCAGGGTTAGGAGAATGAGACCAATCATTGTTACTGGTATTTGGCATATTGAGTACGCCACGGGGAGTTTGCCAGACTCTGCCGTGCGGACAAGATACTTTTGGTAGCCTGCCGGGTTCTCCAAAGTAAGAACGAGATAATGTTCACAGTATACAAGTGATTAATATTAAGTGCTGAGGTCATTGCTGTTGTCTGTGTCTTTTCTCATGAGGTTGACTATTAATTGCCCAGTTCTTTCAGATCTTAAATGTTTTACGTTTCTATGTAAATCAACATCGTTTTCTTATGGTTTGATTCAAATAGAGCAAATTAGTTAACTACATAATTTAATTGCATATATTTTCAATAAAAATATTTAAATGTATAATTTAATTATGATCTTTTAAAAATATAGCCATATTAAAACTCATGTTATCTTAATGTCAGCTCCTGGATTCCACTTCAAGAAGGGAGTGGAGGCTAATGTCTTATACATATTTATTTCTAATATTTCTGTATTATTTAGGTTTTAGAAACCTATACAACATAAATGAAGGAATTAAATGAAAATTTTTACATGAAAATATTTAAATAGCAAGATAATTCTATGTTTACTTGAATTTCATTTTTCTCTATGTATACAAAAAGAAACAGCATTCCAACATGAGTTGAAAATAATTCAACATTTAGTGCTGAGATGTAGCTCAATACAAGAGCTAATGCCTGCATGTATGAGGTTTGCTTTAATCCATGGCATCAATACTTTTTTTCAGATTTAATTATATTATTTTTGCTTCTGGGTATGATGATGCTAGAAAAATTTCCTACGGTGCCTGGACATCTTGGCACAATGATGCTAGAAAGACAATTGCTTTTTATCTATATGAAGTTTTATCTCATATGTAATATATGACATTTATCACAAGGAGAGAATTGCTTATATGTTTTTAATTCTTATTCTTAACTTTTTATTTGCCCATGTTTTTCTGGATATATGTTCTATTGTATAGATGCATTTTAATTCATACACATTTGTTTAAGACAGATGATATTGATTGGTAGATAACTTACTGGATGAGATTGCAATATTTTCTGTATTAAACACTACCATATATGTTCCAGTCCTGTATTTTCCAGTGAGATTTTCCAACTTTTATCACAAATATTTCATAACAAATAAGAAATTTTCTTTTTGATAAAATTCAAATTTTGGTATTGAATTTTTTAAAAAGTAGCTTAAAATTAATTGTGTAAAACTAGCAACAATACCATGACAAACTATTCTTAATATTTAATGTTTTATATAAAATGCTTTGAAATTCAAATGTCAAAAATATTTAAAATCCCCAAAAGAACAATATCATGAATGGTTAGCAAGTGACAACTGATCCACTTCATTTCCATTAGGGAGTACACAAAGTCTAAACCTCAGCTCTTAGGCAAACTTTTCTAAGCCAAGTTCAGACTTCTACTTTTTTTTTGCTTTTTGAGTCATATCTGGCAATGCTCAGAGGTTACTCCTGGCTCTGCACTCAAGAATTACTCCTGGTGGTCCTCAGGGAACCGTATGGGATGCTGGGAATCGAACCCAGGTTGGCCGCATGCAAGGCAAATGTCCTACCCGCTGTGCTATCACTCCAGCCCAAAGACTTCTACTTTTAATTCAAATTCCCTATCCCCCACCATTCACACCTTTTTCCTTCTACTTGTTTATACTTTGTCTGCTAAGCCTTATCTCTTATCCTTCTCTTAACCTGTTTCTATAGTACCTCAGATAAGAGATAAAAGTGTAAGAAGCAGAAGATTGAAAACTGAAATCTATCCTCAGTAAGCAAGATTGTTTTGTGAATGCAAATGTTGAACATCCAGTTATTGGATCATAATGACAAGTCTTGAATTGATTGTATATATGTTGAGCATTCATTTGCAAACTTATTTTGTTCATTTGAAGAAAGTATTTGAGAAAGTTTTATGAATATAATTCATAATTAATTTAAATGTGACTGGTACTTATCCCCCAAATTTATATAATTTTGTCACGGACATGTCACATTTCTTCAATCAGCAGAAATTGTTTCCTTGTGATTAAATGTGTTTTGATTATGCTTTACCAGTTTATACTAACCTTGAAAAATTTTCTTTTTCCCATTTCAAGTTCCACCCAATCTGACTGTTCCACAGGAAAAATCACCTTTGGTCACCAGAGAAGGAGACACAATAGAACTGCAATGTCAAGTAACTGGAAAACCTAAACCCATCATCCTTTGGTCTAGAGCAGATAAAGAAGTCGCAATGCCTGATGGGTCAATGCAAATGGAGAGTTATGATGGAACACTGCGGATTGTGAATGTATCTCGGGAAATGTCAGGAATGTACAGATGTCAGACCAGCCAGTATAATGGATTTAACGTGAAACCAAGGGAAGCCTTGGTGCAGCTTATTGTGCAGTGTAAGTAAATTTTTTATGTTTTCTGTTGGAAAGTCAAGAAGAGAAATTTATCATGTTATTAGTAGAATGACATGAATTTTGAAAATGAATGAGGGTAAATATTTCTACATTACTGCTATAAAATTCAAACTATAATTTTCCTGAATTTATCTATTGCTTGGATTAAATAGGAAAGAGTGATGCAAAGAATCTCTTTTCTATGTTTAATTATTGCCAATGAATTCACAAATACAGCAGCCAAAGATTATCCATGTGCAAAGCAAAATGGAGACAGAAAAAATTACTCACCAGGTAATAACACTCTTGTTTTCACAGTTCATGTTTGTACTTCAGGCAACTTTGTGTCTTTTGTCCAAATTATCCATTTAGGTTAAAGCATTCATTTGCTTAAGTTGTAAAAACCTATTTATAGAAATGTTTGCATATCTATAATTATAACAATAATTATATAATTGGTGCTATTGCAATAATTCAGGCAGATATTAGTACTAAATTTTGCTTGATTTTTTTAGTAGATAATTATTGAACTAGATTAGAGTAAAATTTTATTTAATTGAGATCACCATATAGTTACAAAAACATAGATATGTGTACATTGCATTTGCTTTTAAGGTTAAAAATATCAGAATTCATCCATTAAGATGTGTAACAATGTGTCATTGGGGTTGGGTGATTGGGTGACGCCTTGGTTATCAGGTGTCTTGGACATTAGGTGATGAAATATTGCTGAAAGAAAAATAGCAAACTAGATACAGACTGGTCAAATTTCAATAGCTGCATTACATTTTTTACTGATATACTGCCTGCTCAATAAGTAAAAGTAAAGGCCCTCCCGTTGATCATCGATTTGCTCGAGCCGACCCAGTAACATCTCCATTGGAGAGTTTGTTGTTACTGTGTCTGGCATATCAAATACTCTTGGTAGCTTGCCGGGCTCTCCGAGAGGGGCGGAGGAATCGAACTCAGGTCGGCCATGTTTGGCTGCGTGCAAGGCAAACGCTCTACCCGCTGTGCTATCGCTCCAGCCTGCTCAATACATGATAGTAAAGTCATTGATGATTAAAGAAACAACACAACACACTTTAATAAAGATTATTGTTCTCTTTCTGGCATTTATCTAGAACTCAGAAAACGGCATATAGAATTTAG
Organism: Sorex fumeus; assembly: GCF_029834395.1. Classification (NCBI taxonomy): domain Eukaryota; kingdom Metazoa; phylum Chordata; class Mammalia; order Eulipotyphla; family Soricidae; genus Sorex; species Sorex fumeus. Next base: position 48,590,371 of record NW_026606155.1, read on the forward strand.
TCCTAAATGTTAGTTTTTGTATTTGACATAAGAATGTTAGTGGATTTAATTTAACTGACTAAATTAAAAGAATGCTTTAAATATGGGAATATTATGTTTAGAACTGATAACAATAAATTGTTTTCATAAGATAAATGTGACTGGATAGGGTGGGAACAAGATTTGCTGTTTTTAGTTCCTATTCCATAGTAACTCAGATTTTAAAATTTGCAAAGAAATGTCATATACCTTCACTGATTTTTCATTGATTACTTTTTAACTTCATTTGAATAATGAAGGTTTGGTAGTAAGTTCCATTTATCAAATAAATTTATCAATTTCTTGCATTTTTCCTAACTGGCTTTATCCTCCTAACAATAAAGCCATAGGTAGGAGTTATGTGAGACACATTTTAGAAATACACAAAAAATAGTGAACTAAGAGAAATTTCTCAATTCTTCAAAATACAAGACACTCAAGTGATTGCAGAATTGATACAATTTGGAACCATTTATTCTTGTTTGTAATCACAGAAATCAGTATTTCCTTTGAACTTAGCTCACAAAGCTTCTGTATTCCTACTGCTATTAGGGAAATTATTTTTCACTTTGCTCACATCTCCCTCTGGGGAAGTTCTGATAAATATACTGTGGTACATAGTGGCTCCAGGGAATTCTGAAATAAACCTTTAAGAACCAGTATTTCCAGCCTCCAGAGTGTAGACCTACTACAGAACACTACCAGCTCCCTTGCTTATATAGAAGTTGTTGAACTCATCAAAATTTTCACAATTTAGTTCTCTAATAGTGTAAGGAGATAAATGCTAGCAAAGTTGTCTTTAGTGTGAAAGAGATGCAATTGAAGGAAAGGCACCAACAGATAATAGGCAAAAACTATTACATTTAAAGTAAAAGCCTCTGCAATCCATTGTGGACTCCAGAGTAGGGGTCTAACTTAAAAGCGCTTCCTCTCCGGAATATGGTTCTTCAGTTTACCCAGGTAGGCAACTGTTTGCTGGCAGTTTCGCCAGTTTCAGGTGAGGATGCCAATATGTCTTTCGAGATCTGCCTTTCATACTTTCCCAATTCTTATCAACTTGCTAATTGTCTGAATACTTGCAGGTACTAACAACTGGTAATAAGTTTAGAAATAAAGCTAAATCAGTCAAGTGTAACTTTCCAGGAATATAACTCCTGTTAACAGAACCAGTCAACGTACCTAAAGATTTATTTCTGCAAAACTAATAATGCAGAATCCTTCTCATCTTTAAATAATGAACATTCTTCTTTTATAGCTACTTCATAAATGTTTGAAAATAATGCATTATGTATACTTAACTTGGTTGGTTATGCTATATGTCAGAAATATTCATATTGCATGCAACACATGTAAGATGTCATATTGAATAGAAAGGTTTTGCTAACATATTTTATATTCCCGGTATAAGATATATTTAGCTAGTACGTTTGTTGAATAAATATAAATTATAAAAACAACTGGAATGGGAATATAGAGGTTACTTCTTGCTTCTTGCAATTCTGGGTTTATTCTTTGGGTTTTAGTAACACCCAAGGAGATTGCAAGTAAGTGAAGTAAGATATTAAAGTAATTTCACTTTTACAGTACAGTTTAGAAATTCTGCTCTTTAGTACATTAGAAAATTCTTTTTTAAAATGTTTATTATATAAAAACATTATGGGATAGTACTTGACATGACATAGATGTGTAATATACATTTGTGCTTATATTTATATTACTTATATATACTCACAATCACATGTAAATTTAAATATAATTTTAGCCAGTGTCACATATAAAACACAGAAAAAAAGATGATCATAATAAATTAACAGAAATTTAGCATCTCCAAATGCAAATTTTTCCACTTGCTTAGTTTTACTTGTTCGTACTGAGTAATAACTAACCAGAGAATTAAGGGACCACAGAAGTAAAGGGTATGTAGAACTTTGGTGTGAACATATAATCAGGGTTTAAACATAAACTATGTATTTACAAATTAAATAAATAATGTATTAGTTGTTCACATATCACATATAAAATATATATGAACAGACCTCCAATTCTAAAGTTTTAAATCTCCAAATTCAGTGTATTCTTATCAAATGTTGTGAAACATTTGATATAATGTGGACCTTATATTATTATTTGATACATTATGAAATAATCATTCTATTAAAACTTCTAATTGTTTACAATTTCTAACTAATTTGCCTTATAGTATGTACAGATATTTATTTAGCAAGTGACAGAAGTCTCCAAGTATTTTATATCATTCTATGTCATGCTAAGAATGACAATCATTTTCATTAAATGGTTTAAATGATTACATTATTGAACACATTGATCATTCCTGAAAAAGAGAAACAGAAGATATTTTTCTGTTACATATTTGACTTATTTTTTGTTTGTTTGTTTTTGAAGTTACAGCCAATGATGTTCAGAGGTTACTCCAGGCTTTGCACTCAGGAATTACTCCTGGTGGTGCTTGGCGGACCATAATGGATGCTGGGGATTAAACCTGGATTGGCCATGAGCAAGACAAATACCTCACCCACTGTAATATCACTCAGGCCCCTTATTTGAGTTTTATAACTGCCAATTACCACAGATAATATTTATTAAAGTAGGAAGTTGCAGATATTAGTACAAAGTCATTTCAAATTTTTATCAAGTTTTTTGTTTAATTTGTATGCTTTTGAAACTTGAAACAGTTTTATAATTTTCTGAATCATCTTATTTTGAGTAGAATTTTAATAAATTGGAAATAAAATGTTATATACATTTATTAATTTATGTCATTTAAAATCCTTAGTATATATAGAGCTTTCTAAACAAAGCTAGACAATTTCTAAACAAAAATAACAATGTAGAATTAATATTTATTTGTACATTAGAGTTCTTTAAATACAAAGTAATAAAAATATCATTCGGTGTATTCATTACTTCTTAAATGAAGGAACTAAAATATATATGTTTTTATTTTAACATAATTTATTTATATGAAATTCATTACATACTGTTATCTTGATTTCATAAACAATAACATTTTTTATTACACTGACAAATCTGTAGTAAGGCAAGTTTTTTTGAATTACAGTTTCTTGAAAACAGTTGAAAAAACTATATTGCATTCATGCCACTTTTGCTCTTCATGATATATAATGACAGCGGTAGGGCATTTGCTTTGCACGCAGCCAACATGGCCGACCCGAGTTCTATTCCTCTGCCCCTCTCGGAGAGCCCGGCAAGCTACCGAGAGTATCTCGCCCGCACGGCAGAGCCTGGCAAGCTCCCCGTGTTGTATTCGATATGCCAAACACAGTAACAACAAAGTCTCCAATGGAGACGTTACTGGGCCCACTCGAGCAAATTGATGATCAACGGGAGGGCCTTTACATATATCAAATATATTCCTGTTAAGAGTTATAAAATATAGAGGAGAGTATTGAAACATCAAACTTTTAAGTTATATTTCAGTGATATTTCATCTATCACCTATAATTTCTCTCTGGCATAAAGTAAAATACTGAAAGAAAATGATCATGGCCATTGAGAATCCCATTTTCCATCTTTTCTACAGCAAGATCAAATTGTATGAAGAAAAGTGGGCCATCTATTCAAATATTATTACTCTTGTTCTTGAGAAACATAGAAAAAATATAATTACTTCATGTCAAAAAAAAATTCAAGCAGAACAGAATATTATGGGCCTTATAAATAAAGATTAAATTAAATATAGATTGATATATGCTGCAACTAATGTAGTAACTTTCTAGAATTTCTAAATAATTTTTGTAGTAAATGACTTTTGAGTGAATATAATATATATTGATTGGGTATTTATATTCACTCTATTGAGTAAAAATACATTTTAGGTTTAAAATGAAAAGTTACCCAGAAAATATTAAGTGTGGCCAAAGATTAAACAGAATAAGTTAATGTAAATGACAAGATTAGCATGGTTAAAAAGGAAACTAAGGAGAAATTTTTCATATACATATAGGAAGATGTTAAAGGCTATCCAAAGGAATTTATAAGTAAATGAACAAGATTTCTAACTTAATAGTGACAAAATTCTGAAATCCAACTTTAGTAACTTGTATCTTTGAAAACACCCATATATAGATGTATTTCTTATTTTCTGTATTAATTCAATCCAACTTTCATTTTTAATTTGTGGATGTGGTAAATCAATATTACTTCCTTATCTAATTCTTACCATTACATTTTCTTGACAATTCTTGAACTCTTTTTCACTTTAAGTCATTTTTAGTCCTGGCTCACTCCCATATTTTAGAAAGTTTCTTGGTGACTTAAACAGGTACTCCTACATAGTTTACAGAGTAGAAATGCATGAGACAATTTAGCATTTTAGCCTTCAAGATAAAACTGTTTTGAACATAAAATAGAAAACTTACTTCTCTCAAAATAATTGGTTATTATTTTACAATTTTCTTTTATTATAACTTTCTTATAATGTTGCTTATGATATTAATATGAACTAAATATTGCTAGTGGTTCCATAATTTTCACACGAACATATTAACTAATTGCATTTATTTATTTCACCAAAACAAATTTTTCTAAGAGACTAAACTTTGATGTCTGTTGGGCTGCTGGGTGTGGGGAGGGACTTTCACCTGGCCTCCTCTGGAGTGCCCCCGAGTGAAAACAGCCTAGTGTGGAGTCTGCTGGCATGCTTATGGGGGCCTCATTTTATGCTCCCTTCCAGGAGAAGTACCTGTGAGTTCTGGAGGGTGGCCAAAGAGGAGATTATCTAGCACCAGCAGGAGGTGGCTTATGGGTGTGATCTCTGGGTTGCCGGAGACTGGGGTAAGCAGGCAGAGGATCTCTGCTCCCAGGTCCCGTTGACAGATGGAATCTCTCTTTGGCCACACTCCAGAACTCATGGCTGCTTCTTCTGGAAGTGAGCATAAGATGAAGTCCCATAACCATCCCACCAGATTCCGTGCCAGGCTGTTTTCACTAGGGGTGCCCCAGAGAGGGGCGGGTGATAGCCCTCCCCACCTCAAGAGACCCAGCCCCGGCAGCCGACCTCCACTTCCAAACCTCCCACCCCCAAGCTCCAGGCCGCTTTCTACATGCTTGGGCTGAGCCTCATGCATGAGTGAAGTCCCATGGAACTCAGGTAATGCGGAACTTTGTGACCTTGAACTCTGGGCTCAGAGTAATAAGGAAGTCAAATTAACATTAGAGATATTAGTTAGAGAAATAACAAATCTTATTACCTATATATAAGTAATGGGATTAAGGATTTCAAGATCAGTGAGTAAAATTGATAGTGTGTATAAAATAAAAGGAATGCTTGGAGGTCCCTGATCACCACTGAAGTAGATAATCTCTAGATAATATCTGAAATCTCTGAAATCCTCAGGTCTAGCACTGCACTGCCCACCCAGTTGGTCAAAATTGCCTGGAAGGGCTCAAGGATGTGGTGATGGAATAGGAGCCTGGGGCTTCAAGTATAGATGAAAGTCTGTGTAGAGGAAGCCCAGATGGTATATGTTTTCATGTTTTGCTTTTTATGTAGAAAGATTTCACTGATAAAAAAGTTATTTTTGGTAAAAATCCTAATTCTGGGGAATATCCCTAATTTTCACTCCTTTAGATGTGAAGGAAATGAGAAAAAATATAGCGGTTCAAATGGGCTTATTGAGACATAACCCATATACAAAAGTGACAAGACTTTGGGAGGTCTGTTCAGAGTATCTTGAGTTGGCTGATACAATACACAATAGATAATTACGGTGATTATTATTTTATTTCCCTCATTTCCCAATGTTTTTCTTTAATACATAAAATTTCATGTCAAAGCTCTATTTTTTTCTTGATTCTCATTTCTTTCATAGCCTATTTTATTATTTTTAATGTTTTTATTTATTTATTTTTTATTAACCATGTTAGATCATAGTTAGAAAGTTGTTTATAGTTGAGTTTCATACAATGTTCCATCACCCATAGTCTATTTTATTGTGGATTGTTTTTATTCTTTTTAAATAAAAATTATTCTGGACATCACAGCACTGGTCATGCATTTTTTTCTGCTAGTCGTTTAAAATCATTCTTATTATGGGGGCCACACCAGGGCCAAACCAGCGATGCTCAGTGTTTACTCCTGGCTTTGCTTTACTCCTTGCAGTGCTTGGGAAATTACTCCTTGCAGTTTATCTAGAACCAGCAGGAAATTACTCCTTGCAGTGCTTGGGAACTATTTGGGATTCCAGGGATATAACCCAGCTTTGCCACATGGAAGGCAAGAAACCAATGCACTGGATTCTCTCCAACCCCTTTTTCTGCTAGGATTAATTTATTTTAGTTTAACTGATCCTGCCATCCTGAAAATCACAATACTTCTTTTTTCTTATTTGCCCGGAGAAGATAGAAGGGTTCTTAGCCATCTAAGTTAAATTGTCAAGTAAGTAAAGTAAAGCCCGGCAAGCTACCGAGAGTATTCGATATGCCAGACACAGTAACAACAAAGTCTCCAATGGAGACGTTACTGGGCCCGCTCGAGCAAATTGTCAAAGAAGACTGATATATCTCTTTCTAAGAAGATTCAATGTAGAATACACACAGGTTACTGTGCAATTTTAGCAGAGAATACGTAGAAAGAGTGTTTTTCTGTACAAAAAATACAGAAAGGAATAACTGCACATTTTTCCTGGTGCCATTTCTTCTTCTATTTTAAAATAATTTTGAAACCATAGTCTTATATTTAGAAAAAAAAATTTTTAATTTGCTCGAGCGGGCGCAGTAACGTCTCCATTGGAGACTTTGTTGTTATCGTGTCTGGCATATCGAATACTCTCGGTAAAATGTATATTTTCAGCATCTATATAAAAACATGGAATAGTGACCAGCTAGTTTAAATAGATTGCTTAAAATTATTAACCACTTAACTGAAACAAAACTTATTTTTATTGATGTAAATGAAGTGCATCTGGCCATCTCTGTTGTATAGACATATTCAAGTGTATGTTCTTAGCATTTCACAATACTAAAAATAAATCTTCCTTTGAAAGTCTTTGTTATTGCATGTATCTTAAATAAAAATATTTTCTGTTGCTTCTTTTCCTAGAGTTTTCCTTTTTATGGTAATAAAAATATTAGAAATAGAACACTTAAAGTTTCAACAGTTACAAAGAACTTTTTAAAAATTTTTAAACTTTAAAAAACTTCTATTTTTTTTTAGTTCTATCCTTTTTTTGGAGGGGGTCACACCTGGCGATGCTCAGGGGTTACTCCTGGCTCATGCACTCAGGAATTGCTCCTGGCGGTGCTCAGGGGACCATTTGGGGTGCTGGGAATCGAACCTGTGTCAGTCATGTTGGCTGCGTGCAAGGCAAATGCCCTACCCGCTGTGTTATCACTCCAGCTCCTAGTTCTATCTTTTTTTAATCTTAGTAAATTTTAAAACTTTCCCCAACTTACATTTTATTAGGACATATTATAAGAATTTCCGGTGAGAAGATGAAGTTAAGAATTTATTTTTTGTTGTTTTTGTTTTGGGCATAGCCAGTAGTTCTCAGGACTTCCTCCTGACTCTGCACCCAGAGATAAGTCCTGGTGGTTCCAGGAGACCATATGGGGTGCCGGGAATCAAACCCTAGTGGCTGTGTGCAAGTACCCTACCAGCTGTACCCCCAAATTAAAAATGTGTTATTTACCAGTTTTGCCCTTCTTCCTTTACAGAAATATAGTCTCCCAAAGAGGTAAATATAAACATGTATAAATGTACAATGTGTAACTTTAAAACTTCTATGCTTTTTAAAATCTTTTATAGTTAAATAGGAGTTAGCTTTCACCAAAAGCAAAGATATTCTTCACAAGTATAGATGTGAGGCATTTCTTAAGGCTTGTGCTATTCTGTGACAATAAGAGAGAGTAATAATAAATAATTAGATTAAATCATACAGTTTAAAAATATTATAGGTCATGATGATTGCATATCTCATATTTTTTCTTAAATATGCCCCTATTGTCAGAGAAAAATAAAAGTTATGCCAGAGACATGGGATCTAATGGTTAGGAAAAAAAATGCACAAGCACATCAAAAGTTAGTGTAAGAAATTAAATGTAAAAAAATTTTTCAGTAAATGAATGACAAAACTAATTAGACAATGTCAAATCCATGTCTAGCATTGTGGAAGAAATGCATAGCTCTGGCGAGAGAATACATATACTAAAGTAATTAATTAATCAATTTTAAAACTTGTTCATAAAGAATTAGTATATATTTTGTTAGGAAGTTTATAGTTATTATTTCTTCAGTGCTACATAATATTTTAATATTTTGTAGCAGTCACTTATTTTTACAAACTGTATTACATGGACTCTGTGCTAGGCTGTTTCCTCTCAAGGAGCCCCAGAGGGGGCAGACGAGGGCCCTCCATGCTTCAGGGGACCCAGTCCTGGCAGCAGATCTCCACTGCCCAACTGCCACCATGTTCCAGGACACTTTCTGGACCACGCGGCTGATCATGGGACACTTCCTACCCATTGTCCATGGTTTCCACACCATGTTTGATGGAGTTCAGACAGTAGGCAACAGATCATAGAGAGAAACATATTGAATATGACATATATATGTATATATATGTATATATATGTGTGTATATATATATATATATATATATATATATATATATCTCACAGTGCCCGGCAAGCTACCAAGAGTATCCCACATGGGCAGAGACTGGCATATTCGATATGGCAAATCTAGTAACTATAACGGGTCTCATTCCCTTCACCCTGAAAGAGCCTCCAACCATTGGGAAATATGAGTAAGGAGAGGCTGCTGAAATCTCAGGGCTGGGATGAATAGAGGCGTTACTAGTGCCCACTCGAGTAAACTGACAAACAGGATGACTGTGATACAGTGATACAGTGATTGTATCATTTGGAGTATTCATATTTTGTCAATGAATTTCAACCTACTAGACTCCAACATTCCTCAAGGTTGACTTAGTTTCAGATACTTTTAACTCCAGATACCATAGGCACATTTACTTTCTTTTTTTCTTTTTTTCTTTTTTTTTTTTATTAGTAAAACACCATGAGGTACAGTTGTAGACATACAAATTTTTGTGCCTCGGTTTCAGTTATACAATGATTGAATACTCATCCCTCCACCAGTGCCCATTCTCCACCACCACTGATCCCAATATCCCTCCCACCTCCCATCTGCTCCATCCCACCCTACCTCTGTGGCAGGGCATTCCCTTTTGTTCTCTCTCTCCTTTTGAGTGCTGTGGTTTGCAAAAGAGGCATTGAGTGGCAATCATGTTCGGTCTATAGTCTACTCTCATCACGCATTTCCCATCCTGGGAGGAACCTCCCAAAACTCTTTATTTAGTGCTCCCTTCTCTATCTGAGCTGCCTTTTCCCCCTAGCATGTGCGGTTTGCCTCAAAGCCATGGAGTAATCTTTCTGGTACTTATCTCGGCTATTCTGGGGGTGTTAGTCTCCTATTTTTGTTACTTTATGTTCCCCAGATGAATGCAATCATTCTATGTCTGTCTCTCTCTTTCTGACTCATTTCGCTTAGCATGATACTTTCCATGTAGTACCACTTGTATATAAATTTCATGACTACATCTTTTCTAACAGCTGCATAGTACTCCATTGTGTAGATGTACCAAAGTTTCTTTAACCAGTCATCTGTTCTCGGGCACTCATGTTTTTTCCAGATTCTAGCTATTGTAAACAGTGCTGCAATAAACAAACAAGTGCAGATGCCACTTCGACTATACTTTTTTTTCCCTCTCTGTGATATATTCCCAGGAGTTGTATTGCTGGGTCAAATGGGAGCTTAATTTCTAATTTTTTGAGAATCATCCATACTGTTTTCCAAAAGGGCTGAACCAGCCAGCATTCCCACCAGCAGTGAAGGAAAGTCCCTTTCTTGCGACATCCGTGCCAACAACGGTTGCTTTTGGTCTTTTGGATGTGGGCAAGTCTCTGTGGTGTGAAATGATATCTCATTGTATGCACATTCACTTTAAAGACATAATACAGAACCCACTGCCTGTTAGCATGCTGTGATATATCTATTTCTGGGAAGGTTGAAAAAGAGAAAATATTTTTTATTGATGTGGTTGAAGGAGAGGTAATACTGGCAAATCATCATAAAGTAAGAGATACAGTTCAATGTTCCAAAATATAGAAAATCCTCTCAACAAATAATATTCTCACACAATTATTTGGAAGTAGGGAGTTATTCTCTTACGTTTATAGTATTTGGAGATCTCCTTGATCTTGGATTTTTACATGCAAATAGCCTGATCTTTCTTCTATTTTGTAACATAAATTGTCTACAGATACTGCCTAATAATACCAGGATAAGGTTAAAAAATTACTGCCGGAAGGTCAGAGAGAGCACAGGGGTTAAGTGGTTGTTTTGCACAAGATGGATCCAGGCTCAATACTCAGCAGTATAAGCTTGTTTCCCCAAACACCACCAGGAATGATCTTGAGCAAAGAGAGGGTAAACCATGAGTACCACTAGTGTTGGGAGAAAGCCCCTTTTGGTCTGCTTTGATGTGCCATATTAATCCTTGGGCTCGGCCCTGGCGGGAAGTTCCCAGAGTATTCAGAAGACTGTTGCAATGTATATTTAGGATAACAGGTCAGTGCTGCCATGGGACAGGATCCTGGGACAGAATGTGTAAGCAGATGTGTTGGTGACAGCCTATCCATTATGATCAAAGGAAGAATATAAACCTATCTATAGATCTATAATGAAGCAATGTAATCCTACCTATAGAACTGTGAGAAAACATGTCTGTAAGTGATCGTTGCATGTCTTCTTCAATTGCCCAGCCTATGTAAATAAAGCTTGCTATTTGCTCAATAAATCTGAACCGCTTTACGGGGCCCCCACCATGCTTGTGTGCTTACTTATTTCCTGGAGGAGGCGGTGGCAAGTTTTGCTTTTTTCCCTTGATCCCTCACCTTAGCTAGAGGGAAGCTGGTTTCTGTCCTTAGTACTCTGAGCAGTGGCCCCTTGCTGGACGAGGGAGCGCACTGAACAGAGGCTGGGAGTAGACCCCAACAACACAAGTTTTGACCTATAAGACCAAGAACAAAAATACATCATACAGACACAAATTAATCACATAATTTTAAGAGCACTGTGTAGCTGATTGATCATATAGAAGGAGACCTCTAAATTTCTAGGTAGGAACTGATAGGAGCCTCTGCGGTCTAGGAGCCAATATCCATCACAAATCTATATATCTAATTCACAGAGAGTCATTAGGCTGCCAGAATCACTACACTAAAAGCTGTGGCCACCTATCAGTTATTAATATTTCCCTCAATCCACAGCTTATCTAATGCAGAAATGTTGCCTAAAATTGTAGTTGGTCTTTTTATTCCTCCCTTCTCATTGCCAAGGAAGAAGAGCCAAAATTCAGGAAAAAAGCCAAAATTCTTATAAAGGTAGGAAAATGTTCTTTGGTTCTTTCAATGATTCAATTTTTTTAAATCTGCCATGCTTAATTTTTTTGATCTTGCGCTCTTCATTTGTTCATAATTTCACCGAGTATTAGCAAATATTTCTAACATACCTACCTTACTTTTTAAAGTAGAACTTGCTTTTTTGACTAATCTTCTGTGAACTACTGTGCTTATATATATATTTTCAGATGATTTGTTTGAGAGGGATTAACTATTTCATGCTGTTCTATCAGGTCATTTTGGTCCAACTTTTGAATTAATTTCTTTTGGCAAGTTAGTATTTTTTGAAATCTTAAGGATTCTTGTGGAGAAAAGCAAAATTCTTCAAAGGAAACTTGAGATTTAAATTGCCCATGCATACGAAATCAAGGGAGAAAGAAGCTCTCCCTTGATTTCACACTTATTAAACTTATTTTAAAAGAAAATTATTCTTACTCCTTGAACCCAGACCATTTCAAAGAGAAGAAAGATAAAGACTTTGAAAATTACTGAACTTCTGGATTTAGCTCTTTAATTCTGTTTTTCAGTAAATGAAATGTTTTTCTTCAGAAAGATTGTATACTGAGTAACATTTTAAAAAATTTAATAAAGTAGAGTTATGCAAAATTAATTTAGAAAAAAAGGATTTATTATAAAGCAGGAAATTGAAGTTTTTTAAAAAAGAAAACAGATGCAATTATTAGCATTTAAACTCTGCGTTGAAATATATGAATGAAATGGGGGGCTGGTGAGATAGTACAGAGGGTAGGGTACTAGCCTGGTATGTGGCTGACCTGGGTTTTATCTCCAGCACCCATATCATCCCAGAACACCAACAGGAGTGATCCCTGAGCATAAAACCAGGAGTAAGCCCTGAGAACAGTCAGGGGTGGCCCATAAACAAACACAGAAATAGAAATATATGGATAAAATAATATATAAGATACCTAGTTTTCCTTTATCTGTTCTTAGCTTGTCATTGTCAACATTTATCTGGTGATTCTAGTTTTTAAAGATGTATATTATATTATATATAATTTATATATTATTAAACACAGATTTTTTTTTTTTTTTGCTTTTTGGGTCACACCCGGCGATGCTCAGGGGTTACTCCTGGCTCATGCACTCAGGAATTACTCCTGGAGGTGCTTATGAAATGCTGGGACTCGAACCCATGTCGGCCATGTTGGCTGCGTGCAAGGAAAACACCCTACCTGCTGTGCTATCGCTCCAGCCCCTAAACACAGATTTTTTTTTACAGGATAGTTATAATATGATACTTTCTAGTTGAGCTAAAATTATTAAGAAATCAATTTCAGGTTTTTTACTTTATAGCATGAAATATAAAATAAAAAATAATGAAAGTTTTAGTAATCATAGATTTTTAAATACTCATATCTAGAGAAGTATAAATGTGATCATGCTTACCTATTATTTTATTTTTCTAACACATTTCTATATCTAGCTAAATATTGTTCACATTGGAGACATATATTGAGTAAACATTCGTTTTGTCAATGTAGTTAATGAATGCAGTTAATGTAGTTAATGAAGTTAACAAGTGGAGTTAACAACATTTTTTAAAATGTAGTTAATTTTCCTTTTGTCAAGTCAGGTATAGTTCTTTCTCCACCGGCAATCTAATGATTGAAATCATTATTTCTAATTGGGCCTTCCTCACGTAAGTATTTGGGTCACTCCACCAAATTCTGTCATTTCAAGATTGTTTCCTTTTCTGGTGAATTCTAAATTCTGTGACTAAATTTAACTTAGTGTGATTCCCCTCAATAATTTTCCTTTTAAGTTCCCTGTCTCACATAAAGAATCACTCAACTCTTTTTTTTTTTTTAATTTTATTGAATCACCGTGGGATAGTTACAAGCTTTCATGTTTAGGTTACAGTCACACAATGATCAGACACCCATCCCCCCCACCACTGCACACTATTCACCACCACTATCCCCGGTATACTCCCCCTTTCCCACCCTCCCCCTGCCTCTATGGCAGACATGAGAATCACTCTACTTTTATTAGTAATATTAAAGTCATTGTTCTTTCTTTTCCCCCAAGGTATAGTGGAAAATTAAAGTACTAGATTTTGAAATTAGAAATTTTGTTTAATCCAGCTTGGTGCATTAGCCATAATTTTCCTCAGCATTTATTTTTATTCTTTCATAATGGAGATTTACATCCAATATGACATAGAATTCTAGGAGGATAAATGTTTAGCATTTATTTATTTATTTTGTATTTTCCTAAATGTTACTTTTAATTTCTTAAACCTTCTGTAACCCTTCCTGCTCCATCTTAGTTCCAGTTTCATTTTAAAGCTAAATTTTTAATTTCTTACAAGAAATTCCTACTATTTTTCCTATATTTAATCTTTCCTTCCTCCTCTAATATTGCTACCAGAAAAATATTTATTTGTGAACTGGTACAGTTAAATAAGTTAAAGGCAAAAATTGTGTGACTCAGTGTTACAGGCAAGATAGTGTAGTGGGTTCTGGTATAAACATTTTCATCTGAACATTTGGCTCAGTTTCATGTGTTGCTTTTAATTAATACTGTCTTATTATTTATAAGTCCAGTTGAAAAATGAAAGTCTCTCCCTCTTTGCTAGTCACCCAAGGATTAACTCCAACTGAAATATTTTTTGGTTGGCTTGTATAAACCTACTTTATAAAAAAGCCAGGGAAGCTTTGCTATAATTGATTGGTCCCATCACAGTTGAAAGTTATTAGGCTGCTACTCATACTTGTGATTCACAGTTCAGCCTCCTAATTGGCAAAAAGAACTACCATCTTTCTTTGATAGTATATACCATATATTAATTAAAATAAAATATTCATTACCCTGAGTACTTTTTTAAGTGAAGTGGGGTTTTAAGAATTCTTTTGTCATAATTATCCATAAAGTCACCTCTATGTTCCTACTGTTTACAATCTTCAATGGAAATGTCATTTATTTTTCAAGATAGCATCTGAAACCTCTACTTATTTTAGTTGTTACTGCATCTATAATGCATCAATTCTGCATCTTCTTTTTGCATTTAATAATTTTAGTTTTATACTCATTTTACAATTTTAAATCTTTCTCCATTTATGAGTCATGCACATCTTTGAAGAAACTAGAAAAGTAAATGTATAAGCTATTATAAATATCTAATTTGAATTTTGTTATGATTTGTATTTTCACCCCTCTCGGGGAGCCTGGCAAGCTATCAAGAGTATTTTGCCCACACGACAAAGCCTGACAATATACCTGTGATGTATTCGCTATGCCAGACACAGTAACAGCAAGTCTCACAAAAGAGATGTTATTGGACCCACTTGAGCAAATCGATGAACAATGGAAGGACAGTGCAGTGACAGTGTATCTATAATTTTATTAACAAAGATAAAACACAACAGAAATAATTTTTAATTGTAAATATGGATTGCTTATACTCCAGAAAAGGGAGAGAGGATTAAATGTGTGATAGTTTCTAATTTTGATATTTGGTTCTGATTTAACCATTAGCATTTTAATGTTTGACTTGTGTCTATATCTACCACCACTTTCCTTATGCAAATGAAAAACAGTAAGTAATCCTTCAATATGATATTGATACCAACAAAAGAAGTCTAGTTTGTACTCAATTACAGAAAATACATATTCTAGTAAAATTTTAGTTAACTCATATTAAATTTAAAAGATTAATAAATAAATTTATTTGCAGCTATTTTCCATTATTAACAAAACCTAGTTGTCTGATAAAAGTGAAAGATAAGTAGAAAAACAGAAGGCCTAATTGCTTCTATCTGATTAAAAATACAAAACAGAAAGGAAAAAGCATTTGTGTTATATTGTAGAAAAAATACAATGTATTTGTAAATAATGCTGAATAAGATATTCTTAAATTAGATAATTACAATTGTAAATGCCATATGAGTATTTTTAAGAATATTAAGGATGTCACCTTTTTAATTTTACATATTTTCATTTTTTAATTTATGATCAATTTTAATTTATAATAGTATTGATCACTAGATATAAAATTGGATTCATATATTAATGTAAATGTCATGCAGATAAGTATATATTATTTTGAAGTTATTTATTTTTAAGTACTGTGATTGTGAAGCATACCACTGTCTTTTAAAAAAATACATAGCATAAAAATACTAGTTAAATCAAATTATTTTTATTTTTTGTGTCAATTTCTATGCAGAGATCTTTTATGGTGTTTTATAGACATTTTTCAAATCGATAGAAAAAGATGATAGTTTGGAAATTAGTATTTCTCTTTCAAAAGCCATTTTTTGGAATGCCCAATTTAAAAATTAGATTGTCTGTTTGCCTTAGCAGAAACATTTGTTGAAAAGCTGTGGAATACTTTTTCTCAAAGCAATATGACAAAAAATGTTCTGTTTTCAGTGTTCTATTTAATCCCCTGGAGCGATAGCACAGCGGGTAGGGCGTTCGCCTTACAAGCGGCCAACATGGCTGACCCGAGTTCGATTCCTCCGCCCCTCTCGGAGAGCCCGGCAAGCTACCGAGAGTATTGGATATGCCAGACACAGTAACAACAAAGTCTCCAATGGAGACGTTACTGGGCCCACTCGAGCAAATCGACGATCAACGGGAGGGACTTTACCTTACCTTACCTTACCTAATTTTTATTGAGATCCTGTCATTTATCGTGCTATTAATAATGATTTCTCATTCACATGTTTCCAATATTATGCCATTTACCGGTGTACTTCTCCCTCTCCTAGGGACCCCAACAGTCCTAATTATGTTTCACTTTCTGGTGAGCACTGCATGGTGTGGTCCCCCAGCAAACAGGCAAACAAAAAACCATCAACACCACAAACCAAAAAGGAGATAGTTTCCCATTTAAGATTTGGAAGAAATCATTAGTGAACTTGTCTGGTCCTGGGCTTTTGTTTTGGGAGAGATTGTTTTAAAGACATTTTTATCTCAACATCCTTGATAGTAATGTGTATATGCAGATTTTCTACTTTCTTTCAACTAGCTTTGGATGGTTCTAAGACTAAAAATTTATTCATTTCTTCTAGGTTTTTCAGTTCAGTGTGATGAAATTGTTCATGTTTTTTATTTTATGTATTTCTGAGATATTTCTCAACTTCTCCCCTTTCGGTTATATATATATATATATTTTTTTTTCTTTGTTAGTTTAAATGGGCTGGAGCGATAGCACAGTGGTAGAGTGTTTGCCTTGCACGCAGCCAACATGGCCGACCCGAGTTCGATTCCTCTGCCTGCATGGCAGAGCCTGGCAAGCTATCCATGACGTATTCGATATGCCAAACACAGTAACAACAAAGTCTCCAATGGAGACGTTACTGGGCCCGCTCGAGCAAATCGATGAACAACAGGAGGACAGTGACAGTGACAGTTAGTTTAACCAGAGGGTTGTCAATCTTAATTATTTTTTAAAGTTTTTAGTTTTATGATCTTTTTATTAAATTGTGATTTTAATTTCCATATAATTTCTGTTGAATTTTTATTATTTCTCTCTTTCTACTTACTTTGGGTCCCTTTGTTTTTCTTTTCCTAATTTCTAAAAATGTCATGAT
Organism: Sorex fumeus; assembly: GCF_029834395.1. Classification (NCBI taxonomy): domain Eukaryota; kingdom Metazoa; phylum Chordata; class Mammalia; order Eulipotyphla; family Soricidae; genus Sorex; species Sorex fumeus. The sequence continues at coordinate 48,607,413 of NW_026606155.1, forward strand.
AGGTTGTTTATTCATTCTTCTTCTTGTTTCCTGAGAAGTACCTGTAGTGCAATAGCTTTCCTCATTAAAGCTCCTGCTGTACCCCATAGTTCTAGTAGTCCATGGTTTCATTCATATTGGTAACCAGGGATCTTTTTACATTCATTTTGACCCAGTGTTCTTTGTTGTTGTTGGTTTTTTTTTAGCAGGGTGTTGAACAACTTGTAATACTTGAGTTTTTCTTTCCCCAGATTTTTGTGATTTGTTTCCATGTATAAAGCATTGTAATCTAAGAGGATCCTTTACATGACTTCTATTTTCTTAACTTTATGGAGTCTCTTTTTGTGTCCCTGCATGTGTCCTATGCCAGAGAACAATCCCTGAGCATTGGAGAATATGCATTAAGCATTTGAGGGATGGAAAGCTTAACATATATCATGAAGCCAATTTCTCTATTCTATTTCTCATTAATCTTGTCTCTTCCTTTAAAGTGGCTCTTTACTTACTGAATTTTATCCACCTATCCACTGGTGAAAGTATGGTGTTAAAGTCTCGTACTACCATTTTGTTGCAATGAATGTATTTCTTTACTTCTGTGGTAGTTGCTTTATGTATTCAATGCTCCTGCACTTGATGCATATATCTTTTGGAGAATTCATTATTCTTGCTGTATAGATCCTTTATTATAAATGTCCATATCTGTTATTTATTATCTCCTTTATGTTGAAGTCTATTTTGTCTTCCCTGTCATTTTAAGTGACTCTTTGCCTGTATGATTGTTTCCCATTCTTTTACTTTGAGCTTGTGTATCATGACAATTCAAGTGACTCTCCTGTAAGCAGCAGAAGGTTGGGTTCAGTTTTATATTCCATTCAACCTCTGAGCCTTTTAAAGGATGAGTTTAATATCCTTTTAAAGGGTATTAAGAGAAATCACTGAAATAAAGGAAGTTAACATATTATTTTGGGGGGTTGGATGCTGGGTTTCAATATTTATTTTGTCCTGGGTATTTCTGTAGTTACTCTTTGAAATTTTATAGTAAAACATCTAGCACATTTTGCATCGCTAGTTTAGTGACCATGAACTTTTTAATCTATTTTTTGACCATGAAGTTTTGTGTTGTATATTTGAATAAGGAGCTATTGGCATAAATATTACTTGTCTAATAATTTTGTAATGGAATTCAGTGCATGGACTATATTATACTATTCAATTGTAGTGTGTAGGGTTTCATTTGAAAGATCAGCCACAGTTCTTATGTGGAATTCCTTATAGGTATTTTATGTGTGTATATGTGTGTGTGTGTGTGTGTGTGTCCGTGTGGCTGTGTATGTATCATTTTGCTTTTCTATTGCTACTTATAAGATCATACCTCTATATTTATACTTTTTTACTTTAATTTCTATATATTTTGGTGATTTGCTGTTTTGGCTGATTAATTTTGGAACTTTTTTGAGCTTTCTCAAACTATTTGTATCAATTTTCAGAGTGGGGAAGTTTTGACTATAATTTCTCCCACTAAAACTTCCTCACCTTTTTCTTCTTCTGGGATAATTTAAATGTTTCTTTTCAGGTTTCTGCATGATAGAAACTATTTTCTTTATTTTTAAAATTAATTTGTGTCATTCCTCTGCTTCTGTCACTCTGTTTCTTATAGCCTTGATTATATTTTGTTTTTAGTTGTATCTAGCTTAAACCTTATTTCCAATCCTAAGACATTAACAGAAGACACAATTCATATCTATCTAGCTCACTTTTCTATTTAGTAGAGTAATATTCGTTTCTATGGTAATACTCGCTTTTAACACCGTGCTATCATAAACAAAATTACTGATAAAGTCTTTCTTCTGAAAGGGGAGAGAAGAAATCTCACTACATCAGCCAGTATATATTACCAGGGGTGTGTGTGTGTGTGTGTGTGTGTGTGTGTGTGTGTGTGTATAAGAGAGAGAGAGAGCTAGAAAAAGAGACATAAACAGTGACAGAGATAGAGAGAGAGAGGGATGAGAGAGAGACAGAAAGACAGAGACAGAGATGAGAGTCAGAGAAAAAGCAACATTTCCACAAAAGTGAGTCAACTATATTTAAAAACTGAATTAATTATTTTCTTTCTGTTGTGTTTCTGTGTGTACTAATATATGTTTTCTGAATTTATGTGTGTGTCTGTGACTATAGGAGTACACATTGTATATTGAGCAAATAAAGCATGTAAGACAAAGAAAGAAGAGTAATACTAAAAGTACCAGGTCTAAAATTCTGAGAGTAGCAGAAATAAACTATTAGAGTAGATTTTACTTTTGTTCAGGGGGGTTTTAAAACAAAGGCCCTAAAATATGATGTAAATTTTAAAAATTATTAAATGGTAAACTCAAATGTAAAGTAATGTAAGATGGTTAAGCTAATACATTTATGTAGAATATACTTAAAAATTCAAGACCTGTATTTCTATCACACCATAACAGAAGGGCAAGTTTTGTCTCTCTTATAAGTGGGAATAAAAGAAAAAATTATAATATAGTTATGTTTTTCACCCTCATGTGGAATTTTTAAGTCATTTAAAAGTAATTTCAATATTTTCATTATTAATTTGTTCTCATTGCTGAAAATATATGTGAGAGAAAGAAGAGAGTGATAGGTGATTGACTAAATTATGACTGTCATGTTTCTTTTGTTTTTTTCCAATTCTCTATATTTTCAATCTCTTAAATGAACATACTATATATTAAAAATATAAGGAGGGTTGTGGTAGTCTATCTATGTTCAGGGCATACATTTTTCAATGCCTGGGTACTATATGCATTGCCATGAATCAGATCAAGGTTGACCATACACAAGGCAAGCATATTAACCCTGGTTCTATCTCTCGGATCCTTATATTACTTGTTTTACTTATACTCCAGCCATTGTATATTTTGTCTTGATATAAAATATCAAATAGTAAAATAGTCTATAGTTCTCTGTAATAAATTGAACTTTCTTTTATGAAGACTTAAATTAATGGTTATTTATTTTATCTTTATGTAAGCATAGGTGATTTTTTTTTGACCCTTTGGATCAGAGCCTCTTAATGAAACTAGGTTTCCCTCGCCTGCTCTAAAATAAAACCTGTCTTTATGGGTAGCAGTGAGCATAAAGTTAAGTAAATGTTTCACTTGATAAGCTTGAAAAGTCAATTTCAAGGATAAAGTACTTTTATACAAGTAAATCAGACTAGAAAAACAATTGGAAACCAGGAGAAATAGAGACATGTGATATGTGATATCTTCTACTTTTCCTAATTAAGAAACGTATTTACACATAAATTCAGGTATTACTCCACAAGGAGGAAATATCAAAGAGAAAATAACAAGGAGAATAGAATATAGAAGAAGATAGTAAAAGCTACCACGAGTGAGAAATAAGAAATTATTAAATGTGCTTTAGAGGCATTTGCCTGTGAGTTATGTAAAATCTTATTAATCCCTTGCGAATTTTGTCCCTCTTGAAAGTGTAATAGCAAAGATAGAAGGAGTTTGGATTCTTATTTTTATATCTCTACTATTCCAATTAAAAATGGTTTATAATTTTTAAGGCCAGTCATCTTTTAAAATTATTCATTTTAGCAATATCACTATAGAATTATTTGGTAAGTTATTTTTTTTCAGAGCTCTGAAAGATTATTCTGTATTCCAATATTGTAGACTCTTCTAAATATAATGAAAGTTCAGGCTCTTTTTCTTTGCCCACTAGAAAATTTAAGATATTCAATATAGTTTGTGACATATATATGTCACAACTTCTCCAGTTCATTTGTTTGTTTTCTAATTTAACTTTTAGACTATTTAAAATAATAAAATGTGATGTTATGTAATATTTTAGAAAATAGTATTACAAGTGTGTTAGTAATGCAATTAAATGGTTTTCTACCAACAATTCTCTACTATGTTGTATCTCCACTAAACAAACAAATGAGCAGGATCTCACAGTTATTCACCTTTTTCTACTTGGTTGTATTCTACTTATATTTGACTTAAAAAATACCATATCTCCTTAGGTTTTTCTATCTATTGGAAAAATTACATATTGGAAGCATAAAATGAATACTATATATTCCTTTTCCTGTCTCTGATTTTATCAGTCTTCCTTAGATTACCTATCTCTGAAATGTTGCATTCTTGTTTTCAGTTCTACACATTTATTCAAACCTTCTTTGCCACCTGCTACCCTTTCTATGGTCCTTGCATCAATGTAACATTACAATATTTTGAATGTACAAGTTTTTAGTTGCTAAATAAATTAATTTTAAAACTTATTCTGTGAATTTGAGGCTTATCTTTGATGAGTTTGAAGATTTGTGTGCTTCAAGCTTTCAACTTTTCTCTGTCTAGTGTATGCCTCATTGCAACCAAAATAAACAATTTTCATCTTTCAATATTTTTCATATTTCTCTTTCCTATGCCATGAATATCCTTTTTTAACTCATCTTTTTCTCTCACTATTTTATCTGAAGAAAATAAAGCATTTTTCAAGATGTCAGTATTGCTTTTCCCCACTGAAATATGATCAACTCAAAGTAGCTTTATTAGCAATGACAGCACACTAACAACAATAAAAGCTAGTATTTGTGGAACACTTAGTTATTCTTAATACTGTAATAAGTGACTTTTATTCATTATTAACTTAAAATTTTAAGTCGATGTCCAACTGCCCATCTTGTAATTTTGCTTGTGTGCATAGTTGAATTCACTCTGCTCATTATGAAACTTGGAAATGATAGGATAATTATTCAAAGTTGGCTGAAAGTTTGATTCAAAATGATTATTTTATGTAAAAACAATCTCCCTTTGAAATGCAATCTCAAGCTTGAGAATTGTATGTTTGGGATTTTTTCCTTGTTTTCTTTTTATTTTTGTTTGGGGGCTACACTCTATCTGCTCAGGCTTCTTTCTAGCTCTGTGCTCACCAATCTCTCCTGACAAGAGTCAGAGGAACTATGTGGTGTCAGCATCGTGCAGGATTATGCCTGGGCCTCCTATAATCCTACCCTTTCTACTGAGAGATCCAGCCCTGAAAGTATTATGTTTTAAATGACTGATCATTTGCATTAAAAATGTTGATTTAATTGACTACTTTAGTCATATCAATTCATTTCATCTAGGTCCCTGTTGTCACCAACAGATCAATTCAGTTATACAAAAAAAGCATCTTCAGGAGGTACTTGAAATAATTTTTGTTCTTTGTTTATTTTTTCCATTAAATCACCTGTACAATTTTTGTGTGATCTTATCTTTATGCACGATTACTATTTATGTCTTATATCGTTTTAGAACACATCAAATAGTACTTGGGAGCAAGGTAATCAGTGCCCGAGGATAAACTCAGTCCTCCATATACAAAAAAAATGCAATCAGTCCATTGAGTTATCTCTGCAAGTCATGTGCTTTAAACACACACACACATAATTGCAAAATGGATATTTAAGAAACCATTAGTGACTAATCAGCTTGAGTCAGAGACATAGTACAGCATCAGAGTGCTTGCTTTGAGTGTGACTGGTTGTTCCCCAGCACTGCCTATATATGGTCTCTTGAGCACAGCCAGGCTTGGACACTGGGTACCCTGCGTATAGTGCTAGGAGTTAGCCATGAGTATGAAATGGCTTCCTGTGGCTCAGGAATAAAAACAAAAAGTAAAAACAAAACAAAACAAAAAAAGTAAAACAGCATCCTTAATATAAACAAAAATGCAGGTGTTGAAAAGAAAAATAATAGTGCAAATTGGGAAATAGTAATTAAATAATACTCAACCGAATACCTTGCCATTGTAGGTTTTTATTGTTGTTTCAAGATGAACACCGAAATTAAGAAAAAGAGCAAGAAAGAAGCTGACAAAACCAGTACTATTTGATTGCTTCATTTTTAAATTACATTGAAAAACTATCCCATTGATATGCAGCAGAAAAATCATAATTTTAGTATATATCTAAATTAAATTGTCTCTTTGGGGCCTGAGAAAGAGTACAGAGCTTAAAATGATCGCCTCGTATGTGACCAATCCTGGTTCAATTCCTGATCACCACCAGGAGTGAGTGAGCCCTAAACACAGAGCCAAGAGTAAGCCCTACCAGGTTTGACCCAGTCTCCCTCCCAAATAAAATAAATGGCAATAGAATCAGGGTATAGGGGGCTGACCTCAGACAGACTGGTGATTAAGAATACTATTGAACTATGTATTGAAGCTATAGATCCAACAAAAACAAATGTATGAGATTCAAACTACAGCATCCAAACTTAAAAACATATCCATCAAAGAGGCAGGCTTGGAGGTGCCTGGGTGGGGAAAAATGAGAACATGAATGAGAAAAGTTGACATTTGTGATGAGATAGATATTGAAAAATTGACTGAAACCCAACTATAATAACTTTGTAAATCATACTGCCTAAATTAAAAAAAAAAACAAAAGAAGAGCAACTAGAAAATGTTAATAGATCACATGCCTTGTTTATGCTAGGCCTTGGGTTCCATCCCTCAATACCATATAACATCCACTGTGTGTGTGTGTTTGTATGTGTTGAGATGGAATATGTGTGTGTATAATAATGTCAGATTACATCTCTGAATGAATAATGATCTCTGGATGATCATCCAAAATGAATGATTCTGACTCTGAATGAGATGCTGTGTCAGATTTTCAATCTAACAGGGCTGGACTTTGCGGGCTCCTAACCTGAGTTTGATTTGTAGTATCACATATGGTCTCTGAGCCCAGCCCGGAGTGACCCCTGAGTACACAGCTAGGAATAAGTTCTAAGCACCTTTTTGTGCAGCAAAACCCCAAACAAACAAAGGAAAGGATAGAAAAGAACAGAAAAGAACTCCCCTCCTTCCAAAAAAAAATCCAAATTGAACTAAAAACTATTTTTCTAATTTGCTAATGGGAAACATTTTAACTCTGTTATTATGTTAAAAACCAAACATGGATATTTACTTATTATTGTTAAATATTTTATGACTGAATAGTTAAGTTTTCATGGAGGAATACATATTTGAATGAATTCTTAAGATTTTAAACTGATTTAACTAATGGGGATATTATATATTGCTTTTTGGGTAACACCCAGCAATGCCCAGGGGTTATTATTGTCTCTGTACTCAGGAATTACTCCTGGCAGTGATTGGGGACCATATGAGATTCAGGTGATTGAACCCAGGGGGGTGGGGGAGTGTGCAGCCCTCCTCGCTATATTATTGCTCTGAATATCTGAATACAGATATTTCATTAAAAGAACTCTTATCTAATAAAAAAATCTGTAGCAGAAATTGTTTTAATTTTTGAAAACTCCTTGAAGTATGTTATTTTGTTTTAACATACTTCCAGAGAATATTTTTTGGTTAGCAATATTATATATTAATAGATTGAGTTTTTAAATGAATAATAAAATACAACATAAGATTATAGATCTTATAAATGGCAAAATACGACAACATTTCTAGTCCAATGTCATTTTTTTATCATGCTGCCCAAATATTGAAAAATATTTTAAATATTTATATTCTGGACATAAAATATAGAAGACACCTTGCTTTTAGTCTTTGTAGCCCAGAATATCTGATAAAACAGAAACAATTTGACATTTACAAGACAAAATTTTATCGTACAACCATTAGAACGAGCCTTTTGACCTACTTTTAGCTTCGAACTTTTTATTTATACTTATAATCTTGTTTTTCCCATAACAGTCCTGTTCATAATTTATATAGAGGACCTCTGAGGTGGATTTATTCCCCAATATACAAATAACCCAAAATAGTTTTTTTGTGACCTCATAATGTATGCATAGAATTTGAACTCAATGTATCTATTAGGGAACATTCACAAATGATTACACAGTAGTTTAAAGTTGCCAGTTTTAGCTAATAAAATTAAATTTGGATTATTCACACAAATAGATATTTGAAATGAAATAAAATTTGAGAAATGAAAGTTTCACAAGATAGTTTGCACCACATTGTAATTTATATTATAGAGCATGTGTTTGAATAAAATTGGATCGGTTTGTAATCTCACCTACACATTGAATAATTCTAGGAGAAAAAACAATCTACAGTGTTAAAAATGATTTTTTAAAATTTTTTACAATGGACAAAATATGTTTTATTCTTCTATTGTAAGTGTCTATTCAATTACAATGACTGAAGAGCAATAGCAAATGTCTGTAGAGTATTACTGTTTGCATACTTTATTTCATTTCCATGTTATTTTTTAACTGATAATTTGGAGGAGAAAATTAACTTTCAGCATTCATAATAATAACATCTTGAGTAGTCTATGTACAGTTCTTCTAAATAGTATTTTTTAGAATAGGAAAGTAATGTTTACTGTATTGCCAGTAAGTGTTCCATGCTGCTTTTACAATGGACAGGCTATCATATAATCTTAAAATTAACTAAAATAATCTTTCTTCAAGGAAATTTCTTGATGTCTAAATTTATAATGGCAATTGCATTGATATCTATCTTTCTTTTTGGGGGGGTCACATCCAGCAATGCACAGGGGATACTCCTGGCTCTTCACTCAGGAATTACTCCTAGCAGTGCTCTGGGGGACCCTTATGGGATGCTGAGCATCGAACCTGGGTGGTTTGAGTGCAAGGCGAATGCCCTACCTGCTGTGCTATCGCTTTAGCCCCGATACCTATCTTTTTGTTGGCTGAATTAAATATGCCTGACATGCAGTGTATATCAAATAAAAAGCAAATATTAATATTAGTATGTTATGAACTACAAGTTTTTTTTTTCTGATAATGTAACAGGTTCAATTATATTGTTACTGTCACTGTCCTCCCGTTGTTCATCAATTTGCTTGAGCAGACCCAGTAACATTGTGAGACTTATTGCTGTGTTTGGCATATCAAATACATCACAGGTAACTTGCCAGGCATTTGCCTTGCATGAATCCGACCCAGGTTCTATTATTCTCAGCATCCCATATAGTCCCCTGAGCACATCAGGAGTGATTCCTGAGTGCATGAGCCAGAGGTAACCCCTGTGCATCTCTAGGGTGCAAAGCAAAAACAAAAACAAAACCATCAGTTATATTAAGAAATTTTATTTATTTTTATATTAATTAGGAGACTTATTGTTTTGTTGGTTTTTATATTAGAAACTGTGATTATATTATTGGTAACAATAGGGTTTTGTGCATACAATGTTCCAGCACCAAATCTGCCACCAGTGTTCCTTTTGGCAACCCACCTCTCCGTACCCTTATCCTCCAACCATAATAAGCTCAGTTTTAAAATTTTAATGTTTGTAAAGGATAATGACACGTAAGTCAACAGCTAACAAAAGACAATGATGGGATTCTAATCAGTTTTTCCTTTAAGCTGTTTAATAATTAAATCCTAATTGCTAAATGTATATTCTTATGAAATCCAACTTTCTAGATACATACACTTAGAATAGAGGATCATGCATGTCCTAATTGCTAGATATTTGTGCCCTTTCTAGACTATGTCCTCATCAGTGTAAATCAATGTAAACATTTGTCATGGTGGTCACAAATTTCAGAAGAGGAGTTTATTACTCACAGAGAGAGAGAGAGAGAGAGAGCAAGAGCGAGAGCAAGAGGGAGCGAGCGAGTGAGAGAAAGAGAGGAGAGAGAGAGAGAATGGAAGACAGAGAGGGTGGTCAACCTTTGTAGTATCTTTGAGGGTGGAAGAATAAGGATGCTATATGTTTCTCTTATTTATTTCATACCTCTCTCTCCTTTCCCCATAACTCATACGTTGTACAGTTTTAGGTTTCTTATTATTTGTCATACTTATGAGAATATTTACCTTATTATAATTGTAACTAGTAATAGAATAATAAAGAATTGAATAAAAGACTTGTTATCCTTCAAATTATGCATTTCTTTAAGATGATTCACTCGGTTTAGACTTAACTAGATTTTTCTCTTGGGCTAAAGACAGTAAATTTGTAATTTTAACATACCCTTTAAAATTCTGGATATACATTATTTTAAAAATCAAAAAACATATTTTATAGCTACCTATGAAAACTGCTATTTTACCCATTTCTATAATTTTTTAATGTATGCTGAATATATTGGCTAGTCTGCTTATTATATAAAGCAGATGACCTACATTGAAGCTTTTCCCCTTGTTTTAATAGAATTTAACCCTTTGGTTATGTAACTCATACTTTAATAATTCAAGGTACCACATTAAAAACTTACCAAAAAATGAAATACAGATTAGAGAAAGTAAAAGAGCAATAACAACTGTCTTATTCCTGTGTAGTATTCTTATTCACTACCTTCCATTATGAGTTTGAGTTCCACTTTAGATAATTCAAGATAAATTAAGACATTAAAAAAAATCTAACAATATGCTGTTTTCTATTAGAAATGTTTGGTTTCTGAAATCTTTATAATAGAACAAATTATATAGTTGAGCAGCTTATGATTTATGAAAAAAATCAGACAAAGAAAACCAAAAATATGTTGAAGACATTAAACTCTTTGCCCCTCTAAGCCATAAATTAAAATAAATCATAGGTGCTAGTCAAATTTATATAAATTATATTAAACATAAATTTATCTATTGTTGGTATATGGAATCCATTTACCATTCACAATTTATAAAATTAATTTCAAACTCAGTTTGAAGGATATTTTAAACATTTAAATTTTGCTGATAATATAAAAACTAAAAGGAATTTTATGAGTGTCTATTCTCTCATGGCTTTTATTCATTTTATGATTGAGTGCTATTTTTCTTATTGGAGTCAGAAAATGCAGAAGAGTTTTATGTAGCCTTTAGATTGAACAAAATTTATATGACCATGGTTTTACCTACTTGGTAGTATTAAACTTACTAGATAACTTTTAAATCTTCCCCTGCCCTCTGCCACATATATGTTTATATAATGCCAATTTTCCCATGATAGCTTCATAAGCTCTTACTTTTTTTTAACCCCAAAAATATTTTTAATTTAATTTTTTTTAATAGTGAAACACCATGAGGTACAGTTGTAGACTTACAAATTTTTGTGCTTGGGTTTCAGTTATACAATGATCAAGTACCCATCCCTCCACCAGTGCCCATTCTCCACCCCCACCAATCCCAGTATCCCTCCCACCCCCCAACCCCCATCCCACCCTGCCTCTGTGGCTGGGCACTCCCTTTTGTTCTCGCTCTCCTTTTGGGTGCTGTGGTTTGCAAAAGTGAGCTCTCACTTTTTTTGCAAATGGCTTGGTTTTCTCACTTTTCATAGACAAAGAAATTCTTCTTTATGAGCGGGATGGGCTGGGGGCTCCCAAGCAGTGCTCAGGGAGCCATGGAACTACTCCTTGCAGTGACTGGCCAGATTATGCAAGGTCTGATAGTTCAGTGCTAGGATTCAGCAATGAATGCTTCTCTGGAATTAGTGCTGCTGGGGCCTCCAGGCCCACGTTTGGCAGGACAAAGTGTTTATGAGGTGATTGTGATTAAATTTGGGGATGTGTATGCCAGGCATGTGTTCTCACCTCTAACTATTTCCCTGGTGCTGGAGAAATTATTTTCTAAGTTTCATGATATTTCACTTCCTTACCCCTATTTTCCTGAAGGGTTCTTTAAAATAACTCTTTGCCTCTGTGTCATGTTTTTCTCTTGTCTAAGTTTCTTATTCTTCTCATTTTTAAAATGATATTCAATAGAAATGTTCATAATATTAAAATAATAAGCATTTTTTCTGAGGGAGAAGAGATATACACAAAATATTTGTTTTTAAGGGTTTTTAAGCTTAGAATGTTCACAGCAGTTTTCATTTTTATGATGTTGATATTTATCAAACCTAAAAATTATCTATGCTACTTCCTTCCCATTATGCTAGAATTTCATGAATAAAACTCATGAATGACTATACTTTAGATTCCTTTAACTTCTAATAATGGATAATGTTGAGTTCAATGATATTTAAAGCAATAAACCTAGCTTGCAGCTATTTTATTTTTTATCAGCGAAAATTTGTTTTTTTCCTAAAAAAAATGTCAGAAATTAGAGAGTTAAAATATTTCCAATAAGATTAATTTTTGGCTTAAAAGTAAACCAATACTGGTCATAGACCAATTTTAATGTCAAAATTGAATTGACATCTCATCACATTTTTATCTAACGATCTTTGTTAAATACCACTTTAAGTAAAACGTTAAAAATGTAAAAAAAGATAAAAACAACTTTCATTTAATTTGTTCAAATTCATTCCACTTTTTATTTCAAACTTTATAATACCTTAAGAATGATATAAGGATAGCTTTATATTAAAAACAAATGCAAACTTTTATTATAATATTTAAATGATTTGAATTTTATTATACTTGTCTCTTTCTTATTTTAAAATGCATAAAGGACAAAATTTTCACACTTATGAAATTATGTTAAAGAGGCTTTTAATTTAAAAAAAGCCAGAAAAAAATTAAATAAAGCATTTGAAAATTGGGGGCTGGAGCAATAACTCTACAAACTGAGTGCATTCAGGAATCCCAATTTCAATCCCCAGCACTGTATGTTTTTTTCCACCTTCCTGATCCAAAGCATTTCTAGATATGATTCCTGAGCACTGAACCAGATGTAGCCATTGACTAATGTGGGGTGAGACCCAAAAACAACAAGCAATTTTTGAAAATTAAAAATAATTAGAAATATTAAAAATTGTCAAATGAAGCATTCAAATATTTGAAATAATGTATTCTATTTCTGATAATGAATCTATCAAAATATGCCTTCAACCAAAATAAATTATTATAGGAACAATCTAAACACATAAATTATTTGACCTACAAAAGTTTAAGTATCAACCACAGTTAAAATTAAATTGTGCAGTATCAAAAATTTTAATTCTTTGGTATGAAAGAAATTTAAATCCCACAAGTATTTATTTAGTGCAAAGCATTGGACTAGCTCCAGTGTGCAGGAAATGTTTAACAGAGCTTATCAGTAGTTCTGAAAGTGTGATACACAAAGAATCATTTAGAGAGTTTGTTAAAATGAAGAAATTCAGAATTTACCTATCTGGAAATTTAGAATATCTTATGCTACAATATAGGCACCAGAAAGCTCCCTTGTTGATTTGATCAAGGTCACTATTCAGTTGATTATGAGTAGAAGTAAATAGTAATTTTGTTATAATTTTACTTTAAAATCACAATTTTAATTTATCTGTTTTCATCTTCCTCTGATTTTCATAAAGTGATAATCATCACTATGTACCTCTCTCTTTGATCAGGGATATTTCTATTGATCAGATTTCAGAAACACTATTTGGTCTGTATTATTCAACCTATATTAGAAGTAGGAATTTCAAATCCTTAATTTTAATATGAGTGTTGGCAAATTTTGATGCACTCAAAAGAATGAGGCAAGGTCTGAATTGATGTCTTAAGAGAACTAGTAAAAGATACTACTTTGTGTTTAAAAATACAAAGATTACAGGGAGTTATATTTAATTGAATTTTCTGCTATGCCATGTGTTATTTCCTTTGCATCAAGAAATGAAATTAATGGCTTAATACTTTCAGTTAGAGATATTATATTTAAGGGTCTTTTGCTCTTATATTTAAGGTTGTTTTGCACCAACTCTTGAATTAACTATTAAAATCCACTTGTAGTGCAAGAGGAATGAGAGGAAGCACACATGGCACTGACAGTAAGTTACTGAAATATGTTTGCTGATATTTAGTTTGGTTTGTGGATGTTCATTTTTATGTTTGGACTAAGTTTTTGTGTTATATAATTTGAATGGCGTGCGTATGTGTTTGCATTTTAGGTTGTGTCTCTAAATATTTTTTTTTCTTTTTGGATCACACTTGGAGATGCACAGGGGTTACTCCTGGCTCTGCACTCAGGAATTACTCCTGGCAGTGCTCGGGGGCCATATGGGGTTCTAGGAATTGTACCCAGGTCAGCCATGTGCAAGGCAAATGCCCTTCCGGCTGTGCTCTCGCTTCAGCCCCAATAATTTTTTCTTGAATTTGGCCAAATTACAAAATTTGGGGGCACAGTTTTCTGCAGAATATACCTTTATGTTTGACACCAAATGCAGATGTTGGTTCTAGTGATTATACCAAACTATCCTTTGGTTTAATACTTTTCTCATATAATTCATGTAGCACCATCTTCAAAATTATAGTTTATTATTGAAGATTAAAATTAGCCGGAGGAAGACAATGATGAGTTCTGTATGTGAAACTTCCATTGTCTTCCCCAAGGAACCTGTAAATGTATCCTTTCCTCCCTAGTCTATTACAATACACACAGTACTGCCAACCAGGGAAACATATACAAATGTCAACATCTAAAAATGTAATAAAGCCTTATGACACGAGCACAGTCGATTTGTTGTCTACATAGTTGAACTCAGTCTTCAGGTCAACTATCAGTTGTGATCTCTCTTCTGATGTGCCCCGCCCACAATTTCAGATGTGCTCAGCTCTCACCTGTGCAAAGATATTTCTATCAATTGAGCTTTAGATTCTAGCTTCTAAAACTGTAACAACCTTATAATGATGTTGCTTAAATTTTGAAAATTGGAGGGCAGGAGAAATCACAGCAGGCAGGGTGCTTGCTTTGCATCCAGCTAACCCAGTTAAATTCTAGGCATCCCATATGTTCCCCGAAGCACTGCCAAGAGAAATTCCTAAGTGCAGAGTCAGGAGCAACCTCTGAGCATAGCCATGTGTAACCCTTATGGTTATCATAACATAATTTTATGATTATTAGTTAATATTTGATTTTTACACCTATTTTATAAACTTTTTATCTGGGATCATGTAAAAATTTCATAGGTGAAACGTGTTTCAAGTAGAGAAACATTAAGAGACCTGATAAAGGATAACTGTAGAAGCATAGGATAAAGCCCAGATTTCTTTTTGTGTAAAGATTATTACACAACTTTGTAAAGCAGAAAGATTAAAAATCTAGAATGAATTAAATAGCAATAGTAAACACAGAATTTAATATATCAGAACAATATCACTGTATCTTTGTCATCCTGTTGTTCATCGATTTCTTTGAGCAGGTACCAGTAACATCTACATTTGTTCTAGCCCTGAGATTTTAGCAAGCACCACATTGGAGGTTCTTTCATCAGGGGAATGAGACCCATCATTCTTATGGGTTTTGGCAGATCGAATACGCCATGGGGAGCTTGTCAGACTCTGCCTTATGAGCAGGATACTCTTGGTAGCCTTCTGGGTTCTCCAAGAACGAGAACTAGACAACAAGACGATATAGAACAACATAGAAAGGTGATAATTGGTGGTGGGAATGATGTAGTAAGATTGTATCCCCAAGACCTTTAAAAATTTACACACTTAAAAAAATATTATCTCAATAACTAATTTCAAAATATTTTTAATATGATAACTGTGGTTCCCTGTGAACCACAAAAAGTCATCCCAGAACAGTGAACCAGAAGTGGCTCTTCATCATGTGTGGCCAATAAGCAAACAAAACTAAGTAATAATCATGTAAAATATTTTACAAATAATGTTAATAAATACAATTTATTGACAATTTGAATGTACATCTCATTTTTATTCTAGAGTATTTTAGGTTGAGAACCTATATAGAAGTAAAGAAAATTTCTATGAGTAAGATGTTGGTAAAATGTATGAAGGTTTTAGAAATTAAAAAAAAATAATTTGAGTCCATTTGTGGTTAACTGGGATAAATTTAGAAAAATTAATTGACTATTTAAAATAATGCATTGTCATCATATCAATAGGAAGTTTAAAAATTATTGAGCTTTGCCTTTCTGTTAACATACTTTTCATTAGAAGTGACTTTCCTAATGTATAAGAAAAAATTATTTTCTCATAAATACAATTTTAGGACATGATTGAGTTAGTTTCTAAGTTTGTTCTCTTATTTCCCCTTGTTAATACTAAATACATAAGTGACTAGGTTAGTCAAGGTAGAGTGGCTGTGTCATTAATCAACTTCATGCATCAGTTAGAATTCATTAGGATAATTCTGGAAGTTATTTTTATCTCACACTTTTTTATCAAAATGAGCTCAACATTTAATTTTTATGACAAATCAAAAGTGACATTTTTTATATTATGATCATTACATAATAGTTTTTAACAAAGTATACCAATAAAATAATGAGAATCATATTAAAATAGAATATTTTCAAGAGCAATTTTGAAATATATAGTTACTATTTTAATATATAGTATATTAAAAGTATTTATTATTGCTACCATTTAAAATAGAATTTAATTTATTAATTATCCAGATTAATATTAACACACATGGACCTGTAATTACCCTATCAAAGAAGTAAAACAACTGTGAGATTTAGAAACAAATGTTTTAAAATCCTTGTTTAATTAGCTAGGTAGGAATCTGCCATACTTCCTCTCCCTCCTGGAATTTTAGTAGAAGTTTTTCTGTTTCATTTTAATAAAAATACAGCTATAATTTCACAGTAGACATTTAATAAGTTCATTCAAGTATGCAATTCCAAGTTAGATTTGCTGGTATTATTATTTTCCTGTCATTTATTTGTGTATGCACACACCAGGGATTTGGACTGTGTAAGAATTTCTTATCATTGTCAAAAAGTCAAATATGTAAAGGTTTCTTTTGTATTTCAACCTTTGGATGGGATCCAAGACTTTTATACTGAATGCTGATATACTATGTATGCTAAATAGTGATATAGCCAAGCTGTACTGTAGCTCTGTAGCACTGTACTCCCGTTGTTCATGAATTTGCTCGAGCGGGCCCAGTAACGTCTCCATCGTGAGACTTGTTGTTACTGTGTTTGGCATATCAAATACACCATGGGTAGCTTGCCAGGCTTTGCTGGTCGGGCAAGATTCTCTCAGTAGCTTGCTGAACTCTCCGAGAGGGGCGGAGGAATTGATCTTGGGTTGGCCGGGCTGGCCACATGCAAGGCAAATGCTCTACCGCTGTGCTATCGCTCCAGACCTGTAGTGTATTGAATGAATAAAGGAAAGATTACTTTTAATTTTAAGAGTTTATTATAAAAGATTTGCAGTCACCATTGTATATTTATTATAATTATAAAGAAAAAAATAAATTCCTTTAAGTTTTAGTAAGAGAGAGCATTTCACATTTTTTTCTCTTGTAATGTGCAAGCAGATATAAGAAAAAATGATTGATGATTGATATAAGACATATTCTAGAATATATTTGGAGATACCCTGAAAGACATTTCTGATTTTTCTCATTAAAATATTACTACTTTTACTTATACAGCTAATTAGATATAAAATTCCATGTAAATTAAATGTTGTAGCTAAACAATGCTTTGAATATTAGAACATATATGGGGGGCTGGGAAGATCTTAGTCTGCTAAGAACTGTTAGGGTAAATTATTGAGTATTAACTAATGTAGGCATTTGGCAAGTATTCTGTTTAATAAATAGTCTGACAGATCAATACTTAAGACTTAAAGGTAACAAAATGAGAATGTTTCTCATTTCTGAAAACTGTAAAATCTGTACATTTCAAGAAGAGTTAAATAATTCTTAGGATATGACCTTTCTAAAGAAGTGTATGACTTTCCTGTTACTAATCCATATCCCCAAATTTCTACTGAATTATGTGACATTTCCACTGAACTTGAAATAGAAATATTAAAGGACAGAACAGGAAGTATATTCATTGTCATAAAAATGTCTCATTATATGACCCCAATAAGACTAGTTAAATACAATAACACTTTTATGTTATATTGAAGGACCAGATGGTAGCCAGAAAGAAATTACTAAACATGAAGTCTGGCTCAGTATATGTCCACTAATAGTTGTAGTGATGGTTTTGTAATACTTTATTAAAGTGACCCACAACCTCTTTCCCCAATATTTTCTAGCTTTGTTTTCCTTGTGTGTGCCTGTGTGTGTGTGTGTGTGTGTGTGTGTCCATTTGATTTATATATGAAAGCAAGTCAGTGATGAGGAGATAGATTTTATGTTTTTTTCCAATACTATACTAAATCTCTAAGCACATTACCTATATGCTATGTATAACAAAGTAAAATTTTATGTGTTGGATATGAAGTGATAGTACAGCAGGTAGGGCATTTCCTTTGTGTGTGGTCTACTGGGGTTCGATTAGTCCTCCTGAGCACCATCGGGAGTAATTCCTGAGTGAAGAGCCTATAGTAGCCTTGAGCATTGCTGAGCGTAGTTGAAAAACAAACAAGCAAAAATTTATGTATTATACAAAGAAAATTTGTATTTTACTATCTATCTGTATCTTGTAGCCTTACTGTATAGCATTTAATAGCACAGCGGTAGGGCGTTTGCCTTGCACGCAGCCAACATGGC
The DNA here is from genome assembly GCF_029834395.1 of Sorex fumeus. NCBI lineage: Eukaryota > Metazoa > Chordata > Mammalia > Eulipotyphla > Soricidae > Sorex > Sorex fumeus. The sequence continues at coordinate 48,625,721 of NW_026606155.1, forward strand.
CGACCCAAGTTCGATTCCTCCGCCACTCTCGGAGAGCCCGGCAAGCTACCGAGAGTATCTCGCCTGCATGGCAAAGCCTGGCAAGCTACCTGTGACGTATTCAATATGCCAAACACAGTAACAACAAGTCTCACGATGGAGACGTTACCGGGCCCACTCGAGCAAATCGATGAACAAATCGATAATTTTTACAATGAGATAAAAGACACTGTGTTCCGGTGCACATTATATGCAACTTTGAATAGTTGAATAGACTAAAATCTAAAAGAAGTAAAAATTTTGTCAAATGCCTTTAAAAACATCAATAGATTTTATTATTTATACCTTTTAATAATATTCCTTCACACCTTTTATTTATTGAAACTTATGATTCCAAAGGATGACTCATGGCATGTTCTAAGTAAATTTCACTATAAAATTTTGAAAAAAATGTTTATTTATTTATTTATTTATTTTGTGGTATTAGCAGCATTCTCGGTGCTAAAATGGGGACAATATGTGATGTGGGGATTGAATTGGGGCCATCACATGCAAGGCAAGTGCCTTAGCCCATGTAATATCACTCCAAACCAAAATATTTATTTTGTATCTTGCAGTTTATTCAAGATAGTGAATGTTTGATTTAGCTTTGAAACATGGACAAGCCCTGTACTTATGGTGTTCATAGTCTAGTAAACCAGGCGGTTAGGACTAATGTTCTATAGAAACTTCACACTAGGTAATAAATAAGGAGCAAGAGATTATGTTAAGTGCTTCTTATATGTCAGCTCACTTAATTTTCAAAATCAAGTTGTGAGCTAAATAGTTCAACCCTAACATTAAAGATACAGAAATTAAAGCCCAAGAGAAATCAGATTCACATATTTGAAAGTCTGTGTCTACGATAAGATAATTATAACCAGGATAGGATAAGATTAATCCAGATTTGAATCCGCGATCTCTCAAATATAAAATACTTTAGAAAGGACTAATATTTTGTAATAGGCTGCACTGTATAATGCATGACAAGGCAGGTGTTTTGCTACATATATGATATCTGGAATTTTAATTTTAGTTTCATTATACAGATGAACTGAATACTTAGAAAAACTGTCAGGGATTTGGGCTTTGAGTTGACTGTTGAACTGTTGACCTTTAATGTTTCTTTCAACTGTGATAATTATATGATTTTATTAACAATTCATGAACTTCTCAGTTATTCATGAATTATGATCTCTCCGACCTCTCTCTGCCTCTGATATAGTCCTAGGTGACTCATCCTAAAAAGCTTGAATAAGTTGTATAGGTAGGTTTATCAGCAATGACATGTAATGTGATGGAAGCTATTTTGATAGAAGCAAAAATTTATTTATAATACTTGATATTTTATTCTCCCTTGACATAGTCACTTAAGAGTTAAATTAATATGATTTGTTACCAATTGTCAGCAGACAAGATGATTTTATATTTTAGTTTCTGCCATCATAGTACTATCAATATGCACTTCTAAGCATGTTGAAAAAATATTTGTCAATGTTGTCAACTGCCAAGTTTTTTTTTCCAACATTAGTTTCTTACCTTGTGCTTTTATTTACTATTAGTTCATTACCCAGGAAGAAATAATTCTACCCACGCACTTATGTGGACATAAAGCATAGAAGTTTATAATGACCTTGGAATTCTAAGACCTATGTAGACAGAAACAAGAAGATATAAGAGAATCATAAGTACAGGTGATTAAAACTTCTGTTTTTCAGAAGTAGTAAAGTGTTTGGTTTATGTGTACTTTTAAAACATAAGTTAAAGCAAATTATAACAAATAATTTATACTTATATTTTAAATGTGCTATTTTTAAGAGAACGGTGGTATTATTACTGGCAAAATCTATTTATAATTTTTTAGAGTTTTATAATCCCTACCCTTTTACTTGGGCTGGAGCGATAGCACAGTGGTAGGGCATTTGCCTTGCACGCAGCCAACCTGGCCGACCCAAGTTCGATTCCTCCGTCCCTCTCGGAGAGCCCGGCAAGCTACTGAGAGTATCTCACCCGCACGGCAGAGCCTGACAAGCTCCCAGTGATGTATTCGATATGCCAAACACAGTAACAACAAAGACTCCAATGGACACGTTACTGGGCCCGCTCGAGCAAATTGATGAACAACGGGAGGACAGTGACAGTGACAGTGACTCTTTTACTTAGAGCACATGAACATTTTTTTTTAATGCATAGAAGTACTATCCAAGTGCTATAGTGAAGAAATAGTTAAAAGTCACTTTCCTGGGATGCATTAATAAACTTGACTGCACTTGACCAGCTCTGATTTTGTCCTCAAATGACATATGGTCCCCCAATCCCTGACAAGAATGATATCTGAGCACAGAACCAAGAATAAGTTCTGAGAACATGGCACCCCAAAAAAATGTAAGAAAAGGAAAGGAAAGAGAAGGAAAGGAAGGAAAAGTGGAGGGGAATAGAGGGAAGTGAAGGGAAGAAAGCAGCTCCCCTATATGGATCTATCCTGAAATTTTGAAATGGTTTAATTCCTACAGGCAAAATCATCATAGGATAGTTAAGAGGTAGCCCCTTTAATCCCATGTTTTTGAAGGCAGAATCACGGTCACGGCCCTCCCATTGTGCATCGATTTGCTCAAGTGGGCCCAGTAACATCTCCATCATGAGACCTGTTGTTACTGTGTTTGGCAAATCGAATACATCACGGGTAGCTTGACAGGCTCTGCCGTGAGGGTGAGATACTCTCGGTAGCTTGCTCAGGGGCGGAGGAATCGAACTCGGGTCGGCCATGTTGGCCGCTTGTAAGGCAAACGCCCTACCGCTGTGCTATCAGAATAAACAATAAAGTTGATTTGCATACAATATTTTAAAGGTTGTTTTCTATCCTTTCGTTTTTTCAGGTTTACAATTGAAAGTTCTCTCTGTATAGTTTTAGATATATAGTTTTCCAACTATGTATAATTGCTGTGCCTGCTCATTTTATTAGCATTTACTTTTATTACTTCTGTCACTCTCCCCCTGTTGTTCATCGATTTGCTCGAGCGGGCCCAGTAACGTCTTCATCATGAGACTTGTTGTTACTGTGTTTGGCATATTGAATACGTCATGGGTAGCTTGCCAGGCTTTGCCATGTGGGCGAGATACTCTTAGTAGTTTGCCGGGCTCTCTGAGAGTGGTGGAGGAATCGAACCCGGATTGACTGGGCCAGCTGCATGCAAGGCAAATGCCCTACAGCTGTGCTATCGCTCCATCCCTACTTTCTTTTCTTTTATTTTTTCTCTTTTTATATTTTTTCGCATCCTTCATACGCCTACCTTTATATCAGGCTGCTACTGGGACTCTTTTGAAAATTGGAAGGTTGCTGTCCTTACACATAGCACCAGCAGCCTTTCTATCAGCAAACATGTCAGAATCTAACCTTTGCTAGACTCAATTAGGCTCAGTTTCAATTAGGCTGATGATGTTCATGTTAAACTCTATGGCTGCACCGGTCTGAGTTGAGGAGCTGTGCTACTTTACTTAATTTTCTCCTGTTAACTCTCCCATAAGGTAAATATAAATCCTCATTATTATGCTTCATTTTTTTTTACTTAGCCATATTTACAGGGCTATTTTTTTAGAATTTTTATTTTATTAAAGCATTGTGATTTGCAAATTTATTATTAGTTGAATTTTAGATATACACTGTTCCAGCATTGATCCACTATTAGTCTCAATAAATAAATGAATGGCTCTATTTCTATTTACTTATTACAAATAGAAATTTTTTCAGTGAATATTTTTATATATTTTTATTTTCATCTGATAAATAACCCACCTATCTTTTCCTCATAAATTTTAGAATAATTACTGCAATGTTCATCTTATGAATCTGAGGACAGAGTAATAAAATGTACAGGAAGAAGACAAAAGGCAATAATTTTCCCACATCCATATATGGCTTTGCTGACTAGCACTGTCTTTAAAAATCATGTTTATTATGACAGTAATTACAACATGCCATAGAATTTAAACTTTCTTTCTTGAATAGAAGTGGGAAATACATTTTCGTAAAGAGAATTAGTAAATAACATATAACTCCTAGATTTCAGTGAAGGTGTTGTTCATTAACATACATGATTTTTAACTCAATAATAACTTACTATTTGAAGATTAAGGATTTATATTTTAATCTGAATTTTGCATGTGTTTTGGTACCTACCTATCATTTCTTCCTTCCTTTTATACTAATATTGTATTCGTGCTAAAATTGTGCATTTCACTGAAATATCAGATGATGAGGATTGTGAATAAAGAATAAAAGTAAAAGAAAGGAAAATTCATAAAATAGTAAATAAAAGAGGGATGATTAAGCATGATAAAATTCAAGTAAAATGATGGACTAAAGGGTAACGCAGACATGAATGAGGAAGTTGTTATGACAACATAGGAGCTTGTTTTGCACTAATGAATATTTTATTTGTCCTAGCTCATATTTCTCCCTATCCTCCCATTTTTATTATTGTATTTATATGAAGGTAGTGAAAGACATAACATCTATTTAGAATAAATGGCAAAGACAAGATTCTGTAGTTCCAAGAAATGAGTTTCTTGATTTCAAGATACTAAGATAATCATTTTACATCTTTTGATATATCATTAATCTAATTTAAGTTATACTTGTATTTGAAAAGCATAACAGTATATTTTACCTCTCAAAATTAGTTTGTAAACATACAGTTTATCTTTATGATTATCAAGGTCCATTCATTTATTTTTAATTCCAGATAACTATCTTTTATTGACTAGAATGAAATATTGATAGCATTTGACTTTTTTTCTGAAGAATTATAAAGTATATTTTTAAACATTTTTATAAAGATTGTGTGGGAATATTATAAAATTCTCCAAAAATCCATTAATATATCAGACAGACACAGCATTATTTCTACTTTTTTATGTGAAATGTTGATCTAGTGTTTCTTCTATTATCTGTGTGCATCTCAATGACTTATTTTCAGCTTTCATGTTACACCAGAATGAAAAAACAAATTTCTGATTTCTCTGTCCTTCACTTTATATTTGTCAATAGCACAGCGGTAGGGCATTTGCCTTGCACGCAGCCAGCCCGACCAAGCCGGGTTCGATTCCTCCGCCCCCTCTCGGAGAGCCCGACAAGCTACCGAGAGTATCTCACCAGCATGGCAGAGCCTGGCAAGCTACCTGTGATGTATTTAATATGCCAAACACAGTAACAACAAGTCTGAAAATGGAGATGTTACTGGGCCCACTCAAGCAAATCTATGAACAACGGAGGACAGTGTTTGTTTGTTTGTCAACTGTTATCTTTACTACTTTGTATTATAAATGACATGATATATTATTTCAACATATTAATCAATGTCACTGTCCTCCCGTTGTTCATCAATTTGCTCAAGCGGGCTCAGTAACGTCTCCATTGTGACAATCGTTACTGTGTTTGGCATATCGAATACATCACGGGTGGTTTGCCAGGCTTTGCCGTAAGGCTAGATACTCTGGGTAGTATGCTGGACTCTCCGAGAGGGGCAGAGAAATCGAACTTGGGTCGGCCATATTGGCCGCTTACAAGGCAAACACCCTACCCGCTGTGCTATCGCTTCAGCCCATCATATTAATATCAGTATAGTATTTACATTTGGCTGGAGCGATAGCACAGCGGGTAGAGCGTTCGCCTTACACGTGGCCAACATGGCCGACCCCAGTTCGATTCCTCTGCCTCTCTCGGAGAGCCTGGCAAGCTACCGAGAGTATTCGATATGCCAGACACAGTAACAACAAAGTCTCCAATGGAGACGTTACTGGGCCCGCTCAAGCAAATTGATGATCAACAGGAGGGCCTCTATTTACATTTATTCATGATATCAATACTATAATTTGTACCTTCAATGATCATAGTACACTTCTAAAATAATTATATAACACATATGTCAGAAATTTTATCTCAATGCCCATTAGTATATATATTTTCCAATATGATGCTAAATTTATCAGAAAGAATAATGCCCTCTTTGGAGACCTTTGTGATGTTATATTATGGTAATTATACAGCATTCAATTCAAATTAACTCGAGCTCAAGCACAGAGTAGGAATTTAGTCACTTTTTGGCATTTATGTTCCTTGATTACCAAGTAAGTTATCTTTTAAACATTTTGCCTGTTTTATGCATAGTTAGAAAAACTAAAAGTTTTTAGTTTTAACTAAAAGTTAAAACTAAAACGAAAAGTTGCTCTGAAAGTTTGTTTTTAGATCATCAAGGTAAATTTCATCTCAATTTAAAATGACTCTAAGGTTTCTGGCAAATAAGTTAATTACATCATGGATAAATAATGTATAGTGTCATTTTTCTTGTTCCATTGTTTTGTTTTGTTTCTTTTTGAGCTAACTGGTTGTGGTCAGGGCTTATATATGGCTTTCTGCACAGGGATCATTCTTGGTGGTGCGTGGGGGACCATGTGAGGTGTCAGGATTGACCCTGAGACAATTGCATGCAAGACAAGTGCACTACCTGATATACTATAGTTTAGGCACCTCTTGACACTTTTTTCATGTCAGATGTTTATTTATATCTTGGCAGGCCAAATCACAAAAATGTTTCGTGGTATTTCCCCAGTAGCAATAAATGAATGATATCACATGGAGTTAGAGATTAACAATGAGAAATCTATCTCTGTTTGCTTGTCCAGTTTTTTCTCAAATGTTCACATTGGGACTATTAGTATATATTTTAATATTTAATGTAACTTGAAAGTTTCACTATAATTACTATATATACAAATAGATGATAGCTGGATACTAGACAATAGATAAATAGATAATAGAACTATGAAATAACCAGATTAGAATTGTAAGTATCACCATAATGACTCAAAATCAAACTAAAACTACTTTGAGAAAATATTAGAATTTGTTTTTAAGAGTAATATAATACTCCAAGATTTATCATGAAAATCAACAAGTTTCCTTAACTGATTCCAATTAATTTCTAATAGGAAAATTAGACATCTTACATAACACAAAAGCGCAAGCCATGCATAAGGGAATCCACTTGTGATTTTCAGCACTACAAGATTCCTTGAGTACTGCTAGGAATAACATCTAAAAATCGTCTTCAGTAATCCCTGAGCAGTGCTTGGGTAACTTTAATTTAAAAATAAAACACAAAGATAATACAGAATAAGTTACTGAGTTCTGATGACTTCAATAATGAAATCAGTCCCAGTAATCACATGTAGCTTGTTATTGATAATTTTGGAAAACAGCTTGTCAGTGTGTTTGTAAGAAAACCAAGATATCATGCTTTGTAAGAAAACCAAGACATCATCAAAACTGAATTATATGATGTGAGTAAATGGTTCCTGTTGGAATCATTTGATTAAGAATTTTCTTTTGTTTAAAAATCTCCTCAATAACCTATTTAAAGCTATCAAGGAGCCACAAAGTTAACTCTTAATTTAATGAGCTCATAGAAGAGAATCCAAAAGAAAATCGAATAAACAGGGAAGGCAGTTGGAATATTCTGAGATTCGTGTTAGTAGGTCTCAGGTCATCAGTTTTCAATATTGCTATTTAATTTTATGTGGCCATTAGTGTTGAGTAGATCACCTCAGTGCTTTACAATTAAGAGGAGTAGCTTTACCATAGAAAGATTCTTTGAGCAGCCTTTGTTGGAACAAATAATATAGGCACAGATGTAGAGGTAGCTAATAAAACTTCTTGGTAAAGGCTTTCAGATCCATTTGTGCATAATAAAGTTTTGCATGTGACACTGTTCTAGAATGGAAAACAATTGATATTTCTTTGCCATCTGTTATTTTGAGTTTGTGCCAAGTGCCAACATCATAAGATTAAAAACAACTGCTTTTCTACAGTGGGCTAATATTCACTTATAACCTTATCTTGAAGTAAATTTATGCATACTATCAATGCTAACAAAATGGATGCTTTTTAAATTTTTTTTATTTTATAAGGTAGTTTACAAAATGGATGCTTCTTAATAGGCAAAGACAATGTTTAGAAAAGGTTATCTTTCCATACATTTGATCACCTTTTGAAAATCAAGAAGGCCCAAAAGTTTTTTTTTTCTCCTCAATATGGGACTAATAGCATTATATATGTAATAGAAAAATTTTGAGGTCTGTGATTTTTCACATCAAATATTTATCTTTTCACTTGAACACCATAATTATTTAAAATTGTGAAAATATTCCTTAACTTCAGCATGTGTTATTCTGTAATCAGTGTATGGTACTACTAGCCCCAGAAAAAGTGAAGGCAGAAGCCAGCCTTTTATTAGCTCAAGAATAAACCAGTATACTAAAGGTTTCCTTAATTATCAGAAGATCTGCCATGTTCCATTGCATAAGAATGAGAATACATTTTCCTGCAGTCCTTTGGTTTTCTGAAAAATAATAGTATCCTTGATTTTAGTGCATCTTTTTTGGTAGCAGTAAAAGTATCCTCAAGAAAATGCCTCTTTCTATTCACTTAATCACTTAATCACTTAATCCCCGTTATTCATCGATTTATTCGAGCGGGTGCCAGTAACGTCTCCATTCATCCCGGTTGCATGCTAGCGTAGCCCAATGGTATCTGTTCGTTTTAGGAACATGTAGAGCCTCAAACCGATCATTTAGGGTCTTGACGAAGAAGTCTGACCATCTTATAGGTGGGCGTCCACGTGATCTTTTGATGTCTCGTGGAATCCAATCAGTAATGGCTCTAGTCCAGCCGTTGTCTGTAAACCTCATTACATGTCCAGCCCATCTGATTTTTGATGTCTTGGCAAATGAGACAGCGTCCCTGATTCTTGAGCGTTGACGAAGATCAGAACTCCGGATTCTATCTCTCATTTGAGTGAATCGTGATATTCCAAGCATAGTTCTTTCGATTCCTCTTTGAGAGACCCGAATAGTGTTCTCATCCTGTTTTCGTAGGGTCCAGGTCTCTGAGGCATATGTTAATGCAGGAAGAATAGTGGAATCAAAGAGATGTGCTCGTAGCTGGAGGTTCTTTGTCCTTTTAGTTATTTCTTCAATGCTCTTGAAGGCATTCCAAGCCGCTCTCTTCCTCCTGCGTAACTCAGGTGCCAGGTCATTCATCATGTTGATTTCTCGACCTAAGCATATAGCATTCGGAGATGGTGGTTCCATTGAGAGCAAATGGAGCGTCAGGAACAAGGCTGTTTCTCATAAACATTGTCTTCGTAAGATTCAGCTGTAGTCCGACCTTTCCACACTCACGGTCAAAGTCCGCAAGCATTTGTGCCGCTTGGCTGATGTTTGGTGTTATTAGAACGATGTCATCAGCAAAGCGGAGGTGGTGTAGTTGCCGACCATCTATCTTCACTCCCATGTTTTCCCATTTTAGTCGTCGCATGATGTTCTCGAGGGTGGCACTGAAGAGTTTTGGTGAAATGGTATCACCGTGCCGAACCCCTCTCTTGATATGGATGATTACTTCTTTGTAGAATGGTGAGATCTTGGTAGTGAATCCGCAATAGAGCTCACGAAGGATCCTGATGTATTGAGTTTGTATGCCCTGATTGGCTAGGGCTTCCATGACCGCTTCCGTCTCAACAGAATCAAAGGCCTTCTTTAAATCAATGAACGTTAGACAGAGCGGCATCTTGAACTCCCGAGATACCTCAATGAGCTTGGTTATTGTGTGGATATGGTCAATGGTACTGAATCCTTTTCGGAATCCAGCTTGTTCACATGGCTGTCCTTCATCTAGTGTTCTGCTAATCCTATTCAGGATGACTCGAGTGAATAGTTTGTAGATGACAGACAATAGGCAGATTGGGCGATAGTTGGCAATGTCATGGATGTCTCCTTTCTTGTATAGTAGTACAGTCTTGCTGGTTTTCCATTGGGATGGAACCTTGCATTCAGATAGGTAGCGTGTGAAGAGTCGAGCTAATGTATTGATGAGTACTGATGGTAAGTTCTTCAGGTGTTCAGGTCTGATCTTGTCTGGGTCAGGTGCTTTTTGTTTCTTTACCGACGAGATGGCATGTTGGATTTCGGAAGGGAGAACATTGGGAACAACATATCCATCATGTGGTATGTGGTATGTGGGCAATTGGATGTGGCTATTAAAGAGATCTGAGTAGAAATCATGAATAATCTTCTCCATTGCCCTTCTGGAAGATGTGATAGATCCATCATGATGTCGGAGGGCAGTCATCTTGGTTTTGTAGTTGGTGAAGGACAGGCGGGCATTACGAATGTTTTTCCCAGCTTCTGCTGCATCTACCAGTACTGCTGCTCTCCTGTTTTTGAGGTCATCCTTGATGGCTTTTCTGCACTGTTTTGCCAGTTCGGACGTTTGCTTGTGGTTGCCTGAGGCACGTGCTACGCCACGTTGGCGAATAAGTTCAAGAGTGTTCGAAGAAAGACGGTTTTTTGTGGTTATCTCTCTCTTGGCATTCCTTGCACAATCATGGAGGTGCTGAATCATTCGATTGTATTCCTCATCAATGTTGTCAATGACGGCATCTTCCCATGTTGCTGCAACAGAGCCAAAGAGTTCCCAGTTGGTGGTTGTTCTGGGAGTCTTCTTCTTAAACCTTGCATTCTTTTCTCCTCGTTCTGTGAGGTAGAATTTTGCACAAAGAAGACAGTGGTCTGATCCCGTTTGGAATTTTGGGACAACAGCAACATCGGTTAGGCAAAACCGCCGATTGAATATGATGTGGTCTTTTTCATTGTGGAACCGTCCATCGGGAGACTCCCATGTCCAACGTTTAGATTCAGCTTTTTGGAATTGTGAGTTACCATGGAAGGTTTTGGTTGACATGATGAACTCAGACAGTCTGTCACCCTGTTCGTTCCATTCCAGGCCATGGGTTCCGATGTGGAGTTCATCGACTGATCTTCTTGGTCCTATCTTGGCATTAAAATCACCGACAATGATCTTGTAGAAGGTGTGATCTTCTTTATAGAATTTCTCTAGCTCCATGTAGAATTTCTCAGTTTCTTTTTCACCATAACTGGATGTTGGTGCATACACAACAAAGATAGAAACTGCCGGTAGTGAGCCACATTTATTCAAGTGTAATCGTCCGATTCGGGTTGTTAGGCATTCAAATGAATCAATGCTTGTGACTAAGTTTGTGTTGACAAGGATACCGACACCACCGACGCCTCTTTTATCACATATTCCAAGGAAAAGTTCTTCTCCAGTCTTCTCTTTCTATTATCTGACCTAATTCCACTGCACATCTGTAGCACTGTCGCACTGCCCTCCCATTGTTCATCTATTTGCTCAAGCAGGCCCAGTAATGCCTCCATTGTGAGACTTGTAGTTACCGTGTTTGGTATGTAGAAAACATCCTACGTAGCTTGCCAGACTTTACCGTGCATGCGAGATACTCTCAGTAGCTTTCTGGGCTCTCCAAGAGAGGTGTAGGAATTGAACCTGGGTCGGCCGGCCGGCCACGTGAAAGGCAGACGCCCTACTACTGTGTTATCACTCCAGCCCTGCACATCACTGAAACGTATACACACTGGATAAAAAGAATTACATCATTAAAAGTTACTTAAACTGAAAAAGCAAGGTATTGATTTATAAATTTAGCATCTATAGTATTTAAAAATTTAATTGAATAATTACACATATATATTTACTAAACACAGCTGAATGTTTTTACTTTCCATTTACTTTCTATTTTATTATGAATATGTTTATTTACATTGTTGTAAATATGTGTACATTTCAGTGGTACAATTTCATACTGATCCAAAAAATATATGGCACTGCATTCTTAACCAAAGCACCAATATTCCTTTACCACAATTAAAATTCCTTTGGGGTAAACTTATTTCTTAGGTCTGAGTCCAGGTTTTGTTTTTATTTGGTTTTGCCTGTTTCCTCGCATAACTTCTCTATATCCCACATATGAGTTTTCTTTATCTTTATACCTCTGGCTTCTTTTTCACAGCCTAAGACAATCTAGTTCAATCATATTTATGCAGAAAGCAAAACTTCATATTTTCTCATCATTAATTAGTATTCTGTTTTGTATATGTACATCTTTTTAATTATCTATTCATGTTTCAAACTTTGATTTTATATTTTAGCTATTGTAAATGGCACTGAAATGCACACAGGTGTGCATTTACCAAATGAATGATTTGGTGTGTTTTGAGATAGATACCTAGGAATGGAATTAGTAGATTATATATAGGAGTACATTGTTTTATGGTCAGTTAAATTATTTTCAACAAATTTCCATTGAAAAACACTTCTATGTGAGTCACATTATTGTATTCCTCAAATAAATATGTTGCTAAATCATTTCCTGACAAAATATTATCCATATTATGCTCTTTCATTTTATATTTATTAAACGTTCATAGTACTCATAAATAAAGGAAACATTTAAATCTGAAATTGACAAAAACAAAATGTAATGGAAGCCACTGCTTGAACTGTCCTGCTATCAGCTTCTTAAAAACTCTGCTTTCATGTTTGTAACTTTTTGCATCTTAGTTCTTCCCTTATTCCTTTTGTAACTATCATCCAAATGTCCTGATGTATAAAAGCAAATTATAAAGGGAAGTAAAATACCCTAGTGATTATTAAAGTACAACTTCACTTTAAAATCAAAATTTAAGGGAAATTCAGCAGATGTCAACTGAGATATTTAAATATAAACTATAATTTACAATAACTGTTAGTAAGGGTCTGGTAAAGTTTTCCAGTGACTAGAGTATTATAAATGAAGGTGCACAATAGAAATTTATTTGTTTAAAAAACATTTTTGCAAACTGAAATTAGAAACAAAAAATTTACATTCCTATTTAAAGCAATTGGAACCACTTATATCAAAAAGTTGGATATGGTTCCCACAGGAGATCAAGTTCAACAGTTAAGGGCTAATTATAGTGTTACAAATAAATTAGTATGATTTTTTTGTTTGCTTGTTTTTGGGTCACACCCGGCGATACACAGGGGTTACTCCTGGCTCATGTACTCAGGAATTACTCCTGGCGGTGTTCAGGGGACCATATAGGATGCTGGGAATTGAACCCGGGTCAGCCACATACAAGGCAAATGCCCTACCCACTGTGTCATCGCTCCAACCCCAAGTTAGTATGATTTTTAAAAAATATGATAAGAATCCCTGGATTACAACTATCTATAAAACGTCATTGTCCTGATATGAAGATAATGCCATTTATTTTGTGTGGAAATATTCAGCTGTTTTAATTTTGTTTTATTTGCATAATCATTAGAATTACTTTTATTCAATCTTTTTAAAGAGAATTTTGGAAAAGGGAGTAAAGTCATTGGAAGTTAGATGCTATACTACAATCCATTAGTCTTCAATGAGGTTTTCTCCTGAAGAATATTATAAAACCTGACTTAAAGTTTTATGTTTTGTTTCTCAAATAGTAGCACATGGTATATAGTAATGTTAACTTTTTACAAATAAAGTGTCACTGCATCATCCCCATACCCAGTGTGCCAAATCCCTCTACTTTTGTCTCAAAATCTCCTTTTCAACAACTCCAACCCCTACCACATCAGGAGTGTTAGTCTTTAGGCATAATCAGGGTCTGTTTTCAGTGGCAATTGTGTATTCCTCTCCTAGGTTTCTCCAGCTCAGTGAGATAACTGGGTGTGTAGCCTTCTCCCTCATATTCACTTCACTCCAGTTCATTCAAGTTACAGAGTTCTCCATGTTTCCAACCTACCTACCTACTTACTTTCTTCCCTCCTTCATTCCTTCCTTGTAGTGTTGCATTGTTTTTATTTATCTCAGTTTCACTAGCTACTCACCTGTTGTTGACACTTGGTTTGTTTTCAAATATTGGCTATTATGAACTCTGCTGCAATGAACAGAGGACTGCAATTATCTTATCAAATTAATGTTATGTGTTCTGGGGTAGGTGCTAAGGAGTGGAATAACCAGTCATATAGAAGTGTTTTTACTACTTTGAGAAGTCATCATACTTTTTTTAACCTTTACTGTTTATTTATTTATTTTTAAATTATTTTTATTGAATCACTGTGAGATAGACTTCTACCAGTGCAGTCTCCCAACACTAGTGTCCAAGTTTCCCTCCTATCACCTCCCATACCACCTCCAGCCTGCCTCTATGGTAGGCTCTCTCTCTCTCTTTCTCTCTCTCTCTCTCTCTCTCTCTCTCTCTCTCTCTCTCTCTCTCTCTCTCTCTCTCTCTCTCTCCTTTTGGGCATTGTGGTTTGCAGTACAGATACTGAATGTTTGTGGTATATTTCCCTTTACATACTTTAACACGCAGTTCTTGCTTGTCAAGCATGAACATTTCCAATTATTATTGTTATATTGTTCCTTTATCTAACTTACCTACCCTCCACCCCACACACTCTTGTAGTAGGTTTCAATCATTGACCAGTCCTCCTAGCCCTTGTTTCATCTGGCATTGGATATTAGTTGGCCTTAACACCAACAGTAAAGGAGAGTCCCTTTCTCCCCACATCTGTGCCTGCACTGCTTGCTTTTGTTCTTTTAAATGTTTGCCAGTATCTGTGGTATAAAATGAAATTTCACTGCTGTTCTGATTTGAATTTTCCTGATGATTACTGATAAATCTCAGTTTTTTATTGCCTTTTGGCAATGAATTTCTTCTTTGAGGAATTTTGAGATAAATAAAAGCAATGCAACACTACAAGGAAGGAACGAAGGAGGGAAGAAAGTAAGTAGGTAGGTAGGTTGGAAATTTCTTCATTTTTTTCTCCCCATTTTTGATGGGGTTTGGGTGTTAGATTCTCCTTCACTGTTGATGGGAATGCCGAGTGCTCCGTCCTCCTTGGAAAACAGTATAGACGTTTCTCAAAAAACTAGAAATTGAGCTCCCATTTCACTCAGAAATACCACTTCTGGGAATATACCCCAGTGGTCCAAAAACACACAGCAGAAACCCCATCTGCAATTCTATATTCATTGCAGCACTATTCACAATAGTGAATCTGCAAACAGCCTGAGTTCCTGAGAACAGACAAATAGATAAACTGTGGCACAATTATACAATGGAATATTTTGCAGCTGTTAGAAAAAATGAAGTCATAGAGTTTGTTTAAAAACTGATGGACATGTAGGGTACCATGCTGAGTGAAATGAGTAAGAAGGAGAGAGACATATATAGAGTGACTGCATTCATTTGTGGTATATAAAAATATATATAGCAGAAGACTAATATCCAAGTCCATGTGAAAAAAAGGACTAGGAAAACTGGTCAGTGGTTGGAATCTACCACAAGTGTGTGTGGGTGGAAGGTCAGTAAATTAGAGTAGGACAATAATAGTTGGAAGTCATAATTCTGGACAAACAGGAACTTAGTGTTAAAAGTAGGTAAGGTGAAGTGATATACATGCTGACCATTCAGTATTTTTATTGCAAACCATAATGCTGAGAGGGAGCGATCTAGGGAGAGAGAGAGAAAGAGAGAGAGAGAGAGAGAGAGAGAGAGAGAGAGAGAGAGAGAGAGAGAGAGAGAGAAAGAGGTGCCTTCTATAGAGGCAGACGGCAGACTAAATGGTAGGGGGGCATTTGGAAGAATGAGGGTAACCTGGGTCATTAGTGCTGGGGAATTACACTGGTGGGGGAATGGTTGTTGAAACAATGTATGACTGAAGCACAATCAAGGTTGTAAAACTCTATCTCCCAGTGATTTTATTTCTTTAAAAATTAAATAAAATAAAATGAACAAGTAGGAAAATAAGAAAGAATTTCATCTGCAACCATGAAGATGTTGAGATTCATTAATAGAGAGCAAGGACAGATTAAACAAATTAAGAAATCAGTGTTTATATTATGATATTTTAAACTTTCAAATGGCACTTTGGGATATTTCAAATTTGGGTAGGGATAATTTGACTGGCATCTTAAGATAATTTAAAAAATTATTTTTAATTTAAAAGTTCTGTTTTTCAGGGGCAGGAGTGATAGCACAGTGGGTAGGGCGTTTGCCTTGCATGCGGTCCGACCCTGGTTCGATCCCCAGCATCCCATATGGTCCCCTGAGCATGGCCAGGAGTAGTTCCTGAGTGCATGAACCAGGAATAACCCCTGAGCATCGCCAGGTGTGACCCCCCAAAAAAGTTCTGTTTTTTAGAGAAAATTGATTGAATACCCCGTTGATTAAAATGTATCAATAATAAAAAAAAACTTGTGGAAACTCGATGACTTCTTACTAAAGTAAAAGTAAAAGTAAAGGCCCTCCCGTTGATCATTGATTTGCTCTAGCGGGCCCAGTAACGTCTCCATTGGAGACTTTGTTGTTACTGTGTCTGGCATATCAAATACTCTCGGTAGCTTGCCGGGCTCTCCGAGAGGGGCAGAGGAATCGAACTCGGGTCGGCCATGTTGGCTGCGCGCAAGGCAGACGCCCTACCCGCTGTGCTATATAATAGGATGATCTTCAGAAAATTCTTATAATTTTATCAAAAGAAATTTAATCACTTAGAGTTAAAAGTTAAATTAGAAACAATAGGTAGTTATCACTTAATCACTTAATCACTTAATCCCCGTTATTCATCGATTTATTCGAGCGGGTGCCAGTAACGTCTCCATTCATCCCGGTTGCGTGCTAGCGTAGCCCAATGGTATCTGTTCGTTTTAGGAACATGTAGAGCCTCAAACCGATCATTTAGGGTCTTGACGAAGAAGTCTGACCATCTTATAGGTGGGCGTCCACGTGATCTTTTGATGTCTCGTGGAATCCAATCAGTAATGGCTCTAGTCCAGCCGTTGTCTGTAAACCTCATTACATGTCCAGCCCATCTGATTTTTGATGTCTTGGCAAATGAGACAGCGTCTCTGATTCTTGAGCGTTGACGAAGATCAGAACTCCGGATTCTATCTCTCATTTGAGTGAATCGTGATATTCCAAGCATAGTTCTTTCAATTCCTCTTTGAGAGACCCGAATAGTGTTCTCATCCTGTTTTCGTAGGGTCCAGGTCTCTGAGGCATATGTTAATGCAGGAAGAATAGTGGAATCAAAGAGATGTGCTCGTAGTTGGAGGTTCTTTGTCCTTTTAGTTATTTCTTCAATGCTCTTGAAGGCATTCCAAGCCGCTCTCTTCCTCCTGCGTAACTCAGGTGCCAGGTCATTCATCATGTTGATTTCTCGACCTAAGTATATATAACTGTTGCATTCGGAGATGGTGGTTCCGTTGAGAGCGAATGGAGCGTCAGGAACAAGGCTGTTTCTCATAAACATTGTCTTCGTAAGATTCAGCTGTAGTCCAACCTTTCCACACTCACGGTCAAAGTCCGCAAGCATTTGTGCCGCTTGGCTGATGTTTGGTGTTATTAGAACGATGTCATCAGCAAAGCGGAGGTGGTGTAGTTGCCGACCATCTATCTTCACTCCCATGTTTTCCCATTCTAGTCGTCGCAGGATGTTCTCGAGGGTGGCACTGAAGAGTTTTGGTGAAATGGTATCACCCTGCCGAACCCCTCTCTTGATATGGATGATTACTTCTTTGTAGAATGGTGAGATCTTGGTAGTGAATCCGCAATAGAGCTCACGAAGGATCCTGATGTATTGAGTTTGTACGCCCTGATTGGCTAGGGCTTCCATGACCGCTTCCGTCTCAACAGAATCAAAGGCCTTCTTTAAATCAATGAACGTTAGACACAAAATAATTATTGCATTTGTTTTATTTAAAATATTGTTTTATTTAATAATCTTAATAATTTTAATAACGTAATCCAGAAGTTATGGTTTCATGCTTCATATGAGTTTTACCACAGTTTACTCCCCCACTAAATAGCCCCCCTGGTACCACTCGGAATGACTCATCTTCTTCCAGAACAGACCAGGGGGTAGCTTCCAAGCCCTAGTTTGAGTAGCTCCCAACTACTGCTGAGTGTGACATTAAATTGCGGTCCCACACACCCAATCTTTTGAATACACTATAGCTCACTTTTAAAAAATATACTTTTAATTTGCTTTGAAGGAGTTGGGTTTGGGTCCATATATCCATCATTCAATTGAAGATCAAAATTGCAAACCACAATGCTGAGAAAGAGAGAGAGAGAGAGAGAGAGAGAGAGAGAGAGAGAGAGAATAAATTTCAGTAATTTAAACACCTCATACAAATTTTAATAAGTAAGGTATGTGGTTGGGATGGAGCAATAGCATAGCAGGTAGGGCATTTGCCTTGCACGCGACCGACCAGATTGACCTGAGTTCAATTCCTCTGCCCCTCTCTGAGAGCCCAGCAAGCTACTGAGAGTATCTCTCCAGCACAGCAAAGCATGGCAAGCTACAGGTGACATATTCAATATGCCAAACACAGTAACAAAAAGTGTCAAAATGTTACTGGGTCCAATTGTGCAAATTGATGAACAATGGGAAGACAGTGACAGTGACAGTGACAGTGAAGGTGTGTGGTTATTTGGGTTTAGGTTTAGGTCCACATATCCATCATTAAGTTAAAGATCAAAATTTATTTAATTTCAGTAATTTAGACACCTCATATGAGTCTTAATAAGTAAGGTATGTGGTTTATTTTATTTTTCATATTGGCATTTGTATTACATGTTGTCATGAGTTATAGCCACTATTGTCTATGTTTTATCTAATTGCAAAGCTTTTTGAGAATAGCAAAACTCTAATTATAGATACAAAGAATATCCTTAATGCCAAGTAACATTCAATTTTTTAAAATTTTTTTTAGTGAGACATAATGAAGTACAGTTGTGGACTCACAAATTTTTGTGCTTGGCTTTCAATTATACAATTATCAAATACCCATCCCTCCACCAGTGCCCATTTCCCACCACCACAGATCCCAGTATCCCTCCCGTCCCCCATCCCCCTTGAGTAGCTCCCAACTACTGCTGAGTGTCACATTAAATTGCGGTCCCACACACCCAATCTTTTGAATGCACTATAGCTCACTTTTAAAAAATATACTTTTAATTTGCTTTGAAGGAGTTCGGTTTGGGTCCATATGCCACCTTGCCTCTGTGGCAGGACATTCCCTTTTGTTCTCTCTCTCTTATTGGGTGTTGTGGTTTGCAAAAGAGGCAACATTCAATTTTTTTTTATTAAATGATCGAATGCATTGATATGGTCCTATACATATCAAATATTATTCAACCTCTGAATATCTGTTCTGAAGTCAGAATTACACTGTAGTGACTATGACTTTTATCATTATGACTCATTGTTTCACATTTCTATTGAATCATTTACTTTTGTAGTCAATGTACATATTTCAGTGAATTTTTTCAGTGTAGGAGTACCTCTATTTATTCAGTCATGGATTAAGCTGATTGAATTGGACATGAACTCCACACTACTCTTTTTTATTCAGTATTTTAATCTTATTTTATTTTTTTTTAAATCACAATGAGATACAGTTAGAAAGCTTTCCTATTTGAGTTTCAGTTATACAATGATCAATCACTAACCCTCTCCCAGTGCACATCTTCCACCACCAGTATCCCCCCCATCCTAACCCACCCCTTGCTTCTATGGCAGACAGTCTCCCCCATACTCTGTTTTGTATTGCTTATTGTATATAGCACAAGACATTGCAGAGCTTTGAGAGTGACAGTGTGCTCCTGGAATTCTAAAATTTTAGGTAACAAAAGTCTGGAGAAATCTCTGCAGTGAGCTGCTCGGTTCAGAGATTCTTTTATGTGTCTTTGGATCATGGCGTTAAGGAGCTTAAGTAGCAGATGGAGGCAGTTTGTGGGCATGAACTCCAAGATCCCATGGGAACGGGGGGATGAGAAAGACTGGTCCATCACCTATTCCTTGAGGCCTGGAGTTTGCAGTCACTAAACCCGTGTATCTGCACTTCTCATTGGGTTCTGGAAGTTGTTGGCCTCTGGGGATTTGGGGGGGCAGGTGGAGGGATGATGCCTGCCTCCATCATTTCAGTCAATTTTCACCCAAGTCTTTTAAGTGCAAATTCAGGTTCAAAAATTGCACATTGCCCAAATTTTTACATCTCAGCATCTTTATGTTTAAATGTTAATTCCCTACTGTGTTCTCTATTTTTCACATTTAGCACTCATTTTTACAATCAACAGTTCTATCAGTATCTAGGAAAAGATTAAATTTTAACTTAGTATTTAATGTAAATATGACCATCAGTATATCCAAAAACATATTGAAAGAGATAATTATCCTGCATCTATGAATCAGTATTTGAAAAATATTTGCATTTTAATAGACCTACGGTATTTTTTTAATACTTGATAATTTAGCAAGTATGATTTAGCAGATTAAATGAAAATATTTATTCCTCTGTTACCAACTATAATTTCCCAAAACTGAAACTAAACAATTTTTTATTTTGGGTTTTTTTGGAGTCATACCTGGTGATGCTCAGGGGTTACTCCTGGTGTACACTCAGGAATTACTCCTGGTGCTGCTCAGGGGACCATATGGGATGCTGGGAATTGAACTTAGGTCAGTCATGTGCAAGGCAAATGCCCAAACTGCTGTACTATTGCTCTGGCCCCCAAAACTAAAGATTTCTGATTTTATAAAATAAAATTACAAAAATTCAAGTACTTTGCCTCTTATATTATTACTACCATGAAAATATTGTGAGATTATATGTAAACCTTTGGATAGTAATGACTATATTAGTATACATCCAGAAAGCATTCATTGTAAGACCCTATAATTAATGGCAGCAGCATTAACACAGTGATATCTGAATCATTGCCTGTCATTTACACGTTTGTATTTAATTTATTCTCTGACTGTTAGCATGGATATTAAATGTTTTCTTTAGATTATAATAAATGAAGAAATCATATTTTATGTATAAATTAGATTGATATATTAATTCTGTGTGTCTGTGTATTAGTGATTCCTAACAGGTTTTTTCATCAGTGTCTGTCTTTGTTCTGGAAATGAAACAAATTAAAACAATGTGATCACTGTATTTGATGATACCACATTAAATGTTAGAATTATAATCATTTCGTTTTGTTTTATTGTTTTATTTGTTACTGTTGAAATATTTTACGCATAAATGCATAGCAAGTAAAAAAATGACTTCAGCTTTCATAGAGAATAAGATCACTAAAACAGCATCTAAATGTGAAAATGCTCTTTAAAGGGCCAGAGCAATAATACAGCAGGTGAGGCACTTGTCTAGCACATAGCCAACTCTGGTTTGATCCCTAGCATCCCCTGTGGTCCTCCAAGTCCCACCAAGAGTGATCCCTCAGCACAGATCCAAGAATAAGACGTGAGAACAGCTGAATGTGTTCCCCTAAAAAAATACTTTTTAAAAAAGATCACAACCCATCAGAAAAAACAGCATTATCAAATTTCTGTTTGCTAATGCTTTTGGTGATGGGGTCTCTTTTTTTACTGTTCATCATCACCAGGAATAAAGGAACATACCATACTATTTTGACCCGGATTAGTTTTTTTTTATACTTTTTTAAGTTAAATTTTATTCTTGAAAGTTGTTCACATTAATTTATTACATTCAATATTTCAACACCAATCTCCCCACCATTATACCTTCCCACCACCATTATTTTGAATTTTCCCAACCATACCAGAGCCTGCCCCAATAGCAGGCCCTAAATAATTTATTTCTATCGTTTGTTATGAATAATTCTCTAAAAAAGATCAAAAAGTTATTTTTTTTTTAGAAAAAAGTGTGTAAAGATCATCGTATCTCACCCTGGAGACACTTAGCCCTTGCATAAGAGATTACTAACATGTGGTTACAGGTTGAGGCTTATATGTTGAAATTTTTTTAATGGAAATTGGTTGTCTTCTGCTTTGCATCCTATCCAATATGTGCTACTCCTGGTATATCAGTGGTATAGAGTATGAGATGTCATGTGGTCACATCTTCTAAATTTAGAATGCAGGAATTCTAAAATTTTTAATTAGGTTATACAACTGGAGTCAAATTATTATCTATATAGTGACTTTGGGGTCTGAAGGCATCTCTGCAGCCTGTTGATCTTTTCCTAGATTTATTTATGGGTCTCTGGATAATGGCCAGTTAATAAGATTATATTGTGCCAGAGACAGTTCATGGGCATGACTACCAGGCTCCTGGAAGAACAGGGGAATGGGGGAGCTCTCCCATCCCCAATTCTATGAGAGCCTGGAGATATCAGTCACAAAACCCGCATACCTGAGTTTTTCAAGAGATTTATTTATGTATGAGCCTCATCTAAGCCTGAGGAGATCTGCTGTGAGCATGGTGACAATTTGGTTCTGGACAATTTCTACTACTGGGACTCTATTTGGGTGGGTTGGGGAACTTACCTGCCCCACTTCTCGGGTGCCGCGGATATGAAGTTCAGCCTGGCATGGGGTCTGGAGTCAGCTCTACAGTGTGTTGATCTCTTTCAAGATTTTTTTGTGAGTCTCTAGGTTTTATACTTTCTTAGTAATATTTTCAAGGATAACTTTTTCTGAATCCCTCTACTTCTGGAAATTTATATGTGCACGAAGTTTGTCATCCTGTTAATTATCTAAATTATCCTCATATATGATATATAAAGTATTAATGAACTTATTACTTATTAATTAACTTTTTAATGAACTTATTATTCCTTACACTATTATCATAATTAAACTTTATTTAATTAACATAATCAGTATATAAATTAACTATATAGAGTGAGCTTGCTGGTATAAAAGGTAACAATTTAAATATATGTTGGGGGCCAACGGATATGTTTCAACAATAGAAAACTTGCTTTGCATTTTGAGACCTTGGTCTCAATTCCTGACACCAAGTAAAACATTCATTTATTAGTATAGCTCAAGGCTTACCTAATTGAGACTTTTTCCAAATAATCATTTCTAGGGGTGTGTAAAATGAAAGCAAGATCAATGTCATTCACAAAATATGCTGTACAATCGTTCATGCAATCTTGAATTTTCCAGTCATCAGCTGACAGTAAGAGTCTTCTATGATATAGATGTTACATATTAGTAACCTCTTTAGCTCATTAAAGGATTTTAAGTTTTTCAGTTAGCACTAGAACTCAGACCAATACATTTTATCTCTCTCTCTCTCTTTCTCTCTCTCTCTCTCTGTCTGTCTGTCTCCATATTGGTTTTGGATCACATTTGGTCCTGGCTCTGTGCTCAAGGAACATTCCTTGAAATGTTTGGGTGACCATAACGGTTTCCAGGGATTGAACATGGTCAGTCTCTTATAAAGCAAGTGTCCTGACAGCTATACTATCTCTTTGGCCTCTAATAGCATCACTCCAAATGATAACCTTTAGCATAACTGTTGAATAATTATACTGTTAATGTGATCTGCTTCTCTCTGTTTTTAACCTTTTTCTCAAATTTCACTTGAAGGGAGGACATAGTTAACATATCTCAATTATTCCCATGTTAAGTGTTCTCCCTATCCCCAAATAATAATTAAAACACAAGTGTAAGTCAGTATGAATAAGTATTGTATCTTAGTGTTTTTATTGAAATTATTACCAGATGTATGTTGCTGGGAATTTATTAGGATAAGAGTTTTATAAAACAAAATAGTAAAAACATGCCAATGCAATCATCTGACACTTCAAATATAGACACATTTTTTGAAAATTGGAAATGATTATTAGTATACTGTACTGTTGTGTTACTTATCAGAAAAAGAGAACACATAAGTCTTGACTGTATTATTTTATTTTAAATAGATTTTAAAAATTTAAAATGAGTTCAAACTTGCCTTTTGTCTTTTTAAGCTAAAAGGCAGGCCCTAAATAATTTATCCATATAATACATATGTGTGTGCATGCACACGTGTATGTGTATGTGTTTATGAGTGTGTGTATGTGTATGGTTTGTTTTTATTCAGACTTTTTCTTTTATTCTTCAGTTTGTCATGTATATTTTTATAAAAGCCTTATAATTTATTAAATAAAACTTGGGCTATGATTATATGTGATAGAGCAGTTAGACTGAATTCTACTCAGTAAAGTAGAATTGGATAAGGGCGTAGAATTATCCTTTCCAGAGGAATTTTTCATAATGAAATATCATTATATATGTGAAGGACATTTTCATAAATAAGTAGCTTGGATTCAAAATGTTTTGTATTCCTAGTGGTTGTAAATATTACTCAGATTCATCTCTCTTAGAATTTCAATTTCCTTATTACTAAGCTGAATATCATTGAAAGACCATGAAAAGACTTAAAATACATAGCACATGCAGAAAAAAAGAATGGGGGGGAAGGGAAAGGAAGAATAAGAGGGTGGGGAAGGGAGAGCAGAAAGAGAGGGAGCAAGATAAAAAGAAAATGTGATCAATTACTAAATATGGCAGCTTCACTCTTTATATTGGTCAATATAGAATGTATTAATTGATATATCTTTAATTTCTTATCTATCATATAAGTATTTCTGTTTCAGTTAATAACAGGATTCTTAATATTTTAAAACAAATATTAACAAAGGGTAAAAAATAATTTTACTGAATAACGTTTGGTATAAGAATATTTAATGTCCTAGAGAAGGGAACATTATGACAATAATGGTTGGAAAAGATCGCTCCAAACTGATGATGTGTGCTGAAAGTGGACAAACAACCAAACACGATCATGATGGCCTCTTGGTATCTGCATTGCAAAAAATAATACACAAAAGGAAAGAGAGAGAGAGAGAGAGAAAGAGAGAGAGAGAGAAGAGAGAGGAGAGAAGGGAGAGAAAAAAGGGCCTGACATAGAGGCAGGTGGTGGGGTCAATGGTGGGAGGAATCCGGGGTCGGGGAGGGGTTGTTATTTGTGGTGGGAAATGTACACTGGAAGAAAGATGGGTGTTGGAACACTGTATGACTGAAAATCTTGAAAGCTTTATAATTGTATCTTACAGTGACAGTGATTCAATTAAAAAAAAAGAAAAAAATAAACAAATGGGACTACAAAATAAATAAATAAATAATATCCTGATAATAAATGATCTATGATTTCACTCATATGTGTTACATAAAATTTTTAAGAAGCAAGAAATAAGCAATGTCCAGGCATTTAGAATCTGACATCAGAAGGGAGATTACCAAGGGTGTAGAGATTGAAGTTGCTTTCTATTTCACATCAATCTCTTCATCAATGTACTTGCTTTTAACCATGACATTAATCAGAAATAGCAAGTTGATGATTCCTTAAAAACTGCTTATTTTGGAGCAAGTACAGCGGGGAGGGTGCTTGCCTTGTACCTGGCTGACCAGGATTTGGTCCCTGGCACCCCATATGGTCCCCATATGGTCCCAAAAGCAACTTATTTTAGAAACATATATATATATACATACATACATACATATATGTATATATATACATATATCCAGTAATTCCAGTTATCCCCCAAAATAACATGTTCAGATGAAATGATTTGAAGATGTAGTTGTTAAGGTGCTTCTTTGCACGCAGCCAACCCTGATTCAGTCCTAAGCCTCTATCTGGTCGTTTGAGTACTGCCAGAAGTGACTCTTGAATACAGAGGTGGGGATGGTCCTCAAGTCCCCAGATCCTACAGCCAAAATAAATTGACTTGGGGGGTGGGGCAGAGAGAGTACAGTGGGTATGGTGTTTGCTTGGTACATAGCTGACCTGGGTTCCATTCCTGGACCCCATATGGTTCCCCAAGCCTACCAGGCACACCCTTGAGCACTGCTGAGTGTGGCCCAAAAACCAAAAGTAAATAAGGCTGCCTAGATCTAAGACAGACGTGGAAATGAAAACACAAACAGGAAGAAAATGTAGGCTTTCTTTGGGGGGACGGGGGGCAAGGGTGTATATTAGCATCCCGCACAGCAGAGCCTGGCAAGCTCCCCACGGAGTATTCGATATGCCGAAAATAATAAGTCTCACAGTGGAGATGTTACTGGTGCCCGCTCGAGCAAATCGATGAAGAATGGGAGGACAGTGCTACAGACAGTGCTACAGTAGAGATTGAAAGCGAAGGGTCCAGTGGACAGTAGTAGGAGGATATATGCATTTGATGGGTGGCTTGTTTTGATAACATGGTACATTGAAACCATAAGCAGTTTTACCATTTTAAACAAGTTACTTCAATAATTATACACATACATATGAAATGACCCTAATCTATACGTGTAGCACCATCCCTATTAAAATTAGGAACTCAAGATAACTAGAACAATATTTATACTGAAGTTTCCCAAAGAGGGGAGCATTGCATTTTAACCCTAAGTAAACTGAAGATCTGACCACCCTCCAGAACTCAGGACGCTCCTCCCAGATGAGAGTATAAAATGAGGCTCCCAGAACCATACCACCAGACTTCCCGGCTGTGGGGCAGGTGAGAGCCCTCCCCATCCCAAGGGACCCAGCCCCAACAGCCGTCCTCCACTACGCAACCATCAACACGGTCCAGGCCGCTCTTTCCAGACCGCTCAGCGTGCAACACATTATAAGACACTTCCTACCCATTTTCCACAATTACTAGACCATATCTGATGTTCAGACAGTAGGGAATGAATCATAGAGAAAAATATGTAAATATATGCCTCTCGAGAGCCCAGCAAGCTACTGAGAGTATCCTGTCTGCACAGGCAGAGCCTGGTAACCTCCCCATGGTGTATATGATATGCCAAATACAGTAATGACAACAGATCTTATTCCCCTGAACCTGAAAGAGCCTCCAATCATTGGAAAAAGACTAGTAAGAAGAGACTGCTAAAATCTCAGGACTAGGAGGAAGAGACGTTACTGGCACCCTCTCAAGTAATTCCACAATCAATAGGATTACAGTGATGACAGTGAACCTGAAGACAGCTCTTTGTATATTTATCAGCCATAGTCTTATACTTTCCTTAAAATCAAACCCTCTGAAAATGATATATATTAATGGTGGGAGATAGTATAGGATGTAGGGAGCATGCCTTGCCTTCACTCAACCTGGAATCCTTCCTAAGCACCACATGAACAAAACATCTTCAGGTGTGGCTCTGGACCCCAGACACTGCCAGGTTCACTCTGTGGTTCCCTGTACCACAGAGCACAAGAGCACTGACTCCTCAGCCGAGCACTGAATCTCTGAACTGAATAGCTAAGTATGTCTAGGAGTGGCCCTTGGGCCCCACACATAAGAAGCCCCTCCAAAATGTGAAAGTAATAGTATTGTTCATTTAAAGTTTATTTTTAACTGTATTTCTGAATTTATTATTTAATCTATATTATTTAAAAATCCAAAATATTACTCTGTTTGCAGTTCTGGTGTATATTGGAATCTAGCTATTTTTTTCAAATAAGAAGTATATTCTTCTTATTCTTCAAATAAGTAGCATTTGCGGCCATGCAACATCTTATTATCTCTTTTTTCCCTTTGGAGAACCTGGCAGGCTACGGAAAGTATCCTGCCTGCGCGGCAGAGTCTGGCAAACTTCCCGTGTTGTACTCAATATGCCAAATACCAGTAACAATGATGGGTCTCATTCTCCTAACCCTGAAAGAGCATTGAAATGGCTCTTTTAAAATCTCAGGGGTAGGAAGAAGGAGACGTTATTGATGGCTGCTCGAGGCGATCGACGAACAACAGGATGATCGTGATCATGAAGAAGTATATTCATACATATTTTACAACTCACAAATTTGTCTCTGATTTCCTTATTTAGAAATATATATTAATTTATATTATACTCCAATGTTCTTTTATTGCTTATACCAAATGTTAATCTTGTATTTAGTATTAAATATTGGAATGTTCTCTCCAATCAAAATATTTTTCCAAGTGTCTGAAACTAGTAAGCATAAAAAGAGAAAAAGCTATTCAGAATTTTAGTGAGCACTTTTTACTTCCTGATTTCATTCCAAACAAAATCCTTAATCACTTTCAAAGGGTGCACTTTTTTTTCGAGAGCTTTTCTTCTATATGTACTCATTGTATACAGTAATACATGTACAGCCTATAAAGTACATTGCTGGGGCTGGAGCAGTAGCACACTGGTAGGGAGTTTGCTTTGCACCCGGCCGACCCAGGTTCGATTCCCAGCATCCCATGTGGTGCCCTGAGCACCGCCAGGGGTAATTCCTGAGTGCAGAGCCAGGAGTAACCCCTGTGCATTGCCGGGTGTGACCACAAAAGCAAAAAGAAAAAAAAA
Source organism: Sorex fumeus (assembly GCF_029834395.1). Lineage (NCBI taxonomy): Eukaryota > Metazoa > Chordata > Mammalia > Eulipotyphla > Soricidae > Sorex > Sorex fumeus. The sequence goes on from NW_026606155.1 coordinate 48,653,811, forward strand.
AGAAGTACAAGAAGTACATTGCTATATAAGTACAATTTGAGTCTAGATTAAAATCTGTATCATTGCATTGTTCTTTGACCTAGAAGTTGTGTTGTGAACTTGATTTCACTCTGACTGATGTTAGTATCTAAATTCAAACAAGATTTGAATAGGTCAACATCTATTTAAATGACCTCTAAATAACAAATGGGTCAAATTTTTCCAAAATCTTCTTTCAAGAAAAGATAAATTGTACCACATTGCTGTGTTTGAAATTGAAACATAACCTGTTTTTTTAATTTTAATTTAATTTAATTTAATTTTTGCTTTTCGGGTTACACCCAGCAATGCACGGGGGTTACTCCTGGCTCATGCACTCAGGAATTACTCCTGGAGGTGCTCAGGGGAACACATGGGATGCTGGGAATCGAACCTGGGAACATAACCTGTTTTTAAGGGTACGTAATGTGAAACTTTATTGCCTCATTTGAATACTCATTCTGCTACTTTTTAGCTGGGTGACTTTGCTTAACTTCCTGTGATTCACTACTGTCTTCAAAATGAGCTGCTCTTATACACATATAAACTATGTGAATGCTTTAATGCAATAACTAGTAGTCAGTAGATATTAAAAATCAAACATGGTTATTTATATCATAATTATTTAGTATATGTATGAGGAAATAGTTTGAAAAACTTTTGAACCAAGGATTTCTGATATAATTGAGCACTTTTAGTATAATAATATAATTTTAGAATAATTTTGCTTAAAATAAATATCTTTAATTCTCAGCAATTCTAGTTTTAAACTATGTATGTATGTATGAATGTATATATATAGAGACCTTTTCCTTACAATATTTTGATGTATTTCAGTTTCTTAAAATTAAGTATCTCATGAAAAAGCATGCATCAACATTATTTTTTTTTGGCTTTTTGGGTTATACCTGGCAATGCACAGGGTTTACTCCTGGCTCTACACTCAGGAATTACCGCTGGCAGTGCTCAGGGAACCATATAGGATGCTGGGAATCGAACCCGGGTTGACTGCGTGCAAGGCCTATCTGCTGTGCTATTGCTCCAGTCCCTACATGAACATTCTTACAGCATGAAAATGTGATCAAAATAGTGAATTCTAATTTATTGGACACCTGAAGCTTGCTTTCATCAGATTCAGTCTTCACACTGTATCATTTAATCATAACTGCAAGGTCTGCTCTTCATACTGGCTCTGTCAAAGAATGATGAGCTCATTAATAGCAAGTTTTAAGTGAACCTCCTATCACAGAATATTTTCATAGGCTAGAGAAATTGGCTTTTAATGAATAAACTCAATTTTATATTCTCTAAGATTTTTTTTTGTTTTATGTATTTATTTTTGTTTCATTTTGTTTTTTTTTCTTTTGATGTTAAGAAGCCACCCTAAAATCCAAATACCTTGTGCAGTAGTTTAAAAGCAGTAATTATTACTTCATTTAGGAGTGATTTCCAACACCTAGTACATTAAACTTTATTAAAACACCCTGCTGGGGCTGGAGCCATAGCACAGCGGGTAGGGCATTTGCCTTGCACGTGACCAACCTGGGCTTGATTCCCAGCATCCCATATGGTCCCCTGAGCACCTCCAGAAGTAATTCCTGAGACAGAACCAGGAGTAATTCCTGAACATGACCGGGTGTGACCCAAAAAGCAAAAAATAATAATAATAATTTTAAAAAATAATGAAACACACTGCTTTTGGTCCAGAGAGATAGTACAAGGTCAAAGCTTTGGATGAAAACAAGCTCTTTTTAATTACTGGCACTGCATATTGGTATGTAGTAACCTGGGCACTACCAATAATATTTTTTTTTAAATTTATTTATTTATTGAATCACTGTGGGAAAAGTTACAGAGCTTTCGGGTTTAGGTCTCAGTCATGTAAATATCAAACACATTTCCGTTTACCAATACTTATTTTTAACCCCGAACCCCAATAGACCCCCACCTCCCACCCCTCCCAGTTCTTGTGAGGCAGATGAGTTCTAGTTAATACTCTATCTACTTTGACTAGATAGATTGTTTCGATAGAAGATGCACAATTATTGTTTAGAGTTTACGACCCACCCCCCACAATCAGTTATGCTGAAACAGCGTTGTGAAATGATTTGCTTTCTACAACTTGGTTTAAGAATAAAATGATGTCATGCGGCCGCAATAGCGGCTGCGCGGTTTTGAATTTCTGCTATTTTACTTATTGACCCTGGAAGAATTTCTATTAAAAGTTAGATAGTTAAGAGACTGGCTTCTGTGCCCTGGAGTCGAGGCCGTGCCGGAGAGCCGCTCGTGGGGGGCAGCTGGAGACCTCGGTGGGGCGTGGGGGACGGCCCACAAAGCCCCCCTTCCCATGAGGTCCCCGCCGCTCCCGCCGAGCCCGGCTCAAACCTGCTGTCCACAAGGCTCCCGTGCGGCCGCCATCTTTCTTTCCAGAGAGGAGCGGGCACTACCAATAATATTACCTGAGCACAGTACCAGGAGCAGTTCCTGAGCACAGCAAGTGTGGCAAAAAAAAAAAACCTAAAAAAAAAAACCAAAAACAGAAAAACAATCAAAAAAAAAAACACAAACAATGTATTTGAAGAGTTGTAACTCAGTACTACCAAATATCTATGTAGGACATAACTGATTCCTTCTGCATTTGAATAAATGACATACTTCTAAATAGTGAGGTTAAAAAAGATAATTGTTTGAAAATATGTAACTGATTGACACATTCAAAGCATTATCACAAAAATATTTTAAATAGTAAATATGTATTTGGGGTATTTTCCTAAGTACAGTTGCTACATTGATAATTTTTGTCATTCACAGGGAGAAAGTAAGCAATTGAATAAATCTTAGTTTTGTTACACAAATGCAACTCTAACTTGAGAGTAAATATTTTTATTTATGCTACTTTATTTGATAACTGTATCATTAGTCACCTTCAGTGTTTTGTCCAAGTGACTGCATTTTTAATCTAATCATTCCAAATTACTTTACCAATAAAATATTAAGTACCATAAAATATATTTATTGACAGCAACTTTCTTATATGCTCTGTGATTCTAATGTACTTGTATTTCTGGTTATCATGTTTTGCCAGTAAATTAGTCCACTGACAGTCTTCTCCCATGACTTCTGAATTCATTTCTTTCAGAAATAGCTTGAGGACTATGATCTGGTTCTTAAATTGTGTTCTATCTACTGCTTGTCCCTTTATACTTCTGCCTTACCATACACAAGCTTCATTTAAAATATAAAACTGATAAAATATGAAAGTTTAAAGACCTCTGTGTCAGTTGTCTGTTGATGGTAATAAACTACCCTTAGTAGGAGTTAAAAGGAATAGAAATATTACTATTTCTAATTATCTAATATCTAATAGCTAGTGAGTTAAGATATTGGTTGGTGCTTGCCAGGATATTCTTCTGCTTCTCACGCACCAATATAACATAGTAGTATATGGATCATTTAGTAATTTCTTAAAATATAAAACTTTGGGCTGGAGGTCTAGTACAGAGAGTAAGATGCTTGATTTGCATGTGTACCAACCCCTTTTCAATCCCAGGAATCACAGACAGTATGACAAGCACTGTCACGAATGATCCCTGAGCACCGGGTTTTGAGCACAGTTAGATGTTGCTCCACTCTCCCCCCACAAAAAGAATGAATTTAAAGAGATTGAACCCAGGTCTGCAGCATGCAAGGCAAGCACCCTACTTGCTGGACTGTTTTTCTGTCCCTCCAAAAGATACTTTTAAAGGATGTACTTTGAAAAGGAAAGTAATCACAGATTTGAGTAGTCTATAAGAATATAAGGAATTAGGGTAAGTTGGCATGTATCTGGATAATTCTAAAAATTGGTGCAGGTTCAAAGTTAAAAGATTCATTGACTTTATAATAGCAAGAAAAAATTAAGGTGCATGGACAGTAATATTGCAAAATAGGAACTAAATGTGAAGTGTTCTCAGGAACCAAGAAGATGACAAAGATTACTTAATTGATATTTTGCATAATTTAAATGTGCATGTTCTGTGCTTTAGTATAATAAATAAAATAATACAAGCAGCTTAACTAAAGTCCCAACAAGAATCAAGAAAAGTTCTGGAAAAATGATGTAATCCACACAGAAGTTCAGAACTTATTTCGCCTTCCACCCTTTTTTAGAAAAAGTTTGCTTCGTGCTTCCCAGGAATCTACCTTTTATAAGCAAATAGACAGAAACCACCTCTCCAAACAATTGTATATGAATCTCTTGAGATCCCTAGATCATTCCAATGATCCTGGGGGAAAGCATTGTCCACATTGGAAAACACCAGTTACACACACACACACACACATACACACACACACACATGCACACACAAATACACACACATGTAAAAAAGTAAAGTAAAAAATAAGAAAACATATTTTGACCTAAGTATATTGTTACAGTAAATGTAAATGAATAAAGTACTAGGTAATTTTAAAAAAACTAAAATTTTGTCAGATGTTTTTGAAATGAAAACATATTGTTCAAAATATATTCATATAAAATAAAATATAAAGATAATATATAAAAATGAAAAATATATATCATGAAGCTACTAAATTAATACCAGGATGATTATTTATAGAGGTAAAATAATTTAAAATAATAAAATGTTATAGATATATAGAAAATCACTTCACACTTATAAAATCTGCAAAATATTAATGGGCATGAAAATATTTTAAATTTACATTTACTTATTAGTATGCCTCAAATATATAGACTAATATGGGGATGATAATAATCGAAATAAATCATCCTTACTTAAAATCAGTTTTATCTCTTTTTTTCTCTATAAAACTCTTTCTTGTTGACAATACAGACAAGATGATTGTTTTGATGACCTGTGTCACCATCTACCAACCTGTCAGCTTAATGCCAACAGAGCTCCTTTTCAAACCATTATGTCTTTTGTTTCATTGGCCTAGGGAAAGAGTGGTACCAAAACCAAGACATGTAATTTAGAGCAGGGATTCACAGATCCTTTATATTCTTGCTCAAACTATGTTTTTTTTTTAAAAATTTCACTTCAAGTTTTATTGTTTCTGTTCTTCCAACAATTGCATTCATTGTAAGGTTAAGTAGTTATTTTTCTACTTTGTTAATAAAAACTTGTATTGCTATCAGAAAAAAATAAAATAGGAATATTACTAGAGTAGTACTAGAGAAAACTATTTTTTAAACTACTACTTCACAGGAAGAGTTTAACACATTCTTATAAGAGAATAAGTAGATTCAGAAACTCCAGTAATTATATAGATGCTTTGCAAAACTGTTATCGGTTGGCCAAGCATTGACCTAATAGATCCAACTGCAGACTATTCCTTCTTTGAAAACAGGCAAAATATTTTTCCTTGAAAATAGGCACACAAAGAAGAGAATCAAATTTTGTATACTAAAATAGATTTTAACAAAATACAGAGAACTGAAAACATAAACTATTTCTCTAACCATGATTCAATTAATTTTTAAAAAATCCTAAGCAAATGATAGTAAAACACAGTCCACATGTTTAGAAAAATAGTGATACTTGCTTAGTTTGTATTTTAACTATCTGATTAACAAATAGGTATGCAAATGCACCATATTCACCATCTCTTCAACTCACTAATCTTCCGCCCTACTTGGTAACTCCCTCCATTATGCAGTAGAATTTGCAACTGGATTTTTTTCCTTTTAGTTCTTATTCTTCCTGCCAGAGTTTAGTCATACAAACCTTTCATTAAAAATTAAAAGACCATTCCACTCCCCATTATATCCTCCAAATTTTATAACTTCCAAGGATTCTTGGCTGGAGTCTCCACACCTGTATGTCTTCGTAAACCCTCAAGCATCTTTTGTTTATCAACTATGCTTTTTCATTTGTGCTTTCATAAATTCTGTGTTCCTCTCAAACTTCTCTTTACTTTTGCATATATGATCTCTATTGCTGGAATATATATTTCCTATAATGCCTGGAAGATACAACTCAAGTATCCTTAGAAAACATTGCCTAGTCATTTCTCCATATCACTCACTTCTTTCTCTAGAATTGTGTTTTTGCACTTCAGTTTAGTAAAATGTCATTTCAGTATCTACCTTCTGTGTTAGACCATAAACATAATGTAGGTAGGATTTTTTCTTAATCTGTAAGAGTGTTTTCATTAGTCTTATTGGAGGATGTCAGAATTGAGCTCATATATTAGTAGTGTAGTTTTAAAGTATGGAAAACTTAAGAAGAGCCAGGCAATATATTAGCAATGGAAAAGGAGAGCAATAATATAAAACAGTGGTTTTACTGAAATATATAATGTCAGATGGTGCTTTTGGTGTGCTAGTAATGCAACTTTGTAGTGTCTTGGTGAAAGGGTTACCAGGTGGAACTATGCAGTCTGTATGCTGCATAACTTCATAGGATGTTGCATATATCAAATCAAGGATGGAATGTGATGAATGTGTGCAATTTTGGGCAGTTACACAGTTTCCTTAATCAAGGAAATGATATAATTTACTTGATCATGGATCATCACATAATTAGTATCCAAGAAATAATTTACTGTGACCAATGAGAGTCAAAAAGTGTTATATATTTTCCTTTATTTTGCTTGTTCTAAGTAATGAGAAAAATATATAACACCTTTCAGAAATATTTCCCTCAATAAACAAAAGGTTAGGCAACTAATGTAGCAAGTTTTAATTACATGGGGGGAAAAATCACAATTCAGCAAGATAAATGAGCCACCACAGTGGGTTGAAAGCTCTTTATGCCTGTTGTATAGTTTGCAAAGTTTTCTTAAGGTTTGCACATGAAGATTTTGAATGAAAATCAAGTAAAATAAAACCGAATAATTTCAGAAATTAATTTATCTATTTTTATTACAATTCTATAAAGTGACAAATTCCCAGAAAGCTCAGCACTTCACCTTACATGAGAATAGTAGGATTCACTGATTTGAAAATCAAGCTTTCTCTGCTCCATGAAGTCTCATGCTAAGTCTGGAGATTGTATTTCTTACTCAGAGCATCACTTGGTTGCTAAGAGTATAAACCAAAGAGAATTACAAGGTTTCTGCGTTTGTTTCACAGCTAGCAAGGAAAAACAAACTGTTAGTTTCACCTGCAAATGCTTCTTTAGAGCAATGAGTCTCATTACCTGCCCACACTCAGGAAATCATTTTGCAGCCTGAATATGTTTTCTCTCCACCTCCTTTCCTGTCCTTGAATATGTTTTTAAAATTGCTTGTCACAAAAAATAGCCTTTGGTTTATTGCAACCAAAAATTTTAAGTTTTAACATTTCTTTTGTACAGACCCTCCTGCTGTGGAACCGGCTTTCCTGGAAATTCGACAAGGACAAGATCGGAGTGTCACTATGAGCTGCCGCGTGCTGAGAGCCTATCCAATAAGGGTGCTGACCTATGAGTGGCGTTTGGGCAACAAATTACTAAGGACTGGTCAGTTTGACTCCCAAGAATACACGGAGTATCCAGTGAAGAGCCTTTCCAATGAAAACTACGGGGTGTATAATTGTAGCATCATAAATGAAGCTGGAGCTGGGCGATGCAGCTTTCTTGTTACAGGTAAGATTACAAATATTTCACTTTTAGGTTATTTATGTCTCTGAGGCTCCTGTTCTGTCTTTGAAGGAGCACTCCAGCCCACTTGATAATTTAGTGCAAGACCTGGTGCTTTGGTGCTTGAGGCTGGTTTTCATTTACCACCAGAGTTAAACCTATAAGTGTCAGAAGCCACCAAGACTACACTTTACCTTCTTTTCTTTCCAAAATTGTATTTTGATAAAGCAGTATGAATTATTAAATTATTCATAGTTGCGCCTCTGACATACACTGTTCCATCACCAACCCCACCACCAGTGTCAATGTTCTTCCACAATTATTCCCATATTCCCTCTCCTACCCACTTACCCTCACCTACTCTGCCATCTTCACAGATACCTTTTAAATCTGGTTATTAAAATCTGGGTTTCATTATATCAGCGTTGCGTCTCTGTGGTTTGAACATTTAGCTCTATTATTCCTTGACACTACCTATGTATCTGAGCCCTTTCAGTTTTGGGGACCATGCCATCATGGGCATTAAATTCAAGGCCTTATGCATGCTGTACCCTCCATCTCTTTAAACCATTATCATCTAACCATAAACATTGCTACATTAATCTATCATGCATGGATCCACACATATTAGCTCAAAGGATCTTCGGCTTATGCCAGTTGAAAAAGTAAAGCATTTTGTTGAATTATAGAGCAAACTATAAACAGCTTGACTATTCCAGTTAGAACTTCTGATCAATTTCCAAAAAGCTACTTTATCTTAGTAGTTAAAATAGTTTATATGTCTATAAAAGTACATGTAAGTTTATGTGAATTTAAGTAGGTTTGTTGATGAGATTGCTTATTTTCAGTACTTTAGTAACAAATATTAACACCTTTATTTATACCAAACTGCAAATATCAGTCTGTATTTTCTTCTGCAGTAAAAAAGTCTCTTATGAGCTGACCCCTGCTTTGGTTTTATAAAAAGCAGAAAGAGAGCTTTCTCTTTTTTTCTCTTCCTTTGTGTATCTGTATTTTTGTCCTTGCCTTATCAATTTTAAAAAACATTTAAGGAAAACAATAAATTCTATCTGGCATGTAATTAGTCATATGGATAATTAGGCATATTGATATTTGTCATTTTTCAACGTATTAGATCTAATAAGTATAAAATCTCAGGTACTTAAATTTTTGAATTTATTAAAACTCTTTGCAAAGAAGAATACTGGCAGTGTTCAGGGATTACTCTTGGCTCTGTAACCAAGGATCAGTCCTGATAAAGCCATGATCCATTCAGGGTGAGCTGCATGCAAGGCTAACACCTTAACCCATATACTATGTTTCTAGACCAGAACTGCCATTTTTGAGCTTCAATTTAGATATAAATGAAAAGGAAATTCCTTCTTATTATTATCTTGTTCTCATTAGTTGTAATAGAGTATTTTACTAGTAAACCGTCAGTCTATTGAAAGGTAATTGCAAGGTAATTATTGAAAGGTAATAGCAATGATTATAGTTAAATGCTAGCACAAACTCTTATTAATGACTTCTGGAGCAATAGCACAGCGGTAAGGCATTTGCCTTGCGTGCAGCCAGTCCGGCCAAGCCGGGTTTGAGTCCCCCACCCTTCTCGGAGAGCCTGGCAAGCTACCAAGAGTACCTCGCCTGCACGGCAAAGCCTGGCAAGCTACCCATGACACATTCAATATATCAAACACAGAAACAACAAGTCTTATGTTGGAGACATTACTGGGCCCCTCTCAAGCAAATTGATGAACAACGGGAAGACTCTAAGAAAACTCTATCTAAATAGAAACATCCTTAAGATACTTTTTTGCATCCTGAAATGTTTTATTAGGTTGATGAATATAATTAACTAACAAAAGAACATGAATATGCTCTCATTACTGCATCCCTTTTTGTTGTTGGTCAAAGGAGACCAACATTGGTTTCCTTGTGTTGACACAATCCTTTTTATTAACATTTAGTTGAAATGAAATTCTGAATGAAGGCAAGAGCTGTACCCATTTACTATATCTCTTACCCAAACTGAAGGGTTTTTTGCTACGATTAGTAAACTATTGATACAAAACCAAAATTTCCAGGGCAATACAATTTACATGATAATCTAATTGCTATTATCCCTAATCTGTCATGGCTAAATATTATTAGAGAAATATTTATTATGGAAAGAGAGTATATTAATCCAAGAGATAATTTAAATGGTTCTATATACTTTCATTCTTTATATACTGTCTTCCAAACACAGTAATAATCCTCAAAAGCTATTGTTTTTCACATGCTGGTACACATAGGACATCTTATTGTCTTTTAGCATCCACCTCAACACTCCCCACCCCCAAATAAGAAGCATTGCATAAAATTAGCTATGTCCCTTTCTTCAAACTTTTTCAGCCCTGTACACATTTTAATTTTCTTTGGTGACACCGTTTTCTAACTCTCAGCTAGTTTAGACCATGCTGCCTCCACAAGATTTTTATTTGCCCTCTATTATGTGATCCAAATCCTATTTTTTGAACTAGAAGACAAGCTGAGACCAGAAGAAATACTAGCTCCATTCTCCCATTCCAGATCCATGGGGTGCAGTAAGTAGATTTCAATAGCAGCAGAAAGAAATAAACCTATTATTGTTGGCCCCATAGAGAGAGAAGAAATAACCTCAAGCATTAATGTTTCCAGTGTGAAACTTTTCAATCTTTAGGTCAACCTCATTGTTTCAGGAGCTGCACATACAATCTAATAGAATTTTGAAAAGGAGAAAAGAAAATGATTAAATTCCAAATACTATGCAATCTGAGAAACTATATAAAGAAATCAGTGATCATATTGAATCATATATTGAATCTTCTGGAAGAAATTTTCAAAGGTCTCTTAATTCTACTAAAATATGCCCTATTTAATCATCCTATGAAATCCCCACAGTTCAAAAATCTTTGACGCTCTCTCTATATATACAGAATTTTTTTTGTATTGACCAAAAAAAAAAAAACATGTTTATAGGACCACATCCCGTGGAGTTTGGGGAAGGGAGTTCCAGGCAAAACTCTTAGTCCTGGTAGACCAGTGTTTCAGATCATGGATTTCTGGGGAACACTTTTTCCCCGACGTGCGCGGACACATTGTCCGCCAGGTTTGGGGAGATGTGGGGCAAAGGATAACGGCTACACAGAGAACCATTCTCTGGGAGCAGCTGATGGCTGGCCACTTTATTGCCAGATACACACATATTTTATAGAGGGTCTGGGCTTTACAGGAAGATCCAATCACATAAAGTTTAGCATTACCAGCCTATTACCACTCGTACTCTGCATTCAAGCTAGATGCTGCGCTTAGGATGACTTGCTAAGCGTACATGACAGTTTCTGTGTTTTGGGCGTATGTGACAAGTGTTCGAGTGGACAGTTTCTGTGTTTTGGTCGAGTGAAGCTCAAGGCTGGGCACCTGGTGCTGACACCCTGTTCTTGCCAATTTGCCCAGATACTCCCTTCTGCGGAACCTTGCTTCAGGACTGCTTTACAAGGTCAGGTCTTATTTGTTCCAGTGCCCGTCACCGTGCTCCACAGTGGATGTGATGTTACATGGTCTAGTGGTACATGGAGGCCATCTGCACATAGCGATGTTCAGGGGAACATATGTTGTCAAGGATCCAAAATAGCCTTTCACATAAAAGGCATGTGCATTACTACTTGGACTGTCTCACCTGCGATCCAAACAAAGCGTGTCTTGTAAGACACGACTGTTTACTTCCTGAGATCCAGATTAAATAAGAAAAACTTTTTTTAATTATTGTTGCACTTATTTTGTACATCATTCATCAGGGATGTTATATAGTGTCCCCAAAGCGGATTTGATCTCGCTGCACGACAATATGTACAGAATGTCAGCCTTCACATTCATACATATTTTAGCTCCCAGAGAAGCTCAAAAGATCAGACTCATTTCTCCTTTTATATAATGTATTTATGATGTGTGGGGGAGGACAGAGCAGAATAGAGTTGTGTTTATTAAGAAATCAGAGAGTTTGAGAATCGTTTCTTATAAATGGAAAGAAAGTAAGTAATAGCACTTTGCAAACTGATCGGTCTAACATATAGTATGTTGTCCATGACAGAGAAGATCATCTACATTATTACAGAGTACTTAACCTGTGTTTTGGAGATTGACAAGGAGATTGAGTGAGGCTCAAGTTTGGACACCTGGTGCTGACACCCTGTTCTTGCCAACATGATATTCATTTATATCATCTGCTAATATTGTTATCTCTATGTGTGTATTTGTGTGTGTATGTTTGTGTACTTCAAGTTCTGCGAACTGCCTTAATAACAAAAACTGCCTTAGTAACTCATTAATTGTGACTTTATATGGGAGGATTTTCAAAAGCTATCAAAATAAATGTGGAATTTGGTTTATTAGATCAAGCCCATTTTCCTGTGTGAAATTTATAGCTCATATGTTAATAAATAATCACAAATGTTTTGTTAGTAATTAGTTGTGCACTTTTAAATCAAATACTTCACCCATAGTATGAATTATGCATTATCACAAGTTTAAAAAGGCCCAGGTTTTTTCATTTTGGAAAAGCTATTCTTAAAATAATTCGGACAACATAACCAAATCCATGCATTTGCAAACATGAATGAAATAACATGTTCTTAGAGACTATCCCATAGATTTACCCAGTTCAACCAATTTGGGGTGTTTGAATAAACAGAGGGATGGGGCCAGGAGTAAATGATTGGGAAAAACTTGCCAAAAAGAATGTTTTTGTTTGTTTGGGGTCATACCTGGTAGGACTTGAGGCTCAATTCTGAGCTTGTAGTCGCATATCAATACTTGTGGGTTTGGGGGACCACATAGGGTGTCAGGGATCAAATCTGGGTTGGCTGTGTGCAAGGTTAGTGCCCTACCTGCTGTGCACTACCTCCTGTATCACTGTATCACTGTCATCCCGTCATTCATCAATTTGCTCGAACAGGCACCACTAACGTCTCTATTTGTCCCAGTCCTGAGATTTTAGCAGCCTCTGCTTACTCATCCTTCCAAATGATCCCATATCAGAGGCTCTTTCGGGGTCAGGGGACTGAGACCTGTTATTGTTACTGTTTTTGGCATATTGAATACCCCACAAGGACTTTGCCAGGATCTGCTATCACTCCTGCCTACCAAAAATGTGTTTGTTTTTTAATGGAAAAAGCTTAGTGAATATAGAGCAGGTGAGTGAAAGTCTTTCAAAGTAAAAATAAAAGATTTATTGAACTGAGTAGTGCCCCCATCCCCAGTAAGATAAGACCAGCCTTAGGATCCATGACTACTACTTTATATGGTAAAGCAAGTGTTCAGAGAAGTAACTTATACTGAATCAGCTATGTGGTTCTCAAAGCAACAACATGCTTCTATTTGAGAGAGACAGAGGAAACTTTTAGGGAGAATACAGCAAGTAAGTATTGAGGGAGAGATTCTCCATAAAACATTCAACTCTAGAGCTGACAGGAGCTGGGAGAATGATTAGTCCTACATTAAACCAACGGAGGGAAAATGTGTTGTTCTGCTAGCGCTTTGGTTTCAAACTCCGGAAAAACAGTGAGAAAATGCCATTTCGTTCTTTTTTTTTCCAAACAACTGAGTATTTGGGTTTTTTTCCTTCTTTTTTAAATAGAAGCCTTAAATAACCAATTCATAATTCTACTTACTATTTAAAAAAACACTCTCTTTAAAATCCTGCAAATTGTATAGAACTGCTTGTCATATCCTCTGCTTTATCACCATGAGCAAACAAAGTTCCCGAAGCATGGGCACAGTATTTTCTTACAACTTGGCTTTGTTGTAAACAATGGTTATTTCTGCTCCCTGAAAAGCTAATTGGAACAAGGGTACAGCTGTAAAACTTGGGGCCTGTGAAGGAAAGCAGCCTACTGCTCTTCATGTTGGTAAAATCTGTACTTCACCAAAGACCCTAAAGATTATTCAGCACTGAAATATTATACCTATTGCATAATACAGTCTGCAGCATCTTGATTAAATAGGCTGTAGGAGGAGATAAACTGTTGATAGATTATATGAACAACACCAAGATTTAGTGAAGAAACAACTTACTGTCTAGAAAATAATGAGCCAGGCTTACTTTCTATTTTTTTATTAGTGAAACACCATGAGGTACAGTTGCAGACTTACAAATTTTTGAGTTCAATGTTCGAGCACCCATCCCTCCAAGAGTGCCCATTTTCCACCACCACGGATCCCAGTATCCCTCCCACCCCCCTTCCCCAATCTCACCCTGCCTCTTTGGCAGGACATTTCTTTTTGTTCTCTCTCTCTCCTTTTGGGTACTGTGGTTTGCAAGAGAGGCATTGAGTGGCAATACTGTTCGGTCTATAGTCTACTTTCAGCATGCATCTCCCATCCTGGGAGGATTCTCCCAACACCTTTTATTTGGTGATCCCGTCTCTATCTGAGCTGCCTTTTCCCCTAGCATGTGTGGCTGGCCTCAAAGCCATTGAGTGAACCTCCTGGTACTTGTCTCGGCTATTCTTGGTTGTTAGTTTCCTATTTTGTTACTTTATGTTCCCCAGTCTTTCTATGTCTGTCCCTCTTATCAGACTCTTTTCACTTAGCATGATACTTTCCATGTAGTACCAATTGTATGTAAATTTCATGACTTTATATTTTCTAACAGCTACATAGTACTCCATTGTGTAGATGTACCAACGTTTCTTTAACCAGTCATCTTTTCTTGGGCACTCAGGTTTTTTCCAGATACTGGCTATTGTAAAGAGTGCTGCAACGAACAAACAAGTGCAGATGTCACTTCGACTATACTTTTTTTGCCTCCCCGGGATATATTCCCAGGAGTGGTGTTACTGGGTCAAATGGGAACTCAAATTCTCATTTTTTTGAGAATCATCCACACTCTTTTCCAAAAGGGCTTAACCAGTCGGCATTTCCACCAGCAGTGAAGGAGGGTCTCCTTCTCGTCACATCTGCGCAAACACCAGTTGCTTTTTTTCTTTTGGATGTGGCCCAGTTCTCTTTGTTGTGAGATGATATCTCATTGTTGTTTTGGTCTGCATCTCCCTGATGATTAGTGATGTAGAGCATTTTCTCATGTGCCTTTTTGCCAATCAGATTTTTTCTTTGAGAAAGTTTCTGTTCATTTTTCACCCCATATTTTGATGGGGTTGAATGTTTTCTTCTTGTGGAGTTCAACCAGTACTTTGTATATCCTTGATATCAACCCCTTGTCAGATGTGTATTCGGCAAATATCCATTCCCATTCTGTAAACTGTCTTTGTATTTTGGTCACTGTTTCTTTTGAGGGGCAGAAGCTTCTTAGTTTAAGATAGTCCCATTTGTCTATCTCTGTTTTCACTTGTTTGGCCAGTGGCATGACATCTTTGAAGATACCATTAGCTTCAATGTCATGGAAAGTTTTGCCAACATTGTCTTCAATGTATCTTATGAATTCTGGTCTGATGTTGAGGTCTTTAATCCATTTTGATCTTACTTTTGTACATGGTGTTAGGCAGAGATCTGGGCCCATTTTTTTTTTTTTGCATTTCGCTGTCCAGTTTTTATAGCACAATTTGTTAAAGAGACTTTCTTTGCTCCTCTTCACATATTTTGCTCCCTTGTCAAAGATTCAATGACATATGTTTGAGGGGAGATGTCAGTATATTTAACCCTGTTTCACTGTTCTGCAGCTCTGCCTTTGTTCCAGTGCCATGCTGTTTTAATTATTACTACTTTGTAGTAGAGTTTGAAGTTAGGGAGGTTGATTCCTCCCATTTTCTTTTTCTCAAGAATTGCTTTAGCTATTCTTGGGCAAAAGAAATTTTCTTAGGAAAATTTTCCCAAGAATAGCTAAAGAAAATTACAGGCCGATATCCAGGCTGAACACAGATGCAAAGGTCCTCAACAAACTATTAGCAAATAGAATCCAGCAACTCATCAAAAAGATCATATGCCATGATCAAGTGGAATTCATCCCGGGAATGCAAGGATGGTTTAGCATTCAGAAATCAATCAACATGATCTATCATATCAACAAAAGAAGAGATAAAAACCATATGATCATATCAATAGATGTAGAGAAAGCATTTGACAAGGTCCAGCACCTGTTTATGATGAAAAGCCTCGCAAAAAATGGGTATAGAGGGGACTTTTCTCAATATAGTTTAAGCCATCTTCCACAAGCCTACAGCAAGCATCATCCTCAATGGGGAAAAAACTGAGAGCCTTCCCTCTAAGATCAGGGATGAGACAAGGATGCCCACTCTCTCCACTGATGTTCAATATAGTACTGGAAGTACTTGCAATAGCGGTTAGGCAAGAAAAAGATATTAAGGGCATTCAGGTAGGAAAGGAAGAAATCAAGCTCTCACTACTCGCAGATGATATGATACTATGCTTAGAGAACCCTAAATCCTCTACCAAGAAACTCCTAGAAACAATAGACTTTTATAGTAAAGTTGCATGCTGTAAAATCAATACCCAAAAGTCCATGGGTTTCCAATACACAATTAGTGAGAGAGAAGAAAATGGTATGAATAGAACAATCCCGTTCACAATTGTGCCCCAGAAAATCAAGTACCTAGGAATCAGCTTAACTAAGGAAGTAAAGGACCTGTACAAAGAAAACTACAAAACGCTTCTTCAGAAAATAAAAGAGGACATGAGAAAATGGAAATATATCCCCTGCTCATGGATCAGGAGAATTAACATTGTCAAAATGGCAATACTTCCCAAAGCATTGTGCAAATTCAATGCGATCCATATAACAATACCCATGATATTCTTCAAAGAAATGGAGCAAACACTCCTAAAATTCATTTGGAGTCAGGCTTTCTTAGCAAAATGATGAAATTATTTACAAGCTGTTAAGTTTTCTGCCTTTCACATTGTTCTAATTTATACTTAATGATAGAGTTACATCTGAACTTTTAGTGAGCTTTATTCCCATTATGTTCACTAAATATTCCTTCAAAATTGTTTCTTGAGCTGGGAAGAAAGCTCAGCAGACTGAGCATATGCGAAGGTCCTGGGTTAAAATCCCCAGCACTGCACTGTCACTCAAGGATCACCATGAGTCACCCTGAGCTCAGAGCCAGGAGTAACCCCTGAGCATCTCTGGATGTGACCCCCAAACTAACAGTTAAAAAGGCCCTCCCGTTGATCATCGATTTGCTCGAGCGGGCCCAGTAACGTCTCCATTGGAGACTTTGTTGTTACTGTATCTGGCATATTGAATACTCTCGGTAGCTTACCGGGCTCTCTGAGAGGGGTGGAGGAATCGAACTCGGGTCGGCCATGTTGGCCGCGTGCAAGGCAAATGCCCTACCCGCTGTGCTATCGCTCCAGCCCCGGCATGCTACCGAGAGTATTGGATATGCCAGACACAGTAACAACAAAGTCTCCAATGGAGACGTTACTGGGCCCGCTCGAGCAAACTAACAATTAATAAAGTAAAATTATTTTACCTGATTTTTTTTCTATGTTTCTGTTGAAATGCTTTTGAGTAACTGTAAATTAAGATGTACTAGCACATTGGATAAGGCAATGAATAGTTTGAAAACAAGTGGATTTTTTAAATATATTTTTTGTAATTTTCTATATATATTTTGTAATTAGTTGCATAAATAAAATATGAAAACTGATACAGTAAATGCATAGGTACTTATTACATTAGGTTTCAAGTCAGATAAATTCAGAGCAATATAAAAATGGTACATCCTATTTCTAAAATAGCTCAAGAAGTAAAATATTTTTATAGTCTCTGGAGCAATAGCACAGCGGTAGGGCGTTTGCCTTACAAGCGGCCAACATGGCTGACCCGAATTTGATTCCTCCGCCCCTCTCGGAGAGCCCGGCAAGCTACCAAGAGTATCTAGCCGGTATGGCAGAGCCTGGCAAGCACCCTGTGATGTATTAGATATGCCAAACACAGTAACAACAAGTCTAATGATGGAGATATTACTGGGCCTGCTCGAGCGTATCAATGATCAACAGGAGGACCATAGACCGTGGACATAGTCTCCAGAAAAATATATATACAGTTATATATGCTTAGATTTATAAAACACTTAAATTTTTTTTAAATGGAAAGACTCTGTTTATATTCACAGAAAATTGCTAATGGAATTGTTTCTCAATAGATGACAGTAAACATATTCAGTAATGTTTTTAGTGATTGATAACTTAATTGTACATAAATAAAATTTATTCTATATCTAGTGATAACTTTTTCAATCAAGAAAATATCTTTAAATTCTTTACTGTATATCTACTAAGACAGGTACTATGAAAAACATCAAAAATAGAGTTACAAATTTTCTCTTTCCAAAATCTTCCCGTATTGTATCAGTTTCTAAGATTTTTAAGTTATATATTAGCAGGTATTTTAAAACTGACTTTTAATTTTTGTATCTATTACCTTATGTTTTCTTAACTGGGATATTATACTATTCTTTTATCTGTCTTTTTATCTGTATTCAATACTGTTGACATTTATTTTCCTGGAAAATGTAACATACTTGGTAAAAAATGTTGATCCTATTTTTGGCCTAAAAATGATATGTAAACTCATTGTCATAGAAGTTTTAAAACCATTTGTTAATTTGCAAAGAGAATATATTACAGTATCTCTCCATCAACCCTACAACTGTTTCAAAAT
Source organism: Sorex fumeus (assembly GCF_029834395.1). NCBI lineage: Eukaryota > Metazoa > Chordata > Mammalia > Eulipotyphla > Soricidae > Sorex > Sorex fumeus. The sequence continues at coordinate 48,672,063 of NW_026606155.1, forward strand.
CTGGGCAGATTATATTATACCACACATTACACATTATTAGGGCCCTGTACCTTGTTCATGTTATTTTTTTCCTAAAATACAAGCACTTTATGCATTTCTGTCTTTTAGTTTGTGACCTTTATGATTTCTTTACAAAGATTATATTGACCTATGCTCTTATTATGAATGTAAGAAATTAGACTTTCATAATAAATTTCTTTATAATCATAAATTATATATATTATCACTAGCCAAGCATCTTAACGTATCAGCTAAATTTCAAGTAGTTATCGTTTAAACAGGGTATATAATTGTTTCATTCTGTATATGACCCTGAAGTATAAATTTCAGAAACATGATGATTCTTCCACAAAATTCTGAGGGAGTTGTTTCTTTCAAAGTGTTACTCAACTATCATTAATAGATGGCACATTTCATAGTTTTAATAACTCTAAATTCTGGCTATTACTTTTATATTAAATTTTTCTACATTCTATTTTCTGTACACTATTTTATATTCTAGTAAAGTTACTGACACAGTAACATATCTCAGCATATTATCTCTTTGTATGGATGCTTCTATTTGTTTATGATACCCTTTGTAACTGAATATAATTGGAGATGACTTATGCATGCTACTATATCTTTAGTAAAGAATGTGGACATAGATTTTATTCTGAGATTAAAACACATTTATATATACATATATAATTTCTTTTACTGAACATTTTGCAATGAAATTAAGTTGAGATCATCAAGAGAATTTAGTATCTATGTTTTATCTCTGTAATTCTTAATATCATTGCTGTATTTCAACCATCCTTTTATGAACCATAACCATTCCAGTGGAGTATTAGAATAAGTTTCAAAAACAAGAAGAGATTGGGTTTAGACCCTTAAGAGATCTTATTACAAAATATGAGATTTATTTGATTTGAACTAACAATAAATTATTTTCATTTTATTTAATTTATTGTACTTGAAAAGAAATGAAATTTCTTATGTGAATCAATTTTTGCTGCATGCATAACCTATTAACACAAATTCACCATCTCAAAAACAATACACATTTATTATCTCACAATTTCTATGTAGTAAGAGTACAGTCCTAGCTTACCTAGATCCTCTTTTCTGAAAGTTTTATCTGGGATTTGTTCTGAAAGATAACTTCAGAGAAAAGGTTGAATAATTCCAAAATTATTAACAAAATTTTTTAGGCTGTATCAGATGGGAGCCTTATTAATTTGCTGATATATAACTTGGAGTTGTCCTGATATCCTGCAAGATATTTATAAGTCAAATCACGCATAATTCCTTGTTATCTAATAGCTTACTTCATGAAATCAACAAAAAAAATTCTCTCACTACATTCTTCTTAGACTAAATTTTATATAACACAATTATGTAAGTAATATCCCATCATAATCTCATCCCCTTTCCATGGAAAAGAATTATACCCAAAGATATGATAACTAAGCAATGGAATCATCTTTGGGTCTGTCTGACATAAACCAAAAATTTTCGATACTGAGCTTTTTAAAAATATAGCATCCATATGAAACTCCTTTTGTCAGTATATTAAGACAGTTTTCTGATTTTAGTGTATTTTAATAAACATGACAAGTAGGTTTTTGCCAAGTTAAAAAAAAATATGTGACGGGGCTGGAGCAATAGCACAGCGGGTAGGGCGTTTGCCTTGCACACAGCCAACATGGCCAACACAGGTTCGATTCCCAGCATCCCATGTGGTCCCCCAAGCACTGCCAGGAGCAATTCCTGAGCATCACCGGGTGTGACCCAAAAAGCAAAAAAAAAAAAAAAAAGTGACTTATTTTCAGATTCAGCTTTAGAAATATTTTTGCTAGGATGATACACATTGTATATCCCCTTTGATATAATATTTATGTATTTCTAAATATAAAGAGAAGCAACAACTTTCTTCATCAAGTATATCATACACAAAAGCCAAGTAAGACAAATTCTAGAGAAAAAAATCCTATTGACCGATGTCCTACTTGCCTCATAATTTTATCTGTTATATCCAAAGGTAAAGGCAAGGCAATTTTAAGAAAGATAATTTGTTACCACACAGAAAATGTACACAACTTCATAATGATTAAAAATTGAGATATTTCCCAGGGCAGAATGGTGAAGATTGCTAAATCTAATATCAAAGTAAGAAATAACCAAATCAATTTTGCTCCAAATAAAAGTGTTTGTTGTTGTTGTTGTTCTAAAATTAGATTGATGTGTATGGTGATCATGGAGAAAATATAGTTGAATTTTTTTGGGGGGAGGGTCATACCCAGAGATGCTCAGGGGATACTCCTGCCTCTGCACTCAGGAATTTCTCCTTGTGTTTCTTGGGTGATTGTATGGGATGCCAGGGATTGAACCTGGTTCAGCCGTGTGCAAGGCAAACTTCCTCTCTGCTGTACTATCACTCTGGCCCCAAGGAAAAATAGTTTATTATCTGAAAAATTTGTTTATTATCATGTGTTAATTTTACTCAACTGGGTACTTGTTTATGAATGTCAAAAAATGGAGTGTTAGTTAAAAAATAATTGGTAACTCTAAGTAGATAAATTAGTCTCAACTTTGAAAATGAAATAATGGAAATATAATATCTAGTATGATTTCCTGAGATATGAGATACATATTTATTTGTCAAATCACATACCTGTGGAGTTTGTTAAATTTATAAACATTTTATGTATTAAAATAATAGATAGTAGATACCAATGTTTAGTCACCTTATGGATTATTATATTCTAAATGTAGAGCAAAAAATACATAATATTTATAGCAGCTCTTAAGATATAGAATTCTGTATAGTAGAAGACATTTCTACTATATAATTTTATCTCAAACAATCTATATCTTTAGAATATTTGGAAACTCCTTTGACATATAAGCCAATAGAAACTCTGGAATTCAAAATTAAATATATTTTCATGACAGTATTAAAATTCTTTTGTCCCTACCCCACTTTTTGCTAATGGTACTAAATAAAATTTTTTTGATGATTGCTCGAGCAGCCCCCCGTTGATCATGGATTTGCTCGAGCGGACCCAGTAACGTCTCCATTGGAGACTTTGTTGTTACTGTGTCTGGCATATCGAATACGTCACGGGTACCTTGCCAGGCTATAATTTAGAAGATTTAGACAAATTTTGCTTTTTCATCTAGCAAACATTTTATGTAGCCAAGAGAATTTAATACATTTTCAGTATAAATATAAATTAAATATTAGAGGAAAATGTGTATTCAAGATAGAAGGATTTATAAGAAAATGTGTTGAAATTTCAACTAAGAAAAAAGTAATCTAAAAAAGAATCAAAAGCAAATTCTTCTACTAAAACTCTACAATAAGTTAAGTGAAAAATTTCCTCAAAAGGTGTTAGCAGCATAGTGAAAAAGGTAGAAATTTCCAGAAACTTGAAGATAAAATGAAAGCTGTGATAGAAATCTTATACTTAGAACAAAATACTGAATGCTAAAGAGGCCTAAGAACCTTAGGAAACTACACAAAATGAACTGAATACATTCTAATAAGAAAAATAACAAATCTTATAGTAATCCAATAATAACTAAATAAGTCAAAAATGCTATTGATGGAGTGGTAATTGTAAATAGAGTGGTAATTGTAAAAAACCTTTTTTAATGCCAGAGATTCAAGCGTATCATGATATATAAAGCAAGAATATTACAATAAAAATCACAGCTAGGCAAGTCAATCCAATTGTTTGACCAATGTAGAGAAAATATCTGGAGGAACAGAATAAAAATATTTTATATTCTAATTATACGTGATGTAGATAGAAGATGATGGGATTATATATTTAATTTTTTAATATATTTAAAATCCTGTTAGTTAACATTATGATCAAGTAAATATATTTCTGTTTGTTTGTGGGCCACAATTGGTGTCCTTAGAGGCTACTACTGGCTCTTGCTTTGGAGTTGGTCTGGAAGTGCTCAAGAGACCATGGAGACCACAAATAGAAACCATGCAAAGCAGGCACTCCCTCTAATGAGTCAATCTTTCCAGCCCCTGAATATTTCCTAAGTGGTTCAGTCATAGAACTAAATTATATGTGAACCTACCTAAAATAGCTTATGAAGAAAACAATGAATGAACAAATATATTAAGCATAGGCAGAACAAAGAAAACAGAGCAAGGTGATAAATTTTAATTTAGTTATGTCAATCCTTATATTAAATAAAGTCAATCCAAAGATCATATTAGTAATAAAAATAATAATACTTAATTGATTTTTAAAAATAAGTCTGCAGTACTGGTGTAGCTCACCAGTAGAGTCAGTTTCAGGGCTTCATAACTGATTCTTCAAGAAAAGTAAAATTTAAAAAAATTAAACTATTTCAAGATACATTCACTCACTATAAGAAAATGGGTTAAATACAAAGATGCAGAAAAGGTAAAAAAGAAGGTTCGTGAAAAGGAAACATGTAAACAACAGACAAAATAAAAAAAATAAACTCAGGAGATATACTAGTAAAATGTTAAAGATATATATTTAATAATATTAGATAACTATCACTGTCACTGTCACTGTCCTCCCTTCGTTCATCGATTTGCTCGAGCGGCCCCAGTAACGTCTCCATCGTGAGACTCGTTGTTACTGTGTTTGGCATATTGAACACGCCATGGGTAGCTTGCCAGGCTTTGCCGTGCGGGCGAGATACTCTCGGTAGCTTGCCGGGCTCTCCGAGAGGGGCGGAGGAATCGAACTCGGGTTGGCCCTGTTGTCAGAATAGACTATTCCATGATGACTGCTAAAGGATTTTAATATCTGTCTATGAATAATTGCTATAATATACATATATAAATTTACTACCTACACCAATAAGCAAATTAAACTAATTCATAGTTATGTCACTATTCCCAAAGTTTTAAACTATACATTACTTGAAGCATATGGAGTGCCACTCACTGAAATAAATAAGGTGATCAAAGATTTTTTGTCAGATTTAGAACAAAACCAAAATTCTCATTCTTACCCTCAAACTCTACTTTAGTTTATTACGACTTCAGTACAAAAATAAAGAAAATTAAGACATATAAAGAAAAGAAAGAACTTAAAGCATATTTGTATTTACTGATCATGTAATTTTCTTCAGAGAGTACTACTTCCACTCATTTAATAGCCCTGTTGGAGCTGGAGAGATAGTAGAGCATGGAAGGTGCTTGTCTTTAACATTACCGACTGGAATTTGATCTCTATGACCACATATGGTTTCTTGAGCCTTGCCAGAGGGTAGATTCCTAGCGTCACTCTGTGTGGCCCCAAAATTTTAAATTACCAACACGAACAAATAAAACAGTGCTCCAGGTTTATCTATGCTGCCACTGTGAGTACAGAACCTTATTCTATAATGCTATTCTTTAGTCTCAACTAGATTTATTGTATTACCTGATTTACCTACTAAGGAATGCAAACATACGAGTATTGACTAAGTCTCTGGAATGAGAACTTCAGATATTTCATTAAACATTTAGCTTATGAATGATGAATATATAGTTAGATGAAAATAACCATATTCAATTTTCCCTAAGGTTATGAATCCTCAAAGAACAAAAATTTCCAAACTATTTGAAAAGTCTTCTGTTCATTTAAAGGACCATTGGTTAGGGTTTGTGCTTGGAGGGGGAACAGATGGGATGAACTGACCTACTGGCTCTCAGACCGAGCACTGAATTTTCAATGTTGGACTTATAGATCACATTAACTTCTTGGCAAATGCTATTTTTGCACATGTGGGTGGTCCAGTGCTGAATATGTTTGTGCTGAATCCGTTTTACTCAGAGAGCAAGAGGTGTTCAAGTAAGTTGGAGAGTAGCCCAGAAGGCATGCTATTTATCTTTAAGAACATTTATTTTCTACAAAACATGTAACTTCAATTTAATAAAGTAGATTTAGATGTGAGTAAAGGAAACTAGTTATTGAAACTGGATCACTCTAGGAATAACCCAAAAATCTTTGAATTGACTCCTGCCACAAAGAAAAAGCAGAGACAAATAACTTTTTATTGCTGAGAAGCACTAGTTTTGATCTAACTGCAAAGCAGGTGTCTGTTTGAGTTCATAGTAATGATCATTTTGATCTGTTCATTAGAAACAGACAAAGTTCATTATAAAAATGAGATGATATTCGCTAAAATATTTTAATATGTGAAATTAGAAGATGTATGGTTATGCCCTATAGTCAGAAAGTGGAAAATAATGAAAATAATATCCTTTATTGGCTTTATCCACTTACAATCCTATAACAAAATCTATAAAACCTCTCTTGAGAAAACACAACAGTCCAGGTTGTAAGCAATTATCTGTAGAAATTCTCTGCTGACTATCTTAAGTCTGGTAGCCAGCAGCCTTTGGAATAAGTTCTGCACGATTCTCATCCATTTATCATCCCTACAGGATGATGGACGGGAGCCAGGTGCTTAAGTAGACACTTGGAGGTTTGGGAAATGGCTTTGATTCCACTGAGTTCAAATTCCTTCACATTTTGGTTTAAATGCTACTTTGTACATAATGAAAAATACAACTGTAATAAATGAAAAACAAAATGTTAAAATATCAGTGAAATAATCAAACAATATTTTTACGATTTTTGTGTATTACTACATTGTCATTATGTCTTTTATTTTTCTTTTGCACCAGCCTCATGAAGGTTATTTTCTGCCAGGGAGAACTATTTGAGAGTTCAGATTGTTTATCTGCTACAGGCTGGCTCTAGTACCTGCTCAAAATAATACTAGGAAACTATAAGAAATAGTTTTGGGCAGTTAGCTATAGTTTGTTATACTGATAGCTCTCTCTTCTCTTTAGTCTACCAAGCAGTGACAATTTCAAATATAAGGTTGTAATACTTCAAAACCTGATTCATATATTTAAGATTTAAATTGTTTACATGACTTTTTTTTAATATAATAGGTCATTTTATGTTCTTATGTTCTGTTAAAGCAAGAAATATAATTGATGTCAGATTATTTTTGTTATGGGTAGAAGAAATAATTTGAAGAAGAACCAGTCTTGTCTTTCCATCTAAAGGAAATAATTTGGAATTAAGTAGTGAAAAAATAAATAAACCCTCTGTGAGGAAATTTATCAACCTGTATAATATCTGTGTGAATTAAAAAGAGAGAGTTCCTTTTTTTTTAAAGCAGATATAGTCACTATACCCAGGGACAAGTAGTGGCCAAAGGAATTTAGTATGAATTTCTGCCTCACTCTGTTGTTCAAGTCAGTAAGATGTTCTTTGTCATGAGCAACGGTACCCAGACATATTGGAAATTAGAATGAAAGGCACTTGAGAATGTGGATTCAGAGTGCAGTTTTGTTGCTCAGCATATGTTTACATACGCAAGCTATTTGAGATCTTTAATCCTCACTTTAGTCATTAATCACTTTTATCATTTAAGCAAAATGATAAAAATACTTTGTGTGTGGATTGTAAATATTAAAAGACATAAATTGTTTATCATTGTACATAAAAACTTAGATGCTACTACAACAAAAGTGCAATACTTTTGTCTGGATTCTAATGATAAAATATCATTTCATCCTCAAGCCTAGAAAGACCATTTTACTTCTTAAATTTAGCTTTCTCTTCTTGCTTTAGAAACCGTATTTAGAATGTTTTCCATGACCAGGTAGATATCTGGGAGCAGGTTTATAGTATCATGGGTAGGAATATCCATGTGGAAGTCCTTTTCTGAGAATGTTATCAGAGGTTCTTTATCTATGTAGACATATAGACATATGTATATAATGTGGAATATTATATATTATGTTTAAATGTTCAGTATATGTTTTATAAGAATGAGAAAAATTGAATAACTAATAAGACATTGTGTATGGAATTTTCTCCTTGTTTGGGATATTCTCTACTTCAAGTTTTATTAGTTTATAATTCCTTTTTCATATTTTCAAGTACATAATTCAGAGTCATAAAATATCATTACAATGCATCAATATATACATAGATTTTTATTCACATTAAAGAAAAAATGAAAAATGCAGAGAAATAAAAATCAATTACTGATTGGGAAGGGAAGGGCAGAGAAAAGTCAAGATGAATCAAAGGAAAGGTGTCTTGTTTGTTCTCTCTGCCTTTGATAGAATATGAAAGGAAGGGCTGGAAAACATGAAGTCTCTGTGTTTGAAAATACCTGTGAGAAATTCTTTGGGAATTCCAGAAAGAATAAGAAAATGTGAGGGGACTTACAAACATATGCACTGTATTAAATGAGCAGAAAATTTGTATTTCTAATATATTGCTTCACAAATACCAGTATAATTGAGGGGAAATCTCAATTATACTCTAGTGCAGCTATATATGATTTCTGTTTCTTTTCTGAATTGTGTATAATGAGCAATTGTATTGTTAAATAAATTATTGTTAAATATTTCAGATATCTGATCTCTAGTAGTGTTCTTAGACAGTGGATATACTGTAAAGTGGGGAAAAAGATTGAACACAAAACAAACATGTACCAATTATTAGTTTTACTAGGATACATAACAAGGGTGCATGCGTTCACTTACAAGATGGTATATTTATGCTTATACTAGGAATTAGGATCTATGCATATCTAACCATTGTTTTTCTGTTTGTGCTGTTTTTGAAATTTAATGACATGTGGAATTGCTTCTGCAATCCCAATTATGTCTTGATTCTCAGCACATTCATACATAGTCTGGAGTAGGCCCATTAACAAACATGTTTGGTCTATAAAAGAAGCATACTTATTGAAGGACTAGCCTAGATATTTTTTCCATATGTGCAAAAATGAATCGCACAATTAACAAAGCCACTTAACCACTGCCAGTTAGTTAGCCGCACTTTCGCTTCCCTCAACCAATGCTGGGACAGTGGGAATGGCAGTTGACTTATATCCTGTGTTAGTGAAATTCTTTAGAAAAAGTATCAAGTGAAAAAGAAATAGACTGGTATTTTTTAGGACTGAAGAATATTTTTTTGCAGTATTTCAATAATTTTGTACTAACATTCAGGCCTTCTGAATATGAAAGATAGTTTTCTTCATCATTGGGCTCTTCAGAGAGATGACTGCCCAGGCAAAGATAATAGACAGTATTCATTCATTAATTAGGGTGTTCTTATTAATTTACATGATTTACAAGCCTAGCCAAATAATATTGCTCTGCAGATCTGTCTTTATAACTTGAGAAGATAAAAAACCATTAATAATTGTGAATGTACTATCCAAGTTGTAAATTCCTATATAAATTTGAAATTCTATTTTTAGTCCTCAAGATTTCTCTTGCTCTATTAGTCCATCATTGTATAGTAGATTATAATGGGATGACTTTTAACAGCACTCCATTCATTTCACTCTGTGATATGGTTCAAATACCTCATAGACTATAGACCGTAAAAGCTCTGAGGTGAGCCCTATGATTGAACAGGAGATGACTGAAGTAAAGAATTTAAAAGCAACCTTTTCATCTTTCTCTTTATCTAAGTTTCTCCACCAATGGTCAGTCATCTTTAGTAATAAAGATCTTTAGATATTTCTTAAAACATGTTTTCATATGTAAAATTATGTTTTTGAGTAAAATATAAATGCATTGAAGAGTTTTTGTTTCCAAATTTATTTGAAATCATAGCAATCATCTTTAAAATGTTTGCTTTAAATACTAATGTAGATTTTTTGTTAATTAAAAAATTGCTACTCATATTTTTTATGATTTTTGGCAAAGTTAATGTAAGCCAACAACTGTGTTGTATAAATATTCATTATCTGGGATGATACTAAAAAAGAGTCAGGGTTAACTCAATTGTGTTGAAATATTTCTCCAACATAGTTAAAGGAAAATAAGTTGAAGTTATTTAAATTTGTCTAACTTAGTTTTAAAATTGCTTTGAATCTCTATGCCTGAGCAGAAATGAAAATAACTGTGACTCTTTCCTAAAGTTTCATTTAATTTTATTCTGATTATTTTTGGGGAGTGTCGGGGGGTGGGGAGCATGAGTAGTGAGTGGTTAACATTCACTTAACATTTATTGTTTTCTCAGTGAGGTGATAAGTACCTTATATAGATTGTCAAACAATTGGACGATTGTTTTTTGTGAAGGTTTATACCTAGTGGTATTTAGGAGCTATTCCTTGATACTCTGTGCTCAGGTGTGACCCCTGGTGGTGCTTGCGGAACCTTAATGCAGTGCCAGAAATGGAGATAGTATGGGTTCAAAACAGCCACATGTCAGTTGTCTTACTTTCTGTACTATTTCTTTGACTTTAACATAAAAACACATGAATGACTACATTCATTTGTGGTATATTTGAGAAAAAGTATCAAACTAATATCCAAGGCCATGGAAAATGGGCTAGGAGGAGTGGTTAATGGTTGGAAATTACCACAAGGGTGTGGGGAGTTGAGGGGAGTTAAGATACAGGAGGATCTATTACGACAAAATTAGTTGGAAATGATCACACTGGACAAAAACTTAGTGTTGAAAGTAGGTAAGGAGAGATACATGATAACTTTCCAGGATCTGTAATTTGAACCATAATGCCTAAAATGAGAGAGAGAAAAGGAAAGAGAGAAGAGAGATGCCTGCCATAGAGGCAGGCTGGGGTGGAGGGATCTTTGGATGGTGGGAGAGAAACTTGGGATATTGGTGCTGGGAAATTACACTGATGGAGAGATGGGTGTTGGAATATTGTATGACTGAAACCAAATCATAGACAGCTTTGTAATGCTCTATCTCACAGTATTCAATAAAATAAAAATACATATAAAAATAAAAACATAAATTTAAAAAATACATTGAAATGGGGCAGAGCTATAATACTGCATGTAGAGTGCTTACCTAACCTGAGTGCTACCCTGAGTACAGAGCTAGGATTAGTCTCTGAGCACCACTAAGTTTCATGGAAAAAAACAGACAAAAATATTTTCTAATTATTTTTTTTTACTTTTAAATGAATCACCGTGAGGTAGTTACAGACTTACAAAATTCCTGCTTATGTTTCAGTCATACAATGATCGAGTACCCATCCATCCAGTGCCCATTCTCCACCACCAATGATCCCAGTATCCTTCTCACCACCCCCACCGCATTTCCCCCACCACACCCCACATCTGTGTCTGTGGCAGGGCATTCCCTTTTACTCTCTCTCTCTCTCTCTCTCTCTCTCTCTCTCTCTCTCTCTCTCTCTCTCTCTCTCTCTCTCTTTTGGGTGTTGTGGTTTGAAATATAGGTACTGAGTGGCCATCATGTTTGGTCTATAGTCAGTTTTCAGTTCGCATCTCCCATCCCGAGCTGGCCCTCCAAGCACCCCTTGCTTGGTGATCCCTGCTCTATCTGAGCTGCCTTTTCCCCCAGCACGTGAGGCCAGCTTCCAAGCCATGGGGCAGTCCTCCTGGTACACATCTCTACTATTCTTGGGTGTAAGTCTCACATTCTTTTACTTTATATTCCACAAATGAGTGCAATCTTTCTATGTCTGTCCCTCTCTTTCTGACTCATTCCACTTAACATGATATTCTCCATGTTGATCTATTTATACGCAAGTTTCATTACTTCATCCTTTCTAACATTGGCATAGTATTCTATTGTGTAGATGTACCAAAGTTTCTTTAAACAGTCATCTGTTTTCGGGCACACAAGTTTATTCCAGATTCTGGCTATTGTAAACAGTGCTGCAATAAACATACAAGTGTAGATGTCATTTCTACTATACTTTTTTGCATCTCCGAGATAGATTCCCAGAAGTGGTATTGATGACTTTTTTTTTTCCAAAAGTATGGACGCTTTTCAAAAAATTAGAAATTTAGTTCAACCAGTCAGTATAAACGAAAATATTTTGAGGATGAAAGCATCTTAGTTTAAATAAATCGATACCAAAATAAAATACTATTTCTGTGTGTTTTTTATTATTTGATGTTACAATGTAATTATTAGCCATTATTGTGTTAATATTACATTTATTTTATAATAATCCTCTTTTAATTAGCCTTTTCAAAAATTATCCTAAATGTTTTATTGGTGGTCTAGTTTTTACAATGAAGGCATGCTTACAAAAGTTTACCAAATGTATTAGATTAACTTCATATCTACAGTTAATTTTTTTTCTTTTTGTCCATATTTGAAGGTATTCAGGGCTCACTCCTGACTCTCTGTTCAGAAATCACTCTTAACAAGGCTCAGGGTACTATTAAATATGCCAAGGATTGAACCCAGGTTGTTTACATGTAAGGCAAGAAACTTACCTGCTGTACTATTGCTCTAGTCACTATAAATAATTTTTATTTTATAGTTTTATTTAAAGGTATAGTCTCTGATATCACAATCCTGGTTATTTAAATTTTATGTAGATGAAAACTGAAGCAGGATGATTCTATAAGACTGCATGTAGTTTTTGCTTTACATTGTTCAGTAATGTTTAATAACCCCAAGTATGGTGACTCAGGAATTTTCATTTACTGCAATAATATCCCAATGTGTTTTACTAATTAAATGCTATATATTGTGGTATAAAAATTATCATAATAAAATGTAATCAAAAGAGGGAAAACTAGGGGAGTAGAGAGAAAGCACAGGGGATAAAGTGCTTGCCTTACATGGGGCTGACCCCAGTTCAATCCCAGGTACCACATTGGAGTTATTTCTTGAGCAAGAGCCAGCAGTAGCCACTGAGCACCACTGGGTGGGACCCAATGCCTTCCAAAACAAAGAAACTAAATTTAAAAATTTGGTTACTTTAAGATGGAGAATTGAAAAAAAAAGTGCAAATTTACTAGGCAAGCATCATATTCTAAGAGGTCAAGTGTGTGAATATAAAACTTGAGCCTTAGGAACTTTCAGTCAAATTTGGCTGAGGTGTCACTAAAATGAGTCACTAAAATGTAGAGAAGAAAAACAAAATAAGAAGAAAAGTTTGTATTAACTCATATTTACTATGATCATGAAGAAGGATAGTTTATAATGTATTAACATAGATTTAGAAGCCTACTGTTGGTCAGAAATGATAAGAGTGAAAAAAACATGTTATTTGATAAAACGCAATGGTTACAGGCAAGAATCAATCTAAAAGACCCTGCAAATATGAGAAGAGAGATGAGTGGGAAGTTAGGTATTAATTCCATAATACTTCATCCTAGTTTATATTGTTGTATCTTTTTCATAGAAAAATTTTGCACTATCCATATCAACTCATAAAGTAAACCCATGAACATGTATTTACTAAAAATGTTTTTCTAGTGATTGATTTTTTAACCTGATGAAATTTTACTTTTGAAGCTTAAAAGGAGCTTTAAAGATAAGACAGACATCTCAGTGCTAGTTTTGAGCATGGCCTTCAGTCATGGCTCTTATTATTATTGTCCTTTAATAAGTAAAGAATGGTTGTTCACTCTTAAATTGTTAAGGGATTTTACATCTTTTCAATAATGAATTAATGTTTCATTTATATTTAATGTTCTCTGATCAGGTGTTTTTTTCCTACATCTATTGAGGGTTTTTTTTATTGCAATCTTTTCTCTGAGTTTTTAATTATTTTTAATTGAATCACTGTGAGATAGACCCTTACACCATTGTTCATGATTAGGTTTCAGTCAGTCATACAGTGTTCCAAAACCATCCCTCCAACACTTTCCCAGAAACAGTGTACTCAGTTTCCCTCCTGTCAGCCTCCAACCCTCTACACACCAACCTGCCTCTATGTCAACCACATTTCTTCTCTCTCTCTCTCTCTCTCTCTCTCTCTCTCTCTCTCTCTCTCTCTTTCTCTCTCTCTCCCTCTCCCTCTCTCTCTATTTTCTTATTAATGCAAATACTTAAGGAATATATAAAATATAATATTTTCTAACAGGAGCCAATATTCTCTTTTTAAACTAGACTTGATATGTGAAATTGTTGCCTTTGATTCATTTGTTTTCCTCTTTCCTTGACACCATGCTGCCTGTGCTCAGGGCTTGGCACCATGCCTGCCTGGCTCTGCACTCAGGCACTCGGGGATCACTCCTCAGGCTCCAGGGATTCTATGGGGTGTTGGGGTTCAAACTGAGATCAGTGATGTGTAAGGCAAGCACCCCACCTGCTGTATACTCTATCCTGAGATGACTGTTTTTAAAGATCTCCGCCATATGTGATGGCTTTACTCTCAACTTTGCATCTTGTATTGGTCTATTAACTCATCACTTTTAGGTCTAAAATTGCAATTCTCAAGGGTCAAATGACAGCAAGTTCTTTCTTCCCAAACTCTTTTTCATATCTTATTTTGGAGTGTCTGTTTTTTGACCCTTAAGAAACTCCCTCTCTGTTTTCAAGCTTAATTATGTAAGTGTAAAATATTTAGACTGGCAAAGTTAAATAAAGACACATTAGTTTCTTAATATCTCATATTTGAGCATAATGTAAAGTAAGTAAAGGTAAAAGTAAAGGCCCTCCTGTTGATCATCGATTTGCTCGAGCGGGCCCAGTAACATCTCCATTGGAGACTTTGTTGTTACTGTGTTTGGCATATCGAATACGTCACGGCGAACTTGCCAGGCTCTGCCATGCGGATGAGATACTCTCGGTAGCTTGCCGGGCTCTCCGAGAAGAGTGGAGGAATCGAACTCGGGTCGACCATGTTGGCTGCATGCAAGGCAAACGCCCTACCGCTGTGCTATCGCTCCAGCCATTATGTATAAAATTATATTTTCAAACATCAACAATAGTTCTTTAAAAAACTATTTGTTATATAAAACAAGTGTACTATTAGTCTATTTACTTAAACAAGTAGCATTCACTATATTTTAAGAATATCTAAACATCTAAAACATACATCATCTTATGTATTTAAAATTTATCTAAAAATTTTGATAATGATTAGAGTTATAGCAAGCCTAAAACACATTTAAACTGGAAAAACTTTGCATGAAATAAAATGAACTATAGTGGAACATAAAAATATCCTCCCAATGCTTACTGAAATGAGAAAATAAAATTCTGGAGGATAAAAAAAAAGATTATTTAATTAGTTCCATGTTCAACCAGTAGATGTCATATTTGGCTGTCAGAACCCATGACATTAAAAAGAAATTTCTTTGGTATTACTATGTATGTCTTACAAAATGAATGTATAAACATTAAATATGTTGGCTGTGAAAACAGAGAAGGTATTGGTGTGTATGCCTTACTTTTAAGATGCATTTCCCAAATGAAATCGAAAACTATATTTTCCTGTGTAAATTTGTACAAAAGAGGTTTAGTATTCTAAAAATTCTCTCTGAGAACACAAAATACTCTTCAGAGACACTAGGCATATTTATATATAACTAGAACTATCCAAAATTCTTTCATCAGTATTTATTATTAATCTCTATTATATATGTACCATATTTTTACTTTTAATCTCACGGTCCTCCCTTTGTTCATCGATTTTCTCGAGCAGGCCCAGTAATGTCTCCATCATGAGACTTGTTGCTACTGTGTTTAGCATATCGAGTACATCACAGGTAGCTTGCCAGGCTTTGCCGTGCAGGCGAGATACTCTCGGTAGCTTGCAGGGCTCTGCGAGAGGGGCGGAGGAATCGAACTCGGGTCGGCCATGTTGGCTGCGTGCAAGGCAAATGCCCTACCGCTAAAGCACTACAATTATCCAACCTTAAAACTTTCTTTCTTTTTAGTATAACAAACCAAAAGTTATTATCTATGAACTACTAAAGGAATATCCTCCATTGATGTTTGAGAAATTTGCTGAAATTGGTGTTACAATTGTCGATGATCTTATGTATATTGTGTTGTTCATTTGGTATACTGCTTTCCTCTTATCTAGATTTGATTATGGAGTATTATGAACTTGAATTTATTGTATCCTTTATTATAAATAAGGATATAGTACAGTATATTTAAATTGATAAGATGAGTGTAATGGCTCACTTCTAGAGATTTTTCTTCAATTAAGATTTCTTTAATGATGTGGATAATATACAATATACTTTCAAATAAGTTGAATTTATTCTTATGGATTTTTTAATGTTTATTAAGTTCTTAAATTTTATTTTTGTAAAGTTCACTGTTACTGTCCTCCCGTTGTTCATTGATTTACTCGAGTGGGCCCAGTAACATCTCCACTGGAGACTTTGTTGTTACTGTGTTTGGCGTATCGAATACGTCATGGGGAGCTTGCCAGGCTCTGCCGTGTGGGCGAGATACTCTCGGTAGCTTGCCGGGCTCTCCAAGAGGGGCGGAGGAATCGAACTCGGGTCGGCCATGTTGGCTGCGTGCAAGGCAAATGCCATACCGCTGTGTTATCGCTCCTGTTTACAATATTTTCAATATTCTACCACAAATCCCAACACCATTACACCTTAGCACTACCCAAACCTCCCTCAAAGGCAGATCATAAATAATTTATTTTGTATTGCTTATTATGAATAGTCCACTAAAAATGATCCTTTAGAGGAAAGTGTGTGGAAATTGTTGTATTTCACCTTTGAACCATTAAGCCCCTGTATAAGGGATCACTTACATATTGTTACAGGTTGAACCTTGTGTGGAAATGTATCTATCTATCTAGACAGACATACAGACAGACAGACAGATAGATAATTTCTTTTTGAATTAAGATCAGTTGCTTTCTAATTTGCACCCCATCAAATGTGGTGTGCTACTCTTGGCACTTCAGTGGTTAAAGTATGAGATGTTGCTCCAGGATTTCTGAAATTTGAAATAGGGCGATAGAACTGGAGTTAAATTTTTAATCGGTTGGTGATTTTGAGATAAGGAGACATCTCTGCACTATGTTGCTCTCTTCCAAGATTTATTTGTGAGTCTCTGGAAAATGGCTGGCCATTAATGAGCTTATATGGCACTAGAGGTAGTTCATGGGTGTGACTGCCAGACTCCTGGGATTTTAAAGATTTTTTAAATGTACTCCAATGTTAATGAAAAGAGCTCTTCTAAATGTTAATAAAATATATATATTTAATTCTATATATTTGCATTTTCTAGCCAATATTCAGGAATTATATTCAGTTCATCTGATATTGTTTATTTTATTTTGGTTAAACTCTCTGGATTATTAGTCCATCAATTCCATTTATTCGAAAATTTTATTAAAGCACTGTGAGTTACAAAGGTATTCATTGTTGGGTTTTGACATACAATGTTCCATCACTGATCCTGTCGTCAATGTCAACTTCTCTCCATTTTTAGTCTTTAAAATCAATCTTTTTTGGCTTAATTTTTTTTGTCAATTAGTTATTTACATATCTTGGATAATAGGTTACTGATCATGAATAAATAACTAAAACAGGCAAGAAAAGTTCTTGCATATAATAAAAAACTCACAGAACACTTGTTTTTACCAAAACAACTTAACTAAAAGTAAAATAAAATAACGTATAATCTAGTAATAATGAAAAACTTTTTGAAAATATGTTGTTATTGTCAACCGTTCTGTTATATCAAAGGCATAGAAGTAGTCGGTGTTTATTGATGGATGAATGGATAAAGAATATGTATACATATATGATGGAAAAGTGTCAAACCATAGAAATAAAAAAATCTTGCCTTATTTTGTCTTTGTGAAAAATGCTTGAAATGATAAAATATGATATCCTGAAAGTCAAAAGTAGAGAATGATCAAATCTGTAAAACAAATCTTTTTATGCACAAAACGATATGCATGAAAACATTTCACTGATATTTTTCACAGATTTGATCTTTGATTGTTCTATAAACTAGTTGTTCCATCTTAAACTTTAAAGTGCTTCTTCTATGCTCCCACTTTAACCATTCATGTTCTTCTAAGCATAATTTGAAAGGAAAACCTACACTGTATGCTTCAACCATACCACTACTGGTCAGAACTCTCTCTTCTCTCTCTGCTTTCACTACTTTGGTGATATTATCTATTTCCTGACTTTAAATTTGTTACTTATCTATAGCCTGTGGTTAGAGAATAATATCTCCTCCTTCAGCTTCTCCTGAATTCCAGACTAGTAAATTCCCCTTGATTTCTATGTTTACCTTATGAAATATATTTAAAGGGTATAACACATAGAATTTGATGTACTTAGGCATCACAAAGTATTCTAACCACTGAAGTAACATCCATAACCTCACATATTTACCTTTCTTGAGAACCTTTGTTCTATTTTCTTAGCAAATATTCAGATACAGCACAGTATTATCAGCTATAGCTACCATATTATATACGAACTCTTTACTCTTTAGATGCTATTTATTGTATAATCGAGATGCTATTTACAAATCTCTCCTTATTTTCCTCTTTCGCCACCAAGTCTCTGACAACTACCATTCTACTCAGTCTTTTTCAATGATTTCATTTTTTCCCAGATTCTACACATAAGCAATGTGGTGCAAAATATTTTTCTGTGTCTGCCTTACTTCATTTAGCATAATGCCTACCTTTGCCACCCTCATCTGCCCCGGTTTCTAAATGTTGTGATGGAAGAATTGCAAATTGAAGGGTTTCCTTATTTTTAAAGCTGAGTAATTTTCTATTGCATACATATAGTACAACGGGTAGGATGTTTGCCTTGCACGCGGCCAACTGAACCAACCCCGGTTCGATTCCTCCACCCCTCTTGAAGAGCCCAGCAAGCTACGGAGAGTTTCTTGCCCTCACGGCAAAGCCTGGCAAGCTACCCCGTGATGTATTCGATATGCCAAACACAGTAACAACAAGTCTCACAAGAGAAACGTTACTGGGCCTGCTTGAGCAAATCAATGAACAACGGGAGAACAGTGCTACAGTGCTACATTATGAAAATTTTCAAAAATATCTCCCTGATCTCATTCCCCCAAAGTGTTCCGTTCATAGATTTTTTTTTTTTGCAGTGGTTGGAAAATCTCTTTTTACTACTTAGGCAAAAAACTTGTATTGTGATGACCTTTCGTTCTTTTATTCCTCTCACTCTGATTCCCTAGACACATAGAAATTACTCTTGCACTTATTCTCAGAATTCTCCATTAATTTGATATAGCCTAATCTAAAAATCTGACTTTTCAATACAAAGATGCCTATGAAATATTATCATTTTAAAATGGTTAAAGGTCAGAAAAACATAGGTATGTTTAACTGTAAAGTACCTCATCATTTAAAATTAAATGATTCTTTTTCCCCTTTTTTTCAGGAAAGGCCTATGCCCCAGAATTCTATTATGACACCTACAATCCTGTGTGGCAGAACAGACATCGTGTTTATTCCTATAGTCTGCAGTGGACACAAATGAATCCTGATGCAGTAGATCGGATCGTTGCATACCGATTGGGTATCAGGCAGGTAAGAAATATAACTGGTATTCTTTCCTTTATTTCTTCTTTTTCTTTTAATTTTGAGGTTACACCTAGTGATAGTTTGAGGCTACTCCTAGCACAGTGCTCAGGGGTGACTCCGAGTGGTGCTCAGAGGAACATAAAGTACCAGCGATGGTACATGCAAAGGTGTGCTGCTGTAGCTTTTAGAACTGTTTTCCTAGCTGCTAATTGGTGTATTTCCCTTCCTAATTATTTTCTGTCATGTGCTACTATGAATTTGAATCTCAGATTTTATTTTTCTATGTAAAGATGCTACTCTGCAAAGAACTCTTCCAGATTACTCACACATATTTGAAACTAATTTATGCATTTTCTGCTATGAAGGAAGTTGTATTAAAGGTACAACCTTTGCACTTTCTGAAAGCTCTAATACAGAAATTATATAATAAAATAGCTAAGAAAAGCTTATTTAAGATATATTCACACTACTGCATGAGTCTTAATCTTGTTTCCTAAGAAATGAGAAATAATATGTATTTTTACTCTAATAGGTTCAAAGTATGTATAGAATATTTTAAAGTTAATTATATATGCTTAAATGGGACCCATATCTTCAAATGTGCCACAGTTTTTAAAATCAGTAATGTTTTATTAGTATAAATTATGTTTTTCTAATCTATATGTAGGTCCTTATATTTTGTTCCTCTTACATAGTGTATTGTTTGGGTTGTTTCATCATAACAAAACATTTTTTAAAGATTTGATTGCTTCAGAATCTATTATTTCTCCCCTATGGCTTTGCATATTCACTGATTTGTGTAGTGTTTCTTCCTCAGCTTGATCTCAGGATAACATTTTGGGAATGAGCATTAGATAGAACAGAATTGCTTTGGAAAAAAAGTGATCACTCATTCACAATTAACGCAATGATATTTTTCTATTATTTTAAAACATTCTTTTAATGTTTCTATCATTTTAATAAAGTTGTAAGACAGTGTAGAATTCAAATTAAGCTAAATTGTGTATTTAGTATTCTCAAGTTCATGTCCAAAAATCTAAAATAAAATTGCTCTTGTGAAAACATCATGGCATTTGATAATCTTTGCTTTCTGGTGTAAGTGTCTGTGGACCTGTAATGTAGCAACCAGAAGAGGCTTTTCACTTATTAACCCTCGTTTGCTTAGAGAACCCAAGTAAATCTGTCATTTTCAAGTGCTTATCAGACTTATGAGTTCAACTTATTCTAATTTGAGAGCAATGTTCCTTGAAAAAAAGATATTTTTTTAAAAAATGTTTTTCTCTTCCTGAATTGACTTATTTCCTCCTTTTCTTTTTAATTCACGTATTTAATATATTTAAACACTTCACATTCAGAGACTCTTGGAGCGTTCTTGACTTTGACTCTGCAGACTCATTGTCTAAACTGTATTACTTAGTCTTTCGTATTTTATTGTCTAAGTTTTTCAAAATATAATAACATATCATTGCTGTTTTAGGTTTTTTTCTTTTCCTACTTTTTTTCAAAGATAGGGTTAAAATTTCATCTTTTGTTAATCTCTTTGTTGCTTCACAATCACGATCATCCTGTTGGTTGTCGCTTGCCTCGAGCAGGCACCAGTAACGTCTCCTTCGTCCTAGCCCTGAGATTCTAAAAAGTGTCACATTCAAGGCTCTTTCATGGTTAGGAGAATGAGACCCATCATTGTTACTGATATTTGACATATTGGGTATGCCACGGGGAGTTTGCCAGACTCTACCATGTGGGTAGGTTACATTCAGTAACCTGCCAGGTTGTCCAAAGCAAGAATGAGAGAATAAGATGTAGTGCGGCTGCATTTGCTTCTGGGAGCTGGGTTTTATAATCTCTGGGTCTTGGCCGTTGATGGGATTACACGGTGCTGGGGGAGGGGGGGGAGTTGGTGGGTGTGACCCCCGCCTACTGCAAGATGAAGGATCTGGGTGAGGGATGCTCAGCCCTGATCGGAGCAGGTTTGGAGATGTCAGCCCCGGGACCCGCATGCCTTTGTTCCTCTGCTGGTACCTTCTTGCGTGTGGAGAGTGGTCTCAGCATGGTTGTGGCTAGTTCTGGAGGTCTTTGGATGCTGGAGGTCTGCTCAGGACAGGGAGGGAAACTCAATCCGCCCCCCTCCAAGGGGCCCAGGAGAGGACAGCCAGGCGTGGGGGCAGGAGACTCTGTTGCTTGGTTATCTTTTATTAGGTGTAACTGTCCATTGCCATATGTAGGCTAAAGTGCTGCCTGTTTATATCTATAGGATTTCCCCAACTCTCCTATTTATTTCTTCTCTTTAATATAATATTATTCAAATCTTTTGTTCCCCATGTCTCCACTGTGTGCTCAAATCACCTTCTCCGTAAGACAAATTTAAAAGGAAAGTGGATACCTTTGGAGCCCTTCCCAACAAATAGATATTTTTGCCCAAACTGGTAAAACTGACTAGCTCCTAACAGAAACCAGTTTGTCTTTCCTTCTTATGCATAAGTTGTATTTATTTTTAAAATATTAATAATATTTTATTGGGATTGTTATGCTCTTTGCCAGTGACAGTTTTATTTTCTGAAAATTTTATTTTAACATGCCCGTTTCCTCTAAATTCCTTTTATATTTTGATCATGAAATTAGTGAAAAAAATGACACACTGTTTTCAATAACTGTGTTGTTTTCCTGACACCAAAATTAGACAATTCCCTCTGCTCTGTTGCTTTAAAATAACTGAGACATATTCCTATGTGTGTATAAATTTTCCCATAGGATGTCTTGTTAAAATTATCAGTTCTAGACACATCTGGCTTCTAATTCTAGCCAAAATCCCTTTACATTTTTCAGTAATACAGACTTGATTATATTGCTGAATCTAAGCCTTAGTGTATACCCAGTAAATTGAAGGTAATCATTTCTATCAGGTTAATTGGGTATGGAATAGAACATATGTCCCCACTGGTCACATTCTCTTGTACATGACTGTCATGTCACAGACAACTCTCATAATGATTATACTCATAAAGATTTTAAAAAGAACATTTTTTTATTATTGAATCACCGTGAGGTACAGTTACAGGATTACAAACTTTCATGCTTGTATTTCAGTCATACAATCAACGATCAAGTGTCAACCCTCCACTAGTGCCCATTTCCCACCACCAATGGTCCCAGCATCCCTCCCACCAACGCCACTCCGTCCCCTCCACCTTACCCCCATCTCTGTAGCAAGGCATTCTCTTTTGTTCTCTCTCTTAAAAAGAGCATTTAAACAACTTGCCATGGCAATATTTTCACTTTAATTTTATATAACACAGTATGTAACTTAAACCAAATATTAACCACAGTGATATTCACAAAGTAAACTTTTTAGCATTTTTCACCTTTTATTTTTGCTGGACCTACTGTTCTTGATAACATATATTTTAGTGATTCACTTTTCTCTCTTCTACTTTGGGTTTAAGATCTTTTTGATTGAATCAATAAGTCAGCTGCTAATACTGTTCTAAGTTTTTTGAGATGCGTACTAGTCACTCAAGTAATCTATATAGCTGGTTTTATAAATAATAGTCCGCAGAACATTTCCTTTTACTTATATAATTTTTTAAGCTTTGTTTTACATAGCATTTTTTTCTGTTTTTTTTTGTTCTGAGATTTTTTATTTATATTAGGATTTAATATAATTTGTAAGGGTGTTTTTTGAAGTAGTGCTTTATTCTAATTGGTAATTTTACTTAGACTAATTTTACTGGTAGAAGAGAGACTTTACATAATTCTGAGGATGATGCATAAAGTAATAACATTATACTTATCTTTTAATATAAAAAGGAGTATAATGTTCATACAGGAATTCTATAAACTCTTGTTTTGTCTTACCATATTTCTTTACTTATGTCCTTCTTAAAAATTATTAACAAAGACCTAAAACATTTATTTCCAATATTTCTTTTATATAAAAGTTTAACCTAAAATAATTAAATTTTATGTTGATTTTTAATAACATCAAATTTAAAACTATTAAATAACAATATGGATATAAAATATGATTCTCTACATTAGAACATTCATATTTACTCCTTGGGTATGAGTATTTTTAGATATCAGCATTGTCTTGAACACAGACATTTAGAAATCACTAATGAATTATGATCAAATGATTATTATGATAAAAGTTTTATATTGCATGCATGATTTAATTTCCTATGTTTTTTTCAGAATTTTTAAGCAATGAAAATGCTTTGACTTTGACTTTAGTGGTGGAAGTTTTGGTCCATACCCCATAATTCTCAGGGGATAGTAGTGGTTCTGTCCTCAGGAGTGGCCCACGATGGTACTACCAATTATAATTCCAAGTATCAAACCTAAGTTTGACACATGAAAGGCAAGTTGCCTCACCCTTATACATTGTCTTCTATCCAGCAATGAATATGCTTTTGACTCTGAAAAGCACGTCATCTAAAATATAATTTAACTATGTTATGACTATGATCAGAAAGACATAAGTTAAAAATAGAATTCAGGACTGGGGAAATAGTATAAAAATTAAGGGACTTGTTTTCATGTATTTGTGGTCCTGAACTTGTTTAGAATATAATGCCCAAAAGCAGAGAGAGAGAGTATGGGGGAAATTGTGAAAGAGGCAGGGGGAGGGATGAGATGAGGTGGATACTGGAGAAACAGGTGAATACATTGGTGGTAAAAAGTGTACACTGGCGGAGGGGTAGATGTTTGATCATTCTATGACTGAAACTCAAAGATTTGTAAGTGTTGCTCACAGTGATTCAACTTAAATAAAAGAGAAAATAATCCCCAAACTATATATGGTTCCCAGAGTACTGCCAGGAGTGGGCAAAAATGTATAATAGAGCCAGGACTGGCCCCTGAGCAAAGAGCCAGGAGAGGCTCCTGAGCACTGCTGGATGTGCTTCTAACAAACAGACTTCATTTTTTAGTAGCTAGCATTTTTATCTTTAGTTTTGTTTTGTTTGGGAAATCCTTATTTGGTGCCGGGACTTGAACTCAGGTTGGCTACATGCAATGCCTTCCCTGCTGTACCTGCTCAGCCCAGTATTCTATTAGAAAATAAGTTTCCTTCAAGGGATTATTACTATTTTTTTATGTATTTAATCATTTTTGTCTTATTATTATGCATTTGGGCTGGAGCAATAGCACAGCAGAAGGGCGTTTGTCTTGCATGCAGCCAGCCCGGCCGAGCCGGATTCAATTCCTCCGCCCCTCTCAGAGAGCCCAGCAAGCTACCGAGAGTATCTTGCCTGCACAGCAAAGCCTGGACAGCTACCTGTGACATATTCAATATGCCAAACACAGTAACAAGAAATCTCAAAATGGAGACATTACTGGGCCTGCTCCAGTAAATTGAACAATGGGAGGACAGTGATAGTGATTATGGATTTGTTGTTATTTGGGCCATACTCGGCAGTGCCTGGGCTTACTTCTGGCTCTGTGCACAGGAGTATCCCCTGGCTGTATCTTCAGGGGTTATATGTGGTAAAAGGGATTCAGTCCACGCTCAGCTGCATGCTCTGCAAATACTATCATTACCTTTTCTCTTGTACTATCTCTCCAGTCTTATATAATTTATTGTGCATTTTAACCTGTACTTATTTTTCACCCATAAAATACTTATCTAGTTAAAACTATTTATTTTTATTTCTTAAATGTAGTTTTAATTATGCCTCAAATTTTGTATTAGACAAAGTCTGAAAAAAAATTTGGTATTCTAAGACTAGTGGCAAACTTTTCTAAAGAGTCCTACATTTCTCTTAATGTGAAAAGTATTAGAAATGGCTTGCCCATTACAAAAATATAAAATCACTACAGTATACTAAACACACAGCTGGATGTGGTTGTTAAGCTTAATCTATCACTTAACTCACTTTTTTGGTAATATCAGCTCACAGTTTTGGTGAATCTATATGGTCCATGTTAATATATGAAGATTAAAATTATCTCTGAATTCTAAGAAAACTGCTTAAATAGTTTTCTTAAATATATTATATTGCATCTAGAAAGCAATACTAGAAATCTGTAATCATTAATTCTGAAAAATAAAAAGAAAAATGGATCATGTGAACTAAAAAATTAATGTTTAGAAAAAAGCTTTTTTAATTTAATGTCATTATTATACTCTTTAGATTCAGTTAAGTGGTTCTTTAGTCTCTATGGACATTTACTAGCCTCCCAATTATTTACTTCATTTGTTGCTTAACAGAAAAGAAAAAAAGGTTTGAGGGTTGCTTTCCTTGGTATCTAAGGAATTCAGAATTGAGTAAAACTGTTCTATGCTAATATACTATACCCAAAAGAAAAACTACAAAAATAAAAAGTATTTGACTCCATTTGGTACATATCACCACTATAGTTTTTAAGGATAACGGATTTCAGAGTTATATAGAAGTGTTACTATCTAAATATATTCCTCACCATAGAAATCCCAATGGATATTTTTTGACTATATATTAAGAAAGTAAGATATTTTGCTGAATAATATCTTGCTTGATCCTATATTAATTCATAATACATTAACATGCTTTAAATTATAATTGTTCACAACTTTATTCATAAAAATGGTAAGTAAATCTTTCATTTAATAATCATCAGTGTGTTTTTAAAAGAAATATTGTCTGTAATATCTGGGTCAAATAAATGCTTTAGCAGGAATAAATATAAAGTGCCATAAAAATAGGTATGGGAGCAGATAGCAGTCCAAACTGAAGTGAAGTAGAAGGACAAGGAGATGTGATCGCAGAGGACTCAATTATTACCTCAGGAGGTAGAGCTCTTACTTTTCATGCAACCAGGCAAAGTTGATCCCCCATATCACACATTATCCCCTAAGTATCACCAGAGTAACCTCTAATAACATAGTCAGGAAAAACCTTGAGTATCATTGGGTGTTACCCAACCTCATACTTCCAACAAAAAAAGAAAGAAAAAAAAAGAAAAAAAATGCAGGGAATTTATATTTTGGCAGTGACAAGAAAATTAATGAAGAGAAAGAATAATTTCTGAAAGTAATTAATGTGCACCACAAATGCAGTATAGATGGAGGGAATCTGGATTAAAATCATATTCTATATTCTGAAAATCTCATGGGTGTTTGATAAGATAGGAAATTGCATGTCATTATTTTTCTTATGTATCCATCATACTGTGATAGTTTACAAGTCATGTTCTTATAGAAAGTAAAGATCTAAGCTTAAATAATCAAGTACATTAGCTAAAAAAGTAAAAAAAAAATGATATCTTTCCCACATTCATTTGCCATTTTAATTATTCTTAAAAACAAAATTAAGATAAATGGCTCTCAACTTCAGGATTTCATAACCCTTTATTATTTTCATCAATAAGAAAACAAATTTTTCATTGGAATACAGGTTTAAATAATATATTTGACAACTTACTATAGTTGAATATATAAAAATCTATGGACTGTTTGCAAGGCAGGTCACTTACACTGGAAAAAATAACCAATTAAGAAACATATGAGAGTATTGTGTGTAAGTTTCACTATTGTAAGAGTGAAATGTTCTGTTTCAAAGGCATTGAGATTACTAATGCTTCAATCATAACTGCATTTTCTACTAAAGTAATTATTTAATATTTTTATTCTAATAATCACTATTTAATTAGAATTGAATGGTCCTAAAAGAGCTCCAGTGAAATTCCCAGGGCTTAGAACATCAAGATGATGAAATACCCATCTTAGGGAAGGAAGGAGTTGCCCACAGCCACATGCACAATTATAAGAAATTAAGAACTGGAACATTATCCAGTTTTCGAACTGTTTTATCCATTTCAACTCTCATTTTCCTTATGGTTCCTGAAATCCAAAAGTATTTTTCACGAATCTGAATTTTTTATATGCTAAAACTATAAGCAGAAAATACGTTTCTTACCTTGTGAATTTAATGCATTTATTTGAAAGATATCCTATCATTAACAGCTATTAATGATTTTGATTAGTAAAAACAAAATGTTCTGGGAGTGATGTTTGGGAGGAAATACAGCAAGATGACTTCAAGAGTCATATTGGGACTAAATTAAAGAGTATGAGCACAAAACCCTTTTTAAAACCCTTTTTGAATCCTTTTTAAAGACATGAATGAGATAAATAAATATGTTCTGTGGTCACTAAAACTTTTATTAAAACAGGCCATGTTTTTTTAAAAAATAAGTGATGACAGTAAAGGTTCAAAGTTTTCTGACAATGTCCATATTCATTTGGCATTTTTCAGTGCCCACTTTAATTTTCAGGAAATAATAACCTTCACCTCAACTATGGGTTCATTTGGAAAAATCAAGAGGATTATGAGTATAGGGACACAGCAATCTATGAATGAATATAGCTGTCACTACTTTTTTAAGACATATCAGTGAATAGAAGTAAATTTAAGGAATATTTTAAAGGAACAAGTTACTTTACAGATAAATTTTCTCAGAAATGAGAAAAATCCCATTCCATTCCAAACTATACTTTCCCTGTCTTTAATGCAGTAGTTAGCTCAGTCTCTAGATTAAATGCACAGTATTAATCAATGATTAATGTTCTTTATGTTCTCAGAAGTCTTTTTAGTTATACATGTATGTGTGTATTTGATGTAACATTTAATGATAGTATTATAAAATCTTCAGGTGTATATCACTAAAAATCGCATATATATATATAAATATATATATTACCTTAAGTGGAACTTTTCTTAAGAAAATAATCGAGGCCAGAGAGATAGTACAGGGGTTAAGGAACTTGCTGTGTATGCAATGAACTCCAGTTCAAATCCCAACATAATTTGTGGTGCCCCAAACACTGTCAGGGATCACTCCTAAGCAGAGACAGGAGTAACCCTGAGCTCTGCCTAGCCCAAACATGCCTCTCCTACATTAGATGACTTTTAAAAATATATATACAAACACTTAAAAATAAGCAAAAAGAATATCATATTTTAAAATCGCATATTTGCTATTCTATTAATCTAACATACTATATTTTTACTTTTCAATAATTTTATTTATATATTTTCTGTGCCCAGTATATACTATTGAGTGTCAGATACTTACATTTCTTTCACTCATTTTCATTAACAAAAACTAAGTTTGACTTTGGCTTCCATTAAAGAGAAGAATTTCACTTATTTTTGTTGTTGTTGTTGTCATTTAGTTTTTAAAGAATTTGGTTAAACATGATTAAAAGTGTTTGTCATAAATTGAACTACATGCTTCTGAGTGCTTTATTATTTTACTTATGTCACTGGTTGACTAGTCATATAGTTTTGATTTTATGGTGGTGTTTGAAGGCCACACTGGGGATTCTTCAAGAATCTAGAAGTCCGTTTTTAAAGCAACTTTTAACAATCCTATTGTTATTCTATGCTTTAGACATTTCATGTAACCTACAAAGTCCTTGGTAAAAGTACTTGATGCTTCAAGTACTTGCTGCCTTAAATGTATATCATACACTTCTTTGTTTCTACTTGCTTGTATTTGGTTGTTTCTGGTTGCATAATGTATGCATAATGACTAGTATCCATAATTATTTATGAGATAGCTTTCAAGCAATCTCAAAAGATTATAAACAAAAGTATAAAGTGCAACTTGAAATCATGATGAGTGAGTGTATTTTCCCAGAAAAAAAATTTCTATTTGTGCTCATGCAAAAGTTGCTAAATAAAGACAAAAGTTACCTTTCTTAGTTTTGAAATTTCTCCTCAGTTAAAATATTTGAAATTTTGCTTGAGAGTTCTCTTTACTTCCCATATCTGCTACATTACCAATTTCAGACATTTTATCTTTTCAGTAGCCCTTAAATTATTTCATCTCTATACATATCTATCCATAAAGAACAAATCAAAACCTTCCCCCAAATTATTAGAGCCTCAGCTGGACAGTGTCTAAATTGTTTTCTATGATAGCCATTATATTTTAACAGCTAATATATATTTTATTATATAATTTCTGTTTGCCAAATGTTAATGCCAAAAATATTATGCCAAATGTTTTGCATATGCATAAACAATTTGCCAAAAACAGTAACAATAATGACCCTCAATCCCCTGACCCTGAAAGAGCTCCCAATATGCCATCAGGCTACACTAGCATGTGACAGGGACACATAGAGATGTTACTGGTGCCCACTTGAGCAAATTGATGAACAACGGGGTGATAGTGATACTGTACATACTAATTCTGTACATACTAATAATTCTCTTATATACTTGGAAATACCTCTTCTATGTAATTATGTTTTCATTTCTTTTTATTGCACATAGATTTTAAAATATTAATGCAATTGGGGCTGGAGCCATAGCACACCAGTAGGGCATTTGCCTTGCATGCAGCCAGCCGGGCCGACTCGGGTTCAATTCCTCCGCCCCTCTTGAAGAGCCCGGCAAGCTACTGAGAGTATCTCACCCACGCAGCAAAGCCTGGCAAGCTCCCCGTGATGTATTCAATATGCCAAACACAGTAACAAGTGTCACAATGAAGACGTTACTGGGCCCACTCGAGCAAATGCATGAAAAACGGGAGGACAGTGCTACAGTGCAATACAATTGAATATTTTTATCTTTCACTTTTTTGATTTTAAACTAGGACACACAAGGCTAAAACAGAATCTCAATTTTTTCTATTACCTTAATTGCTTCATTTTTTTTGAAATTGTCATCTAATTAATATTTCTCCAAATTTTAAAATTAAAGAAAATAAAGATAACTGCTGTCACCCAAACTAGGTGAAATCTTCTTGTAAATCATGTTATTCGTTTCCAGATTATCATTGTTCATTTCATTTTTCATTTCATCATCCTGTTATTCGTCGATTGCCTCGAGCAGGCCCCAGTAACGTCTCTTTCATCCTAGCCCTGAGATTATATTCAAGGCTCTTTAGGAGAAGAGACCCATCATTGTTACTGGTATTTGGCATATTTGGTGCGCCACGGGGAGTTTGTCAGACTCTGCCCTGTGGGCAGGCTATATTCGATAGCCTGCAAGTTTGTCCAAAGTAGGAATGAGATAATAAAATATCATAAAAAGATGTTCTGATAAGATGTCGCGCGGCCGATTTCCTCAAAGCATCTAAGTACTTAGATGCTTTGCACAATTCTGTTCACCCTTTAGAATAATTTGACCTCATCAAAGAGAAAAATCTTCCTTAGGTGATTTAATGAATAAGAAACATAAGGAATTAACCTGAATTTGACCAATGATTGGAGATAAATTTTGCGGTTCCGGGATCTGGATTTTATAGTCTCTGAGTCTTGGCCGCTGATGGGATTACACGGCGCCAGGGGGCCAGGTGGTGGGTGTGACCCCCGCCTACTGGAATTTGGAGGATCTGGGTGGAAGATGCTCGACTCCAATTTGAGTAGGCTTGGAGGACTCGGCCCCGGAACCCGCGTGGCTTTGTCCCTCTGCCAGTACCTTCACGTGTGCGGAGAGTGGTCTCAGCATGGTGGTGGCTGGTCCTGGAGGTCTTCGGCTGCCAGAGCCCCGGTTGGGGCGGGGAGGAAAGCTCAACCCGCTCCCCTCCAAGGGACCCCAGCGAGGAACAGCCAGGCGCAGGGGCAGGAGACTCACTGCACTGGTCTCATCCGGGATCTGGATTTTATAGTCTCTGAGTCTTGGCCGCTGATGGGATTACACGGCGCCAGGGGGCCAGGTGGTGGGTGTTCAAAGAATGATAAATTAATCACTTATATTGTAACACTTTACATAATGTTTACTTTGTTTTAAACATTGTTAAGCGAACTGACATGTATTATTAACTCTTAGAATCCTAATCTCAAGGACACAGTTACATACAACCAGTTTAGATTTCAAGCTCTTTAAAGAAAAGAGACTCTCCATAGATGCTTTTGAATAGATAAATAAAACCAACGATGTTGTCTAGCATTTTCTATGAAAAATTGGCCTTTTCATAAAAACTATATTTTAAAATATCAAAAGACTTTAGTATGCAGTTGTTTCTCTGTTCATTTAAAAAAATAGGCTTAAGAGCACTTTGATGGAACTCTGTTTAAACCATGGGAGACTTCCTGCTCTTTTCCCCTTTTTTATCTATTCTTTTAAATAAAATGTCTTAAGTTTGAAGGAAAATGGAAACTTTAATGATTAAACTTTTTTTCTGAAAATTACCAAGAATATCATGAAGAAGTGTGAAGATAAAATTAAATTAAAGTAATATCTAAGCATAGATACACTATAATAGAATGATATTAAATTATCACTGTATCACTGTTGCTCTGTTGTTCATCGATTTCCTCAAGCAGGCACCAGTAACATCTCCATTTGTCCTAGCCCTGAGATTTTAGCAAGTGCCACATTGGAGGCTCTTTCAGGGTCAGGGGAATGAGACCCATCATTGTTACTGGGTTTTGGCACATCTAATATTCCACGGGGAACTTGCCAGACTCTACCTTGCGGGCAGGATACTCTCGGTAGCCTGCAGTGTTCTCCGAGAACGAGAACTAGACAATAAATGGGAGCTTGGTTTTATAGTCTAAACGCTTCTGACCATTGATGGGATTACACTGCTGAGGTAGAGCCAGGGGCAGTTGGTGGGTGTAACACCTAGCTACTGGAATAAGAGGGATCTGGGTGGAGGAGACCCATTCCCGATTTGAGAAACCTTGGAGATCTCAGCCCCAGGTCCCGCACACCTGAGTTCCTCTGCCGGTTCCTTCATGCGTGAGGCTTGTCTGAGCCTGTGGAGAGTAGTCTTAAGCATAGCTGTGGCTGGTTCCAGAGGTCTTCAGTTGCTAGGAAACTCAACCCACCCCCCCATCCAAGGGACCCTGGTGAGGATAGCCAGGAACAGGGTCAGGAGGCTCTGCGTTGTTCTCTTCTGGGAGTTTGATTTTATAGTCCCTGGTTCTTGACCAGAGACTGAAGACCTCGGGAACCAACCACAGTTTTGTCCTATGGTTTGCTTTTGTCAATGTGCAATATATGCAAAAATGATGTTTTCTAGCTCTGAGCCTAAGTACTTAGATGCTTTGCACAATTCTGTTCACCCTTTAGAATAATTTGACCTCATCAAAGAGAAAAATCTTCCTTAGGTGATTTAATGAATAAGAAACATAAGGAATTAACCTGAATTTGACCAATGATTGGAGATAAATTTTGTTAAATTTAGTTTAGTTTAAGGAAAGTGAAGCGTTCCAACTTGCCAATGAACATATGATAAATAAATGCTTATTGCTTTATACCTTTACAATTTTCTGATTATAACATCTCATTATTGTGCAACAGCTAAATAAAACAAGCATATTCTCTATTTTTTTACTTGGATGTATCTTATATTGAATTTTTCAAAGTGAGTCATTGATGGAAGGAACATTAACAAAACCATAATCTGATTTAATATAAAAATGTCTAGACAATTTTGTTTTACAATTTTACATTGAGTTTATTTGGTGTACATTTTTCCCCTTAAGATTAATGAAATGGAAACAAATTGTTAGTACCTGTCAAAGAATTATATAGCTGCATACAAATGAAAAAAAAGTCAGAATAATAGGTGTTTAAGTAGGTAGATGTTTGTTTTTCTCCTATATAAAATCAATTCAGACACTTGCAGTCTACTATTATCATGTGCTCTATGATATCATCAAAAACCTAAGGTTAAAGTGCTTTTTTTTTTTAAAACTAGCAGAGCACATACATTCATGCTCAAGGTTACCTGACATTCTCAGATAGCTGCTAGAATTTGAGCCACAACAAATAAATCAAAAGCCACAATCAAATCCAAGCATTTAAGTCCCCAAAATACTTAAAGGTTACAATATTTTCATAGCTTATTGGACATTCTTCATTACCCCTTTCACAAGCATCACACAGAAATTCTACTTACATCTCATTAGCTAGAATTAGATAACATGACTTTATCTCTTAAAGTGGACATAATTGTAGTACTACTGAAAACTGGATTTTCTAACAAAAGAATTGGGAACTGGATATGAGGTAGTGCATAGAAATTCCAGTGATGGTGCCTATTGATTCACTAAGAACAAGTTATATTTATCTCTTAGTCCATGAACTCATTAAAATTAAGACTTTACATTTCAGGAAATTTAAAAATAAACAGTTTCTAAGATTCAGAAGATAAAGTATACAGAGTTTAAAATTATATTTCAATTGTCATTAGTTTTTATATAAGATTTTCATATTCTTGTCTTCTTGTTCTTCCAGTCTCAATTAACATTGAGTTAATATTAAAAGAACCACTCTGCTTAGTTTTCTATGATTATTAAAAGTCTATTTAGTCCTTTGATTGAATGATAAATTAATATAAATATTTTCTTTCAGAATAGAGTATCAATGACTTTTTAAAATTCAAAATAACCTGAAGTATGAGCCTCTGTTTATAGATTCGTATAAATATTTTTATTTTCTCAATGATTTTTCTTCTGAGTCAATAATTTTGAAATAATTTTTATTGACTTTTTTTATTAGTGAAACACCATGAGGTACAGTTGTAGACTTACAAATTTTATGCTTGGGTTTCAGTACCCATCCCTCCACCAGTGCCCATTCTCCACCACCATTGGTCACAGTAGCACTCCAACCCTCCATCCTATTCCCTCGACCCCACCCCACCTTTGTGGCAGGGCATTACCTTTTGCTCTCTCTTTCCTTTAGAGTGCTGTGTTTTGCAATAGAGGTATTGAGTAGCCATCATGTTCAATCTATAGTCTACTTTCAGCATGCATCTTGCATCCCGAGCGAATCCTCCAAACCTTCTTTACTTGGTGTTCCCTTCTCTATCTGAGCTATCTTTTTCCCCCAGCATGTTCTGCCAGCTTCCAAACCATGGAGCAGACTTCTTGGCACTTATCTCAACTATTCTTGGGTGTTCATCTCCCATTCTGTTACTTTATATTCCAAGACGAGTGCAGTCTTTCTATGTCTTTTCCTCTCTTTCTGACTCATTTCACTTAGCATGATACTTTTCATGTAGAACCATTTGTATGTAAATTTCATGACTTCATCCTTTCATCTTTTCATCTGCATAGTATTCCGTTGTGTAGATGTACCAAAGTTTCTTTAACCAGTCATCTGTTCTCAGGCAATTGGGTTTTTTCCAAATTTTGGTTATTGTGAACAGTGTAGCAGTGAACATATATGCGCAGATGTTAAGACAGTTTTTACTGTCATCATTGAATTAAATCAATCATCAAGAACTTTAAATTTTGTGCAATGTTCTATGTATGAAGATTTTGATGCTACAATAACATGAAATTCCCATACGAGTGTGGTATTTATTTTCAAATGGGGATCTATTTAAGTGAAAGCAAGCTAAAGTAATCTCACAAAACCTAGAAAATGTTTGGGATTTCAACTAATCTAAATTGAGTAATTCACACAGCTCTCTTTATAATAGCCAAAATTTGGAAACAACCCAAGTGCTCTACAACAGATGACTGGTTAAAGAAACTTTGGTACCTCTACATAATGGAATACTATACAGCTGTTAGGAGAGATGAAGTCATGAAATTTACTTATAAGTGGATAGACATGGAGAATATCATGCTAAGTGAAATGAGTCAGAAAGAGAGGGACAGACATACACGGACTGCACTCATTTGTGGATTATAGACTAACATAATATGAGGCCGACACCCAAGAATAGTAGATACAAGCTGGAAGCCTGCCTCATGAGCGGAGGGGAGAAGGCAAATGGAATAGAGAAGGGATCACTAAGAAAATGATTGCTGGAGGAATCAGTCGAGATAGGAGATGTGTGCCAAAAATAGATAATGGACCAAGCATGATGACCTCTTATTGTCTGTATTGCAAACCATAATGCCCAAAAGTAGAGAGAGGAATATTGTCTGCCATGGAGGCAGGGAAAGGTTTGGAGGAGGGGCATGCTGAGGAGATCGGTGGTGGGGAATGTGCACTGGCGGAAGGATGGGTGTTTGATCATTGTGTGATTGTAACCCAAACATGAAAGCTTGTAAGTTTCTCACGGTGATTCAATAAAATTTAATAAATAAATAAATAAATTGAGTAATTCATCAAAGTACATAAGCAGTGTGCATATAAATAGGCATAAAATAGTTTTTATGTAAATGATATAAAGCAAAGTACATAAGCAGTGTTATAAATAAGAAGAAAGAAGAATGCATATCATTTGAGCAGAAAATGAGATAAAGTTATTTCAATGGCATAATGTAAAATTGCTAGGAATTAGAAATTACTAGAAGTTCATGGAAAAGATTTTGGGAGGAAAATATATAGTACAGAATTAAGGTGCAGGCCTTGTATGCAGTCAACCTAGCTTGATCTCTGACACCCTATGGTCATCTAGGGTCAGTGGATACAGATTTCAAGGCTCCTCCTTAATCTCGGGGATGTATTAGGTAATCTTCAACATCACTAGACCCAACCAGCACCACCCTACTACTTTTAAGGCTGCCTCAAACACTTTTTAATTCAAAAATACTTTTAGAAGTCAGTTGGAAGTAGGAAGACCAGATAATGTGTAGGGTCAAATATAAAACCAGGAGTAATTTAGCTAGAACATAGCAGTACCTCTTTACCAATATCTTAGAAATGTAAAGTAAGAGACTGGGTTAGTCATATAAAACAATTTCAAATAGTGACTATATTATTCTTGCATTAAGTTAATACCAGGGTATTAATATCAAAGTCTTAAAATATATTGATATTTTTGTATGTCTTGGAAAAGCTAATTTATAAAAAAAGATGCTGAGTTTCTCAATTTCTTTGAGTTGAATTGTAATAATGAATAACTTAAGTTACTCTGTTAACCCACTGATCCAAGGATGGCAAGAGAATAATTAGACTGTGTTTCTTTGCAAACTTAAAGGAAACCAGTACTTCCTGACTAATTTATCATTCACTACCTGCTGAAGAATGATTATTTTTGCTTTTGTGCCTGTTGGGCAGTTTCCAATGTTGTTTTACTTAACATATGAAAGTAATAAATGGGTAAAGGGATATGCCAGTAATAATGCAAATTCTATCCTGAGGCAATGTGAAACACCTTGTCACTTGATGATTTATATAACAGTTTTGAGCATAGAACTCAGCACAGCCAAAGAATATATATTCATGGAATGCTAGAACAAAATTCAAAAGAATTTGAATAGTCTTAGAACACCAGGACCCAAAATCTCAAAAGCATTTTATATGACAGACCGTACTCCTAAAGATAGATTTACTATCTTACTCTTTCCTCCTGTTATGCAATGAAGCAGAGTGGAATGAGACCATTCCTAGTGTAAACAGTCCTCTCTACTTTTCTAAAATAAGAATCCTGGAAATTGAACCATGCTGGAATTGTAATGTTATCCACTGCTTGTGACCTGGAAAATTTAATAATTCTTAAGATTCAGGTGCCTTGAATAAATAATGAACAACAAGGATAATAATACTAACCTCATTGAGCATTTTTAAGGATTCAATGCAAAATGCCTAAAAGATTTAGTACAATGCTCAGTAATAGTGAGTCACTGAAGTGTTGATAGCTATTATTTTTCTCTTGTTTGATAGAGTACATGTATAATGCCAACAAAATCAAACTGCAATTTCGATAAACTTTGTGGAATTAAAAGTCAAAGGCATTTTGAAAGGATTTGCCCTTCTGGTGTCTGGTGATTGAATTAAGAGACTAAGTATAGATTTCATCATTTATGTACCATCTTGATGGGAGTTGTAGTGAATGGGGGATCCAGTAGAGTACAACTCATGAGAATCATGGTATTTTAAAATAACTACAACCCTTTAGATGCATCTTTCATTTTTATGTAAAGAATACTCTTATTGTCAGTATTTGTTCTTATAATTTAGTTAGTTTGGGGAGCTGGAGAGATTGTTTAGTGAGTAGGGTGTTTGTCTTGCATTTTACTGACCCAGGTTCAATCCTCAGCACCCCATATGGTCCTTGAAGTCATCCAGGAGTGATTCCTGAGTGCAGAGCCAGGAGTAATCCTTGAGTATCTCTGGGTGTACCCCCTCCACCCAAAAAAGAATTTAACTAGTTTTAATGAATGAATGCATTATAATTACGTTTTATATTTTAAAAAATTATATCAAATTCTTTAAATCAAGCGTGTATTATTTTTAAAAAGAATTATAACTTTTGTCTTTAAAATTAATATTCCCCATAATGGAATAACTTTTGAAAGTAGAATGAGATCCAGGGCCCCATGATGCTTCTCAGCCAAGTGGCGCAGTGGTTCAGTGCAAAGGTCAAAAGATGCAATGCTGATTTGATCCTGCAATTCTAAGGATAATGAATTACTCCAACAGTTCTGGGGTCTCGAGGACCACACCTATAGTATGATGGAGCTTCTAGGGCTTCATTCAGCTGGAACCAGTCAGTGTAGTGCCAAACCAAGGTGGGTGCATGCCAAGCATACCTCTCAACCACCGTGCTATCTCTCAGACCCCAAAGTGAACATTTTTCATGAACCCAAATCACCCATATTCACCTATATTCAATTCTTCAGGTCTGGAGCACAGTGGGTAGTGCTTTTGCCTTGCATATGGCCAACTTGAGTTCGATTCCTCCATCCCTCTTGAAGAGCCCAGCAAGCTATCGAGAGTATCCCACCCACACAGCAAAACCTGGCAAGCTACCCATGACCGAGATTCTATATGCCAAAAACAGTAACAAGAAGTCTCACAATGGAAACGTTACTAGTGCCCGTTTGAGCAAATCAGTGAACAACAGGAGGATAGTGCTACAGTGCTACTTGTTTAAGTTTAAATAGAAATTTTATCAGATGTTCAACTTTTGTTCTAATTTGAATCTTAAAATGGCTTATTTATAACTTTAGTACAAAAGAAAAGCAGTTTTCATTATACAAAAAAAGAAATATATCCAGGACTGGAGCAATAGTGCAATGAGTAGCACATTTGTCTTGCATGCAGCTGGCTCAGATTTGATCTCCAACACCATATATGGTTACTTGAGCCCTACTATGAGTGATTTTAGAACAAAGAGCCAGAAGTAAGTCCTAAGCAATGATCAAAAGACAAACCAGCTAAAACCTAAAAAAAAAAAAAGCGTATTTGGGTTGATGAAATTGTAGTAATTAGAATTTTCTCATGTTCTAACCAGTAAACAAAAGTGAAATTTTTCTTACACTCATGGTCATGGCCCTCCTGTTGTTCATGGGTTTTGCTCGAGCAGGCCCAGTAACGTCTCCTTTGTGAGACTTATTGTTACTGTGTCTCTTATTGTTACTGTGTCTGGCATATTGAATATGTCATGGGTAGCTTGCCTGGCTTTGCCATGCGGGTGAGATACTTTCAGTAGCTTACCAGTCTTTCTGAGAGAGGTGGAGGAATCGAACCTGGCTCAGCCGGGCTGGCTGCACGCAAGGCAAACGCCCTACCGTGGTGTTATTGCTCCAGCTCTTCCTTCCTTACAATATGAATCATTTATATAAACTTTACCTTCATGTATTCTGTCTTTTAATATCAGTTTTTTTAGGTTTTACTATTTAATTGTATGAAGTTTGAAAAATTGGCATTTTAATCATCACTACTGTTATTACTAAGTAGTTCTGAAAACCGGAAACAACATTATCAAATCTTATAATAATTGAATTTTAAATAAATCTATTTTCAAGGTTAAAAAATATTTCATAGAGCATCCATGAGCTGTGTTAGAAATTATCTTCTTGATTCAGCCTTGGAAGATTATTTGATCCCTGGTACCACAGGTCACTGAGAATAGTCTTGTATAACCCTGGAGGTCCCCAACCACCACTAGATGTTGCCTTGGAGGTATTCTTGGCACTGCAGCTGTACATTCTGTCATATAATTGAGTCACTGACTGCTTGACAAGAATCACAGGGTATCTGAGTAACATCAGGGAGACCCTCAACTTAAAAAAATATGATTGTTATAATAATATCTCTTTTATAGCTTATATCAAAATAAATTGAATAAACACATATGTGGTTTTTGTTTTGTTTTATTTTTTAGTAACTTGGTCTGCTCTATTATCTTTAGATTTTTATTTGTCAAGAAGCTTTTAGTGAAGTTCATTATAATGGAGCATCAATCTAAAAGAAAGAGAAAAAGATGGTAATTTTATTTTTGTTTTTTATCTTTCATATTCCAAAGTCTGTAACCGACTTCAGCTTTGAAGAATTCATTCTGTTCTCTTTAAAATAATAATAAAAAAGAAAATAGATTGTATGATTTTTTTCCTCCTGAAGCTTTTTAATCTGAGGCAAAAATAGCAGCAGTGGAATTTTATAAAATGCCTCATTGTAGGAAAACTTTAATTTTTTTTATCGAGACATCCCCTTAATAATATGAAATAAATATATCTCTTAGCAAAAAGTTAAATGGAGAATATTTCAAATAAAGAATTTTTAAAGAACTGAAATAGCAAATTTTAATGCCTTCATATGAGTATGATTATGAGTATGGTCTGAGATTGTCATTTGGAGCAATGGTTTAGGTATCATGTTCTCTGAGGATTTTGTTGTATTACTTCTAAATAGTGGATTAATATTGCATTTTCTTTTGTGTATGTGCAAACGTTACATTTAGTTATTCATTTTTCCATTTTGCTTAGCTCACTGAAAATACAGTATGAAGTATTTAATAGCTTATATTTCAACTATTGAAGTACGTACTTTCATTGTGGCTTTAAATTAAAGCCTTGGAATAAAAAGTTATTGCTTTTTAAATATATGTATGAAGTTATGCATGCCAGTGTTTTTAATAAGAAACAACAATGTGTCTTCCAACTAACATTCCTTTAGTAGAATTTTCATTAAAACAGCAGAATACCTACAGTCCTCCCCTGGGATGTACAGAAAATATTTAGTGGCATTAAACTTATATTGGTATCCAGAAAAGTACATCTGGATTAATCTTTTTTGTCTTCAGATAATAATGAGATTCAAATTATTCTACCTGTCTTGTTCTAGGTTTTAACTATTGTTACAATACTTTCTCAAAAATATGTACTGTTTCTTTTGAAATAACAGAATTTTGACTTTAGTTTCTGCAATTTTGACTTTAGTTTGTGCAAATAATTTAAATATATAAAAAAGGTATAATGAAAATGTATGTGCATAATACCATTTTATAAAAGTCTCATCTATAAATCTGATAGCAACTTTTTAGAAAATAATATAAATGGTGTATGCTTAAATTCTTTCTGTAGAATTAAATTTTATGTCCATTTTTACAACTCTACATGAATTTATAATTGTATATGGTTATCACTAATTTGTATTTTCTGCTGAATTCTTTGGAAGCCAGTTTTATACACATCGTATGCTGAAATTTAACCTCATCATATCTTTTATTAAGTTTGTAGTTAAGGGGCTGGAGAGATATCACAGTGGGTAGGGCATTTGCCTTGCACGCGGCCAACCCGGGTTCAATTCCCAGTATCCCATATGGTCCCCTGAGCACTGCCAGGAGTAACTCCTGAGTGCAGAGCCAGGAGTAACCCCTATGCGTTGCCAGGTGTGAACCAAAAAGCAAAAAAAAAAGTTTGTAGTTAAATAATATTCTATAGATATTAATAATAATTTATTTATGTATTAGAATCTGCATGCCATACTAATTAAGTACTGTATCATAACTACATGTATGCTAAATGATAAATACCAAGAGGTAATGATTCTGGACAAACAAAGAAGAAACAAGTCTAGAACCATTTATGTACACAATCAAATATTGCAGTCATTATCTTGCTGGACAGCCTTATAACATCTAGATTAACTTCGTTCTTACTCAGTGTCTTCAATTGTAAAATGAGACTAGCTTTGCTTTCTACCAGCAGTTGTGATGGATAAATGCTATAATACTGAAATAAAATAAGTATGATAATTATCATGAAAATATCTGTGATAAGTATAGCACTGTCCTCCTGTTGTTTTATACACATCGTATGCTGAAATTTAACCTCATCATATCTTTTATTAAGTTTGTAGTTAAGGGGCTGGAGAGATATCACAGTGGGTAGGGCATTTGCCTTGAACGCGGCAGGCATTGATTGCTTGAGCAGGTACCAGTAATGTAGCCATTGTGAGACTTGTTGTTACTGTTTTGGCATATCAAGTACATCATGGGTAGCTTGCCAGATTTTGCCATGCGTTTGGAATATTCTTGGTAGCTTGCCGGGCTCTCTGAGAGGGACGGAGGAATTGAACCCAGGTCGGCCACGTGCAAGGGAAACGCCCTCCCCACTGTTCTATTGCTCCAGCACAATAATAAAATAAGTATAAAGTAGTATATTAATATGATGTATTTAAAAAACTAATTAGTATAATTATTTTAAATTATTATTATTATTTTAAAAACTAGTATTTTTAGAATTCTCAAAAATTGTATTTCCTAAGTTTCTTGAAACAACTCTTTTCATTAAGACTTGAAATTTTTTTTTTCTTTTTGCTTTTTGGGTCACACCCTGTGATGCTCAGGGGTTAGTCCTGGCTTTGCCCTCAGAAATCATTCCTGACAGTACTCGGGGGACTATATGGGATGCTGAGAATCGAACCAAGATCGGCCGTGTGCAAGGCAATCACCCTACCCACTGTGCTATTGCTCCAGCCCCAAGACTTGAAATTTTTTAAACAAGCTTTTCCAATTATTCTCATGTCTGCCCACATGTGCGAAGCACTATTGGATAGTCTTAAAAACACTCTGTAACATGACGAGCATCATTTGTTAGAAATCTGGAAAAGTATCATAAAGAGAGAGAGAGAGAGAGAGAGAGAGAGAGAGAGAGAGAGAGAGAGAGAGAGAGAGAGAGAGAGGTCCTCACAGGTACAGATGCAGGAAAGTATAAAAGGTAAAGGTAAAGGCCCTCCCGTTGATCGTCGATTTGCTCGAGCGGGCCCAGTAAGGTCTCCATTGGAGACTTTGTTGTTACTGTGTCTGGCATATCGAATACTCTCGGTAGCTTGCCGGGCTCTCCGAGAGGAGTGGAGGAATCGAACTCGGGTCGGCCATGTTGGCCGCTTGTAAGGCGAACACCCTACCCGCTGTGCTATCACTCCAGCCCGCAGGAAAGTATAGTAGGAGAATTTCTACAGAGGAAGGAAGAGTTTTACAACAGTTCACACTTGCCTGTCTCTTATTCTCCAATTCTCCCCTTCAAAACCAAGAGGAAATATATTTCGAGCATATACAGAAGACAGAATCATGGCTTGTGTATCCTACTACCTAAAGAAACAAGTTTCTACAAATATTCAATTGTGCCTGCCTTACAATTGCATACTTACTTGACTAGTCATTATGTGACTATATCTTGAACTCTTTGTTTCTTCATGCTCTGCTATATACTTATGTATTCCTATTCAAAATAGATTTTTGTAATTTAGCTTTAAATATGTCACTGTCACTGTCACCGTCCTCCCATTGTTCATCTATTTTCTCGAGCGGACCCATTGTGATGTCTCCATTGAGACTTTGTTGTTACTGTGTTTGGCATATTGAATACGTCACAGGGAGCTTGCCAGGCTTTGCCATGCGGGCGAGATACTCTTGGTAGCTTGCTAGGTAAGATTTAAAATTAATTTTGGCTGAATATTAGCTTTGTGAAATATATCCATGATACTGTATATAACTTCAGTTCGATTTTCATACTCTATTTTGTATTTTATTTTATGAAGTTTCTTATTACTGTCTCTTAGTGATAGATGTTTGGATCATTTTCTGTTCTTCCTATACCATGAGTATTCTGTTTCCTCATGTTTTTATTGTCAAATTGCTCTCTATACTTGTACCAATTTACATACTCATCAAGGCTAAATT
Organism: Sorex fumeus; assembly: GCF_029834395.1. Taxonomy (NCBI): domain Eukaryota; kingdom Metazoa; phylum Chordata; class Mammalia; order Eulipotyphla; family Soricidae; genus Sorex; species Sorex fumeus. The sequence goes on from NW_026606155.1 coordinate 48,715,089, forward strand.
TTTAGAAGACTGTTCTCGGTGGATCTTTTCCTGTTTTGTGCAATACTTGTGCAGAGGCATTGCCTTTTTATTCTACTTATATTTCGAGGTTATTTGCATGGAAATATTCTTAGCATTTAGAGGTAGTATCACTCTCTAGAGTAGACAAGTTCTGTTCAATGTCCATTATAATAAATATAACATCTCCCATTTGGACAATGCATGAAGAGTTTAGTTACTGTCAATTATAAAATACTGTGGATTTTTGTTTTTTTTAAAGTTCCTCAAATGAGCTAAAAACTTAAGGTATGTGCAAAATTCAACTGGTCGCGTTTGATCATCCCTGAGTGACTTGGGAGGCAGAGGAAATCAGTGCAAACATAAAGCTTCTGCTTTTGGTTATACCATGATTCAGTAGTGAGTCATTACTATTTTGATTTAACAGTAAGTTGTTAGTTTTTAGGCAAATGAAATATAATTCACCCCCACCTTTATTCTTAACATATAGAGAATTTCTGATCTTTATGCCAAATATTTATTTGTGTTGGTTTCCAAGTGGTACTCAAGGAATCTTTGGACCATTACCCTTGAGTCTTGGACAGTCAGACTTGGACAGACCCTGTTATTTGAGTACCAACGTCCTGTTGTTTTTGTGGACATCAGTACCACACTTGACAGTGATGGGAAGGGGACGTATAATGTCAGGGATCAAACTCAGAACATAATGCACATAAGACATGTGCCCTAAGCCCTGTATTATCTCCCTCAGCCCCCAATGTGTTCTTTGTAAGTTATTTACATGATTTTGGGCAATACCATAACATGTTCATTTCCATTTCAGTGATTTCTTAATGAGCTGAACCTTTCCAATTAATTAGTTTTCTTCTCATATAAAGCACCTATTTCTAGTAAGCTTATTTTCTTACTAAACTTTTTTTTTCTTATTTGGACAAATAATCTTTCCCACATTCTAAATAACTGAGTATGTTTTAATTTTTTTCAGAGAGAATAACGATGAAAATTTGAAAAAAAAATTAAAACATACTCAAGTCATAATGTAATTCTCTATTTTTTTTCTAAATGATCCAACTTGGTATTGTACATTCTAAGAGTTTGGACATATTTATAATTGCATATATGTAACATCATATTATCATAAAAAATTTTCTCTGTTTTAAGTTAATTAATCCCTTTCTTCTTCCAAAACTCAAACAACACTATTATTTTGTTGTTTTTATAGTTTTTTTTTTTGCCAGAATGTTATGAGGCAGGGATTAAATCATATATAAACTTACCTGGTTGGTTTCTTTTACTGATTAAAGTGCATTTAAGTTCCATCTACGTCTTTTCATGACTTATAGTTCATTTATACTTAGCACTAATTGGTATCACATTGTGTTATAGTAATTACTTTATCCACTCACCTACTGAAGGATATTTTTGTTGCTTCCAATTTGGGCAGCTATTAATAAATTTCTATAAATGCTCATGCACACAAGTTTATATGGGCATGTTTTCTTTACTCAAGGAGAGCGATAACTAATAAGTTACAAGTATATTTATTTGATAAGAAACCAAGAAACTATCCTACTAAATATCATTCTAATTTACATTCCCACTATTAACGAATGAATTAGTTTTAGTCCACATCCTTGTCAATATTTAATATTGTCAGTGTGCTTGATATTGATTATTTTAATATCTCAGGAATGACTCCTCATCTTATTGATATTTTAATTTGTATTCCGCCAATGGCATTTAGTGCAGAACAATCTTCTGTTATAGTTCTTGGTACAGATTTTTTTTGAGAAATCTATTTAATTATTGAATTTTAGGAAAGTTTTATTTGTTTTGCACAACAGTTCTTTATCAGAAGTATATTTGAAAGTATTTTTCCCAAATTTTATCTTGTTTAAATTATCTTCGTGATGTACTTTTGTAGAGTAGAAAATTTTAATTTAAAGAACTCTGTCTTATAGGTCATCTCACAAATTTTTATTTTGCTAGCGAGCCTCATATACCTAAAAAGTCTTTGATAAAGCCCAAATTCATCAATCCAGTTTTCCAGTGTTTCTTTCTAGGAATTGTGTAATTTTATGTTTTATATTCACTTCTGTAAATACTGTATTGTGTAAACTGCATATTAGAATCAGCGTTTTTTGCATATGTATGACCAACAGTCTGACACATTTTATCTAAATACGACCTTTGTTCCAATGGGTAGTTTTTATTCCTTTATCAGAATATAATTCTTGGTTCTCTTCTGGACCCTCAAATCTATTAATTTTATTTATATATTCATTCATTTACCAATATCACACAGTCTTGACTACTGTAGTTTTGAGTAAATTTTGAAGTAGGGTTGTATCAGTGTTTTCAGCCTCACTTTTCTCCTTCAAGATTGTGCTGATTATTAGGTGTCTTTTTCCTCCATATAAATTTCCAAGTCAGTTTGTCATTATCACAATATAATTTGCTGGGATTTTCACTAAAATTGCATGAAGATCAAATTGAGAAGAACTGACATCTTAATAACAGTCTTCTCATCTATAAACATAATACCATAAACTATATGATCATATCCCCATTCATTTAGTTTCCTTTATTTTTTAACAAAGTTTTATATGTTTCTTTTTATAGCTATATATATATTTATATTTGGACATGATATTGCAAATGATACTTTTTTCCAGATAGAAAAGATAACTTATTGCTAACACATTATTATTAATACTTTAGTCTTGGAGGAGCACACCTAGTGATGCTTAGGTGCTATTCCTAGCTTTATGCTCAGGAATGACTCCTCATGATTCTGGGAAACCATTTGTAATGGGAAGCATTTGAACTAGGGTCGGTGAAGGCAAGAGGCTTAACCCCTGTACTTGTACCTTACTGACTTTATTTGTTTTCTACTTTCAATTATACCTTTTAAAATTGATGATATATCCAAAATATGATCGACTTCTTGTTCACTGAATCTTTGCTATCATTCCTTTTTAGTCCCAGGAGGTATTTGGGCATTTGATTTGTTTGTTTTGATTCTTTCAAATTTTCTGTGAAGATTATTATGTCATCTGGGAATTAAGAGAATTTGTTCTTTCTTCCAATATATTTATACCTATTACTTTCTTTTCTTTCCTTGTTGATATACTAATACTTCCAATACTGTAGAAAGTGTACTACAAAATCACTCAAGATAATTTATTTTTATTTTTTGAACATTTTTATTAAGTTATTTCATTTAAATTTTTACATATATTTAAAAATTAACATGTCGTGTTTTGCAAAATACACTTCAGAATTTTTATATAAAATTTTATTTAATTTATAGATGATCTGTTAGACAATGGGATATATTAATATTTTGTCTTTACATATATCAATGTTATATTTCTCCGGTACTTCAGATAATTTGAATGTTTTATAATGCAGTTTTAAAGATTTTGCTAATGGGTTTTAACATATTTTTATATTTGTGAATAGGTAATTCAAATATTTGTTATTTTCAGAAACTTTGTAGCAAATAATTTAAGATGTAATAACTTTAAAACATATTTTATTTTATATTATTTAAACTACTACTACAACTGTGTTATAATTTTGTTTTTTCTTATTGTCATAAAATTTATATGTGATGACATGCATAGATATAGTTACATATATAAAAATTGAGAGAGGTGGTAAGAGAAGGCAGTTTTCAGTATGATCATTAAATAGATGTATTTTATCTTTATAATTAAACATTTTATTGTTATTTGGATACAGTTTTGAATAGATAATATTCTTGTCTCATTTATGAGTCTAATAGCAATAATTCTAATGTAAGTATGAAAGAATTTTGCTATAAATTTCTGTTTAATGTTATAAAATTAACCTTGTTCTTTCAGCATACTTCTCCCATCCTGGGAGGATCCTCCCAACACCCTTTATTTGGTGCTCCCTTCTCTATCTGAGCTCCCTTTTCCCCTAGCATGTGTGGCTGGCCTCCAAGCCATGGAGCAAAATTCCTGGTACTAATCTTGGCCACTCTTGGGTGTTAGTCTCCTATTTTGTTACTTTATGTTCTCCAGATAAATGCAATCTTTCTATGTCTATCCCTCTCTTTCTGACTCAAATAAATAAATAAATAAATAAAGTCTTGGTGGAATTACAAATTACAAATATAGACAATATAAAATAAATAAATAAAATTAACCTTGTTCACTTCTCTTCCTAGACTAAAAGAAATAGGAGTTGAAATCTGTCAAATTTTCTACATTTTCCAGCTCTGTTTTCTGTTTCTTATTATTATATATTAAGTTATTATATTTGAGACAATAAAACTAAACTCATGGCAGCTTGGCTTATTACTGTTAAAATGGGATTAAATTATTTTTATATAGCTACTTTTTCAGCCTTATATGTTCATTAAAGTTTTTGGTTTAACTTATGTTAAAGGAGTAGAGGACATTTTAAATTTTTTATATAGTCCAGAAATTTTACATAAGGTTACAACTATTTTAAGCATTATTTTATGTTACTGGAGTAATAGCACAGTGGGTAGGGCTTTGCACACGGCCTACCGGGCTGACCCAAGTTCAATTCCTCTGCACCTCTCGGAGAGCATAGCAAGCTACTGAAAGTATCTCGCTTGCACGGCAAAAGCCTAGCAAGCTCCCATTCGATATGCCAAACACAGTAACAAGTCTCACGACATTACTAGACCTGTTCGAGCAAATCTATGAACAATGGGGAGACAGTGACAGTTTATATAACTGAACTATAAAATTTCTGAGTTTTATGATTTTCAGGACAAAGGACAAAGTGAAAAACAAAATTCTTTCATCATATTTTGACTACATTTTTGTATTTACTATTATCCTTGTACTATTTATTTTAACAGTCTCAATTTAGTCTTATAAAATGCAGTGGTAAATGTTTGGCCCTCATCTCATACTTCCCAATAATATTAGATTTTCTTGCACAAGTGTCTTTTCTATATTTAATAGAGAGTCCTCATAATCACTTGTTACCAGAGTGATTTTATTTTTTTCTATTAAAATAGTACTTTTCTTCTAGGTTACTATTTTATGACTACTTGAGAACTCATTTATATATTTTATGTCTTTTTTTAATAAAGAATTTAAGAATTTTGCCTTTTTATATACTGAATATCTCAAATATATCTTGACAGTTGTTAAGTGTGTGATTAATATGTTTATTAATATAATATAGTTGCAAGTATTCAAAAGTTCCACATGCCATAAGTACATTAAGCAAGAAGTTAATCTTACATCTCTTTGATACTTTATATCAGAGACCAATGCTATAGTTCTCTGACTCTAAAAAATGGAAGACATATTAAATCTGCTTAATCAATGTAACTATTCTGTGATAATTATATAAGAAATTGGAAACAACATCTAAGTCCTATTGCATATAACAGAAACTTTACTTTTAACAAAATGCATCCTCAGAATTTAGTGTAATTTATAAAAAAAAAAATTCAGAATTTTTCTTCCCATGTTTTTAGAACACAATAAGTACCCTTAAAATACTAGGTAGATTAAAATAACAATTTTTTTTCAGGCTGGACAGCAGCGGTGGTGGGAACAGGAGATTAAAATTAATGGGAATATCCAAAAAGGAGAGTTAATTACATATAACTTGACTGAGCTAATTAAACCAGAGGCCTATGAAGTGCGATTAACTCCTCTCACCAAATTTGGCGAAGGTGATTCAACAATTCGTGTCATTAAATATAGTGGTAAGTAACCTTTTATTTAAAAGTATTCTATCATGTGGGCCAGACAATTGGTAGAAGGTTATGGTGCTTTCTTTGCATATTTCTCCAGCTTCAAGCCTGGAGACCACATATGGTTCCTAAGCACTGTCGGGAGTGATCCATGAACAGAGAACCAGAAGAAAGTCCTGAGCACCTCCACTTGTGGCCCTCTAAAACCAAAATATAGAAGTACAAATTTGCACATTAAACTACCTAGAGTATGCAGGTTACATCTATAAAATTTAGAAACAAATCAAAATTTTGAATTTTTACTTTTTGAGTTAGAAGTAATATAATTTAAAAAACCTAGGTGGAGAAATAGTACAGTAAGGAAGACACTTGCCTTGCTTGCAGCTGACCAAAGTTCTATCCCTGCCAACCATATATGGTCATCTGCATCTGCCAGGAGTCATGCCTGAGCACAGTACCAGGAGTTAGAACTGAATATCACCAGGTATGCCCCCAAAACATAACAAAAGTTTAGAAATCCAACCTAATAAACTTAATTATTGGCATAAGACTGTGGCTAAAGCATTTATATGTGAACATCCTTTATGTATGTGTATACATTTTTTTATATCTGTCATGCTTTAATGATGACTTGTATGGATGAGGGGCCAAGTTTGTTATCTGGCCAGGGATACCTGGACCAGTCCAGCAGTTCTGGGGCCTTCCAGGGCTGCATCCAGCAATGCTTAGTGGACCATATGGCCCCAGGAATCAAACTTGGATTAACATGCATGATAGTCATTCAATATATCTCTCAGATTCTGTAATGTTTTTAGAGAGATTTTTTTAATCTTCATAAATTCAGTACTTCTTTGTTTGTAATTTTTGTTTGTTTATTTTGGGACCACTCCTAATGGTGTTTGGAGTTGCTGGGGAAATTACAGGGCCAGACCTTAGACTGGGATTCACCACATGCAAGGCAAAGCATCTCAATTCTGAACTATTTATCTGGCCTCAAATTCAGTGGTTCTTTTTGAAACAGTATTGTTGTTAAGAAAAGCTGGTTCAATCTGATGTCTAGCTACCTGCATAGATGGTGTAATGGCTTTCCCAAAGTCAATCTTGGGAAAGAATGGTGTAGGAAATAGACAAAAGCAAGAAAGAGTAGTGGGCTGGTGAGGAGGATTTTAGTCAAGCAAGTTCCTGATGTTGTCAGTAGTTTGATAAAATTATGGGGCCATTCCAGTCTGTTTCTTATAAAAGTTAAGAGAAACAATTTTATTATACAGCTATGACATCATCAGGGATAAGACATTTTTTCCCACTTATTTGTGGTTGGTTGGCTCCTACACCAACACTAAATACTGTTTATAGAAAGATTTCTTAACATTAGGGAGGAGGTGAAAAGAAGGGGTGAGAGAAAGTATAAATATCCTGTAGAGAAGTTTCTACTGCCTGTTCTCTTACATTATTTATTTTCTCATTTAAGTGGAACTACAATATATTCCATTTTTATGTTATTTATCTCATAACTTGCATTGGGGAATGCATAGTTAGAAAAACACCAAAATAATGGAAATAGTCATTTGTATGTGAAAATTGTAAAAATAATTTAGAAACTAACTTTGTTAAGACTGTCCTCAGTGTAATAATATAATGGCTATGTGTGTTTTGTGCATATGTATGCTTTTTGTGGGGGGTAGCAATTACGTGTGAACATTCTTTATGCATGTGTACAAATTTTTAGTATATCATACTTTACTAATGTCTAAATTAATCTGAAGTGTTCAATGGTTTGGAATTATCAAGAATAGACAAAATTCTGCTGGTTATTTATACTGCCAATTGTAATTGGGAGACTACTGTAATACTTTTATTCATACAAAATGGAATTTTCTCTCAGTGTGAAGTGTCTTATAGTTCACACAGGTAAAAGTTTATTTCTTTTTTTGATATATCTTTGTTGTATCCATAAAATATTGAGTATAAATTTCTCTTCAGGCAGAAATCTATTGGCACTTTTGTTGAAAATATTATAGTTTCTTGATATAAGTATTTCTTTTGAGACATTAAAAAGTCAAATTTGTTACCCATCTTATTTTCACTTAGAAGTAGATACTAGGAAGCAAAAGAAAACAACTAAAATATAATCCCTGCTAGATATTCTCTCATAATTACATAGCTAATTTATAAATTACTCATATTGTAAATCTTTATTTTAGTTTCTGAGTTTTGTTTAGTATTCATTAATAAATAAAATATCAGTAACTTCATTCTTATAAAATGATCAGATCTCAAATGCTGTTTAGCTTTGTTCCTTTGGGTACTTACAAGGTTGCTGTTGATGAGCTCCAAAGAAGTTTATATTCATTCCTCTAGCACAAAAGTAGATTGTAGATATAATTCTCCATGGCCACAGTAGGGAATATGATTAAGTTTTGGTAAGGAACTCTAAAGCACCAATTCAAGTTTTATTTATAAAGTATATTCAAGTCATTCTAACACTGTTTTTCACTTTCCTTGTAGCTCCTGTTAATCCACATTTGAGTAAGTATATTTTTCACTATATTTTTACAATTAAATGAAATGGAGTATGCACAGAAACCAATTATCTGATAACTTAATCTTATTAGTTTTACATGGAATAACTTAAAAACAGTAAATTTATAAATTTTAAATTTCAAAAGATAAGGTTATAAAATCAATTTTTAAAATATCAATAATTGTTTCCCTGAATATTAAAACCATGTCCCTCAACTTGCTTAATATGTGTCATTTGTGTTATAATCCCTCAACCTGCTTAATACATGTTACAATAACTATGGCATTTTTTCTTTTTTGGCATAACATATCAATTTTATAGCTATTATAATTTTTTTTAATTTTCATTATTTCACTTATTTATTCATAAGGTATATTCTTAGAAAATTGGAATTGAGTGGTTTAATCACAAATTATCAAAGATCAATATTCTATATGCCATACTTCAAAGAAAAAGATAATATGATTGTCATTTGTTTGGAAATATTTCACATTATATTTTGGAGGGTATATCCAGTGGTGTTCGAGAACTATCCCAGCCTCTGTCCTAAAGGGTTACTCTCATGGACCATGTGGTCACAGATATCAAACCCATGCAAAGAATGCAGTCAGCCTATTTAATGATCTCTTTGACCCCCATCACATTGAAAGTAAAAATTTATTATTTTTCCATTTGTTTGATTACTAAATTAATGAAGAGTTTTATCTCTTACATTCAAACAACATTTTCTATTACCTATACTTAGTGAAGAAAGTTTCTAATACGTTTTCTTACTTTAGTTTGGGTTTGGGTTTTGGGTTTTCAGCAACACTCAGCAATGCTTGGGGGTTACTCCTTGTTGTGCCCTCAGAAATCATCACTAGCAGTGCTTTGGGTATTGTATGGGATGTTGGGGATCAAACCTAGGTCAGTTGTATGAGAGGCAAAAGCTCCACCCACTGTACTATTGTTTGGGTCTCTTTAACGTTAATTTTCTACTCTGGCCTTTTGCTGCCTTTATAAGAGAAAATTACATAGCCTTTGTTTCTGCTGTATTTTCTACTGATCTACGTCTACTTCCTTTCTGTACATCCAAGTGAAATACAGAGTATTTAGAGATATTTATTGTTTATATATTACTTTCTTATATAGAAGTTTATTTACTCCCCACAGTATCCCTTTTATGTAGATATTGTCACCTATTTTTTGAGTTTGACTTCTCTGACAAAATTTAGCACAAATGCTTTTTGTCACAAGTTATTCCTTTTTTATTTCATTCAGTAATTTATCTTTATTTATATAGCAAACTTTTTTCCACCTGGATTCTTCAATAGATTACAAGAAACTAAGAGCAAAATTCTGTTTCTCATTCTCACATCTACCTAAGACTATCTTTATGTCTATCATTCCATATCATATTTAAAAAGTTTTTCAGTAGCCACTTATTAAAAGAACAAAATCATGAAAGTTTCAAGATTAATTAATCACATGAATCATTTTCCCCTGAATTTATTCCAGGCTACTGTTGTTATTTAATTACTATGATTATAATTTCTTTGAAGGTAAGTTATGTGACTACACTTTCAGTAAAAATGTTTAAAACGAGTTGTCATGTAATCAAAGTATATAGAGGAAAAATTGGCAAATGATTTAATTCAAAGAAAATATTTGAAGAGTTTGAGAGATTTAAACTCAAACAAATGCATATATAGACATACAAAATTGGGTGTTTTGCTAACAGATTTCTTCAGCATAGTATATTACATACTGCTAATTTTAGGCATATTGAAAGCAATGTAAAGAAATATATTAGATTTTCTGCTTTTAAAATGCTTTAATTTAAATCTGGGCCAGAGTGATAGTATGACATTAGCCCCTGTGCATAGCTAACCCAGATTTGATACCTGGCATCCCATAGGGTCACTTGAACCTGCCAGGAATGATCCCTGAGCACAGAGCCAGGGGTCAATGCTAAGCACTGCCAGGTATGACCCAAAACAAAATAAACAAACAAAAAATAAAATTATTTAGTTTAACTCTACTAGCGGTACCAAAGCTGTGTTCTTTAGTTATTTTAATTTGTGTTCATTATGGTAGAAGAAGCAAGCTTTTTAAATTAAAGTTTTTTTATTAAACATCACAAAATGATTTTTCAAAATCATTATATTTGTGTTACTGATAGTCACATGTATTTTTTTCTTACTGACTGATTTTTAACTCTAGTATTAACCTCAGGTCGTAAACACCTTTAAGAAAATAGTGTTTTGATAAACAAAGGTATTTATTATAGATTCAATTTATTATGCGCTTTCAATTAAACAACCAGATATTATTCAGTAGGGCGTTTGCCTTGCACACAGCCAACATGGCCGACCCGAGTTCGATTCCTCCGCCCCTCTCGGAGAGCCCGGCAAGCTACTGAGAGTATCTCGCCCGCAAGGCAGAGCCTGGCAAGCTCCCCGTGATGTATTTGATATGCCAAACACAGTAGCAACAAAGTCTCCAGTGGAGATGTTACTGGGCCCGCTCGAGCAAAGAAAATATGTCAAACTATTAAAAAATGTGCTGCTTTTCTTTATATTTTTTCTGGGAATTTAGTTTTTCTTTACTTCAACTAAACTATTTTTATTTGAAATCATTGTCGTGGGAGAGGGCATTTGATTTAGGGTTTGTGATAAACCCAGTAGAGCATTGAGGCAGGGGATTCTCTGACATCTGTAGTTCCCTGCAACTGGGGGCCATGCAGTGCCAGAAATTAAACTCAGGACTCCTTCATGCAAATCTAGTAATCCACCCCAATGAGCTCCAAAGTCCCCTGAGATCTTAAGTATTATATTTTTAATTTTTTACACTTGTAACCCTATAATCATTCAACCAAAATCTCTCCGTATTTTTCTGATTCTCTTGTCCCTGCCAGTTACCATTTAATTATCTGCTTCTCAGTTTGATTGTTTTGGTTTCCACATCAAGATACAACATTTGTCCTTCTGTATCTGGTTTAACTTATTTGACATAATAAAGCAGGTTCATCTATGTTTTCTCAAATAGCCTGGAAGATTTTAAAAAAATCTTGTTGCCTGTGTATTCAGCCTTTTCATTATTTATTTATCATCCAGCACTTTTGTTTATTGCTTCTACTTCTTGACTTGTGAATAATGCTGAAATGTAATAGGTATTTTGATGACACTTTAAGATTGATATTTTATTTCATTGTTCTTAATCATAATTATTTTGCCAATATGAATTTTCTGTGGTTTCCTAGCTAAATGTTCACTGTCACTGTCACTGTCCTCCCGTTGTTCATCGATTTGCTCGAGTGGGCCTAGTAACGTCTCCATCATGAGACTTCTTGTTACTGTGTTTGGCATATCGAATACATCACAGGCGGCTTGCCAGGCTCTGCTGTGCGGGCGAGATACTCTCGGTAGCTTGCCGGGCTCTCCGAGAGGGGTGGAGGAATCGAACTCGGGTCGGCCATGTTGGCTGCATGCAAGGCAAACGCCCTACCGCTGTGCTATCACTCCAGCTAAATGTTAGGATTTCAAAATTATATTTTTATGAAATATATCATCTATATTGTCATAGAGATTACATTCACTCTTTAGATCTCTTGGACTATAGGAATATTTCAATATTATTTATCTCTACTACTGAGTATGGAGTATCTTTCCATTTAATTGTATGTACTACAATTTCTTCTACAAATGGTGTAAAATTTTAAATATATGTCTTTAATTTTTTCTGGGTTGAATCTATCCCAAAGTATTTTATTATTTTTTATGCTATTGCAAATGGGCTTTAATTTTTCATTTTAACTTAAATGGATACAATTTTTCTGTAATCATAATCTTGTACACTTGTCATTGATCTGGTGCTAGTACTACAATTTTTATTATTATTGCATGATGTTTTAATTTTCAACACAAAAGTACTGCAAATATTTTATTAATTTAGTTAATATTGTTTCAATTAAAATTTTTTAACAGGAGAATTTCATTGTGGATTTGAAGATGGTAACATTTGCTTATTCACCCAAGATGATACAGATAATTTTGATTGGACAAAGCAAAGTACTGCAACAAGAAATACAAAATATACCCCAAATACAGGACCTAATGCTGATCGTAGTGGCTCCAAAGAAGGTATGAATATGAAATAATGTTAAAAATATTTACTCTCTAATCTTGAATATTTAGGAATTACATTAATAAAAATTTTACAATAATTAACTATAGAATTTTATTTTATTTTATTTTTGCTTTTTGGCTCAAACCTGGCGATGAACATGGATTACTCATGGCTCTGCTCTCAGGAATTACTCATAGCGGTGCTCAGGGACCATAAGGGTTGCTGGGAATCGAACCCGGGTTGGCCACGTGTCAGGCAAACACCCTACCTACTGTACTATAGCTCCAGCCCTATTAACTATAGGTTTGAAGTTTAAAGAATAAACCATTAAATTTTTATTGCGAAACATCAATAATTTAGATATTTGTTGACTAGCTGTCTCTGAAAACTCACACATATATACATAAATTGTAAATTAGGTCTTTTTTTTAGTTTCAAGTCTAAAATTCCAATTTTGTCTTGTTTATATATTTTAAAGAATATTATATTTAATTATAGAAGTGATTTATTCTTTCTTTTTCTGTTTTTTGAGCCATACATTCAGTGGTACTCAGGTATTCTGAGCTTATTCATTGCTCTGTGCTCAGGGATCACTCCTGTTGATGCATGGGGGACCATTTGGAGTGTTGAGATTCAAACCTGGGGATGGCCATATGTCCCACTGTACTATCACTCTGGCCTAAATAGTTAATTCTTCATATTTTTATATATGAAGATTTTATGAAGAACATGCAGATCTTCTTTACTCGGATGTGGTTTTGTTTTGTTTTGTTTTGTTGTTGTCCTGGCTTCCTAAACAGTACCTGGGACCCCTCCTGGCAAGTTCTCCAGGATACAGTACCACTGGGGTCCGCCATGCCAAGAGTTATCCTGGCCATGTAGGCAGTGCTTGGAGGGTCTCCAGTATCATGTTCAGCAGTGCCTGTAGGCCTCCATGGCTGCACCCAGTTATATTTTGAGGGTCATATGGAGTCGTGGGATTAAACTGGGGTTAGCTGCATACAAGGCAAGGGACCGAAGTACTGTACTAACTCTCCAGCCCCATATTCTTACTTTGCGTGAAAACTAAAACCTAACAATTCCGAATTTCAAGTTACCAAATTAAAATATATTTAAATATTTTATTTTTCTTTTTAAAGGTTTTTATATGTACATTGAGACATCGAGACCCAGATTGGAAGGTGAAAAAGCTCGACTTCTCAGTCCTGTTTTCAGCATAGCTCCCAAAAACCCTTATGGACCCACAAACACTGCATATTGTTTCAGCTTCTTTTATCACATGTATGGACAACATATAGGTGAGATGGCAAGAACTGCTCGTTTATTCTAAAGTAAATCCTAACTAAAAAGAAAAAGGTTCACAAGCACACTAATTAAGTTAAAATTTAGTCAGAAATTGTATTGACTTTAAATTACTTATCTGCACATTGCAATATAAGATATTAAACATATTTCACCATCATGTTCAAACTTTAAATTAGAACTTGATATTTTGGAACATTAGATGGCCTCTATAGAATATCATTTCTGAATACCATTTGTGGTGTTTTCCTTATCTGCTTTTTATCTAAGAAAATGTATTTAAATAATTAGTACATGTATATTAATGGTAAGAGAAATACTCATAATTGAGAGACATGTACATTTAGCACCATATATATAAGGAATATGTATGATTTTCCCTGTTTACAAAATATCTCTAACATATCAATTAGAAATAGAAACATCTAAGGTCCTAGAAAGAACACAAAATTCTGAAGTTTTAAATATGTTGAGTTTCAGATCGTGGACAAGGGATTATGGATGCAAATCGAACTAAACTAAAAGCGAGTACTTTAGGAGTAAGTAAAACATTTTCTCTAAGCACAAGAAAGGGTCTTTTTTACTTTTTTCCTTTGTCTTTTTTTTTAATTGAATCACCCTGTGCTACAGTTACAAAATTTCCATGTCTGAGTTTCAGTGACACAATGATTGAACACCCATTCCTCCACCAGTATATATTTTGCACCACCAATGTCTCCAGTATCCCCCTGCCTCTATTGCAGACAATTGCCCTCTTACTTTCTCTCTCTTTCTACTTATGGGTATTATGGTTTGCAATACAGATTAAAGATAATGAGAGGCCATCATGCTTGGTAGTTTATCTATTTTCAGCACATATCTCCCAACCAAAGCAATCCCTCCAACCATCATTGACTTAGTCATCCCTCCTGTATCCCAGCTGCCTTCTCCACCTGTTCATAAGGCAGGCTTCCAACCATGGAGTAATCTTCCTTGCCCTGGTCTCTAGTGCTATTGGGTGTTAGTCTTACATTATGATAGTTTACATTCCACAAATGACAGCAGTTATTCTATGTCTACCCTGCTTTTTTTTGAACATTTCACTTAGCACAGATATTCTTCATGACCATCCACTTATAAGCAAATTTCATGACTTCATCCTTCCTAACAGCAGCATAGTATTCCATGGTGTGGATGTGCCATAGTTTCTTTATCCATTCATCTATTCTCAGGCAAAAAGGTTGTTTCCAGATTCTGACTAGTGTGAATGTGCATTGCAATGAATGTAGGAGTGCATATGGTGTTTCTGCTATATGTTTTGGGCCCCCAGGGCATAATCCCAGGAGTGGTATTTCTGGGCCAAATGGGAGCTATATTTCTAGTTTTTTGAGGAATGTCCATATTGCTTTCCAAAATGGCTGAACCAATCAGCATTCTCACCAACACTGAAGGTTCCCACCAACTCTCCACAACTGTTCCTGGTTTGATATGTGCCAGTCTCTGTGGTGTGAGATGATATCTCGTTGTTGTTTTGATCTGCATATCTCTGATAATTATTGATGAAGAACTTTTTTATGTGTCTTTTGGCCATTTGAATTTCTTCTCTGAGAAAGTTTCTGTTCATTTCATCACCTCATTTTCTGATGGAATTGGATGTTTTCTTTTTCTAGAGTTCAACCTGTGCCCTGTATATCCTTGATAATAACCCCTTATCTAAAGGGTCACTTAATCACTTAATCACTTAACTTCCCGTTAGTCGTCGATTTGCTCGAGCGGGCGCCAGTAACGTCTCCATTTGTCCCTGTCGCGTGCTAGTGTAGCCCAATGGCATCTCTTCGCTCCGGGAACATGGAGGGCCTCAAACCGATCGTTCATGACCTTGACAAAGAAGTCTGACCATCTGGTAGGTGGGCGGCCACGCGGTCTCTTGACATCCCGTGGAATCCAATCAGTAACAGCTCTAGTCCAACGGTCATCTTTAAATCTCATTACGTGACCAGCCCATCTGATTTTCGACACCTTGGCAAATGAGACAGCGTCCCTGATCCTTGATCGTCGACGGATGTCAGAACTCCGGATTCGTTCTCTCATTTGAGTGAAACGTGATATTCCAAGCATAGCTCTTTCTATTCTTCTTTGGGAGACCTGAATGGCGTTCTCATCTTGTTTGCGTAGGGCCCAGGTCTCTGAGGCATATGTTAATGCAGGAAGAACAGTGGAATCAAAGAGATGTGCCCGGAGCCGGAGGTTCTTCGTCCTCTTAGCTATTGCTTCGACGTTCTTGAAGGCGTTCCAAGCCGCTCTCTTCCTCCTGCGCAGCTCGGGTGCCAGGTCATTTGTCATGTTGACCTCTCGACCTAGGTACACATAGCTGTTGCATTCGGAGATGGTCGTTCCATTGAGAGGATGTGAGGGCGATCTGGCTGCGACATCTGTCACCCCATTGATCGCCAGGGTTGATTCGGCTGATCTGGCTGGCTAGGCGGGTGTCCCCTTCCTCCCTCACCGCTCCATGTGCGTCCCTCCCGAAGCTGCGCGCTCGGTCGAAGAGGACGGCCTTCCCCGATAGAGACGGACCGGTCTTCGGTCGAGGGTATACGAGTAGCTGCGCTCCCCTGCTAGAACCTCCAAACAAGCTCAAGGTCCATCTAAAGGGTATTCAGTGAATATCATTTCCCATTCCATAGGATGTCTTTGTATCCTGGTCATGTTTTCTTTTGAGGTGCAGAAGCTTCTTGGTTTAAGATAGTCCCATTTGTTTATCTCTGATTCCACTTGCTTGCTCAGTGGCATTTCATCTTTGAAGATACCTTTAGCTTCAATGTCTTGGAGCACTTTGCCGACTTTCTCTTTAATGTACCTTATAGGTTCTGGTCTGACGTTGAAATCTTTAATCCATTTTGATCTGACTTTTGTGCATCATGTGTTAGGTAGAGGTCTGAGCCCACTTATTTTTTCATGTAGCTTTCCAGTTTTACCAGCATCATTTTTTAAAGAAGCTTTCCTTGCTCCATTTTATATTACTTGCTCCTTTATCAAAGATTAGATGATCACATACTTGAGGATGTGTGCCAGGATATTCAACCCTATTTCATTGGTCTGCATATTTTTGTTCCAATACCATGTTTTAATTATTACCGCTCTGTAGTACAGTTTGAGGTTGGAGAATATGATGCCTTCCATCTTTTTTTCCCAGAGAATTCATTGATATATCCTTGGGGACTTGTTGTTCCATATGAACAACAGGAGTGTTTGATCAATTTCTTTGAAGAATGCCATGGTTATCATTATAGGGATCTCATTGAATCTCTATAATGCTTTGGGAAGTATTGCCATTTTGACACAGTGGAGTTAATTCTCCCAATCCATGAGCAAGGGATGTGTTTCCATTTCCCTGAGTCCTCTTTTATTTCTTGAAGTAGCATTTTAGAATTTTCTTTGTAAAGGTCCTTTATCTGCTTAATTAAACTGATTCCAATGTACTTGATTTTCTGAGCATGATTTTGAGTGGTATTTTATTTTTCATATCACTTTCTTCTCATTAGTTTCATATAGGAAAGCCACAGACTTTTGGGTATTGACTTTATAGCCTATGACTTTACTATACAAGTCTATTTTTTCTAGGAACTATTTGATTTAGATTCTCTAAGTGTTGTATTATGCCATCTGCAATTAATAAGAACTTTATTTCTTCTTTTTCTATCTTGATGTCCTTATTATCTTTTTCTTGCCTAGCTGCTATGACAAATACTTCCAGTACTATATTGAATAGGAGTGGCAAGAGTGGGCATCCTTGTCTTGTCCCTGCTCTTAGGGGGATGGCTTTTAGTTTTTCCTCATTGAGCATAATGCTTGCCATGGGCTTGTGGTAGACGACTTTGACTATATTGAGCAAAGTTCCATCAATTCCCATTTTGGTGAGAATTTTCATCATAAATGGGTGCTGAATCTTGTCAAATGCTTTCTCTGCATTTATTGATATGATCATGTGATATTTATCTTTTCTCTTATTGATATGATAGATTATGTTGATTGACTTTTGAATGTTAAACTATGAAAAGGGTATTTTTTTTCAGTAGAGATGAGCTTGAGAAGATAAAATACTGGTAATGAGGAAACAAAAGATAAGAGGTAGTATGAAGGTGTCTTTATTAACTTAATAAAATAATAATATACAAATATTTATACAAATGAGTAAAGGGACACATAATATAAATGAGTTACTACTGCAGTATTTAAATATGTATCCTTGATGAGTTTATTAAAATGTGGTAAAAATAAACTAACTGTCCATTTCCTACAGTGAGGAAAACTGAAAGTGAGATTGCTTCATGAATTTTAAGCAACTAGTAATGCAATGATTCAAAATCACAGCCAGCATTATTAGTTAGTTTTCTTCACAGTGGATCAATAGGTAACAAGATTGGAAGGATTACCCTAATATAGTAAAAAGTAACCCCAACTTGAAGTAAAGAAGAACTTGAAGTTGAAAGAGCATATCTCTGTGTTGTGTATTCAGTCTGTAATATTTCATAGAAATCACTTAAAATCTATATTTTCGCATGAGTAAAGTAGGAATAGGGATTTCTATTTAAAAGTTTTGCACTTCAATAATCTTTAACTACTTTGACTATCAAATCATCTTTTTGGTGGAATTTGACACACCCGAAGTACTCAAGGATTACTCCTGGCTCTCTGCTCAGGGATCTCTCCTGGTGGGACTAACGGGGCCATTTGTGGTCAGAGGAATCAAGCAGGTTTGCTGCATGAGAGAAAAAGTGCCTTCCTCCCTGTACTATAACTCTCATCTTCCTACAATATTTGTGTATGTGTTTGGGGCGATGGGGTATGTATTTTATTTTATTCTCTTTAGTTTTCTTCTCTCTTTTTTTTTTAAAGAACTACAATATTAATCAGGTATTCATCATGAACCAGGACTCTGTTTTTAATGCTTCTTGAATGTTTTTGATCTATACAACACTTACTTACTTACTTAACTTCCCATTAGTCGTCGAGTTGCTTGAGCGGGCGCCAGTAACGTCTCCATTTGTCCCTGTCACGTGCTAGTGTAGCCCAATGGCATCTGTTCGCTCTGGGAACATGAAGAACCTCAAACACATCGTTCATGATCTTGATGAAGAGGTCTGACCATCTGGTAGGTGGGCTGCCACGCGGTCTTTTGACATCCCGTGGAGTCCAGTCGGTAAAAGCTCTAGTCCAGCGGTTGTCTTTAAATCTCATTACGTGACCAGCCCATCTGATTTTTGACACCTTGGCAAACGAGACAGCGTCCCTAATTCTTGATCGTCGATGGATGTCAGAACTCCAGATACTTTCTCTCATTTGAGTGAAACGTGATATTCCAAGCATAGCTCTTCTTTGGGAGACCTGAATAGCGTTCTCATCCTGTTTGCATAGGGCCCAGGTCTCTGAGGCATATGTTAATGCAGGAAGAATAGTGGAATCAAAGAGATGTGCCTGGAGTCAGAGGTTCTTCATCCTCTTAGCTATTTCTTCGACATTCTTGAAGGCGTTCCAAGCCGCTCTCTTCCTCCTGCGCAGCTCGGATGCCAGGTCATTGGTCATGTTGACTTCTCGACCTAGGTACACATAGCTGTTGCATTCGGAGATGGTCGTTCTGTTGAGAGCGAATGGGGCATCAGGAATGAGGCTGTTTCTTATAAACATTGTCTTCGTAAGATTCAGTTGTATTCCTACCTTTCCACACTCACGATCAAAGTTGGCCAGCTTTTGTGCCACTCGGCTGATGTTTGGTGTTATTAAAACAATGTCATCAGCAAAGCGGAGGTGGTGTAGTTGCTGACCATCTATCTTCACTCCCATTCCTTCCCATTCCAGTCATCGCATGATGTTCTCGAGGGTGGCACTGAAGAGTTTCGGTGAAATGGTATCACCCTGCCGCACCCCTCTCTTGACATCAACGATCACTTCTTTGTAGAATGGTGAGATCCTGGTAGTGAATCCGCAATACAGCTCATGGAGGATCCTGATGTATTGGGCTTGAATGCCCTGATTGGCTAGGGCTTCAATGACTGCTTCCGTCTCAACAGAATCAAAGGCCTTCTCTAAATCAATGAACGTTAAACAGAGCGACATCTTGAACTCCCAAGAAACCTCAATGAGCTTGGTTATCGTGTGGATATGGTCGATGGTGCTGAATCCTTTGTGGAACCCGGCTTGCTCGCATGGTTGTACTTCATCTAGTGTTCTGCCAATCCTATTTAGGATTACTTGAGTGAACAACTTGTAGATGACAGACAATAGGCAGATCGGGTGATAGTTGACAATGTCATGGATGTCTCCCTTCTTGAACAGTAGTACGGTCCTGCTGGTTTTCCATTGGGATGGAAACTTGCATTCACACAGGTAGCATGTGAAGAGCCGAGCCAGCGTATTGATGAGTACTGATGGCAGGTTCTTCAGGTGTTCAGGTCTGACCTTGTCTGGGCCAGGTGCTGTTCGTTTCTTTACTGACGAAATGGCGTGTCGGATTTTGGAAGGGAGAACGTTGGGAACGACATATCCATCCTGTGGAATTTGGTATGTCAGCAAGTGGACATGGCTATCGAAGAGATTTGAGTAGACATCATGGATAATCTTCTCCATTGCCCTTCTGGAGGCTGTGATGGATCCATCAGGACGTCAGAGTGCAGTCATCTTGGTCTTATAGTTGGCAAAGGACAGGCAGGCGTTACTAATACTTTTCCCGGCTTCTGCCACATCTACCAGCACTTCTGCTCTTCTCTCTTTGAGGTCTTCCTTGATAGCATCTCTGCACTACTTTGCGAGCTCGGACATTAGCTTGCGGTTGCCTGAGGCATGCGCCAAACCACGCTGGCAAATAAGCTCAAGAGTTTTCGAAGACAGGCATTTTTTTTGTGGCTATCTCTCTCTTGGCAGTCCTCACACATTCATGGAGGTGCTGAACCAGTCGATCGTATTCCTCGTCAATGCTGTCAACAATGGCATCTTTCCATGTTGCTGCAATAGTGCCAAAGAGCTCCCAGTTGGTGGTCGTTCTGGGAGTTCTCTTTTTAAACTTTGCAGCCCTTTCTCCCCGCTCTGTGAAGTAGAATTTTGCACGAAGGAGACGGTGGTCTGATCCCATTCGGAATTTTGGGACAACAGCGACATCGGTCAGGCAAAACCATCAATTGAATATGATGTGATTTATTTCGTGGAATCGTCCACCGGGAGACTCCCATGTCCAACGTTTAGATTCTGCCTTCTGGAACTGTGAGTTACCATGGATGGTCTTGGTCGACATGATGAACTCAGACCGTCTCTCACCCTGTTTGTTCCATTCTAGGCCATGGGTCCCGATGTGAAGTTCTTCAGCTGATCTTCTCGGTCCTATCTTGGCATTAAAATCACCCACAATGATCTTGTAGAAGGTGTGGTCTTCTTAATAGAACTTTTCCAGCTCCATGTAGAACTTCTCGATTTCTCTTTCATCATAATGAGATGTTGGTGCATAGACAACGAAGATAGAAACTGCCAGCAGTGAGCCACATCTATTCAAATGTAAACGTCCGATTTGGGTTGTTAGGCATTCGAATGAATCAATGCTCTTGGCCAAGTTTGTGTTGACAAGGACAACGACGCCTCCGACACCTCTTTTATCACATGTTCCGAGGAACAGTTCTTCTCCAGTGTCGAAAACGGCATGGTGAGATTTGTGCCTTCTTGTCTCGGTCAGACCAATGATGTTGTACTTGATCATTCGCACTTGTACCATCAGGTCCTTGATGGATGCATCTGATGCTAGTGTACATGCATTGGAATTACAGATGATCATTTTTGTCTTCCTTTGTTGTGGCTGCTTAGTTCGGCCTTGAGATTTTATCGGCCTCTCCTTTCTCATCCTTCTCAGTGCTGCCATGTCGGTGAAGCCTTCAGGGTCAGGTGAATGAGACCAGTTGTAGTTACTGGTTTTGGCATATCGAATACACAGCGGATAGCTTGCCAGGCTCTTCTGTGCGGGCGGAATACTCTCGGTAGCTTGCCAGTCTTTCCGAGAGGGATAGAGGCTTTTGGGGCAACCTCTAATAGCCCTCGTAGGTGTTGCCATATTTGATCCCTATCAAATATGGTACGGCAATTCCGGAAGATAGGTATTTAGTGTCTTATGATGTGTCACACGGCTGCGAAGCCGTGAAGTATGGCGGCGGCTGGGTAGTGGAGGTAGTGTCGGTAGTGGAGGTCTGCCAGTGGGGTATTTATCTGGTCCCGGTAGGGGTAGGGTGGGTCTTCTGTGCGCAATCTGATCCCTGGGTCTCAGGGCGGGGTAGGGTGGGGCTCCTGATTAGAATCCCTTTGTCACCTGTGGTTGGTGGGAGCAAGCAGAGAATATCTGTCCCTGGGTCCGTTGAGCCTGGAGTCCAAGGTCTCAGAGAGTTCCGCTTATCTTGTTCTGTGGATCTTCAGTCGTGGTGTGCGTCTTAGCCAGAGCTGCCACGTGGGTCCAGAAAGCGTCCTGGAGTGTGGCGGCGGCTGTGGATGGTGGGAGCAAACAGAGAATCTCTGTCCCTGGGTCCGTTGAGCCTGGAGTCCAAGGTCTCAGAGAGTTCCACTTATCTTGTAATCCAAGGTCTCAGAGAGTTCCACTTATCTTGTAATCATAAAGATCATTATTCTGTTTCTTGAATGAAAAATTTTTAAATGTTTATTTATTGATTTTTAATTTGTTGTCCAAACTCAGCTGTAATCAGGTCTTACTCTTGGCTCTGTGCTCGAGAGAACATTTGTGGTGTCAGCCACCAAACCTGGATCAGTTGCAACAAGGCAAGCCCTACCTACTATACTCTCAGTTTCTGAAAAAAAAAAAAAAATTAGCCAACACATCCAAAATATCATAAGTGAAAAGTAGCGTATCCATGATACCAACCTGGGATGCTAGATAGAGTTCACTTCTTCCAATCTGCAGGAAACTTGATTTTCAGGAAAACTTAGGTAGTTTTATACTTAGAAGACTAATTATAAATTTTGTGTATCAATATGCATGATGAAATCTTTGAATTGGGAAAATAACCTTACATGAGTAGGAAAAATTACAGAAGCATTAAATGTACACTAGAAAATCTATGAGAGCTGTAGGAGAGTAAGCCTGATCTCAATAGTTTGTCACACAATATTTAAATTACTTCAATATATCACTGAATGACTGTCATCTTGTTGTTCTTCTATTTACTCGAGCAGGAGCCAGTAATGCCTCCATTCGTCCCAGCCCTGAGATTTTAGCAGCCTCTTCTTACTCCTATTCCCCAATACTGCCATATTGGAGGCTCTTTCAGGGTCAGGGGAATGAGACCTGTTTTTGTTACTGTTTTTGATGTATTAAATAAGCCACAGGGAACTTGCCAGACTTTACCATGCGAACAAGATACTCTCAGTAGCTTGTCAGGCTCTCTAAGATATATATAATGGTCGAGGAATATGTACCTCATATGTGAGGCTCGGCCTGAGCATGTGCAAAGAGGCCTGGAGCGTGATAGCAGTTGGGTAGTGGAGGTCGCCTGCCAGCTGGATCCCTTGGGGTGAGTAGGACTCTCACCCACCCCCCCTCTGGGGTACCCCGAGGTGAAAACTGCCTGGCGCAGATATATATATATATATATATATACACATATATATACCCATATATATATACATATATATAATATATACCTTTTTTTGCTATTTTTTGGGGGTTTCACACCCGGGGTTGCACAAGGGTTACTCCTGCCTCTGCACTCAGGAATTACTCCTGGCGGTGATTGTAGGACCATATGGGATGCTGGGAATTGAACCCGGGTTGGCCCTATGCAAAGCAAATGCCCTACCCCCTGTGCTATAGCTCCAGCACCAATACATGCCTTTATGATAAATCTAATTATCTTTTAACTCACATTCAAATTTCCTACATATTTTATGCGAATCCAAGATAATTTTAGTATATATTTTATTTTATCACTATGATTGTTATACTTTTTGTCAATGAACATTCAGTTTATTTTCTGCAAGATGACATTTTTCTATTTTCCCCAATGTTCTTACCCAGTTAACCCTCTGATTTCTGCAATTTATCTACCTTACATGTGACAAAATACTGCAGTAGTCTTTCAGGTTTATCGTTTCTGTCCCTATAAGCAGTCATAATCATACTGCTTACTAAAATCTGTGCAGAAACATATGTTCCAGGTACCAGATAACCAACTAGAACTAGATAAGCTAACTCATTAGGGAGCTCTGCCTCTGGCTAAAACTTTTTCTCTTTGCAAATATTAGTCTAAGTTAGTTGTTCATATGAAAACCCCAAGGGCTTTTAGAGTCATTGATTTTACAAATTACATTATTAGTGGTATTTTTTTTGGAGTTGCAGATTCAGAAATTATTTGTTCTAGATTTCTATTGCCAATGCAATAATTACTTCTTGAAAATTCATAAATAATCGTTGCTACTTTAATTATGACTAATGGAAAAAGTATATTATTGAGATTAATTATATTTTAATAATAAAGATAGGTGACCATTTATACATGAAAAATACTTCTTTGAAATAAGTCAAATGTTTTGTTACTAATATGTTGCCTACATAGCAGATTTTTTCCAAATTTTGTGAAAACATTTACTTTTATGTAGAAGTATTGCTATTTATTCAGCCATTGATTAACCTGATTGAATTGGGCATGCACTCCATATTACTTTTTTTATTTAGAATGTCAATTTTATTTTATTGTTTATTATTATTATTATTATTATTATTTTAATCACTGTGAGACACAGTTACGTTTTCCTGTTTGAGTCTCAGTGATACAATGATCAATTACCCAACCCTTCACCAGTGCACATCTTTCACCACCAAGGTCCCCAGTATCCCCACCCAATCCTGCCTCTTTCCCTGCCTCTATGGTAAACAATCCCCCCCTTACTCTCTTTTGTATTGCTTGTTATGAGTAGCATAAGATGTTGCATGGCCACGAGAGCAGCCATGTTCTCCTGGAATTCTAAACATTTAGATAATTACGGTCTGGAGAAAACTCTGCAACAAGCTTCTTGGTTCAGAGATTCTTTTGTGTGTCTCTGGATCATGCTGTGCCACCAGTTCTTACTGCTGTTTTGGATTTCTTTCAAGATTTATGGCTCTCTGAAATAAGACCAATATATGAGCGTGTATAGCTGAGCAGGAGGTGGTTTGTGGGTGTAGCTCCCACATACCTAACTTTAAGACGTTTAATTTCTTCGTAAATTTGACCCCAAGTTGTTGGGGTCCAGCCAAAGTCACAGCAGCAATTTTGGGGTATCTGGAAGTCTGAAGTCACCATCAGGCTGCTGATGCACTCGCCCTGCAGGTAGACGTTGACCTGCTGGTGGCACCATAACCCCATAAACACATTTTTTTATCCATAGTTTCTAGGGGTCAATTTCCTTATCTGATGCTAGTAGTTCAAAGGTTTCATATTTTAAATTTTTTTTTTATGAGAATGCAGGTTAACTCTTGGACAAGATTGCAATCTAATCTGAAGAATTTAACTGGGAATGAGTTAAATTCTAAGTCCATTCTCCTCTTTCTTAACAAGTCTCACTCCCTCAAGATATTGGATTGAAGAAGTGGATTCATGACTACTTTCAGGGGCCTCTCGTAATTCCTCACCATATGGTTATCTCTACAGAATTTTCTGGTGCCATGACATTATACACTCTCTATGTCATGCAGTCCATGTAAGAGAGCAATCTTGTACAGTCTCTTTGAAACCTATAAATGACATCCCATAACCTCTACTCTAATCTATTTATAATAACTGCTGATAGTTCCAAAGCACATGCAAGGGACAAAATTACATGTGGTTGTAAGTACTAGGAGTGTGATATCATTTGGAATCATCTTAGTCATTGTCTGCCATGCTGGTTAAATTTCTTCTTAAAAAAAAGTTCAGGAAAATTGACTAAAGAAGAAAATTAATGAAAACTATAATAGGTTGCCATTATAATAATATCACTATATAATAGAGTATACATTACATAATCTACAATACTGATATATGCATGGTATAATATAACTTAGAGATGTTAAATAATATTATTTCAGTGATCATATACATAGTGGTAGACATTCTAATTCTTAATTTAGTAACCAGAAGTATAATGTTCTTGCAAAGAAAATAAGTCTCATATAAGGTAACTGCATGTCATAAAAAACTTGTTAAAAATTAGATTAAAGGTAATTCATTTATTTCCAAGAGAAGATGATATCTAAGTATCATACCAATTTAAGAAAATAAAGATAGCAGTACAAAAGACATAAAAATATTCATTAAGTATTATAAAATTATTCAAAAGCTTGTTCTAGAAAAATTACTTCACTGTGATGCAAATGGGAAGCATGCAAAGTATTTCATTAATGATTTCTACTCTTTGAAGAACATTAAGTTTAGGAAGACATGATAGAAAAGGGGTTTCAGTTGGACATATTTTAAGAGAAAAGGGGATAGAAATACAGGACAAATTTAGATATAAAATCATCAGAAGAAGAACTGTTTAAAAAATTAAAATTTCAAGTTCTATGTGGAAATTAATCCTGGTGAAAATGATATATCAAATCTATAGAGGTGGAAAGAAACTTAGTAGAAGTGTGGCTTTATATGCAAGGACAACAGGCACATGTAAAAGTTGTCTTTCTAAAAGTAACACTTTTCTTTGTAAAATAATTGCAAAGGTTGCATGTTTGAAGAATGCAATATTTTAGGGGAGTAATAAATGGAAGCAATAACATAACAATAAAGAGTTGTAGTAGGTAGAGTCAAGAATATTAATCTTTAAGGCTTTAAAATGTATTTAAGCATATAATGATCACTTTATATCTCTGTCACTTCCTGTATTTAGAAATCCCAAATTGCAGTGCTAACTGATTTTCTCGGTGCCTTTTTCACTATTGTTTCCTGGGTAAAGATACTTATTCAACATTAATACCATAAGGACATGAAGGACTTATATCTTCCTTGTTTCTCTCTGAAAATCTCCAATGTATATTCCAGCTGTGCTTTCTCTAAATCAAGTGTGTCTATTTTGAAACTTTTCATGGCTGCTATTCATGGTCCTAATGAATTGTGTATTTGGGGAGTAGAAATAATCTGTCCCCAGGATATGGTACCCTAGTAATGTCAATATTTGTGAATGAATATGGGGCCCCTTGGAGGGGAGCGGGTTGAGCTTTCCTCCCCACCCCGACCAGGGCTCCGGCAGCCAAAGACCTCCAGGACCAGCCACCACCATGCTGAGACCACTCTCCGCACACATGAAGGTACCGGCAGAGGGACAAAGCCACGCGGGTTCCAGGGCTGAGATCTCCAAGCCTACTCAGATTGGGACTGGGCATCCTCCACCCAGATCCTCCAAATTCCAGTAGGTGTGGGTCACATCCACCAACTGGTCCCCTGGCACCGTGTAATTCCATCAACGGCCAAGACTCAGACTATAAAAACCAGCTCCCGGAACTGCACGGCCGCATTTGCAGCCGCACGACATCTTATTAGGACATCTTATTATCTCATTCCTACTTTGGACAAACTGGCAGGCTACCGAATGTAGCCTGCCCACACGGCAGAGTCTGGCAAACTCCCCGTGGCGTACCCAATATGCCAAATACCAGTAACAATGATGGGTCTCATTCTCCTAAAGAGCCTTGAATATAATCTCAGGGCTAGGATGAAGGAGACGTTACTGGGGCCTGCTTGAGGCAAACGACGAATAACATGATGATTTGTGATTTGTGATGGTATTCATTAAGAATATCTGTCACTGTCACTGTTACTGTCCTCCTGTTGTTCATTGAATTGCTTGTACGAGCACCAGTAACATCTCCATTGTGAGACTTCTTGTTACTGTTTTTGGCATATTGAATACGTCACGGGGAGCTTGCCAGGCTCTTCCGTGTGGGCATGATACTCTTGATAGCTTGCCAGGTTCTCTGAGATGGATGGAGGAATCGAACCTTAGTTGGCCACATGCAAGGCAAGCGTCCTAACCCCTGGGCTATCGTTCTAGCCCTTTAAGTACGTAAATATTTTAAATTGTGCAATAGAATAAGTGGGCTAGACTGATAGCCCAGCAGTAGGGCGTTTGCCTTGCACGTGGATGACCTGGCTGACCCAGGTTTGATTCCTTTGTCCCTCTCAGAGAGCCCATCAAGCTGCCGAAAGTATCTTGCCCACACAGCAAACCCTGACAGGCTCCCTGTGATGTATTCTATATGCTAAACACAGTAACAAGTCTCACAATGAAGACGTTACTGGCCCGCTTGAGCAAATCGATGAACAACGGGAGGACAGTGCTACAGTGCCACAGATAGAATAAGTACTTTTTTTTTCCTTGTTTAATCATCTAGCCATCTAATATTATTCCTTCAAAATTCAACACAAACCATCTACTCAGAGTCTTCCCTATTCTCCTTTATTTTCTATTTCCATATACCTGGCAAAGTTTAAAGACTGTAGAGAATGAGAACCAAGGTGTAAAAATAGAGAAGAAAAGAATGCTATTCTTATAGTAGAGTAGAAAGTAGAGCAAAAATAATGAAATAGTCCATATAAGAAATCTGAATTATGTCAGAGAAGAGAATGTCTGGTGTAAGTCATGATTCAGGAAAAGTTGTTAGACACTAAAGTACAGATTTAACTGGATATGAGAAGACATAGTAATGACTGGAGGAAATAAACTGACATTTTCTATCCAAGATATATCTGCAATTATATATTGAAAAAATACTAACAATAGATGCACGCAGCCATTTCTATTCAAGCAGAAAATAATGATTTTATAATTTCCCACTTTGTCTGTGTATATATAACAAATGATGCTAACAATTACCTATCAGTATACATAGCTCCTGCCTGGAGCTAGATAATTTTGGCACACTCTAATCCTTTATAAAATGTGAAATTCAAATAAATGAATCTGCATTACTATTAGAATAAAACTGTGATTTATATGCTAGTGATCTCAAGGCCTTAAATAGAATAAATTACAATTTAATTAATATTAACTTCTTATTTCAAGTATCCATGGGAAATGTTTGTACATTTTGGATATATATTTACATTATTTATTTAAAATAAATAAAATATAATAAAATAGTAAAAATTAATAAGGACAATAAAATAAAAGAAATATGCAGTCATACTTATAAAATAATACTTATACAAGTTATGATTTAATACATTTATTCAAATTAAAATTAAGAATCATGTCACTGTCAATGTTCTATCCTCCCATTGTTCATCAATTTGCTCGAGCATGCCCAATAACATTTCCATTATAAGACTTGTTGTTACTGTGTTTGGCATATTGAATACGTCACGGGTAGCTTTCCAGGCTTTGTCATGTGGGCGAGATATTCTCTGTAGCTTTCTAGGCTCTCTGAGAAGGATGGAGGAATCGAACACAGGTCGGTTGGGTCGGCCGTGCACAAGGAAAACTCCTTATCACTGTGCTATCACTCCTGTCCAACAACAACACAAGAATCATGTTATAGCATAATTTTTAAAAACCTCAATAGGTTTATCACTACTCACAAAGTATTACAACAAAAAATCATTTGAGCATTTATGACTGTAGTCATGAAATAAGAGAAATCCTCTTTAATCCTAACTCCTAAGGCACAATATATAAATATATATAAAGATTAAATATATATAAATACATTAAATATATAAATATATATATAAAGATTAAAATTAGAAAACTAAGACAAATATCGTTATTTCAAACTAGCTATTTGAAACTTGTATCTTAAAACTATATAACATTTGAAACTTTGTAGTGATGATTAAATTCATACTTAGGTATCTAGTACCTACTAAGACAAAAACACAGAACCTCTAAGGATTTAAAATTAAAGGATATTAGCACAATCCATCAAATTCACTCTGAATTTTTTTACTTTAATACTATAATAATGTGCTGAATCATCTTTGCTGAATTTAACTTCTCTTAAATAGTCTTATCCTATTTCATATGTCTAATATTTTTATCAGAATACAGAAAAATAAGTTTAAATAACTTTTGTCACTTAGAAATCAATACTGTCTCAGTGAACTTTAAAAGAAATCAAACACACACGACATACAAGAGAAAGAGAGAGAGAGGGAGAGATAAAGAGAGAAAAAGAGAGAACATTATTAGAATGAGAAAAGGAAGAGAAAATGAAGCAAAAATATTTTCTGACATGAATAAAAGTCTAAAAGACGATTAGTGACTTTGAGGCAGAAATAAATTTTAAAAAAACCATATATAGAAACATAGCAATCAAACTACAATAAACCAAAAACAAAGAAATTTTCAAACACAGCCTGAGGGAGAAATAGAATATATGCACAGTGGAACAAAGATAAAGTGATGGTTGACTTCGAATTTAAGAGGCTATCTTGAAAGTGGTGGTGGTGGTGGGGGGGGGGGGGGGTGTGTCACAATTCTTCCTTTCCCAAAATCATCTAAAATATGAGGATACTTTTACAGAAAGAAATCTGAGAACTTTTTATCTGCATCAGGTAATCACTGTTATAAGTATAGAAGGATGTCATCAGAGCACAGAGAAATGGTTCCAAATTATAACTCAGATGTGAGGATGTGAATACCATCAGAAACGGTACACAAATAGAACATTTAATGTATATTTTCTTTTCTCTTAGAATTTGTATGAATATTCCTGACTATTAGAATATAATAATATGTATAATTTAGTAAAGGGACAAGATTTGATTCTCTACTTAATAAATGATATTTGTAATTATAATTTTGTAAAATGATAGGATTTGTAAAAGAAGGTGTAGCACAGCGGGTAGGGCGTTCGCTTTACAAGCGGCCAACATGGCCGACCCGAGTTCGATTTCTCCGCCCCTCTCGGAGAGCCCAGCAAGCTACCGAGAGTATTCGATATGCCAGACACAGTAACAACAAAGTCTCCAATGGAGACGTTACTGGGCCCGCTCGAGCAAATCGACGATCAACGGGAGAGCCTTTACCTTTACCTACTTAAGTTTAAACATATCAGTAACTTCATTAAATGTATGTGAACTAAATTATAAAACTGAAAGAGTTAGTACAATAACATAGATGAGTAACATAAAGTTATTTGGAAAAAAAGTAAACAGACATGCAGAAAATCACTTTTGCAAAATTTCACGAATGCAAAATTCTAGAAAAAGCAAACATCATTTGCTAGTGAATGGAGGAAGATCATAATTGCATGGCATAGAAAATGGGCTATTAAGATTTATTGCAAAAGAATTTGAGGGAGCATTCCTGAGAGGTATAACTACTCTATACCTTAATTTAGTGGCACTTACATTGTAGAATGTATCAATCAAAAGTTATTGAGCTTGTCAAGAAGGTTCTTATGAGGCAAAACATGCCTTGCATATGAGAGACTATCGATTCAATTCCCATGGATCCTTGAATATTGCAGGTATATCCTGAATGTTCCTCCTACCCCTCAGAAAAAGAAAAGCTATTGATCTGTATGCTAAAAAATTTCCTTCATCGAACACTTTATTGGTTTTATTAACATATATAAAAAAGTTAATATTTGAATAGCATATACTAAATATTGTCTAATTATTAAGATATTAGAATTTGGAAGACTCTGATTTTCTTACCTTATAACATAGGACAAATTATTTACACACTCTTACTTTTCTCTAATTTTGTGGGGATCAAAATAGGAAGCACTTGATACGATTATTCAGATTAATTTCTTGCATGAAGTATGTTTTCAACATCATCTGTTTCATGGCATTAATTTTACCATTGTTGTTATATTGTTCCTATGTTTAGGGTGTGAAATTGCCGAAGGAGATGTATCAGAGCATGAGACAAAATTTATTTTCATTTTATCTTCACTTGTTTAGAAAAAAAATGAAGCAGGGATGGAACACTGGGATCAAAAAAGAGATGCAGTCAGTTCCTGATTACATACTAAATTAGTTTCTCAGTTCTGCAGTAACAAATAACATACCACAGGAACCAGGCAAATCATACAGAGGTTAAGGAGCTTGCCTTGCATGCAACTGACCTTGATTCCATCCCTAGCACTGCACGAATGTACTGCAAAAAGCCACCCTCTCCTTTATCCCCAAAACCAACATACTGCAAACTTTACCCTTAAAGCAATATGATTTTAATATCTTACAATTCTAGATGACAAATATGAAATAACCCTGCAGCTAAAATTATGGTGTCAAAAAGGCTGATTCCTTGTGAAGTCTCTAATGCAAAATCTATTTTCATTTTCTTTCCAGATTCTAAAGCATGTGTTTAGCATGTCACTCCTTCCATCTTTTAACCGGCTAGTCTGAAAGTAGTGAGTGGTCGCAAGGTCAACCTAAAGCAACCTGCATCAAACTATAAACCAACAGTGTAGGACAGTTTTCTTGCATGCTGCCAATCTTGGTTTGATCCTCAGCACCACATATGGTCCTTGAGCCTACCAGGAGTGATCCCTGAACACAGTCAGTAATAAGCTCTGAACACAGCCAGGTGTGACCCGAAAACAAAACAAACAAACAAAAAAGAAAACAAAATAAACTTGCAATATAGCTTCTTTTTTCTCATTTGGTCTTCTCTTCTATATCAAGTACCTTTCCATGTCCATCTTCTAAAAGATATGTGTGATTACACCTAATGATACTGTAGACTCATTTTTTCATTTTAAGGTCCTGAATCATATCTGTAAAATCCATTTGTCATATAAAATAAGATTTACAAGTTTTAGGGATTAGGACATGATTATCTTTGGAGGCTTGCCATATGCTCCATATATTATAAGAACAAGATCAGAAATGAAAGAAGAAAGGAGAAAGAGATTACTGTTCTGCAGGACTTGGGGGAGCCTATGGGTTTCTGGAGATTAAACCTGGGCTGTGTGAAAAAGGCAAGTGCCCTTCCTGCTGTACTAGCTCTCCAGACACATGTAAAATTATATTAAATTATGAGTATTTGACCAAGGAGAGATAACATTGCAATAAAAACAAATATAAAAAAATAAAATGTAATTGTTGTTTTTAGGTGTTTTAAATGTTTATCTACGTTTGAAAGGGCAGACAACAATAGAGAATCCACTATGGTCTTCAAGTGGAAATAAAGGACAAAGATGGAATGAGGCGCATGTTAATATATATCCAATTACTTCATTTCAGGTAAGAAAAATTTTGTCTGTAGTGATATTGCTGCACATGAGAAAAATGCAAAAACTTAGATGCTTGAATAAACAATAGGAGTCAAAAATATTAAAAAGTATGTGATATAAGCATCACAGAAATCACATGTTTATTTTTCTGTAGTTTTGAAAGATATTTTATAAATAGAAAATGTTTTCATTTTTTATTATTCATCAAATATTATGTTGGAATAATAGCTTATTAAAATTCAGATGTCTTTCTTGAAGAAAATATGACCATGTCTATAAAATGCATATCTATATTTTATTTCTTAAAAACAAACAGTTTCTTATAGTAATGGGACCTGGATAATCAATTCTCAATTAATATATTTGAATTTCACTTGATGGAATTTTATATGCTTTAACAAAATATGTATCTGTGATGAAGTCACTTTAGTAATTGATCCCTTTGATCATCACAGACAAATAACTTTAAACAAGATTATCTTCCTAATTTTCACATTAGGAAAGATTTAAATTCTTTGGAATAAAGATAGTTGCAATATATGTTGTATTTTTCTTATAATTGAAATAAAATAAGCTTACAAGATTTTATATACTTTAGGGGGGCAATTTCACAAAAGTTGTATACTTTTGTTGTCAAATATCAAATTTAGGCCATTGCACATGGAAGACATATATTCTACCAGTGAAACAAACCACAACAGTGGTCATATTCTCAGACTTAAATTTTAAAGGTTGTAACAATGGCTATCATGGTTAAAGATAAAAATTCTTGAAACTGTTTTAGTGGAAAAAATAATAGTTTTAATAACCTTTGTAATTAAATATATGAATGTTAGATATCCATTTTTGTAATTGGTGATTTCCTAGGTATTTTTTTTCATATATAGTAAAAGTACAGAAAAGCTGGTGTTACTAATAATGCCAATTTTCAATTGGGTTATGTCCTTTCATTTTGATGTAACCTATAAAATTATTATACAATTAATTTAAAATTATAGAATATATAGAATAAAATTTTAAATGAACTTTTGAACTTATCCGAAATAAAAGTTCATAATTGTTCAAAATTGTAAATAGTAACAGAATAAGACTATTTAGACATAAAAGTAACTCAAAGCACTGACTATAGCAATCATTTTGTTTCTTTAATGAAAAACACAATTAGGAAAGTTAATCCTGTAACAACATATCATTAAATCACTTTGAACATGAAAGAATTTCAGAGTGTTATTCTTTAAGTAATATTAATATTAAAGGACACCTATTTACACAAGAATTTTTTATTTATAGAACACTTATGTTCTTTTGGACATAGTTTTGCATAATACATGACTTTCATCAAAATCTTTTAGTGCCACATACATCAGTTTAACAAATGTTTTTGAGCATCTACAAGATAAATGTATATATCATAGACAATAGTTTAATAAATACTATTGAGCTACCACCATAAGCCAGGCATAGTACTGGATATAGATATTTAAAAATAATACTTTGCCTTAAATTGGTATTAATATACATTAAAATCATCAAATAATTTAATAACTGCAGTAATCAAGATTTTGAGACCATATCTACCCAGCAAGAATAATGTGGAGAATAGTCAAAGTAGTCTATTATGGGTGGTGAAATCAGAAATAAAGGAATTAGAAATAAAAGGAAAAACTCACATTAATATTGTAGAAATCCAAGTGAATGAAAACATCAAATTCCTATACCACAGATTTAGAAAAGAAAGAAATTATATTTATATAGACTTTTGTATGATGATTGTCACTTAGGTTGCATGTTAAAGACTTGTTCAGGAAGGTAACAACTGAAATTCAAACCATTTAGGATAGCATCATCAATTCCATAACACTATTGAGAAAAATTAGTGAAATTGTAGAAGGAAAAGAGAATGACTAAAAGATATACTGTAGCACTGTAGCACTGTCCTCCTGTTGTTCATCAATTTGCTTGAGCGGGCACCAGTAACGTGTCCATTGTGAGATTTGTTGTTACTGTTTTTGGCATATCGAATATGCCATGGGAAGCTTGCCAGGCTCTGCCATGTGGGCAGGATACTCTTGAGCTTGCTGAGCTCTCTGAGAGGGATGGAAGAATTGAACCTGGGTCAGCGGTGTGCAAGGCAAACACCCTACCCACTGTGTTATCACTCCAAATCTAAAAGGTATACTAATGATTAAAACCTAGCAAAACATTTTCATCTTGGAATTGGTGAGTTAGTCATGAATGACTAAGAAGTTTCAATCTAGAGAATCTTGGGACATTTTTATGCCTTACTTTAAATAACAAGAAGGAGATGAATATCAGGGATAGAAACAACTAGTTCTCCTTTGAGCAACTAGTTCTCCTTTGAGCATGTTAATGTGAAATATCTGTTAAGTACTTTTAAAGATTACAAAACATTGTGGTATATTTCTTCATTGGAAGCTTTGAGGAAACACATACTAGCCCACATTAGATTGTATGTGCTAGTCAAAACTGTGAGAGAGGTTAATATTTCCAATAAAAAAGTACACACCTGTGATTAGTGACTGAAGGATAGAGCCACGAGGAATACTAGCAATTAGTAACAGGAAGTGTGTAAGAGAGACTTTAATACGTTTTAGAGTTAAACAGAAGAATATTCAGGAACCAGAAATATAGTACAGAGGTATTTTATTTGCTTTGCATGGACCCACCACAGTGAACTTCCCAGCTCTGCACAAGATCCTCTAAGCACCACCAGGAGTGATTCCTGAATACCACAGAACCAGAACAAAACACAGCTGGGAGTATATAAACAAATAAACAAACATTAAGGAAAGTTTAGTACCCATAGAATTTAAAGACAGCTGGCTTGAGTCTGGTGAACAGGTTATACAAGTATCCATTCTTAAAAAAACAATGACTTAAGATTTGCTACTAAAATTGAGAATGAAAACACTCTGAACTAAAATTAGTTCATTATTCAGATTCAGTATATTTACCTATAATGCAGTTGTTAAATTATTATAGTCATACAAATAATTGTTTTATTCTTTCAGGAGTCCACATTAGAAAGAGTGTATTTTTATTTTCTTCTTGCAAATGAACAGTCTTTCTTCAAAGTGCTACAATGGGGGAACCCTGAAGGAAATACTTCTCTGGATTTAAGTAATTAGACAGACATATAGGGAAAGACACTAGAGGCAGATTGCCAGCTGCAAGTTTCTTGTTGCACTCTTAAAATAGAATTGCTTTGCCATTTACCTCATCTTAGTTAAATTCTGTGCCCTGTTGATTAAAGAAGAAATTTCAAAATATGTAAAAACTCCAGGGGGTGGCCACAATGGCTCTTTACCTGGCCGCTCAGGTTCTGGGTGCACTCGTGTCGCTCCTCCAGCCAGGGCAGCCCGGGCGATGGGGCAGACAGTGGAGGAAACGAGGGCCACACCAGTTGATTGATCAGATGCCGTTTATTCCATTCTCCCCACTCTCCTGCCCCAGTCTCTCTGAGCCTCCCATTCTAGTCTCATACTGCTCCTCATTCCTGTCTCCTTCTTTCTCTCCCGCTCATCTCTCTGTGCTCCATCTCACAGCTTGGGCTCTCTCTCTCCACGTGCTTGCTCCTGTATTCTTCCACATTCTTTTCTCTCTGTCCCCCTTGCTAGCCTCTCCACAGTCCAGAACACCCTGCTCTCTCCCACTCTCTCCCCAGCTTTCTTGCCTCTGCCCCTCCCCTGCACTCTGGGCTGACATAGCACCCAGTCAGGTAGCAAAATCAACATAAGAAAGTCCTTCCTGAGGGTCCACCTAAAAGGTATTCTAAAGCCCTTCCTGAATGCCCCAGGAAAATATCTCCTAAGGTGTTTTTCTCCTTTTCTCAGTCCAATAACTACCAACATCTTAATACTAGTTATTTGTGTATAGACACAGTAAGAGATAACATTGAGGCTTGTAGGGCAGCTCTCCTGGAAACATCTTGCCACAGACTCAGACTACAGCTCAGGCTAGATTAATCATTCCTAACCCTAGCAGGGTCCAAATCTAATTATTACTTTTTGGATCATGACCGCATTTGTCCATGCCCAAGCTCTTAACTTATAGTTAAGCATTATGCCAGAGTAGCACATAGCTTACCGCTTGCCCTGGTTCCATCCAGTCCCTCATTGGGACCCTGCTTTGGGGGGGTGGTGGAGTGCAAGGACATAAGGGCAGCTGAGGCTTAGGTGAGAGAGCAGATACCTCAGCCCAGAAAATATCACTGAGAGTCACATTACAAAAGCATGTCTTCTTGTGTCCATACAAAAAGGATATTGCTCTGAATAAACTATGCAAAGGACTTAGGGAGAAGAGAAAAACAATATTTACAAGTCAACAGAGCACAAAGAAAGAAGTTACAAATAAACACAGAGGAATGGGAGCACTGTGATGGGAGCAACCCAATAAACCTAAACTACTTGAGGCTATGCAGGAAGGACTATGCAGTGCTATGCAGTGCTATCCTACAAAAATAGAATTTCTCTTGTGATTAGAAAAGTCTGTGTAAACTCTGAGTAGCACATTTTTCAACTCACAGTAAATGGCAAGCTTTCTGCAACCTCAGTAAACACATTAGGAAAAGATTTTGCAAGGATATTCAAAGCAAATGCTCAAGAAATGAGAAAACTAAAGTGGAGATCTTCTATTTCTTAGTAATACACACTAAGAAATAAATCTGGGTTTAAGCAGTTGGTGTCCAAAATAGGTATCAGTTTTGTCTTTTTTATTTTTTCTATAGACTTATGTTTACATCTGTCTAGTTCATTTCACCTGAAGAATTTCACTTAACACTTAACATTTATTCTATGGTGCATGAATTATTGTTGCCTTTTATATTTTGAACTTAATTTCAGCTTCAATTGTTTTTTATTGTTGTTATTGCTTTGGGGCCACACCTGGCGATACTTAGGGGTTACTGCTGGCTCTCCACTCAGAAGTTATATTCAGGAATTACTCCTAGGAATGCTCAAGGGACAATATGGTATATCAGGGATTTAACCTGGGTCAACTGCATGCAAGGCAAGTGCCTTAGCTGCAATACTGTCGCTCAAGTTGCATTTCTCCTTCAGTTCTTGAAAGATAGGTGCCCTAGAGTATCCTACATTTTCTTTTTTTAAGCTTTAAACATATTGCCTTTTTCTTTGCATTATTTCAAGAATAGATAAGCTGGACCTCATACTGTATTATATGACTCTTGTTCCTTTTGATAATATCTCTTTAGAATTAGTTTTGAACAATTTGATTATGATGAACTTTTATATTTTTGTTCATTTTTGATGTACCTGGATTTTTGTGTAAACTAAAAAAGACAGCAGCAGTCTATCTCTCCTGCTGCCCACATTCGGCGGTCTCATGCTGGTTCCCCCACCCCAGGGAGGTTGATGGCAATGGGCAGGTGAAGGAAGGAAATGAGGGTCAGGCTGGGTGGTGTCAGTTGCAGTTTATTCCATACTCATCTCCATTCTCCTCTGATTCTCCTCCTACATCTTCCTCCCCCATGCTACTTTATTCTCCTCAATCCCCCTTCATTTTCCTTCTGGCTCTGGAATCTGGATCTGGATCCCCTTTCTCCTTCTCCTTCTGGAGTCTGGATACTGATCCCCCAGCCCACTCTTACAGTCTAGTTAAACCCAAAACCATGAGGGGTTGGAGTAACAATTACACATAGGTGTGGTCACAATCAATAGGGGTAAAGTTCTTTCCCTCTGGGAAAGCCACTTCTAGGACAGATACTCTCTCAGCAGGACAACCCACCCTAGAACAGAGTCCCCTGGGTGTGTTTCTCCTCTCCTTGTCCAACAAACATAAGACATAAGGAGAGGAGAAAGTCAATATTAACTTACAATACAATTTCAGTGTCCTAGAAGGATCTGACCTTACAAATTAGCAGATTCTGATTAGGGGAAAAAGCTGATTAATTGGTTGGGGTGGAAAGCATAGAAGTGGTTACAGATAAAAGAATGGGAGTGACTCAGGAGCACTGTGATAGGTGTAACCTGATAAACCTAAGCTCCTTGTGGCAAGGGAGAAAGGACAAAGCAATGTCATCCTACAAATTTCATTGACTTCCATATCTGTGGGTTCATAATTTTAATAAAATTAGAACATTTCTAATTAATGTGTCTTGAATGCTATTTTCTTTCCCTACTTTCCTTTGACACATTTAGTTCCAAATAGCACTGTAGCACTGTCCTCCCATTGTTCATCGATTTGCTCAAGTGGACCCAGTAACATCTTCATTGTGAGACTTGTTGTTACTGTGTTTGGCATATCGAATATGTCATGGAGAGCTTGCAAGGTTTGGCCGTGTGGGTGAGATACTCTCGGTAGCTTGCCAGGCTCTCTGAGAGGGGTGGGAGAATTGAACCTGGGTTGGCCAGATTGGCCGTGTACAAGGCAAAAGCCCTACCCGCTGTTCTGTGCTTTTGTTCCAGCCAAATAAAGCTACTTAAAAGTGTTATAGGACTGATTACTGATTTTATTTACTTGCTTTTGTTTTTGTTTGGGGGCCACACCTGGTGATGTTCAAGGATTACTCCTAGCTGTGCACTCAGGAATCACTCCTGATGGTGTCAGGAGAACATATATGATATCAGGGATCTAATTCATGTCATCTGCATGCAAGGAAATCACCCTACCCACTGTACTATCACTTTGGCCCCTATTTACATTTATTATGTCAGTTGCACTTCAATTTAAATAGTTTCTATTCTGTCTTCATATCCACTAGTTATTTCTCATGTAAGGACTATCTGCCTTGCACTTTTAGTATATCTTTATTTCACCCATCATACTTTTCATAAGTATGATGTAAATTCAATTTAAGTCTTCTTAAAATATTTTCTGTGTCTCTAGTTAATATTTTGAGCTATAAAATTTTGTTATGATAGCAGATTCAATGATACTTTATGATAAAACCTGTGTCAGTTATACTTAGTTTTGATACATTGCTTCTCCCATCACCTCAATTTACAAATCATTGTTTTCCTGCTTCTTTGTAAGCTTGGTAACCTGAGTGTGAGAACTCATGATGGGTGCTGGATACGTTTTTATTTTTATAAGTATTTCTGAGTCTTGGTGATTGGGGTAAAGGGTAAGGGAGAAGGCATAGTTGAATGGATTGGAAATATATTCATCACTTTGGTCTTGATCAGACTAGAATAGTGTTTGAAATAGAACTGATTATTCTCACAACTGAAGCAAGAATTTCCTAAGTTTACCAAGGACCTAGGGAATTTGGAGGCTTATCAGTTGTTCCATGTCCAGTGTCCCTTGTCCTGAGCATTGTTACATACATTCGCTGTCTCTCTTGTTCTTTCCCAGGTCCTGATTCGTTTCCTCAAATTCAAATTCAGTCTGTATTTTGAATTTGCTGAATGCTTGAGGACATCCTGCAGATCTCTTTAT
Source organism: Sorex fumeus (assembly GCF_029834395.1). Taxonomy (NCBI): domain Eukaryota; kingdom Metazoa; phylum Chordata; class Mammalia; order Eulipotyphla; family Soricidae; genus Sorex; species Sorex fumeus. Next base: position 48,755,307 of record NW_026606155.1, read on the forward strand.
TTGTACCTCTCTGCTAGCATTCAACTGTGTGTCTTCTAACTGCCTTTGGCTTGGTCAAACTATCAGCTCTATTTTCCCAGCTCAGATTTCCCACCAGGATACCTCACCATTCTCTTGCACCATGGTCTATAAATTCTGGATGTAGCAGTTTTAGGGATCACTATATTTTATTCCCATCTCTCAATCATCTCTGTTATTACATGCTACCTAATGTATTGAATATCATTTTTTATATCTATTATGTGACTATTTTCAGATAAAGAATAGATGTGAATTTGTGTTTTACTCTTTTGACAGAAAGCAAAAGTAAATATTTTTGAGTCCATGTATTTCTAAGTTATTTATGTTAAAGTATAAAATAAGATAAATCATATTTTGATTTTGAATCTCTACAACCTTTGATTTCTATGTCCACTGGCTAAGTACTTTATTTTATAAATCTTGATTATTCAAGGAAACATAAAATTGTTAGGACGTGGATCGTGATCTCCCTTTAACAACAAAGAGACTCCAGAGATTGCAAACAGCACTTAATCACTTAATCACTTAACTTCCCATTAGTCATCGATTTGCTCGAGTGGGCGCCAGTAAGTAACGTCTCCATTGTCCCTGTCGCATGCTAGTGTAGCCCAATGGCATCTGTTCGCTCCGGGAGCATGAAAGGCCTCAAACCGATCGTTCATGACCTTGACGAAGAAGTCTGACCATCTGGTAGGTGGGTGGCCACGCGGTCTTTTGACATCCCGTGGAATCCAGTCGGTAACAGCTCTAGTCCAGCCATCATCTTTAAATCTCATTACGTGACCAGCCCATCTGATTTTCGACACCTTGGCAAATGAGACAGCGTCCCTGATTCTTGATTGTCGACAAATGTCAGAACTCTGGATTCTTTCTCTCATTTGAGTGAAACGTGATATTCCAAGCATAGCTCTTTCTATTCTTCTTTGGGAGACCTGAATAGCGTTCTCATCTTGTTTGCGTAGGGCCCAGGTCTCTGAGGCATATGTTAATGCAGGAAGAACAGTGGAATCAAAGAGATGTGCCTGGAGCCGGAGGTTCTACGTCCTCTTAGCTATTTCTTAGACGTTCTTGAAGGCGTTCCAAGCCGCTCTCTTCCTCCTGCGCAGCTCGGGTGCCAGGTCATTGCAAACAGCAAGCAAGGTTTATTGTAAGATTGGCTAGCCAGGGTCGAGCCGCCTACACAGACACGCAGGTCAGATAGGTTAGGCAAGACCCCAAACTTCTTCAAAGGGAATCTTATATAGACCTTCACAGCAGAGCCCGCACATTTCATAGCCAATAGATTTGTAACAACATATACTTTCTTAACCAATCCATTTGAAAGTACATCACTCCTTAGCCTATAGATTCAAAGATCAGCATTTGTTTACATGGGCATTGTGGCTAGTGGGTATCTCATAACTCAAACATCTGGTTATCTTCCATGTCCACTCAGATCCCGCAATTTACAGCTCAGGACACCTGCATTCCAGTGGAGGGGGATGAGGGGAGAGTTACCAGAGGAGAGGCAGATAAGGTAGAGTCAACAGAGGAAGCAAGATTTACATCCCAATTAGGAAGAGTCAACAAATAGAGAAAGAATTTTCATCTCAAGGCTTTACTAGGGAGGGGCAAGATTTACATCTCAGAGGTCCCAACTACATAAACCTGCAACTGTATTAAGGTTTTTTGTATTTTTAAATTTTTTTGGCATTTCAATACTTTTAAAAACATTTATAACTTCAGATTTGGAAATACATTTACATTGGCAATAATAGCTACCAGAAATTTGTGGTACCAACTAAACAAACTGTATTACCATATAAATTAATTTGTGAGAAATCTCAATATTATTTGTATATAACTTTGTAGCATTCTAGAATGTCTCAATTCAAATGAAAAGGAGGTATCTTACATCTTGGAGTTTTAAATAGCATATAAGTGATTTTTGAGCTGCTAGCTCATTGACACCTTTGTTGTTTTATTTTTTTGAGTTAACATACCTTTAAATTAGTTCAGCCATAAATCATTTAAAACATAAACCTTTCAAAAATAACTTTCAAATTCTTTTGTTTGACTGTGTCAAATTAATTTGCTTACTTGAAAATACAATTATTGTGTAACATTTCTCAGAGCATGAAATTTATCTTTATGAAACCTATTTCACATTTTTCCAGAATTAATTTAGCATGTTTAGTATTTGAGATGAAATTAATTTTGCTGCATTTGGAAAGTAAAATTAACATAGTGGCAAATTTGGATAAAATTTCAATTTATACATGAATATTGTCTCGCTTTATCATGCACCAAAAAATATTTAATTATCTTTTTAAATGATTTACTGTTTTCATAGTATATGAAAGTATATTTAATGAAAATATTTCAAGTATATTCAGCGAGAGAAGTAGAACAACACTAAGCAACACAAAATAGTATCCTACTGTTTTTTAGTTATAGCATAAAGGAAATCTAGAGACCTACTTTTCTATTTACTTTTATAATTTTGAAAATGCATATTAGTCAATGTATTTAAATCACACAAACTCTTTGAAAAGTTCCCTCGTATACTGAATATCAGTCCGTACTTTGAATTTGCTGAATGCTTGAGGACATCCTGCAGATCTCTTTATCTGTACCTCTTTACCAGCATTCAACTGTGTGTCCTCTAGCTGCCTTTGACTTGGATAAATTCTCAGTTCTATTTCCTCAACTTAGATTTCCCACCAGGCTACACCATTGTTCTCTCGCACCATGGTCTATAAATTCTGCTGTCTTTATGTTTATCTAACATAATAGTTGGGAAAATATTATTCTCTTAGTAGAATTTTCAGACTGATATAGATACTACCTAGCATGCTGAACAAAGTTCTGGTGCAATTATCTAGGCATGATGATAGCAATTGAAATAAGCATTGAAATCATGTTGTAATTGCAACTCACAATATAACGTATTTATTTCTCTTTGCCAATAGCTAAATGTCTCATATTATTATTTCAGATTAAAAGTTTTAACAGACAAGTGACATTTATCTAGTATGTTGGATTAGAAGACACTCTAAATTTGAAATTCATTGTTAATATTTACAAAACTTTGCAGGAAAAAGCTAGATTACTTTAATTATTATTATTATGACTCTTTTCAAATATTTTAGTAAGACTTAAAGATAGTTAAATTACTTGCTAAACTGGTAACAATATATAAGCACAGTTAATAACGTTAATAACTATTTTCAAATTTATTTATATTCTGAAGTTTTTCTGAATGATGCCATTGCCCATTTTTCAACTCCTCCTTGGCTTTGCAATTGGTCTTACCAGTAATAATCAGGTTGACACTCTTCTTTCAGGAAGAAAATATCTTGTGAACATTTGCACAAGGTACTATATCACTAAAGTCAGAGCATCAGAAATATATTGTATTGTTGGACTCCCTCCTCATATTTTTCTTCTTTTTTACTGAGAAATTATATTTAAGCATGTTTTTCTAATCTTATAGATGTATTTGCCTCTACATTTACATAAATATTTAAATTCTTTAAGACATTTCATCTATGAAAGAAACTACCAATGAATTGAAATAATTTTGTGTTGTACAATTCTAATACAGAAGCCCATATACATTTTTTCAACATGATTTACCTATCAAGTGTTAATTTTTGATCATGTAGTGTTTCCTACATAATAACTTTGTCAAGTTGTACATACATACTGTGAAACATTAATTTTTAACATGTCATTTTAGTTAAAGCAAACATTATAAGAAAATTTAAAAGATCATATTGAAGAATAGGTTTTGTATAACTTGATCTCTTTTACTTTATTCTATTCTTAGTGAATCAAGATAGTTTTTATTAAATGAAACTTATTTAGAAAGATGTTACATGAGAGAAGGAAAGGAAGGTCATGTTCAAGAGAGAACACAGGTTTTTCCAAAGTGGGAATAAACAAGCAAAGAGGCATAGCAACAAGTGGGTGAGATACGTGTTCATGGACTTAGAGAGCAAGCCTTGATTTCTCTTTCAGAAGATGTAAATTTCATTTTTTCCCTGAACATCTAGATAAAATTAATTTCTTCAGGCTATAAAATCAAATGCATTTGAAAAATACTGAACAGAAAAGGAACAATGTTTTATTACTGTAATGTAATACTAGTCAGAATCATGATGTTTCTTCCTAAAATGTGACATAATTTAATCTATGAAACAAGAAAGCATTTCTTAAATGAATATAATTCAGATTGTTTTATTTGCATACAGAACACATCTTCCAAGTTGAAATACATCAGAGCTGTTATGGTTTCTTGTTGATGCTTGGGCAAAAGATATTTTTTATCAGTGACATTTTTTAAAACATATTTGATGTTTGGTCAAATGCTTTATTCTAATTTCAGTCCTATTTATTTTATTTTTATTATCATCCTTTTAGCTGAAAGCAATAAACAGAAAAATGTATACCTCTAGGACTCAATCTAGAAGTCATTCAGGATCTACTAGAATCTATAAATATTATTGTAGCACTTCAGATATCATCATTAAAATTCAGAGCATGTACAGAAAAATACAAAAAATATTTCTTTTTGATAATCAAGATGAGTTTAGAAACAGCAGTACATATCTTTTCAACAGCTTAACTGCTGTGGAAATTAAAAGGAAGCAAATATATTACGTGGGATCTTCATTTGTCCTTTTTTCCACTGCCTCTATTTCTTTCTATTCTTCCAGTAAGAATGAATTAAGTAAAAATAATTTTGTACTTTAAAAAAATAAAAGCAATGGGTATATTATCCACTCACTTATATATAATTAAATGGATGATCTGTTTACCCCCAAGTCTATTTGTCTAGCATCCTTCCCAATGAAAGGATTATGACTTCTGCCTCATCGGATTAAGTTTCAAGTGTGAGCAGCTACAGGACAGTCTAATTTACTCTTCTCAGTCTCCTCAACAACCTCTCACCTCTGCACAAAGCATATAAGAGTGACTACCCATTGCCACAGATACATTCTGAGCCCTGGATTTTACTCCACAACAGTGTTTATCCCTTTCCTTTTGTACTCCTTCCTTTAAAATTAAAATCATTGGTATCTTAAAAATCTTGAAGTTTCTTCTTTACTATACCAAATTTTCCTGAATAAAGCATTCTTATTCTGGCTTTATTTCTGAATTACAGTTTAAGTGGAAGGAAGAAATTTCCTCTTCATTCCAATCAGTTAAAATAACTGCATAAGAGGACTCATATGAAGGCAACCCTCCACTTTTGTTCAGTAAATGATAAGCCTTGTGCCTAGAGTGGGAAAATGTTGGTTTTATGGAATCAAACGCCTCTGAGCTTTAATCTTTGAGTTCTGACTTTCTCCAAGATAATATTCAGCTCATGTTGTTATCTTTAGGAAAGAAGACTCAGCAAACTAAAAAGGGAGTGAGGACAAACTTTGATTTTGCTCACTGATTCTTTACCAGATAAGCTATACATATCAAAAGAATGAAACACTTTTTTAAAAAAATGCATTCCAAAATGTTCATTTAAAAATAAATATTTTTATGATTTATTATCAATAAATGTTTAATTTGTATACTTAAACACCTTCTACCCCGTGGTTTTGTAAAATTTTCTTGGGTGAAAAGGACAATCACTTAAGTTTTTTTTCAGATATCTCCTTTCAAAACAGTAGTGAAAGTCAAATGTAAATTATTTCTAGAAATTCAAAGTAATTTTACATTATTCTGAGGATTGAAAATGTTGATATTTCTGCACTTGTTTCTAGGTGGTTTGACCCCATTCCCTTCTTTCTTTTAGCTCTAATGTTGGGTACATTCAGAGAAAAAACTGAAAATCTTGGCATTTTTTTTTGTTTGCTTGGGGTCCATATTCCAAGTGATACCTCTTGCTCTGTGATACCAGGAGCTTTGGAATTGCTCCTGGCGGTACTTGATGAACCATGTAGTCTGGAAGTGAACCCAGCTCTCACAATGCTCTAAGACCTTTAAACTATTCCTTTGACCCTGAAAAGTCTTTAATGCATATATTTCATCATATGTAAGCATTTCAACATAAGTAAACACAACACCTTCTCTACAAAAGTTGAAAATACTAAACTTACCAAATTTAAAATACTAATTTACCAAACCTTTTTCTCTTATATCATAAAATTTATTTAATTCTTAACTATGTTGAAATGAGAGACAGACACTGAGAAAAAATTGGAAACTAATACTTCTGGTCACTAAGACATTTCAACTGGAAAAATAACAATAACATACAGAAAATTTTAGATAAATTTCTCAGAAGTAATGTATATTTTAGACAGTCACTGCAAAATATGCAATTAAGGGCAACGTTAAAATAGCTTCAAAGACAATTGTAGCACTGTAGCACTGTCCTCTCGTTGTTCATCAATTTCCTTGAGTGGGCACCAGTAACATCTCAGAACAAATTGTAAGACTTGTTGTTACTGTTTTTGACATATCAAATATGTCACAGGTCGCTTGCCAGGTTTTGCCGTGTGCATGAGATACTCTCAGTAGCTTGCTGGGCTCTATGAGAGGGATGGAAGAATGGAACCCGGGTTGGCTGCGTGCAAGGCAAACACCCTACCCATTGTGCTATCGCTCCAGCCTCAGGAAGAATAAAAAGACTAAAATTGAAAAATTAAATTTAAATTAAAATTTTGGTAACATTTTTTATAAAAATGGGTTGCATTCTGAGTTTTTCCAATGTAGTAAGACTATAGAATTAGAAATTAGAATTAGAATTAGCAATTAGAAATTAGCAATTAGAAATGCACTATCAGCTTAATAGTACAAACAGCTTTTTCTTCATTTTTATTTGGAAAGGCAAAAATAGAAACTTCATTTGGAGACTCAGAAATTTCCTTCTGAGAATATAATCCCAGATACATCGACTGCCGTTTAATATCAAAAGAATAAAATGAACTATGAGAGAATACAGTTGTTAGGGCACTTATCTAGTATGCTCCCAACTTGGTTCCATCCATGGCACCACATGGACTCCCAAGAATTGCATGTAGCCCGGTAGACCTTGAAGCACCTCCATTGTGGCCTTAGTGGTCTCTGACTCCACGTGCTCAATCTTCAAAATAACGTGGCCCCCAAGTACTGCTAGTATGGCCTTGGTTGCCACCAGCACTGACCATCAGACTGTCAGGTTTCTACAGCCAAGCTCATTCTCACTGAGAGATTACTAAGGTTCCACTGAGCACTGTTTGGGAGGCCCCTAGCACCTCACTCCCAAAATAATTTAATTGTTTTGCTGGAAGCAACAAATAATTAGGATATAATAAAAAAATTATGAATCTTTTCCTATTAAAATACAAAGATAAAACTTGCACATTATCCTTATACTGACATTGTACATTGTATCACTTGATCACTTGACTTCCCATTAATCGTCGATTTGCTCGAGCGGGCGCCAGTAACGTCTCCATTTGTCCCTGTTGCATGCCAGTGTAGCCCAATGGCATCTGTTCATTCTAGGAACCGAAGAACCTCAAACCGATCGTTCATGATCTTGATGAAGAAGTCTGACCATCTGGTAGGTGGGCGGCCATGCGGTTTTTGACGTCCTGTGGAATCCAGTTGGTAACGGCTCTAGTCCAGTTGTCATCTCTAAATCTCATTACGTGACCAGTCCATCTGATTTTTGATGCCTTGGCAAACGAGACAGTGTCCCTGATTCTTGATTGTCAACGGAGGTCGGAACTCCGGATTCTTTCTCACATTTGAGTGAAGCGTGATACTCCAAGCTTAGCTCTTTCAGTTCCTCTTTGGGAGACCCGGATAGCGTTCTCATTCTGTTTGCATAGGGCCCAGGTCTCTAAGGCGTATGTTAATGCAGGAAGAAGAGTGGAATCAAAGAGGTGTGCCTGGAGCCAGAGGTTCTTTATCCTCTTAGCTATTTCTTCGAGGCTCTTGAAGGCGTTCCAAGCTGCTCTCTTCCTCCTGCGCAATTCAGGTGCCAGGTCATTTGTCATGTTGACTTATCAACCTAGGTACACGTAACTGTTGCATTCAGAGATGGTCGTTCCGTTGAGAGCAAATGGAGTGTCAGGAACGAGGCTGTTTCTTATAAACATTGTCTTCGTGAGATTCAGCTGTGGTCTGACCTTTCCACACTCACAGATGAAGTGGGCCAGCATTTGTGCCACTTGGCTAATGTTTGGTGTTATTAGAAAAATGTCATCAGCAAAGCATAGGTGGTGTAGTTGCCGACCATCTATCTTCACTCCCATTTCTTCCCAATCCAGTCGTTGCATGATGTTCTCGAGGGTGGCACTGAAGAGTTTCAGTGAAACGGTATCACCCTGCCGAACCCTGCTCTTGACATGGATGCTCACTTCTTTGTAGAATGGTGAGATCCTCGTAGTGAATCCGTAATACAGCTCACAGAGGATCCTTATGTATTGAGTTTGAATGCCCTGATTAGCTAGGGCTTCAATGACTGCTTCTCTCTCAACAGAATCAAAGGCCTTCTTTAAATCAATGAATGTGAGACAGAGCGGCATCTTGAGCTCCCGAGAAACCTCAATGAGCTTGGTTATTGCGTGGATATGGTCGATGGTGCTGAATCCTTTGCGGAACCCGGCTTGCTCGCATGGTTGTCCTTCATCTAGTGTTCTGCCAATCCTATTTAGGATGACTTGAGTGAACAGCTTGTAGATGACAGACAATAGGCAGATTGGGCGATAGTTGCCAATGTCGTGGACGTCTCCCTTCTTGTACAGTAGTACGGTCCTGCTGGTTTTCCATTGGGACGGAAACTTGCATTCAGACAGGTAGCGTGTGAAGAGCCGAGCCTGCATATTGATGAGTACTGACAGCAGGTTCTTCAGGTGTTCAGGTCTGACCTTGTCTGGGCCGGGTGTTGTTCGTTTCTTTACCAACGAAATGGTGTGTCAGATTTTGGAAGGGAGAACATTGGGAATAACATATCCATCCTGTGGATTCTTTATACGTTGTATAAAGAATTTATTATAAAGAACTGATTTTAGTAACCTATCCTTTCAATCTTTATATATTAAGCCTCTGGATAAATTGCTATTTTAGACACATGAAATTTAAAGATCTGCCGCTAAACATTACACAGAAGTAGACCCATAAATATCTGCACGTGTTTTAAAATGAAGGGTCAAAATGAAGTCATAGAGAAAAATCATAATAATATATAGGAGATATGTTGTTATGACCTGTTGGCTGTGCATGCAAGAGTGCAAACAATATCATAGAGGTTTATTGAAGTCCTTTATCTGGGCTTTATGATAATTATAGAGAACCCAGAACTGATTGATTCCTTAAAACATTTCTAGAAAATCAATGTTATATGTTTAGAGAAAATTGTAGGGAACTATTTTAGAGAAACACTCTCATATAAAGTGTTTTCCTTATCACCAAATATAAACACAGATAGGGTTTGTCCTAGTTATTTTTGTATTATTAAATTTACTTTGCTCTTTAATTCAACACAAAGTTTATATGGTGAAAAATAAATATTTTTTGTATTTAAGTATGTTCTAAATATTTGTATTTAAGTATTTGTTCTTAAATTCAATACAAATTTTATGTTGTGAAAAATAAAATAATAGTTTACAAGGAAATCCAGTGTTAGATTTTATTAGGAAATAATGTACTTTGTACTTATCTTCGTACTAACAATTTGTGAAGACCATAAGAACAAGTGACATTGATAATTTTAGATATGGTGCCTCAATTTCTCAATAGAAACTCATCTTTAAATCGAATTTCTACATTTAGGTTTGTTTCATTCATATTTTAGCTAATTTTTGAAGGTATTCGAGGTCCTGGAATAGAAGGTGATATTGCCATTGATGATGTGTCAATTGCAGAGGGAGAATGTGCTAAACAAGACCTAACGACCAAGAGTGAGTATTCCTTCTTGTATTGGTTTGATATAATGCTAATGTAAGATAATTTTAATTGTATTAATATATTAAAATTTTAAGACTATTTTATGTTTGCTTATTAGAAATTTCTTTTTTGTATTCCTTTTTGGTTTTTGAGTCAAAGCCAGTGGTTCTCATTGCTTACTCTTGGCTCTCTGCTCAAGTGTCACTCCTGGTGCTACGTGGGGTCCAAATATCATGTAGGGTATTGAACACAGGTTGGTTTTATAAAAGGCAAGAAATTTATCTGCGTGACCCAAAAATTGTTTATAGATAAGATCTTAACATTTTGAACATATTTATAAAATCAAAGTATGAAATTTTCTGTATTTCTGGCCTGAGATAAAATAAACATAATTTTTATCTGAATTTTTGTGCGGCAAGAACACTTTGATTTTTAATTAAGATTTGTAGTAATTTAATATATAGAATAAATTTGAATATGTATTTTTATTAAAGCATTTACCTAAGACACTCAGCATATTTTTATATAAATATTTGTTATTATTTTCCAAAAGGGCTGGAGCGATAGCACAGCAGTAGGGCGTTTGCCTTGCATGCAGCCAACATGGCCGACCCGAGTTTGATTCCTCCGCCCCTCTCGGAGAGCCATGCAAGCTAACAAGAGTATCTCGCCTGCACAGCAGAGCCTGGCAAGCTACCCGTGATGTATTCGATATGCCATACACAGTAACAACAAAAAGTCTCCAATGGAGACGTTACTGGGCCCGCTTAAGCAAATCGATGAACAACGGGAGGACAGTGACAGTGACAGTGATTTTCCAAACAGAATTTTTAAATTTTTAAATACATTTGCTAGGTCAAACTTTGCCCATCACCTTAACAGATTCAGATACAGTGTCATGAAGCATATTGCATGTGGGCATATGTGGATAAAAATATTGTGTACTAGTCTTTATTTTCAGAGAATTAATCTCTTTATGTACTGAATATTTATTAGTAACTTTGTTTTAATTTTAACTAGTTTAATTAGATGTTCACAAATTTTACTGTAAATAGATTTTCAATAAAAATTAGAAGTTATAAATAATAGAAACATCTCAATGATAACTTGGACTGCTTATCAATCTGCTTTTTCATATTGTCCATTTGAAGTTGATAAATATGAAATACTTCCTATTAAAATATCCTGAAATCGGGGATAGAAAGATAGTACAGCAGGCAGGGTGCTTGCCTTTCATGTAGTAAACCTAGGTTTGATCCCTAAAATCCCCATATAATCTCCAGCATTGCCAGGAGTGATTTCTGAGTGCAAAGTCAGAAATAAACTCTGGAGTAAGCCCTGAGCACCAACCGGTGTGGCCCTACCCCCCTCCCCAATAATTCCTCAAATTGAAGGGTTTTCATAAGTTCACCTGGAAATTTTATATTTGCTATAATATAAAGATATAATTAATCTAAATTTACACAGTTTATCAATTATTAAGCATCTATAAAGGGAACATAAAAATCCTTTTTTGTAGAGCAAATCAATCTTTGTTAACTGAGTAATTTTGATGAGAAATTGTATCATGCTGAATGTTGAAATTCAAATTTGTATAACTGCCCAGTGATTGCTTATATGAACTGAATTGACTCTATTTTTTTTATGTATTCCAAATACAAAATCTAAAACTGTGAGAGTGAGCCATTGTGGTCATAATTTTCACTTCCTTCACATTACAGTTAGTTTTTTTCAGTAACAAATTTGTAAAAATCTCTCATGTGTCTGTTAATTTGCTTTAGAAAATGAGTAGAAGACCTTCATTTCATACCCAAATGAAGGTCTGTCAAATGCACAGAATAGCATAGATTCATTCTTGTAAGAAGAGAATAGGATTTGTTCTTACAATATAGATCAGTGACAGGTAACATCACAGTATCTGAAGATAGTGAAGATTCTCTACTGAAGTTTTTGATCAGCACTAATTTCTTTTTAAATACAAACCAAATTGAAGATGCTCGAAGAAGTTGGAAATATCCTCTTCCTACAATGTCTGATTTCCCGTCATTGCAAACAATAAATAGAACTGTGGCCCATACTATCTAAAGCTGAGATAATCATTTATTTTCAAAACCCAGCTTTTTGCTAGGTTATGACCATTTACATTAAGGTTGGGGTTAAGGAATTACTATTTTTGATAGTGTTAGTTTGCTAGGTCGTAAATTTTTCTAGGAGTTGGCAAGAAACTTTATCAATTACATTAGTAATCTCAATGTTGAAGGGATTTTTTTAAAGTTACTTACTTTTAAAGTTAGTGCACCTAAAAATTAGATATTGGATTGGGACCAGAGAGATAGAAATATGGGTAAGGCCTGCATGTGGCCAATCCAGGTAGATCCCCAGGACCACGTATGGTTTCTCAAGCCCAACCAGAAATGATCTCCTATAACAGAGTCATGAGCATACCAGGTATGGCTGAAAAATAAAGAGTAAGACCAAAAAAAAAAAAAAAGAAAAGGAAAAAGAGCAAAGGAGAAATTGGAGAAATTAGATTTTGGATTGATCTAAATGTATATAATTCACTGTTAGCAGTTATTAATTTCTATACCAATAAAAATATCTTCACATTTTCATTTAGAATCATTTTTTATCAGTTCTTAAACTGATATTTTCTAAAAGCCTGGATGGGGGAAAGCATGACTTTTAAGGATTTCAGATTATTTTCTATATGTGCATGGTTTCATGTGGCTAGCTGAACCTGGAGGTCAGCACAAAGCCACAGAAATGTCTTCTGATATACTCGATGTTTTATAGCATATTTTATAGCACGTTTATTATATAGCATATTTTATTAAAATATAAGATAATTTAAATGTGCATATATTTTCATTTTGTCAAATAGCTGATGAAATAATTATTTGTTAAGCCTTTTTGAAAATTAGCTTATAAAATGAACCTCCAAACTGGTTTCGGTTTACTAAATTGTGTTATTAGATCATTATATTGAAAGCTATGCTTCTTTTATTTGTTTGGCATTTATTTTCTTCATCTCTAGATTCTGTTGATGGTGCTGTTGGAATTTTAGTGCATATATGGATTTTTCCAGTTATCGTCCTCATCTCTATCTTAAGTCCTCGAAGGTGACCTTATCCTGGCAGAGGCTATAAAAGATTCACCAGGCACTGGCATGAAGAAAGAGTCTTTGTAAATGGACATTGAAAAAAACAAACTACCAAAGATTCCTCAACTGACTACTGACTCAAAAATAAAATAATAAAACAAAATTTTTTAAGCACTGGGGATTATTAAAAAAGACATCATGGAAGTATAACTTATTCCAAACTACATATAAAGATAACCTTGACCTGAGTAGTGAAGAGACCTTCAGGTGCTTTTGTGGCTAAAAGATTACAGCATCATCTGGTCATCTGGTTGAACTCTGGAAAAAAAAAGCTATAGAAATCCTTGTCAAAGCACAAAGTCATGGCTGGTTTTGTTTCAAATGAATAGTTTGCTTGTTACCATGGAAACCTAATGGCCTGCCAACAAAAACCTCACTGTAAACAGGGTACGTGAAGAGCTGGCATTTATTTTCCTTTCAAGAGGGTTTTTCGTAGAGAATTAAATAAATGTAGGCCCTTTTACCTTTGGTTGTTACCCTTCCTTGAAAATAACCTGAACTCAGAATGATTTAAAACACTCATGTTCCTCCTAGCCTCTCCCCGTCCCACCTTGGTTGTTATTATTTGTTTTCCTCCATGGCTAAGCTAGATAACTGTATGCTGTCTCTTTTTGCATGCACTACTATCCAGGACGGTAAACCTGGGCTTACATAATTACACAGGCTTATCGGAGTTTGCTTGCAGCCACTTGAACACTCAAACTAAGTCATCTGTTCCAACGAAGAAACCAAACACCATCTTTTATAAATTGCCATGGAAACCAAGTGCCTTCAATGAAACAAGCCTGACTAATTTTCAACTCAGAAGCTTGCACTGCTAAGAGTGGTTTGTGTAAAACTATTTTATAAGCAAACTACAGAGCCTAAATGTGCAAATTACAGGCAAAACAACAAAGCCGCTTCTGAAGAAGAAAGGACCACAGCTGCTGCGTAAGCCCATGCAGATGAGATATTTATTGTTTGACCTAGACAGCCATGGCCTTTCGGCTTATTGTCCATTAAAAAATAACTTCCACTGAGACCAGACATGGGAGCAACACTTTTTCTTCCAGGTTACTAAATGGGTCAACCAGAGCCAAAGGTTGTTAAGATAATACTTAGAGCAGAAGATGGTAAAAAACAAGAGTGATTTCTCACTCTAGCCTCCATTTGAAATGAAATTGGCCCTAGCTTTAGAGGGAACAAGAATATGTGATTGCAGTGCATACAAACTCTACAGCGGAACTGGGCCTGAAAAATCTGGCTTTATTCTAAACACTGAGGGTAATATGCCTCTGCCCTTTAGTCAGACTCTGTGCAAATTGTGAAATATTATTTTATTATTTTACCAAGATTAAAAACACTTTTACAAAAAAACAAAAATCTGTAAAAATGATTTTGAGCTACCTGAGGACAAATCATACCTTTAACCAGCCAGTTTTCCAATGCATTGTAAATTTCACTTAAACCTGTTGGTTATGAAAATTTGAAGATCTTTTTCCTTAAATTATCTCAACTTTTAACTTCATTTAAAAAGACTTTTGTCTAAGGAAGAATATTATTATTATTATATGTTCTTTCAACACCCCAGGATTAAAAAGTGGATTATGCAAGTAATTGGGATATAAATAATAAATTATAACATTTGCAATTATTAATATTAAAAGCACAACAAGATGTAGTTGAAAATGACAAAGCTTGATTTTTTTAATAAATTCTGTAGAAATGTTTGTGCTAATTCAGTAATTCAACTTAAAAGATAATTTTACAGCTATGTTAAATAAAGCCTCTTTCCAGGTAAGGTATGAAAAGCAGTATGTGTGTTTGTTGAGCAATGTTTACTTATCACCAAAATAAGATTAGTTGCATAATTGATTTGTTATTTATGGGATACATTTTCTGTGTTTCATTCATATACAGTAATGTCTACAGAAAGAAATTATAAGAGGGACTCCCTGACACACTCTGCCATATTTTCAATATATGTAAAAATAATTTCAAATCTTTTAAAGTAAATCATGAAACAAAATAAACTTGAAATTTAATGCTGATTTTCAGAGTTAAAGAGGAGACTAGTCTGAATATCTAGTTAGTGATAGAGTTGAACTAAATCAACCCCTTTATATTAAATAGGATGAAAAATAAAGCATTAGAACTTCCTTGAATTCAAAAGCAAACATATTACATATTGAAAACTTTTCTAAATTGTGGTCAAGGACCATAGGGCACTTACCTTACATGCAGCTAACCTGGTTCCAACTGCTGCACCCCTTATGGTCCTCCAGGCTTCACCAGGACCAAACCTGTGCATTGCAGGTATGGACCATAAGAAAATCAAAACAAATAAAAGAAATTATAGTCAACTGTCTAATTTATCAACCAAAGAGATTATAGTAAACAATATTTGATCACATGATTTAATATTTTGAGTAAATATCTTCATCTTGACCTTATTTAGTGTGCAACTAACAACTTCTCTCCACTATTACTATTGATAGACCATCTTTATTTTCTGCACACACCTTGCTTCTAATATCAAGAAAATATTTTAGTGTTAAAGAGAAGACTATCTCATTTCCATTACCATTTTTAAAAATATGGCTTGAGTGATACTTTTCAAAAAATCTAGTAAATCTATAATCAGACTGTTTGGATATATATGTGTCCTTTCTGGAAAGCAATTAATTTCCATTTCTTCCTTAATGCTTCATCAGAAGAAATTTCTGTAAATAAAGTAGTCTACCATAAAGCATTCAGAGGCCAGAGTGATAATACTGTGGGTATGGTGCAGGCCTTACACGACTGACCTGGGTTCATTTCCCTACACCCCAGAAGTTCTCCTGAACCTATCAGGAGTGATCCTTGAGCAAAGGGCTGTGAGTAAGCCTTGAGCACTTCCGGGTATAGCCAAACCACCAAAACCAAAACAACACCCCTTCTCCCGCCATCAGAAATCTTTTAAGTCCTTCCAGTAACTTTTTGCATAGTAAGAACACGTAATGCATCACAAGTGTGTTCAGGGTGAAAGTATGCAATAAGTATATTAATACTACAAATATACAGTACTTCAGAGATTCACGAACTGGCTGGTACCTCAAAAATAATTCTTGATTAAATTTTCAAGAAATTGCGGATGAGTGCAAAGAATAAAGAGGAAGACAGAGAAACCACAAACTAATTAAATGTTTTGATATGATAATACATTAAAATACATCTTTCAAGTGGGTTCTGGATGACTTCTATAAACCAGGAAACTTAGAATCTGTTATTTACTCCAGGTAAAATGTTCTCTTGCTTTAATTGAAGGTAAATGTATGAATACGCAGGAAATTTTAAAAGGTTGGGATAAGGGATAAGGGAATTGTAAAATGTGTTGCATAGTCTCTTCTATAATATTAATAACAGTGATGACGACTTTAAAGCACTTACCTGTTTACCAACTGCCTTCCTATTCCTAATTTTTATTTTGTATTTTATGAGTTGAACTCACATTCACCCCTTTTTCTTTTTGTTAGCATTTAAATGTAAATGATGCCAGTATTTTTGTTGTTGTGTTTTTATATAGGAAGGCATCAGACAGTAGAGCTTTCTAATTTTCTGGGATAAAGATTATACCATGTAATATGCGCTTATTTCTACTACCAGTAATTGATCCTGATTAATTAGGACCATTGTTTTCTTTCATCAGTTCAAAGATGCTTGTTTTTCCGTACTTTGACATCTTCATAGTGGGCTTATTTTTATTACAATTGGCAACATTTCTGTTTGATTATATATAAAAGAGTAGTGTATATTAATCTGATGGCATTTTAGATACATTTAAATTTACAAAATTTACTAAAGTTTCCAGAAGTGCTAAATCATGCTTTATACCTTCAAACAAATTCAAAAGTGAAAAAGATGCCCTACCATATTTCTATATTTATGTTATTCATTGACTATGCATTATTTAAAATAATTTAAATAATTAAAATAATTTTTAAAAAAATTTAATCTGAGTCTTCTCTTACATATATACATCACTAACCATTCTTTCCTTTTTCCTCTCACCTAATTTTTAGTTCCATCATGAATTTTAATATGCTGTGTATTCCTGATTTCAAATAT
Organism: Sorex fumeus; assembly: GCF_029834395.1. Taxonomy (NCBI): domain Eukaryota; kingdom Metazoa; phylum Chordata; class Mammalia; order Eulipotyphla; family Soricidae; genus Sorex; species Sorex fumeus. The sequence continues at coordinate 48,772,435 of NW_026606155.1, forward strand.
TTTCCAGTTTCATGTGATTCTTAGCACTTAGTAGGTACAAAAGTTGTTCTGTCATAATATTTTCTTTAAAATACTTAAAAGATGCCTAGTATAACACCATGTCATACAACAAACTAGATTGATTGTACTTCATTTTTCACATATCAGAAAATTGACCTACACATGCCAGTGTAATCATGACAATTATAATTGGAATTACAGATCAGCTATTCAATAATTATGAGTAGTTGAAGATAATCTGTCTTTAATTTTATATTTCAAAATGCGAAATATGAATGACAAGTCTACTAACTTTTCACCAGAGATACATTTTAAAGATTTTGTAATACTTACCTGTATAAAAATCATCTATCAAATGTATAATTTGAAGAATAATTAATTTTGCTCTATACTTGAGACTATAAAACTGACTATGATACTTTTTTCCTATCTACTTTTATTTTGATTAGTGATTCAAAGCTTGATGAAAGACTTATTTTGATAGCGTGATTTCAAAGGATTATTTGAATTGCATGTTTTTTTTTATCAAAAACCTTTTTTTAATGTGCCTTTCACTGATCAGGGCCCTCTCAAAAGACATTTAAATTGGAAAAAACATTACTTCAAATTCATTTCCTTCCTGGTTGATGACTACTTCTTTCTAATTGCTTTGTCTGTGTCTCAACAAAACAGAAGATACACTCTTCTCGCAACTGGGTAGTTTATGTCAATGAGGACTTATTGCATTTTCTGTGAAAACTATGTAGTCATATGGTTGTTTCCTTTCTTACAGTGTTCCCTTTGTGATTGACCAGTTTAATTAGTTTTCTTGTGCTTATTTTTAAAAAGCAATGTCTCTGCCATTTTTTAATTCAATTTTTAGAGAAAAGTTATTACATAATACTTAGAACTTTTTTTTCAAATCTGGTATAAAAAGTTCTTTGCTGAATATCCATACTATTTATATAAGTATATATATATGGTGTTATAAACACTTGAAGTTTTAATGAGGTATATGTCAATTCAGAATCAATATATTATAGATGTAGATCTCCTTGGAAACTGAAATGCAAAGGAGAAATAGTCAATATATTTATATGTGGACTTTATTATTGACATATTCTTATAAAGATTGAGAAAATTTGGGCTGTAATTTACTATTCTGAACTCACATTGAGTATATTAAAGCTAAGGAACCGAAATTCAAAATTCTGAGTATGACAGAGTTGCACTTTGCATAGCATAGCAGTTGAGATAATATTCAGAAGGGAATATTTGCAATGGATTCAGTTTTATTTCAGTTGTACAAATTATCCATGAGTTGAGATCATTGTATTCTTATATTTTCAGTAAAATTATGACAAACTCTATGGTGTAGGGATTAGTTTGTTACATTCAGTTTATTTACATTTGGGTTATTTACAGTTTATTTACAACTTATTATACAGGAGTTGTAAGATATTATTTTGTTTCTTGAGTTTTATCAGTATATTTAAATGTAAAAGTTTAATAAAATTTGTGTTAAATTTACAATAAATATTAGTTACATTTTAGATCTCAAAACATAGATTTAACGTACTTTTCTTTTGATATATTCCTTCTGCTGGTAGTTTCAGATAACTGTTATTTTCCCTTGAGTTTTCTTTAAATAAATGAAATTATGTTAAATGCTCTATTAGTGTTTGGGGGAAATTTCTGCTTTCAAGAAGCACTTAAGTTAGAAACAAAAAGATATTTAGTATGGCAATTATATTTGCAAATTAAGATAAAAATGCCATCACTTTTCTTGTTATTAAAAAGCTCTTATAGACTCAACACTGCAGTGAAGCACAATTAGCCCATTAGCGATATGTGTGATTTTTATATCCATTGTGAGATCATTTATAGGATTGTGTTAAACAAGTAGATACTAAAATCTTCCTGGATGAATTCTGAGTTTAAATTAAGACTAAATTTAGTAACTCTGAGTTTCTAGGTAGCATGCAAATGTATAGGAGATTAATAGTACTAATGTTATTCAGGAAAACCATTTTCATAGGTGCACTACAGGCTAACCGTGCGTCTTCTGAGGAAAACAAATGATGCTACATGACAATGTTTTCAGTGAACCAAAATATAAATGAAATTCTAAAAGTTAACTTCCTTCGCATTGTCTCTCTAAAATCTATTTAGCTTATTTTTTTTTCTTTTTTTTGGGTCAGACCTGGTGATGCACAGGGGTTAATGCTGGCTTTGCACTCAGGAATTACTCCTGGCAGTGCTTGAGGAACCATATGGGATGCTGGGAATCGAACTCATGTCGGCCGCATGCAATGCAACCACCCTACCGTGCTGTACTTTCGCTTCAGCCCCAACTTTTATTGATAATTTTGATAATCCATTGTTAATTTGTCACTCCAAATTTTGAAAAATCATGACAGTTAGCATCATATTAATCATGGCGAACAAAACCATGATTAAAAATAAACCTTTATTTCATTCAATAAAATTACCTTGCTTCACTGAAACCAAGAAAAAAATGTAAATAAACCTCTAGCTACATAGTATTGTTCATTCTTCATAAATCATGTAGTTTAATAGTTTGTCAAATATCAAACCTCACATGTATTTTGATGTACTATAGTATTTCAGTTTCTTAAAAGTATTCTTTATTTGTCTATCTGCCTATCATTAACATTATGACCTCATTTCTGCAGAGGTTTAATTTATTTTACAAGTTTTAAATACCTCCAGCTTGCCTACATTCTGTAAGTACTATTGAGTTAACAATTACTAAATCCGTGATTTGGAACTATATCAAACAATATCTACCAGTGCTCCTAAGAATAAAGCAGCAATAATACCTTTCATTTATAAGTAAAGTAAGTAAGTAAAGTAAAGGCCCTCCCGTTGATCATCGATTTGCTCGAGCGGGCCCAGTAATGTCTCCATTGGAGACTTTGTTGTTACTGTGTTTGGCATATCGAATATGTCACGGGGAGCTTGCCAGGCTCTGCCGTGCGGGCAAGATACTCTCGGTAGCTTGCCGGGCTCCCCGAGAGGGGCGGAGGAATCGAACTCGGGTCGGCCATGTTGGCTGCGTGTAAGGCAAACGCCTTACCGCTGTGCTATCGCTCCAGCCCTTCATTTATAAAGTTGTTGAAATTTTACAGAGAATATTCTTCCTGGAAACTCAGGAAAAAAGAGAAGTCAAGGCAGCCAACAGATCACCTGAAGAATTTACAGTAAATACTTTTAAAAGAAAAATCATTTCATAGTTAAACTGAAGAAAATGAAATTGCATGCTTTCTGTTGGATGTCATCATCATTCATGTGAAGTATGCATATAGAATATTTTTTCTTAAAAAATTGCAGTAACATACAATATTATACTTAATTTTACATTAGGGAAATCAAATGAAGTCTCCTAGAGCAATGCAGAGTCTTAGTGCTATCCTAAGGTTTATTGTACTATAGATTTCTTGTGTTCCATTCACTGTACATGAAGTATAACTGAATGTGCAAGTATTTTTAAGAATTGTATAATTATTCAAGTTAAGAAACAAAAAGATAAAATTAGGGAAAATTTATTTAGCTCCATATAAAGTTTTATATGTGAAAGAAAATGATTAGCTGATTTTCAAAATTGGGAACATTATTTGCTCAAGCAGGCCCAGTAATGTCTCCATTGTGACAATTGTTACTGTGTTTTGGCATATCAGTTATGTCACAGGTAGCTTGCCAGGCTTTGCCCTGCGTTCGAGATACTATTGGTAGCTTGCCGGGCTCTCGGAGGAATCAAACTCCAGTCGGCCAGGTCGGCTGCTTGCAAGGCAAACGCCAAATAAACATAGTAGCATTATTGACTCTTGAAATAGTGCTTGTGTATATAGTACATAGGGCTGAAGTGATAGAACAACGGTAAGGCTTTGTCTTGCACACGACCAGCCCAGCCAAGCCCCTCTCAGAGAGCCCAGCAAGCTACCTAAAGTATCTCGCTCGCACAGGAAAGCCTGGCAAGCTATGGGTGAGGCAACTGATATGCCATACACAGTAACAACAAAGTCTCACAATGTAGACTTTACTGGGCCTCCTGGAGCAAATTGATAAACAACGGGAGTACAGTGCTATTCTGGGGAGCATTATTAAAAGGTAGGACTATTAATTTTTATTATTTATTTTTACTTTGAATAATGTATTTTATTTCTAAAATTAAAACAATTAAACAGGTAAATTAATTCAAATAAAAGATGATATTTTGTTAAATGTGTCAACTGCACAGTACCTAAAAAACCTTTAAAAATAGTATTATATTTTACTGAAATAAACATGTATCTTTTCATAATATACTTTACAGTTTTTTATATTATAATAAACAAAACTGTATTGGTATTCTATATTCTTAAATGGCCTTTCCAATCCAGTGGTATCTGAGAGTACTGGGCCTATAATATATGAAAATTCCATTTTTCCATTTTTGTGTGGTTTTCATCAGTTAGCCTTTTTTTTATTCAAGTATAAATGCTCCCAGAAAGCAAATATATTGTCCCTAATATTTGATCATAATGTTTTATCAGGTAGCTAGAATACTTTATTGGGTACCTAGAAAAATAGGCAGAGAAAATACTGGACCTGCTGGAAATGGCTAAAGGAAAAAGAAGGAATAGCCTTCAGAAGAGTGAAGTGTGAATTTTCAAGACTGCTGTAATTTTGCATTTTTTCCGAGGATGAATATAGATCACATATCCAACCCATACAATGTAGATAAAATAAAGGATTTGTCAGACTGTCAGATACATGCAAGGGTCAAAGAACACAATAACAGGGATTCGAGAATAGAAACACACAGGGGACAGTATGAAATGATATGAATAATGCATTTTAAAATGAGGTTAATCAACAAGAGTGCTCGTGTTATTAGAGAGAAAAGGAAAATTTCACATTTTGTGGAGACAATAAAAATAACATATCTTGAACAAAAAAATTTAAATGCAATAAATGTATATGTAAATAGTTACCATACCTTCCTCTTCTTTTTTCTTCTTTCCTTTTTTAATGACTATGGGAAAAATTATTTCACATTTTTATGTCTTTCTTCAAGTTCACACACATGTTTTTATGTGCACAGCATAAAATGCCATTTATCATTTCCAAAATGTTTCCACACATATCATTTAATCTGCCCTAATCTATAATGATTAGTGACTTACACTTTGTGTATGTGCAGCTAAGTTTGATAGATGGATTTCTCAGCAAGTAGATAGGTCACTTTTCACAGTGTAACCAAGACGAAAAATATTGTTTAATAAGCAATGTCATTTGTAATCTATTTTTCAATGTACTTTCACCTTTTATCAATTTTAAAACAAAAATATCTTATACATCATGAAGAAAAATATTGAAATTAAAAAAAATTAATCCCTACAATATACTATCAGCTTAATAGTCTTATTTCAGAGGTTAAAATTTTGGAAAATAATTGAATTATAGTTTATAAAATACAGCATGATTCATAATTATACCTGATATTACATTTGGCCCTCACAGGAAACTAGTTTCATGTTGAAGTTGAACCCTGGTTTTTAATGTGAATAAAATCTCCTAGAATGGTTATTGAATATAGAGATTCTAGAATCTTGGAAGTAGAGGTTTATATTCAGTAGAAATGAGAGGAAAGGGGACAGACAATTTTAGGTTTTACCTTTTTCTAGTTTGGGGTCTACACCTACTCTCTGCTCAGAACTCAAGAATCAGTGTTCTTGGTATTCAGTTGCCCATTCAATGCCAAGCATCTGAACCAAGGATTCCGTCAGGCAAGACAGGGGGTCTAGCCCTTTGAGCATTCTCCTCAGTCCCTAGAGCAAAGAATTTTGTTTGTTTTTGAGGCCTCACAAGTGGTAAACAGAAAACCAGAGACCCTACCCTAGAATCTCAACCAACAGCTATCATGGTTGTAATGATAATATTCTAGGTGTGGTTGCGGTACTCTATATATTAAGTTGTCGATTGTCACTTTAATCAAAGGACATAGATGTCTGTTTTGCTTTTGGTATGTGGGCCATGCCCAGCAGTGCTGAGGGCTCACTTCTGGCTCTGGGTTAACAGGTCACTCCTGGCAATTCTGGGGCACCACATATGGTGCTTAGGATCAAATCTGATATGGAAGCAAGTATCTTAGCTGCCGTATCCTATCTCTACTGCCTGGGGCAGCAAGGGATTTTAAATTACCTCCTTAAATAATTCTGATATATGTGATCAAACAATCACATATAAAGATAAAATGCAAGTTATAAGTAAAGATAAAAAATACAAATCCTTATTTTTATGACTAATACCTTGTATAATCTAGAATAAATAATTTAAAAATCTTAATGGTTCCTTGTCCCTGGAGACAACAGAAAAAAGATCTGAATTACAAAATTAGGATATCTAGATAATAAATTAAGGAAATAATATGTGGAATACCTTTAGGACATTAGTGACATACTGTGAGTATCACATAAGTCTTTGTGTATCTATAAAATAAAAAGAGACATACTATTATATATCTCATAATGCAAGATGGGTAAATTTGTAAATCTATATCATGTGTTCAATGAAGATAGAGTGGTTTTTAGTATTGGCTTTTTAAAAGACATCTCTCAAAATTCAGTCTTTTAAAATTTGTATTATATTCATATACACTTTCCTTGTTCTGTCTTAAAGATAAACCTGGATGGTTTATATCATTACTTATTTATTAATGCATAAAATGATAATTTAATAAAAATGAAATGCCATATGAGTCAAGTTGTGATCGCAAATAGCAAGCAAAAATACCCCATGAATAACTAGTTTTGAACATTTATGGAAGGTCAGTATGGTTTGTAAATTGTGAAATAATGAAGAATGGAACAAGTTGGGAGGCAGGCAAGAGTAATGTTATGGTAGGGCTTATACATGTTAATAACTAATGTGTACTTTAATTTAAAATTCCAACCACTTCTTTGGTGAACTAAATCTATCCTGCATTAGAAACTCTAAAGAATAATTACAAAGTACAAAATAAGAACAATCAAAAAGCACCAACAACTAACTGAAGAAATATACAGAAATGCAGGCAGATTTTGGAAGGATGATAAGATTTAAAAAGACAAAGTGGTACAAGGTGGACACCACTAATTTTATAATTTCTGGCTCACAGAAAGGCCATATTCAGTACAGAGAATTGATTAAATGCCAACTAAAAATTTAACAGCTTCCTGGCCTTTAAAAAATCAAAAGAACTTTTGGGAGAACTAGAGAAACTAGTAGGTTATCCATCAGTCATTAGAGTTGAATGCAAGGGTGAGGGAAAGATATAAAAAATTATACATAGTAATATGAAATTATGACATAAAATACATATACTAAATGATATAAGTACTGACCCCATCTTCACAGGTCAGAACAAAATATTCCAATGAAAGTTAAAGAACTGAGAAAAAGATTCAAATTGATATGTAAGAGATGGATACCGCAGTGTGAGTTCAACTGAGTTAAAATATGAAAATAAGGACACAAAAATAGTTTTAAAAAGAGTGAAATCAAATCTGGAGACTGAGAGTATATAAAATATTTTGGATGTGATCCAAAATTATTCATCAAGAAAAGTACTGGGACAATCTGACCCATTTTCAAAAGAAAAAGAATGCCAATATAGACAAACCCTGATTCGAGCCTAATGGTGAAATGAGCAAAATATCAAATATCCATTATAATTCATTCAATGATGAAATGAAAAATGGAATGCTAATGATAAATGAGTATATACAAAAATTCCAACAGAGAAATGAGATTTATTTTAAAAGTAACAAATTTGGAACTGTTATTACCACATCTAAAATATCGAAGTCTCATCATAATGGAGACAATAAGAAAAAGATCAGACTATAAAGTAAATAGAACTACAACTATTATTATTATATCCCCAGTTTTATTTATTTTAAAGAATTTTCTTATATCAAAATGAGGCTAGTTTTTCTTACAAAGAATTCCATCATTTGTTTCTTGGATAACTAGCTAAGAAATGATGAATTTATTTTAACTATTGTCTGGAAAGCTCTTACTCTTCCCTTAAAGGAATGATAGCCTATCTGAGTAGAGTACTCTTGATTGGAGATATTTTCTTTTCAGCAATATATATATATAGATATATATATGATATATATATATCATGCTACTCTTTTTCTATAGAGATTCTATGTTCAAATCTGCTGATACGGTCTTTTAAAAAAAATTTTTGTTTTGATTGAATCATCATGAGATGGAGCATTACAAAATTGTTCATGATTGCATTTCAGTCATACAATGTTCCAACACCCATTCCTCCATCAGTCTAATTTCCCAGCACCAGTGTCCCCAGTTTTCCTCCCACCTGTTCAAGCCACTCCCAAGCCAGTCTGCCTCTATAGCAGACACCTCTCTTCTCTTTCTCTCTCTCTTTAGGCATTTTGATTTGCGACACAGATGCTAAGTGGTTATCAGCTAAGGTGTGGGAAATAGAGGGTAGTTAAGATCTAGGAGAGTCCATTATGACAATACTAGTTGGCAATGATCACTCTGGAAAAAAGCTGAGTGTAGAAATCAGGTAAAGGGATATAGATGCTGATACAGTCTTCTGGGGCTTCCTTAATGTGTAACTTTTTCTTGATTCTGAAAATATCTACCTTTTCTTTGATAGGTGCCATTTTAAGGATAGTATCTTTGGTGGGCATCTGTTTGAATTTAACTTATTTGATATTCTTTGAGCTCCGTACATCTGGAAGTCTCATTTTTTTCTTATTTAGTAGGGGTCCTCAATTATTATTTCTTCACTTAATAATTCTGAGTCTTTCTCCTTCATATCTCATTCTGAATCCTTATGATTTTAATGCTGTTATTCTCATTATTATACCCTATGAATCTCATATTATCTTCTTTTTACTTATTTGCCTCTCTGGATGATTTTTACTACTTTATCTTCAAGTTACGTGATTGCGGTTATTATTATTATTGTTGTTGTTGTTGTTGTTGTAGTTGTTATTGTTTTAGTTAAGCTGCTGTATTCTTCAGGATACTGAAGTTATCTTCAGGTAATATGTTTAGTTCTGTCGTACTGGGAGCTATTTTCCAGCTTCAGTCGTTGAACTGTCAGTAAGTGAGTTGCTCCATACTCTGCTATGTCTGTTGCATACTCCTCAAGGCCTAAATGGGCATCAGAGTCCTGTCTTGAACAGGTCTTGGTGGTAAGCAGAGAATTACCCACCAGAGTGCCTAACACCTATTGTGGCACTAAATTCAATCTAAGTAAGTACTAGAGGTTCAAATTTCTGAATATCTGGGGGAAAATGTGCCAAGTTCCAAATAACTTGAGTATAAATCAGGGTTGTTTACAATATCTTGAGTTAGCTATGCCTGTGTTCTAGAGGACCTGAGCAATGACCAGGCAAATAGATGACCTGTTGCTACCAAGTGCAGTGAAAGGAGCGTTAGAGCAGGCCTGGGAAATAGGTGATCAAGGCTACCTTATTGACATCTGGCTTTCACTAGAGTGGCTTGGTCACACGGTCCATAAATGTGACTGGGGGACTTAATTAAAGTGATTCTAAGAGGAGATTGGCACCTCAGTCCAGCTATTGGAAGAGAACATGACCTAGAGCATACAGGAAACAAACAGCACCTGGCTTGCTGTGGGCCAGTAGGCAAACACAGCAGAAAATTAAAACTCTTGAAAACTGATATTTTTCTTTGGAAGGCGCTTTTTTGACCACAGAATTGCAGCTTGCTAGACAGAAATCACATATGGACTGGCAGGGACCAGGTCTGCAAGGGTTACTCCTTTCATTGTAATAATTATATTTCAACTCTTAGAAACCTCAGTTATTTACTTGAGATAGGTAGAGCTTTCTCCAGGTACTTAACATTAGGCATTTCTAATATAGAGCGGGGATCCAATAGCTATCCAGAACTATCATAGTGTTAGTAGCAATAATTCATCAAGATAGACTTGCTATATCTATATTGCAAACCAAAATGTCCAAAAGTAGAGAAAGAGCAAGAAGGAAATTGCCACAGAAGCAGGGGATGGGATAGGGTAGGGGTGGCGGGAGGGATACTGGAGACATTGGTGGTGGAAAATGTACAATCGTGAAGGGATGGGTGTTTGTGTTTGAGTATTGTATAACTAAAACTCAATCATTAAATCTTTAAAACTGTATATTACAGCAATTCAATAATAGAAAAGAAAAGATAGCACTTGCCAGTGACTCCAACACCTATGTCTACCCTATGATCTCTAGTTTTCCTTTTCCATGTTGTATAGTATAGGATCATAGGATTATAAGATTATAGTATGAGCTGTTCAGTATAAAACCTATCCTGATTACTGAGATAAAGTTATAAATTTTGAGATCTTTTCCTGATTGCATCTTTTTGCACTGTGAGAATGTCTAGCTATTTCCAGACTATATATTATTGTTCGTTTGTCCTTTGCTCTGACATTTTTGTTCATTGGTGTTTAGAGTCCATTTCTGTATATGATAATCCAAATTCTGATGTAGATTTGCCATGATCATAAAAGGAGGTGAATCTTCCTATTCAGCTATCTGGCTCTTCTATCCCTAATATTTTACTGTTCTTACTTATATGACATGAAATGTATTTTTATTTATTTGTCATTGGTTTATAACAATATAGAATTTCAGTGGTATAGTTTAACATCAACACCTCTATATGACTAGAATTCATGGCACACACCATCAAGATCCCAATGCTATCCTATCACCAAAAATAACTATTTTACAATAAAAATAATTTCTTGCTCCGAAACTTTCCCTTTGGTAACCACCATAGTATTCTCATAGTCAAGAGTCGGTTTTGTTATCTTTTGCCTATTTATTTGCTTTAATTTTGTGTATTCTCTATGCATGTGAAATTATCAGTAATTTCCATTCACTTCATCACTTATTTCTCTTAAAAGAGCCAACTCATGTACCATCCATTTTGTCCAAAAGACATGGCTTTATCGTTTTTAATGATAGAGTAATTACACACTGAATATATAAACCAACGCATCTTCATCTAGTTATCTATAAGGGTTATTTAGCATGATTACATAATTGTGATTATTGTGAATAGTACTGCTATGAATTTAGAGGTGCTTATATATTTCAAAATTAGAGTTTTCATAACCTTAACAATGAAGGTCTACAAGTAGTGTTGCTGGATTGCAAGTACTTCCTTTTCTTTCATACTATATTTCATAGAGATGGTACCAAGTTTCAGGGAGTATTAAGGTTTCATTTTCCTCACATCTTTTCCAGCATTTTATTACTAAACTTTCAGGTATGCACAATTCTTTCCAGTCTGACATGATATTTAATCACTTCACTTAATCACTTAACTTCCCGTTAGTCGTCGATTTGCTTGAGTGGGCGCCAGTAACGTCTCCATTTGTCCCTGTCGCGTGCTAGTGTAGCCCAATGGCATCTGTTCACTCTGCGAACATGAAGAGCCTTAAACCGATTGTTCATGATCTTGATGAAGAAGTCTGACCATCTGGTAGGTGGGCGGCCACGTGGTCTTTTGACATCCCGTGGAATCCAGTCAGTAACAGCTCTAGTCCAGCGGTCATCTTTAAATCTCATTACATGACATGATATTTAACCAAATAAAAATGTGGTTTTATTTGCATTTCCCTAAGAATAGGTGTTATTGACATCTGATATGAGAAATTTGTTTGACAGAAATGAATTATATTTCATTTTTAGAAGTTTTTTTGGTTTTTTTTGTTTTTTTTTGGCATGACTTCTAGCTCTGTGCATAGGAATTGTTCCTGCCAGGGCTCAAGGTGCCTTGGATTGAACTCAGGATGGCTTCCTGCAAGACAAGGACCCTACCCACTACACTATGACTCCAAGCCTATAATGTGAATATTTTAAAATAATTATGTTTAGATCCAAAAAAAGATGACAAAATTGTATAAGCACAAAATAAATTGTTTCCTTAAAATGTCATTGATATCCCCATGTGTGTATGTATGTGTGTGTATGTATAAACATTTCATAGTCTAGACAGAAATGCTTCTATTTTTAAAAAATTTAACATCTAGTTTTGTGTAGTTAGAGTCATAAAATTTCAAGAGATATATTGAGATATCTTATGAATACTTTACCCAGTTTCCCTTCTTAATAACATCTTGTTATTATTAATTAATAATGCCATTATTAATTAACATGATGTATTAATTGCATTATGTGTGTGTTCTCAACTCAGTGTATTTTTATACCAGTATAGATTCACCTATCCACAAATGATAAATCACTTTAACCACCCTGACAGCCCCTTTAATTCTGCCTTTTTTATGACAACATCAGCTTTTCACCTTCCTTGCCTCATCTAGTCCATTGGTAATTGTTGGCAACAATTAAATTTTACAATTACACAAGTTTTCAAGAATGCTTTATGAATGTTTTGTTTTGCTTTCTTACACACAGAATAATTCCCTAATTTGTCCAAATTAAGCCAGGCATTAATAGTTTGTGCCTTGTTATTGCATATTTGCAGTTATTATCATCATCCTACAGTTTGTGTAAACAGATACTTGAAAAGGGGCATACTGTTTGTTTCTAGTCTGGAAATATTACAATAAGTGCTGCTATTTTCATTTATGTACACATTTTCGAACTATGTTCATGTATTTTTGCAAGATAAAAATTCAGAAATGTAAGTGCTAAGTAGTATGTGAGGTGGATTTGATTGTATAAGAAATTGCAAAGGTTTTTTTTGGAGAGAACATGCCATTTTATATTTCCACTAGAAAACTATGAGTGATCCAATTTCTATGCATTCTTACTCCCTTTTGTAGGCATTCAGAATTTTTTAATATTCTGATAGAGAAGTAGTATAACTCATATTTATAATGTGTGCTTTCCTAATGCATTGTTGTTTGAATAACCTTCCTATTAAATATCTAGCCACATTCTTAACTTCTTTTTTATTTTATTTTATTAGATTTTTTAATATCATTTACTGGTGAATTTTGAGTAATTTTGTTCTATTGTAATGCAGTTATTTCCCAGATAAGTTTCTTTGTAGAGGGCTTTTTTTTTAAATGATCCTTTTAGTATTATTCTCTTCACATGGAAAGCTAAGTTCTTAGCTTCTGTGAAATCTAATTTATAATTGTTTCTGTTTCAGATTATGCTGGTAGTGTCAAATCTAAGAACCCTGTCTAATGCACAAACTAGCAATTTTCTCTAATCTATTATGGTCATTGTTGTCCTTATTTAATTTTTTTCTGTTTTATTTTTAATTTTTTAAATTGAATCACCATGAATTAGAAAGTAATTCATGATTGAGTTTTAGGCATGCAGTGTTCCGACACCAATTCCTTAACCATTGTTTACTTCCCTTCATCAGTTCCTCAGTTTTTCTCCCAATACACAGTCAGTCTCTATGGAAGGAACACATGTTTTTCCCTTTTAGGCACTGTGGTTTACAGTATTGTTACTGGAAGGGTATCACCCTCCCCTCAGTGGAAAGCTTCCTACTGAGTACCAGGTCTCCTGCTCTTGAGTTTTATTACCGTTAGGCCTTTTTTTAAAATCCCCCTACTATATTTCTTTATATCCCGTAGAGGTGAGATCATTCTGTGTCTCTTGCTTTCCCTCTGACTCACTTCACTCAGCATGGTATTTTCCAGATTCTTCTACGTAGCAGCAAATTGTATGACTTCACCTTTCTTAAGGTTGAATAGTATTCTGTTGTGTATATGTACTATACTTTCTTTATCATCTGTTCTTGGACACTTGGTTTGTTTCCAGATCTTGGCTATTGTAACTAGTGCTTCAATGAACATAGGAGTACAAATGTGTTTCTGTATTGTGACTTTGGGTGGGTCCTTGGGGTATATTCCAAGGAGTGGAATTTCCGGGTCATATGGGAGCTCAGTTCCTAGTTTTCTTCGTTAGTTGATTGGTTCTTTAGGGGACCATACCTGGAACTATTCAGGGATTATTCTTGGCTCTTCCCTCCTGGTAGGGCTCAGGGGACCATGTGAGATACCAGGAATGGAACTCGAATTGGCCATGTGCAGACTACCCACTGTGCTAACACTCCAGCCCACAATTTCTAGTTGTTTTGATTTTCTTTTTAAAACAATTTTATTAAAGCCTTGTGATTTACAAAGTTGCTTATACTTGGGTTTTAGACATACTATGTTCCAGAACCAATCCCGCCACCAGTGTCTTTCTTCCACCAGTGCTCCCAGGTTTTCTCCTTCCTCATCCTCATCCCCAGCTGCCACTTTGACAGGCACCTTTAAGTTTGGTTGTTGAAGAATCAGTAGTGTAAAAGAATGGTTTAGCTAAATATCCAAAGTACAGAGTCAAAATACTTTCAACAAAATATCAAATACTCATTTTAAAGTGAAAAAATGAAAATTGACAAAGTTTAACGTTAGTATATTTCTTTTGATGCAAAATATTGACATTTTCTATTAGCAATAATGTAAAAATGAATGAAAATAATAATTTAGATTTTTGATGTATAATCTAAATTTAGAATGTGTTATTATGGTATATCTGAGGGCTGGAGCCATAGCACAGTGGTAGGGCATTTGCCTTGTACACCGCAGACCTGACCGACCCGGGTTCAGTTCCTCTGCCCTTTTCGGAGAGCCTGGTAAGAGTTTCTCGCCTGCACGGCAAATCCTGGCAAGCTACCCATGACATATTCAATATGCCAAATACAGTAACAACAAGTCTCAAAATAGAGACGTTACTGAGCCCACTCGAGCAAATTGATGAACAACAGTGACAGTGACAGTGACAGGTATATCTGAATTAATAATAACGTTCATAGAGGTAGAATAGAGTTTATTCTAATACATAACCAAAGTCTTTTGCCCTTACTGTTTCAATTTCTTCTTTATCTCAACTTGCAGGAATAATAGCATAAAATTATTAAACTTATATTCTAATGAATATTTATAAGGATGTTGTGGCAGTTCATAATGGTGGGGAAAAATAGACATATTCTAATTAAATGTCTATCAGTTACAGTAATGGTTAAATTAAAGTTATATTCTTTCTATATCTACTTCAGCTGAATATCATAGCATATCCTGAAGACTTCCACTTAGTAAGAGATTGTTTCAGTGTGTCCTTGTAGGATACCGCTACAGTGTCAGAAATTAACACACCAAAATAAACTCTTTTGAAGCCCTCAACTGATGTTATATACACTACCCTTGAGTTCTGAATTAATACCTGTTCTACAGACTCACAAAGTTCCCTAGTGGTACCCAGTTTATTGTGCACAGTGGTCTTTAGATTAAAAAAATTTCTTCACTGATTGACTTTCATTCTCTTTTTCTCCCTCATATGCTTACCAACATTTCCTGAATCGCTTGCCAGATACAATATTTCACTACAACCTTGCCTCAAAGATTGCTTTTGAGAGAACCAAATTAATATAATAGTTTACATATAAAAGAAACAAGAATTTTTCCTTTTTTTAATGTGCTTGAGCTTAATATAATTATATATAATACATATAACTTTGTATAATATATATTAGCAAGAATTTTTCTTTTTTAATGTGCTTGAGCTTAATATAATTATATATAATACATATAACTTTGTATAATATGTATTAGTATGGTCCGACATAAATAACTGGCTTTAGTCTGATATATTTATAAAGATATACAAAGTTCTTAATTGCTAACATCTTTCCTAGCCAGTAGATATGGCTTACATTTTTTTCATTTTCTTCTTCATTCCTATATCATTAGTTTATTTTCACTAAAATATTAACTGTAGTGGGGATGGTGGTGCTTAAGGAGAAAAAAAGAGGCTGTGTAGGGAGTTTTCCCTGAGATTTTTTGTCATTGTTTAAAAGTAGAACTTTTCTAGATGGATTTAAAAAAAAAAAACATTTATAGACATTCTTCAAGGAGGGAAAAGATACTAAAAATAAAAATATAAATTAATAAAACACCACTGTATCTTATCTTTCTTATGAGGTCCTAAGGATATTATGGGATTGTGAAAAGAGGGTAGTCACTAAGGGCAAAGTATCACTTCATATTTCACGTTGGCAGAGGAGATCAGGTGAAGTCAGAGAATCAAATAATGCTCTACCTAATGAAGCATATATAATTCATTGTTTAGATATGTAAAATTAATTATTAAAGAAAATTTGCACATTAGTAAAATTTATATGTATTCGTTATGAATAGCAATGAAAATTTATATGCCGGAATAGATAAGCTGGAATCCCTGCAGATATCCCATGCAGACATCTCTTTTAGAATACAATGTACAACTTCCTAACAAAATTTTACATCTTCCATCTTGGATACAAATTATTTGCTAATCTGAATTATAGTCTTTCAACTACATTCATTTGTTTTAAAAAATAGTTTACTATATATGAAAGCAATCTCCATTACAATGAGTGCATTTCTTTTCATCATTTTGGCCTGGTGAGCTATGTTGATTTGAGAATATCTTAATGAGATCAGTTCTGTATATTCTAAACCAGTCCTGTGTATTCAAACCCAATCCTCATTAGTTGTGCATAGAAAAATGAACTTTATGGAGATACAAACATACTCTCAAACATCTGAATGATGTTTGGTTTTGGTCAAAGACGGGATTATAATTATAAGGCTAAACTGATGTTTTTCAAGATCACTACTGAATAAGAATGCAAAACCCTATTTTGCATTGGTGTATTAACAGTTTCTTTTGTATTTCTCATATTTAGAATGAAAGTAGTGGTGATTATAATCACTTAATCACTTAATCCCCATTATTCATCGATTTACTCGAGCGGGTGCCAGTAACGTCTCCATTCATCCCGGTTGCGTGCTAGCGTAGCCCAATGGTATCTGTTCGTTCTAGGAACATGCAGAGCCTCAAACCGATCATTCAGGGTCTTGACGAAGAAGTCTGACCATCTTGTAGGTGGGCGTCCACGTGATCTTTTGATGTCCTGTGGAATCCAATCAGTAATGGCTCTAGTCCATCGGTTGTCTGTAAACCTCATTACGTGTCCAGCCCATTTGATTTTTGATGTCTTGGCAAATGAGACAGCGTCCCTGATTCTTGAGCGTTTACGAAGATCATAACTCTGTATTCTATCCCTCATTTGAGTGAATCATGATATTCCAAGCATAGCTCTTTCGATTCCTCTTTGAGAGACCCGAATAGCGTTCTCATCCTGTTTTCATAGGGTCCAGGTCTCTGAGGCATATGTTAATGCAGGAAGAATAGTGGAATCAAAGAGATGTGCTCGTAGCTGGAGGTTCTTTGTCCTTTTAGTTATTTCTTCAGTGTTCTTGAAGGCATTATAATATAAGGTGATTATAACATAAGCCAGAAATACGAGACTCAAACTTGATCCTTTCTGCTTTTCCTTATATTAAATATTTTATTATATCTTGCCAATTTTAGCTGTCTGAATACATTTTGATCTGTGTAATTCCTGCCATCTCTGATAGCACAATCTTAGCCATAGTGACCACTAATCCAATGCAGGGTTACTGCATTAGCTCCTTCCTTTTGACTTATACATACAATATTGTTAACCACAGTCATTCTCCATCCTGTAGTTTATATAATTACCTTAAAATACTTCCTTCAAATGGCCTTCTGTTGCTTTTTAAATAAGGACTAGGAATAAATTGCTTAAAGTATCAAAGAAACCTGCATGTGTTGGCTTGCTACCAATTGGACTTCATCTTTCTTATTCACTAGTTGCTAAAGTCTTCTGTACATACCATATTACATGAGCTATACTTGGCACCCACTAAAATGAAATAAAGAATGATTGTCCTTACTCTCCCTCGCCTTGCTAGTGTGCTTTAGACACAGAATTTTTCTCCAATATTGACACCTTACTCAGAATTCAGTACTGCCTCCTTACTTGGGCCTTTTGTGCCTGCCAATGCTCAACCTCAAATGTATGAACCTTCATTCCCTTTTGTCTACTTTTTTCCTAGTTTTGGTTTACTTAGACATTTCTCTGGAAATTTCTTTGTCATATACTCCAAATCAGTCTATTCTGTTATATTTTCCTTCTATTTCACTTTAGAACATTTGTTAAGAATTTAATTGGATGGTAACTTGATGCTGAATTTCCATTTCCCTGAAATGGAAGCTATAACATTTTCTCGACTTTAATGTTTAAATTCAGAGTATAGTGTCAAATATTTGTTAAATAACAGCATGATAGTTTTCTCTCTCTACTTTGATCCTTTTAAACCAAGTCCAAAGATTTCTTCAAAAATTCATTCTCCTCCATCATTTTATTCTTTTTGATACTATCATTAAAAAATATCCTTTTAAAAGTCACCAATGGGGCTGGAGTTATGCTAGTAGAGAGGATAGGGTGATTGCCTTACATGTGGCTGATCTGAGTTTAATCCCTGGAACCCCATAGAATTCCCTGAATCTGCCAAAAGTGATACCTAAGTGCAAAGCCAGGAATAAGCTATGAGCACTGCTGAGTATAGACCTTAAACTAAAATAAAAGTCACCAACATTGGTTTATGTTATAGTTACTTAATTTACCTAGTTGTCTTAAACATTCATTTATGTGAGGGGCCAGAGAGATAGTATATCAGGTAAGGTGCATGCCTTTCATGTTACTGACCTAGTTTCAATCCCTGGTACCTCATATGGTTTCTTGAGTCCTGCCAGGTGTCATCCCTATGTGTGGAACCAGAAGTAACCCCTGACCATGGTAAACTGTGGGTCTCCAAATAAAAACAAACAATGTGACAGCTATTCATTCTTTTATCATTATATCTTTTTTTCAACCGTTTGTATTTATTAGTCCTGTTCATTATAAATTCTTATCTACTTTGTAATGGATGATGTTCAAAATTCATTCTCCTGACTTCATCTTTTATATAGATTCAAGAATTTATACTGTTTCTTTAGTCCAAATTTGTAAGCAATTTCTTCCTGTACCTAAAACAAAATTATTCTCCCAAACTCTTAAATTCTTTCAAAATCTGGATTCTCTGTATTTTTATTTGACCATGATTATACTACTACTTCTCTACTTAACCATATTTAAAACCCATAAAATCTCTTTAACCTTCATTTACCCTATATCCAAAATTTAGAAAGTATTGTCACTTCATTTCTGTCATCTTGCAATTCTTTTAAAAATTCCATTTTGATCAAGGAAATTGACTTAAATTTCCTTTTGTCTAGACAGTGTAATAACATTCTAACACATATAAGTGCCCTGGTACTCCTATTCTCAAATGAATGACTATTGCTCTGTCAAATTATCTGATATTGTCCCACTATTCCAAGAATATTGGGCTTCAAACATAATAGTCCTCTTTGCAGGGATTCTGAATGTCTACCTTTTGCATAATAACTAAGGCACAAATGTCTAAGTGTATTCTCACAATTTAAGTGTTTCTGAAAACACCTCACCAAATGAATTACACTGCAATTTACTGGATCACTTACCTACCAAGAAAATATTAACTCAAACTGCTTTAAATTTTACTTGCTATCTGACTTTTCTCAGGTACATTCTGGCTTATGGTCTTGAGAAGTGTGGAGATCTTCTATTAACTATTCTTGAGCACTCATTTCAAATATAATCTTTTACCTCTTCTACCTTGAAATTCATATTACCTTTTGTCACTTCTTTTGTTAAAAAGGTATTTTTTCATGTTTTAACCATTGTGCCTATATTTTTCTCGGTAAAAATGAGATAGTAGGCATTATATTTCATTTCTTTTATGTTTCTTACAATGCCAGTATTAGGATCTGGCATATACTAGGTGTTTGATAATGGTTGATAATGTAGAATAAACAATTTCTTGTTTTCTGTTGTATAGTTTGTCATCACAAGACAATAATATTGTTTTTAGAATTTAATTGTATGAAATTTTCCAATAAAATATTAATTTGATGTTTTCACTGAGAATTTGGTGGAACTAACAGGTTTAAACACATGCAAATATACTGTTGCTGCTAAAGTGAAGGCATGACTTTAGTAAGGAAAACACCTGGTTTTATCTTTTTTTTTTGGTCTGTTTTTTTGATAGCCATACCAAGAAGTGCTCGGGGTTTATTCCTAGAGGAGCTCAGGGGATGACGTGGAGTGCAGTGATGGAACCCTGGAGCAGATCATCTCTCCAGTCCAATTTTTACCATTTATTTCTACTAAGAAACACTTGAAAAGCACCAGGAATATCATACTATGTATGTGAGCTATAACTTTTTAAAAATTTAGGTTTTTTGAATCTTAATTCAATGCATAAACTTAGTAGATACATTTAGTAAAAACAGAATTTAAGTCAAAGAGATAGGGGAGATTAGCACTGTAGCACTGTCCTCCCATTGTGTATTTATTTGCTAGAGCAGACACCAGTAACGTCTCCATTGTGAGACTTATTGTTACTGTTTTTGGCATATCGAATACACCACAGGGAGCTTGCAAGGCTTTGCCATGTGGGTGGGATACTCTCAGTAGCTTGCCAGGCTCTCCATGAGGGGCAGAGGAATCGAACCAAGTTGACTGTGCTATCACTCCAGCCCAGTGGAGATTAATACTTATATTTATAATGAATAAATTGTTTATCTTTGTAAAATAATTCCTTAATACTGATACTGAAATTATTTTAAACTAATTTATAATCCATTTTTAACAATCACATTAAAAAAGTACTGTTTTTTTTCAGCTTAATAGGACAAGAACACTGCCCTGCATAAAATATGCCCTTCTATTGGGAAGGAAAATTCTGTTTTAAGGAATGCTTGCTGACAAAGGAAGAGCTCATACATTTCCATACACTTAAAATAGTTTTAGTAACACAATATGGTTTGTCAAATTTGAGATATTTTATTATTTGTATTCGTTTTCTTTTCAATTGTATTTGTTAGGTCTTTGATGCTAAAAAGTCAGATGGATTGCCTTCATTAATTTGAGTATAGTGTTTCTACAACATAGTCATGTTGAATTTATAACTATTCTGCTTTCTTTTCACTTCTTGGTTCATTTCTTCAGAGTTGCACTAGTAGAACAGATTTTATAACATGATATTAGGAGCCCAGATATGGTTCTAAAAATTGGGAATGCAAAGTGAACAAGATAGATGACATTACCCATTTTCTTTAATAGCATCAATTTAAGTGGGCATATGATTTTTATTTTTAGGGTAATCTAGTCACAATATTCTGGGTGGTAAACAGACTATAATTAAGCTTAAGTAAAATATTTATGAGAATTCTTGCAGTAGCTCTACTTAGTTCTCTGTAAATGACTTTTAAATATACAATATCCACTTAGTATCATTTCTGCATGTTGATTCCACTCTTATTTTGCATATGAAACCTATAGGAATCACACTGAATATAAGTGAACATTTTGCTTCTGCAGAGCACATTTAGAAAAGCTTAATAACAGCTCATTAACCAAGCATCCATTTACACACTGAAGCCACTATAAGACTAAAAAGAGGTAATCACATTTAGAGGAAGGTAGTAGCTCCAGAGAGAGGATTCTGAGAAGCACAGTGAAGGTCAGTTGCTTAAAGATTTTTTTCCTCTCTGTCCTGTTACTTTACAAACTTTTTATTAAAAGTTATAAAGTAAATGTATTGAAAAATTCTCAAGATGCAGCATAAGCAAACTCTTTTGTGGCACTAACTCTGTGCTAAAATTAAATTAAAATTTTTTTAAAGAACTGTCCTTACCAGGAACTTAATGAAATCTGTGATGCTGTGCATTCAACTGAGAAAGAAGCTATATTGAAAACAGTCTTCTGCTAAATATGCCCATTTCTAAAGAAGCTATTACAAGCCTGACTTTCTTTACCTTAAGTAAAGTCATACTTATGTGGTTAGCTATTGCAAGAAACATTCTAGAAATGAGCTGGAAATATAAAAGAAGAACATCCTAGAAATAAAATATTGGTACTTGAGTACAACACATTTTTTTAAAAATGTGTTCTTTGCTGGAGTCAGAGAGATAGTACAGTGAGGAAGGCATTTAGTTTTCACACAGCCAGCACAAGTTTGATCCTCAGCCTCATACATGGTACCAAGACATTGACATAAGTCATCCAGAGTCAGGAATAAGCCTTGAGCACAACTGGGTGTGGCCTTTAAACCAAAATTAAAATTAAAACAAAAGCATAAATGTATTCAGTTATAAACTTTAAAATTGCTCTCCAATTAAATTATTTTATAAAATTTTAACATATATAGTAACATTGTTATTATAATATAATTATTATAATTATAATTATATTATATTATAATTAATATAATTATATTATATTAATTATATTATAATTAATATAACATTACTATATAGTAACGAAAACAGGATGAGAACACTATTCGGGTCTCTCAAAGAGGAATCGAAAGAACTATGCTTGGAATATCACGACTCACTCAAATGAGAGATAGAATCCGGAGTTCTGATCTTCGTCAACGCTCAAGAATCAGGGACGCTGTCTCATTTGCCAAGACATCAAAAATCAGATGGGCTGGACATGTAATGAGGTTTACAGACAACGGCTGGACTAGAGCCATTACTGATTGGATTCCACGAGACATCAAAAGATCACGTGGACGCCCACCTATAAGATGGTCAGACTTCTTCGTCAAGACCCTAAATGATCGGTTTGAGGCTCTACATGTTCCTAAAACGAACAGATACCATTGGGCTATGCTAGCATGCAACCGGGATGAATGGAGACGTTACTGGCACCCGCTCGAATAAATCGATGAATTACGGGGATCAAGTGATTAAGTGATTAAGTGATAGTAACATTGTAGTCAAAGTTGAATGATTTTAACTTTTATAGGATATTTAACATAAATATGATTCTTGTACAAATATGATATGAGGGCTTCATAAATAAGGTAAAAATGTATGTATGAATTTATTCCCCAAACTATTCCTTTGGGACATGACTCTCATTTTGCAGGCTACAAGGCTACAAGGTTACACCTACAAGTACTCAGAGAGTACTCGTGGATCTATGCTCAGAGATCACTCTTGGCTGGTCTTGGGGAACCATATGGAGTACAGGGGATTGAACTTAGGTCAGCTGTGTACAAGACAAGCACCCTTCTAATACTATCATTCCAACTACTTCCACTTTTATTTATTTATTAAATGCCTAATCTATTTACTATTAATGTGCCTCAATTTTCATATCAGTAAAATAGAGATAATAAAAGTAAATATTTCACATTAGATGAGAATTAAGAAAGCAACAATGTAAACTCAGGACAATGTAGACATATGTCAATGAATGTATATTAACTACTATTGTCATATCACAGATAAATGATTAAAGAAGCTTCTGTGTAATGATTAACATGTAGTTAAACAAAGGCAGAAATAATATCTCTTGTATTTCTCTATTTTTTCCAAGATTCTATTGACCTATTATGGATTAGATGATTGAAAAGTTGAGATTCCACAGAAATAGAAAAAAATAACTATAAGAGTATGCATGTGATTTAAAAATTTCATAAATTAAAATTTTTACAAAATGTGATTTTACCTGGATTTTTCTCATCATTTGATTTAAAGTTTTGAAATGATTACCTGAGACTTCACAAGTTTTCAATACTTATGCTTTCATTACGTTAGTTTTCATTTATCTTTATGAAATGGTTTCAAAAGTCTATATTTAATAGAAAAAAACACAAATAAGGGGAGCAATTTGATATAAAATAATTGATATATATTCATTTGTGTAAAGAAAAATGAACACTAAACTCTAGAAACAACTTGATTATAGTATGATACATACTTGCTGTTACTGCTATTTAATTTCATTTTGGACACTTGTTTGTGATGGGTGTATATACAAAGAAGACATAAACAAGAATTTATTACTAACAAGTATCCTAACCTGCAAAGGTGTCAGTCAAGCCACACAGGAACAGGACACAAATATATGTCCAATTTTTCTCTGTTGTTTTCCATGGATTTAAGACGTGACAAACCACCTTTAGTTCCTTCTTTGTGTATATATCTATACACACTGACAAAACAGTGCTTAAAGTGTACTGTGTCCATCCATAGAAAGTGGGTGAATTTCTAAAGACCTTTGCGTTTCTTAATATAATTTCCCTAAAATTAGAAATACACCTCTCAATATTTATTATTTTTTTATTTTTAAATGAATCACTGTGAGGTACAGTTACAGACTTACGAACTTTCGTGCTTACGTTTCAGTCATACAATGATTGAGTACTCATCCCTCCACTAGTGCCCATTCTCCACCACCAATGATTCCAGTACAGTAACAAAATTTTTTTTCTTAAGTCACCGTGAGTGTGTAGTTTTAACCCTTTCTGAATCCCTTTATGTCTTAAGAACATTTCTGTTTTTAATACAAGAAAGTTTTCTATTTTTGGTACATTTGCTGTAATTTATAAGCCATCAAATAAAATTATTATCAAACAAAAATAAATAGAATTCTTAATTTTGTCTGATCAGTGATCTCTCTCTTCTCTCTCATGTGCTCTCTCTCACTAAACACCCACATGAATGTGAAGGATGTGAGGAGAAAGGGAGAGAGAGAGAGACAGAAACAGAGAGACAGAGAGAGAGAGAGAGAGAGAACATTCTCTCTTTTCTTGATTATAGATTCTTTCTCCCAAACTGAAATAGTGTTAGTTAGAAAGTGTTTGCCAATTTACTGGTTTTTCAAATAAATCCATTAAAATACAAGTAAAAATTTAATGATAAGAATGTTAGTTTGGTGACAAGTACAAAAATTCTAAGCAGAGTTTCCTCAAGTTCTTCTGCCTAGTACCAATTTAGGAAAAAAATTAATTTAGGGTTAATTTGTTCTCCATTGTGTGGAAAGGAAGACTACAAAACAGATTAATTTAAAATGTGAAGGAAAAGGAAAATATATAAATATTTAATATATTTAAATAGCACAGCAGGTAGGGCTTCTGCCTTGCACGCAGCCAACATGGCCGACCCGAGTTCGATTCCTCCGCCCCTCTCGGAGAGCCCGGCAAGCTACCGAGAGTATTTGATATGCCAGACACAGTAACAACAAAGTCTCCAATGGAGACGTTACTGGGCCCGCTCGAGCAAATCGACGATCAACGGGAGGGCCTTTACCTTTACCTTATACAAATTTATATCCTATTAAATAGCTTGATCCCCCGTTATTCATCAGTTTACTCGAGCGGGTGCCAGTAACGTCTCCATTCATTCCTGTTGCGAGCTAGTGTAGCCCAATGGCATCTGTTCATTGTAGGAACATGCAGAGCCTCAAACCGCTCATTCAGGGTCTTGACGAAGAAGTCTGACCATCTTGTAGGTGGGCGTCCACGCGATCTTTTGACCTCCCGTGGAATCCAGTCAGTAATGGCTTTAGTCCAGCGGTTGTCTGTAAACCTCATTACGTGTCCAGCCCATCAGATTTTTGATGCCTTGGCAAATGAGACAGCGTCTCTGATTCTTGAGCATTGATGGAGATCAGAACTACGGATTCTATCTCTCATTTGAGTGAATCGTGATATTCCAAGCATAGCTCTTTCAATTCCTCTTTGAGAGACCCGAATAGCGTTCTCATCCTGTTTGCGTAGGGCCCAGGACTCTGAGGCATATGTTAATGCAGGAAGAACAGTGGAATCGAAGAGGTGTGCCTGGAGCCGGAGGTTCTTCATCCTCTTAGCTATTTCTTCCACGCTCTTGAAGATGTTCCAAGCTGCTCCCTTCCTCCTGCGCAATTCAGGTGCCAGGTCATTTGTATTGTTGACTTATCGACCTAGGTACACATAACTGTTGCATTCGGAGATGGTGGTTCTGTTGAGAGCAAATGGAGCATCAGGAACGAGGCTGTTTCTCATAAACATTGTCTTTGTAAGATTCAGCTATAGTCCGACCTTTGCACACTCACGGTTGAAGTCGGTCAGCATTTGTGCCGCTTGGCTGATGTTTGGTGTTATTAAAACAATGTCATCAGCAAAGCGGAGGTGGTGTAGATGCTGACCATCTATCTTCACTCCCATTCTTTCCCATTCCAGTTGTCGCATGATGTTCTCGAGGGTGGCACTGAAGAGTTTCGGTGAAATGGTATCACCCTGCCGAACCCCTCTCTTGACATAGATGATTACTTCTTTGTAGAATGGTGAGATCCTAGTAGTGAAACTGTAATAGAGCTCACGAAGGATACTGATGTATTGAGTTTGTATGCCCTGATTGTCTAGGGCTTCTATGACCACTTCCGTCTCAACAGAATCAAAGGCCTTCTTTAAATCAATGAACATTAGATAGAGCGGCATCTTGAACTCCGAGAAACCTCAATGAGCTTGGTTATCATGTGGATATGGTCGATGGTGCTGAATCCTTTGCAGAACCCAGCTTGCTCGCATGGTTGTCCTTCATCTAGTGTTCTGCTAATCCTATTCAGGATGACTTGAGTCAACAGTTTGTGGATGATAGACAATAGGCAGATTGGGCGATAGTTGCCAATGTCGTGAATGTCTCCCTTCTTGTATAGTAGTACAGTCCTGCTGGTTTTCCATTGGGCTGGAACCTTGCATTCAGACAGGTAGCGTGTGAAGAACCGAGCCAGTGTATTGATGAGTACTGATTGTAAGTTCTTCAGGTGTTCAGGTCTGATCTTGTCTGGGCAAGGTGCTCTTTGTTTCTTTACCGACGAGATGGCATGTTAGATTTCGGAAGGGAGAACATTGGGAATGACATATTCATCATGCGGAATGTGGTATGTGGGCAAGTGCATGTGGCTATTAAAGAGATCTGAGTAGAAATCATGAATAATCTTCTCCATTGCCCTTCTGGAAGATGTGATAGATCCATCAGGATGTTGGAGGGCAGTCATCTTGGTCTTGTAGTTGGTGAAGGACAGGCGGGCATTGCAAATGCTTTTCCCGGCTTCTCCCGCATCTAGCAGCACCACTGCTCTCCTATCTTTGAGGTCATCCTTGATGGCTTCTCGGCATTGTTTTGCCAGCTCGGACGTTCGTTTGTGGTTGCCTGAGTCATGTGCCAAGCCACTTTGGCGAATAAGTTCAAGAGTGTTCGAAGAAAGGCGGTTTTTTGTGGTTATCTCTCTCTTGGCATTACTGGCACAATCATGGAGGTGCTGAATCATTCGATCGTATTCCTCATCAATGTTGTCAATGACACATCTTCCCATGTTGCCGCAACAGAGCCAAACAGCTCCCAGTTGGTGGTCATTCTGGGAGTTCTCTTCTTAAACTTTGCATTCTTTTCTCCTCGTTCCGTGAGGTAGAATTTTACATGAAGGAGACGGTGGTCAGATCCTGTTTGGAATTTTGGGACAACAGTAACATCGGCAAAACCACTGATTGAATATGAAGTCGTCTATTTCATTAAATATTCCTATTAAATATATATGGAAATTATTGATAATAAAGCAAAAGAAAATGTAGTTCATAGTTTCTCAGAGAAGACAAGAGAAGAGGTACTGAGTCATGGAGATGGCAGAGTTTCCCTGAGATCGTAACGTGCACAGGAGGTATGAATTCAAGGTATTCTCTGTGTTCCATCAGTTGTTGTCCTTATTCCAACTCATAGCTTACCATAATAATTTAATTAAAGTACCCTCAGAAAATGTTGATCTCTTGCAGCCAAATACTGCTAGAGAAAAGTGAATATTTATTTATTTTTGACGAAATTGTATGTTATATTTTACTAGACTAGATGCTATGATATGCATGCAGAATTTTAATACCACTTATTAGCTAATACTGGCTAAAAATACTCCTGATTTTTAATCTTCATCTTTAAAATTTAATAGCATTATTGTTAGCACAAAATTAGATTTTTCCTGCAATAGTGGTTTGTTAGAATTGTGTGAAAAAATGTATGCAAAACTCATAAGCTTAAGAAGTTAACGTTTATTGTACTGTTCAAGTAGATGGGCTCAGGTCCCTCACCAATATCCAGGCTTCTCCTTTAATCCATGTACAAAGTCACTCATCCTGTCTTTTGATACCCTGTCCAGCCTGTCCAGTGTACAATGTCTTAAGTCCTGTTTCTCACCTTCTTCTCGCCTCCAGTGTTCAGTAGCCTGGTCTTGTCCTTATACTGTTCTCTATCTGGTATACACTTTCCTAGTCTAAAATTTTATTGCTTTTAGGACAGGATCCTAGTGGTTCCTGTCATCTGTCTGGACATGTAAACCCTACATGATTTTGCTTTATGTCTGGATATAGGGGCCTTTCTGGTCCTGCTGTCTGTCTGAGCCTGACTGGGTAAAAATACAGAGGAAAGAGTCTGACTACGGGCTTCCTTTTATCTGCTGCTATCTCCCATCCCCATTCATCCCATTATTTCTGCTAGATACTTTTTTGGTTAGGCAAGATTTAAAGTGAGCAACTATATTAACTAGTTCACCTGGAGCTCTATTTTTCCACTCCCACTGTATCATTACTGAACTGATAATACACTATATTCAAATAAATGAGTAATTTACCATGATTTTACCATTGTATATCTCTCCAACTATGATGTGAATTAACTGAAAAAAATCGTGAAATATTTCTTAAATAAAAAATATAAATTCAATACAGATTCTTTTACCTAAGTTATTAAATGAGCATATAAACTTTATTTTATTGACAATTTCAACATTTCTTAAGGTATATTAAAATATCACCTTCAGCTGATTCTCCTGGGATCTTGATAAAGTATGTATTGTGGGATACCATACTAAGTAAATAATAAATTAAAAACCATGGAAGCCAGGACTCTACATTTAACAGACTTCTCATGTTAAAATTATTCATAACACGGCTTTCTTGAGGATTTTATTCAAAGTATTAAAAAGATAACCCAAGACCCAGCTTGGGGTGTTGTCTAAAACATAAACCTTTCATGTTTTAGACTTGAAATTTAATCTCTTGCACTGAAAATAAAATTAACTAAAAAAAAAGATAAATCCAGAGTATCCTTCACCTGTAAGGTTGTGAGATGTCATATCAGGCAGGATGACTCAGTAATGCTGCAAGATAGACTGTGACTAAGCACTATCTTACCTGTTTAAATACTGACTGTTAATAAAGATTGATATCCATGGATTTTGTCTGTAATCCCTGGTCGCCGGAGGTTGGTGGAAGTAGAAAGGGCAGGGTAGGGTGGGACTTCTGGTTTTAATCCCTTGGTCACCAGAGATTGGTGGGAGCAGGCAGAGGATCTCTGTTCCCGGTTCCCATTGAGCCTGGAGTTCAAGGTCACAAGGTTCCGCTTACCTAGTTCTGTGGGGCTTCACTTGTGCATGAGTCTCGGTCCAAGCATCCTGAAAGCATCCTGGAGTATGGTGGCAGCTGGGTAGTGGAGGTAGTGGACCCAAACTACCGGTACCAGATAAAAACCTCATCAGCAGACCTCCGCTACCTCCACTATGCTTCAGGATGTTTTCCAGACTGAGCGGCCACAAAGCGGCCACATGACGCATCATAAGATACTTAATACCCATCTTCCAAGATTATGCACCATATTTGATAGGGGTTAAAATGTGGTTTGAACCATGGGAACACCTGAAAGGGTAGAGGCCGCCCTAAAAGCCTCTATCCCTCTCAGAGAGAGTGGCAAGCTACCAAGAATATCCCTCCCGTAGGTCAGAGCCTGGCAAGCTATCCATAGCATATTCAATATGCCGAAACCAGTAAATACAATGTGTCTCATTCCCCTGACCCTGAAAGATCCACCAATATGGCAGCATTAAGAAGGATGAGGAAGGAGAGGATGATGAAATCTCAAGGCCTATCTAGGCTGCCTAAATGAAGAAGGACAAAAATGACTGTCTGTACTTTCAATGCTAGTAGTCTGGCATTGGATGCATCCATTGAGGACCTGATAGTACAAGCTCGAAAGATCAAGTACAACATCATTGGTCTGATGGAGATGAGAAGGCATCAATCACATCACGCTGTTTTCATCACTGGAGAAGAACTCTTCCTCAGAACATGCGACAAAAGAGGCGTTGATGGTGTCGGTGTCCTGGTCATGATGAACTTGGCCATGAGCATTGATTCATTCGAATGCAATTTGATTCAACCTGAATCGAACGATTACACTTGAATAGATGTGGCTCACTGCCGGCAATTTCTATCTTTGTTGTCTACACACTAATATCCAATTATGATGAAGGAGAAATTGAGAAGTTCTACATGGAGCGGGGGAAGTTCTATAAAGAAGACCACACGTTCTATAAGATCATTGTCAGTGATTTTAGTGCCAAGTTAGGACTGAGATCAGAGGAAGAACTCCACTTTGGGACCCATGGCCTAGAATGGAACTAACAGGGTGAGAGACTGTCTGAGTTCATCATGTAGACAAATATCATCCATGGTAACTCACAGTTTCAGAAGACTGAATCTAAACATTGGACATGGGAGTCTCCCAGTGTATGGTTCCACAACGAAATTGACTACATCATATTCAGTCAATGGTTTTGTCTGACCAATGTCGCTGTTGTCCCAAAATTCCAAATGGGATCAGATCAACATCTACTTCATGCAAAACTCTACTTCACGGAGTGGGGAGAAAGGGATGCAAAGTTTAAGAAGAGAACTCCCAGAACAACCACCAACTTGGAGCTATTTGGCACTATTGTAGCAACATGAGAACATGACGTCGTTGACAACATTGATGAGAAAAATAACAGACTGGTTCAGCACCTCTGTGATGTCCGAGGAACAGAGAGAGATAGTCACAAAAAGATGCCCGTTTTCAAAAACTCTTGTGCTTATTCGCCAACATGGCTTGGCGCAATTTTCAGGCAACCATAAGCGAATGTCTGAGGTCGCAAAGCAGTGCAGTGAAGCTATAAAGGAAGACCTCAAAGAGAGCAGAGCAGCAGTGCTGGGAGATGTGGCAGAAGCCGGGAAAAGCATTCACAATGCCCGCCTGTCCTTCACCAACTACAAGACCAAGATGACTGCCCTCTGACATCCTGATGGATCTATCACATCTTCCAGAAGGGCAATGGAGATTATCCATGACTTCTATTCGGATCTCTTTGATAGCCATGTCTACCTCTCCACATGCCCAATTCTGCAGGATGGATATATCATTCCCAATGTTCTCCCTTCTGAAATGTGACATGCCACTTCATCAGTAAAGAAGCAAACAGCACCTGACCCAGACAAGGTCAAACCTGAACACCTGAAGAAACTGCCATCAGTACTCATCAATACACTGGCTTGGCTCTTCACATGCTACCTGTCTGAATGCAAGTTTCTGTCCCAAAGGAAAACCAGCAGGACTGTACTACTGTACAAGAAGGGAGACACCCACGACATTGGGAACTATCACCCGATCTGCTTTTTTTCTGTCATCTACAAGCTGTTCACTCGAGTCATCCTGAATAGTATTGGCAGAACATTAGATGAAGTAAAACCATGTGAGCAAGCCGAATTCCAAAAAGGGTATAGCAGGAATGACCATATCCACATGTTAACCAAGCTCATTGAGGTTTCTCTGGAGTTAAAGATGCTGCTCTGTCTAACATTCATTGATTTAAAGAAGGCCTTTGATTCTGTTGAGATGGAAGCGGTCATTGAAACCCTAGTCTAATAGGGCTTTCAAACTCAATACATCAGGGTCCTCCATTAGCTGTGTTACGGATTCACTACCAGGATCTCACCATTCTCCAAGGAAGTGATCATCCATGTCAAGAGATTGGTTCAACAGGGTGATACCATTTTACTGAAACTCTTCAGTGCCACCCTCGAGAACACCATGCAATGACTGGAATGGGAAGGAATGGAAGTGAAGATAGATGTATGGCAACTTTACCAGCTCTGCTTTGCTGATGACATTGTTCTAATAACACCAAATATTAGCCAAGTGGCACAAATGTTGGCGGCCTTCAACCAAAAGTGTGGAAAGGGTGGACTACAGCTGAATCTCACGAAGACAATGTTTATGAGAAACAGTCTCGTTCCTGATATTCCATTTGCTTTCAACAGAACAAACATCTCTGAATCCAACAGTTATGCGTACCTAGGTAGAGAAGTCGACATGAATAAATTACCTGGCACTTGATTTGTGCAGGAGGAAGAGAGTAGCTTAGAACACCTTCAAGAACATCAAAGAAATAGCTAAGAGGACAAAGAACCTCTGGCTCCGGGCACATCTCTTCAATTTTACTGTTCTTCCCACATTAATATATGCTTCAGAGACCTGGGCCCTGCAGAAACAGAATGAGAACAATATTTGGGTCTCCCAAGGAGATATCGAAAGAGCTATGCTTGGAGTATCACACTTCACTCAAATGAGAGAAAGAATCCAGAGTTCCAACCTCCATCAATGATCAAAAATCAGGGATACTATCTCATTTTCCAAGGCATCAAAAATCAGATGGGTGGACACGTAATGAGATTTAGAGATGACCGCTGAACTAGGGTCATTACCGACTGGATTCCACGGGATGTCAAAATATAGCGTGACCACCCACCTATGAGATGGTCAGACTTCTTCGTCAAGAACCTGAATGATTGGTTTGAGACTCTTTGTGTTCATAGAAAGAGCAGAAGCCTTTGGGCTACACTAGCACGTGGCAGAGACAAATGGGGATGTTACTGGTGCCCGCTCGACCAAATCAATGAGTAATGGGATGTCAAGTGATCAAGTGATCTATGGATTTTATGGTCCCAGATTTAGGACAGAAGTGTGACATTTCTGGAAAACATCAACCTTGTTCTCTCTCGATTACGAAAAATAAGATCTATAAAGAGGGTTGCAATGTAAAGACCTAAAACAGTTCGGCTGGGATATGGAGTCAAATTTAGAGGAAATTCTCAATACCTAAAAGACACTATAAATGAGTGACTACTTGATATCTACTTTGTGTCTCTCTTTGCATTTATCTCTAAATCACGAGCTACATAAGACATGATCACTACCATAACAACAACCAAAGTCTTACTAGCTCAAATATCTGGCTGTTCACGTTATGAGTCAAAGTGTCTGCTAAATTTTGTGGATTCAGATATTCTCTCCTTTCATCTTGTCCCATCCCCTAGGAGTAAGGTCAGAAGAAAGATAAAATGGAGAAGCGAACCAAGTGTTCCAAACACAGAATACAAGTTTCTAAGACCTCATGGAGTAAAAAAATGGGGGGAGAATAGAACTTCAATAACTAAATAAAACTTTTTTAACAGCCCAAGTTGAAAACTTTTGATACCAGATTTCCAACATATTCTTAATGCTCAGTAAAAATGCTGGTAAATAAAACAAAAATGGTTAGCAGTGATAAATAAAACCATTTTATCCTAAGTTGAAATTCTTACAGATCAGAGCAAAAAAAAAAAAAAAGCTAGAGAAGCATAGCATAAATGAAATGCTTTCATTATTAGACTTAAAAGCTGACTCATGATCCATAAGGGCTACACTTAATGACACTGTATGATAGATGGGCACCATATCCCAACGGGTAACGGCAATTTCCAAGCAATTCTAAACTACCAATTAAACATAGCCCTTACATTAATTCCCCTCAGGATCATAGAGCCTGGTTTACCTCTCACTGACTAATTAAGAAGTGAATACCAGGAAATTAGGATGCTTGAAAACACATGCTGAATTCTGCTGAGCTTTTAGAATTGGACTTTCTGTAAAATTTTCTTATGCTTCGGAAAGTGCATTTCTTAAATATGCTTTTTTCTCTGATTGTTACATTGACAAAGGTGAGTCACACTGTGGTAAAAGATAATGAGTGGCTTTAAATGAGCCATAAAGCCAGCCTACTGACTGAATGTAATTACTTGGCACCAGTGGTTGGCTATGATAACAGAGTATTCATTTAGTAAAAAATCCAAAATAGAATTATGTGATTATACCTCCAATTTCAGTTACAATCGATTGTTTTTATATTAAAATTTTTGATACCTACTTTGACATTACAGGTGGAATTCTAACTCATTAACCTCTAAGCACTCAAAATTGTTAAATACTGTGCCAATATCCCAAGAGAATACATGCGATTTTTAAAGTAGAAATTTTGTTAAATATGAGAAGATGAAAATAAAGCATTGGAATACAGTAATTTATGCATATACATTTTCTCCTACTTCAGCAGAAGAAATTCCGTTTTGAAAAAAAATTGTAATACCTTGTGACATATCCAGTATTTAATATTGGATGACAAAAAGGTTTATTATAAATTTAAGAGGGGCCATATAATCCTAATGACTAACCATGTAATTCTTTGTGCACAAATTATTTCTTCATAATCATTATTCTGAGAATCTGAAAGCAAATGTACTACCATCACTGGAAATTACAAGCGCCAAATTATTAAGTGCATTAACGATTTTAAGCTATTGAAGTTCCACTTAATGCACTGGAGTAGCAATTTACTAAATGGACTCAAGTGGCCAGAAAGATCTAATGCACCCACTAAGGTAAGCATTCAATCACTTTAATTCCATTTGGATCATATATATATATATATTTAAGGACAGTAGAATTATGATAGTTAGAAATTATTATTGAGAAACAAAAAAGAGAAAAATAAGCCATCCCATAAGCAATTTGTGAGCTGCATTAACTTGAGAAGTGAAGTTTTGATGATCTCTGTATAGAATGTTAAATTTATTAAGCTTGATGAAACAAATTATAGTCCACAATGGCAGATCCTTTTGAATAACAAAAATTAAAAATAAAAACTGCATCCTAAATTTTATTTGCAAATAATAAAGATGGGAATGTGAAATTACTCAAAGTAAAATCAAAACAACCACTCATTAATAGAGAGCTAAATAGTCAGTCATTCAGTTAAACAAAACATTATATTTGACCCTTTAAACCTAAGAATAACTTATGCATGCATGTGCAGAAGATAGGAGTATAAATATACGAATTGAATATTTAAGGTAGCTTTGATTAATTTGATTTATTTTAATTTCATACTTCAATTTAGGCCTCAAAAATGCTGTGTAACTCTCCCCACCAAGTCTGCCTTTCATAATAAAGATATGTTTATTTTGAGAATAATTAATATAGAATCTTGCAGCTAGCAAGATATTTTTTAAATTTTTTAAATTGAATCACCATGAGATAGAGCATTGAAAAATTGTTCATGATTGCATTTTGGCCATACAATGTTCCAACACCTACCTCAACAACAGTGTAATTTCCAAACACCAGCATCCCCTCCCATCCCTTCAAACCACCCCCACCTAAGTCTGCCTCTATTACACCCCTCTTCTCTTTCTGTCTTTCTCTCTCTCTCATTTTAGGTATTATAGCTTGCACTACAGATGCTGAAAGGTTATCATCTATATTCCTTTACCTGCTTTCAACATTCAACTCTGATCCAGAGTAATCATTCCCAACTAGTTTTGTCATAATGGATCCTCCTCTATCTTAACTACCCTCCATCTTGCACATCATTTACCAACCATTAACCACTCCTCCTGAACCACTTTCCCTGGCCTTGGATATTAGTTTCATACATATATACATACATACATACATATATATATATATATATATCACAAATGAAAGCAGTCATTCTATATCTGTCCCTTTCCTTCTGACTCATTTGACTCGGTTTATACTCTCCAAGTCTATCCATTTATAAGCAAATTTCAGGAACTCATTGTTATGAACAGCTGTGTAGTATTCCATTCTATATATATACCATAATTTGTTTATCCATATGTCTGTTCCCAGATACTCAGATTGTTTCCAGAATCTGGCTATTGTGAATAGTGCTACAAGGAACATACAGGTGCAGATGGTGTTTCTGCTATGTGTTTTTGGACTCCCAGTCTATATTCCCCCAAATGGTATTGTATTACTATGTAAATACTATTGTATTACTAGTAAGATTATGTAAATATGATAGAAATATGGTTATAATTTGTGAATATCGATAAATTTATTTCAATCAAGTCTTCCATGTTATCCCTCGGTTATACTTTTCGAACTTCATCTACAGTGCGTACCAAAATTATAGACTTAACCTACCCAGGGTCAGTGGGGGAAAGGGTGATTAGGCAGGGAACCATAAGACA
Source organism: Sorex fumeus (assembly GCF_029834395.1). Taxonomy (NCBI): domain Eukaryota; kingdom Metazoa; phylum Chordata; class Mammalia; order Eulipotyphla; family Soricidae; genus Sorex; species Sorex fumeus. The sequence goes on from NW_026606155.1 coordinate 48,808,439, forward strand.
GTAGTGCAGGAATGTGGACACTGCTGGAGTTGTGATGTGAGAACACTGTGTGCATGAAGCCCATCAATAACAATACTGTAAATCATGGTGCTTCAAATTTTAAAAAATTAAATGTGAAATTTTACAAAAACTTAAATTGAGAAATTTAAGTAAATCATTTTGAAGCTTTTTGATAAGAGCTTTATTTTATACTTGAGGTAATGGTCTTACAGGTTGTTTTGTTTGCTATAAACCACTGAGTATGCAAAAATAAAGACACATGGAATTTTAGGCAATGAAGATTCCCACAAGGATATAAGAGGATTTATCTCATGTATCTCTTGTGAAAAACAGAAGGGGGAGGGGGGAATAACAAAACATTGGAGTTGTGATGAGAGGGCTCAGAGAGCCAGACTCAATACAAATTGCAATTTCAATTTTTCTCAATGATGAAGTTTAAATCAGAGCTGGAGAGAGAGGTCAAGAGACTGAGTGTATGCTTAATACTACATGGGTCCCTAGAAAACTTCCAGAAGCAATCCCTGAACAGTGATCTAGGAGTAGTCCCTGAGAACTGCAAATGTGGCCTTGAAAAAACCAAAAAAAAACAAAGAAGAAAGAAAGAAAGAAAGAAAGAAAGAAAGAAAGAAAGAAAGAAAGAAAGAAAAAAAGAAACCCCCAACTAATCAATCTGGAGTTTTCTTGGCTAGTACTAATGGATTTGGAGGTTGATCTGCCTGAAATAAATATTTATTTTCTTTTGTTAACAAAAATATTTATTTTCTCTTCTGACTACAAAAATGTTCCATTTTTTTTCAGTCTCATACAGTGGCTTTCTACTATTAGACATGATGCCCCCCAACTTAGTTTTAAAAGTTAATTAAGCCATATAATTTATTCTGATAGTTTTGTTTCTGAACATTCTATAAGTGGAGGTTTGCTATAACTGGAACAAAAAATATTTCAGGAGGCAAATAAGGTGCCTAAGCAGCTAGACTCCAGAGAGGTCCTGGTATACTGTTTACCATGAGCTAAACTTTGTCATGGTCTTTTTCATCTGGATCTAGCAGTGCGCCTTTGCATTGCCTATTGGCTCCCTTATTCTGGCAACACTTTTATGCTGAGTATCTGCTCTGTACCAGAATCTGTTCTTGGTATTTAAAAACATCCAGGTTAAAAAAAAAAAACAGTGAACGTACAAATGTCTTGGAATGTTGATCCTCCTGTTTATAGAGACATTGATTATAAGGGCATTTGCCTTGCAAGCCACCTGCCCGGCCTAGCTGGGTTCCATTCCTCCGCCCCTCTTGGAGAGCTCAGAAAGCTACTGAGAGTATTTTGCCTGCATGGCAAAGCCTGGCAAGCTACCCATGATGTATTTGATATGCGAAACACAGTAACAACAAGTCTCACAATGGAGACATTACTGGACCTGCAAGAGCAAATCGATGAACAATAGGATGACAGTGCTACAGTGCAGTGCATTAATTTAAGTAAGCAATACAATTTCATTCATTCATTCATCATCCTGTTAATCGTCGATTGCCTCGAGCAGGCCCCAGTAACGTCTCTTTCATCCTAGCCCTGAGATTATATTCAAGGCTTTTTAGGAGAATGAGACCCATCATTGTTACTGGTATTTGGCATATTTGGTGCGCCATGGGGAGTTTGCCAGACTCTGCCCTGTGGGCAGGCTATATTCGATAGCCTGCAAGTTTGTCCAGAATAGGAATGAGATAATGAGATATCATAAAAAGATGTTCAGATAAGATGTCGCGCGGCAGCGAATGCGGCCGCGCGGTTCCGGGAGCTGCATTTTGTAGTCTCTGAGTCTTGGCCGCTGATGGGATTACACGGCGCCAGGGGGCCAGGTGGTGGGTGTGACCCCCGCCTACTGGAATTTGGAGGATCTGGGTGGAGGATGCTCGACTCCAATTCGAGTAGGCTTGGAGATCTCGGCCCCAGAACCCGCGTGGCTTTGTCCCTCTGCCAGTACCTTCATGTGTGCGGAGAGTGGTCTCAGCATGGTGGTGGCTGGTCCTGGAGGTCTTCGGCTGCCTGGTCGGGGTGGGGAGGAAAGCTCAACCCGCTCCCCTCCAAGGGACCCCAGCGAGGAACAGCCAGGCGCTGGGGCAGGAGACTGACTGCACTGGTCTCGTCCGGGAGCTGCATTTTGTAGTCTCTGAGTCTTGGCCGCTGATGGGATTACACGGCGCCAGGGGGCCAGGTGGTGGGTGTGACCCCCGCCTACTGGAATTTGGAGGATCTGGGTGGAGGATGCTCGACTCCAATTCGAGTAGGCTTGGAGATCTCGGCCCCGGAACCCGCTTGGCTTTGTCCCTCTGCCAGTACCTTCATGTGTGCGGAGAGTGGTCTCAGCATGGTGGTAAGCAATACAATAAATTATGGATATTTTTGATAAATATTTAGGATTGGATTAGCATAAATACAATATTTCAGTGCAGGGGGATGGGGGTGGGGAGGCAAACAAACAATGTAAATCCTAATGTTCTTCCTTTGGTATTGAAAGGAAGTATAGAGCACATAATCTCAGAGCCTCCTGTGGGAAATTTCACTTAATTTCCCTGTAATCTCAATAAAATGCAAGAGAAATTATACCTTATTGCCGCATCATGCCATTTTAAGATTTCTTTGGGGGGAGGAGGGTTCCTGGATTTTTGTTCAAAGCCTTATAATGCACTTTGTTTTTGTTTTTTCTTTTCTCTTTTTTTAATATTTTAATTATTTATTTTTTAGCTTTTTGAGCCAAACTGGCTATTCTCAGGGAACCATATGGGATGCTGGGGATAGAATTCTGGTAGGCTACACCACGTGCAAGGCCAACATCTAAACCACTCAGGCCTCGAAAACCTTACACTGTTAATTGTGAATGTTTCGTGGCCTTTTGGGGTTAGTGCTGTTATCAGTTTTGACATCCTAAAAATTTTCAAGGGTGGTCCATATCTCCTCTGAAGAGTGAACACAGCACTTATGACCAACCAGGCATATATATATACAAACCCCAATTTAGAGCTGGAGTGATAGTACAGTGGGTAGGGCATTTGCCTTGCAGGCCGCTGACCCGGGTTTTATTCCCAGCATCCTGTATGGTCCTCTGAGCACTGCCAGGAGTAATTTCTGAGTGTAAGGCCAGGAGTAACACCTGTGCATCGCAGGTTGTGACCCCCCCTCCCCCCAAAAAATATCCCAAATTAGGCATTGTAGGTCATTAAGAACATCTCTAGTTCCACAGGATCAGTAAGGATGACCAGGATATTACTTTAATTATGTTTAATAACTGAGCTATGTCCTAACAGAAATTATATTTCACTCTTGAAACATCCCATTACATTTTGTAATATTATTAAACCAAGTTTCTCAGAGAAGACTACAAAATGTCTAAATAATAAATGGCAAATTTTCAATGTAATCTATTCCTGAATATATGCTTTAGCAGCAAATAATACTATGCTCTGTTTCCCTAAAAAATAAGATCATCGGATTTTTGTAAAGTCATTCTCCTCCATATCTTCTGAAATGGGAAAAAAGACAAACTTGAAAATTTCTCAGATGCAGGATTTAAAACTAAAGTTTTTTTTTCTTTGTCTTGTTGTTTTCTTTACCCGATGACTGAAGAATAGACCCTCTTTTAAATGATAACATTCATTGCTATTTCAGTGCTTAATAAGCTAAAAAAAGTCACATCTTAAATAAACCAATGTATTTCAATATTTCGGCCGACCCGAGTTCGATTCCTCCAACCCTCTCGGGGAGCCCCGCAAGCTACCGAGAGTATTGGATATGCCAGACACAGTAACAACAAAGTCTCCAATGGAGACGTTACTGGGCCCGCTCGAGCAAATCGACGATCAACGGGAGGGCCTTTACCTTTACCTTTACCTGTCTTGTTGTTTTCTTTACCCGATGACTGAAGAATAGACCCTCTTTTAAATGATAACATTTATTGCTATTTCAGTGCTTAATAAGCTAAAAAAAGTCACATCTTAAATAAACCAATGTATTTCAATATTTCAGATTTCTAGGTGAAAACAGGAAATAAAAGAACATTAAATCAATCCAGCTTTCACCACATAACCAACTGTGTAAATTGGTACTATTGGTCTATGCTACTGACTAAACATTTTTTGATAAGTGTTTTATCACTAAAAATTTTATTAAGAATAAACGTTTATAATTGATAAGTACTACGTGAAAATTATAAAATAAAAGTTTATATATTCTTTCAAAGTATTTAAACAAAATGAATAGTTCATTTATTAAAGTAATATTTTATGAAAGTAATGTTAAATAAATTCATGTATATGTTTGTCATTTCAATCAAGACAAAGGTAGTATGTAACATTATATGTTTTGTGAATAAAGTTTTACACCCCTTCAAATTTGTATTTTCATACCATGCCTATCAGCAAAATGCAAATATTCTTCCACCAGTCCTTTTGACTGGCTCTACTCTTTTATGTTCCCTCTCCTCTTTTCCACTAGTAACTTTTGAAAATAGAACTGAAGATTTTATGTTTTTTGTAGTTTCCTGATTTGCTTCTATTTCTAATATATGAATGAAACCATCCTGTGTTTCTATTTCTTCTTCTGACTTAATTTGCTTAATATTTTTCCCTCCAGTTCCATTCATGTTGTTGATAATACATGCTTTTATGTTTTTACATAGCTGAGTAGTAATCCACTGGGCACTTGGTTGTTTCTATATCTTGACTGTTAAAAATAGGACTACAAGTGAATATAGGCATACATACATCTTTGATGTGTAATATTTTTATATTCTAAAGTTAGATACCTATGAAAGATACTTCTGGGTAATCTGGGGATTTACTTTTAACACTTTGAGAAATGTCATGTTATTCTATATAGAAGCTAGACCTGCATCCAAGTAGAATAGGCTAATATAGCTTTTCTTCCAAGTTCTAATCTGATGGCCTTACATTAAAATAATGGCTTTGCAGTATTCATCTTGGGTGATGTATTTTTTTCTCTTTCTCTTGAAACTTTGTCACAAAACAGGATGACTGGATCTCAAGAACTCTGTCTCTGTCTGTCTCTGTCACTCTCTGTCTCTCTCTATCTCTCTGCCTCTGTCTGTCTGTTTCTGTCTCTTTCTCTCCTTTTGGGCATCATACAGACACTGAGAGATTATCATGTTTGTTCCTTTACCTGCTTTCACCATGCAGTTCTTATCCATTTCCGCTCTCTTTGCAACAGTGGTTTTCCTCTATCCCAACTGCTTTCTCCCCAACACCTGAGGCAGGCTTCAAGCTGGGAACCAATTCTCCTGGCCCATGTTTCTACTCTCCTTGTTTATTTTAACTGTCCCACAAATGAATGCAACCATTCTGTTTGTCTCTCTTCTTCTGACTCGTCTCACTCAGCATGATACTCTCCATGTTCATCCATGTATAACTATGTTTCATGACTACTTTTCCTAACAGCTGCATAGTATCCCATTATATAGAGGTACCATAGTTTATTCATATATCTGTTCTCAGGCACTCAGGCTGTTTCCAGATTCTGCCTATTGTGAATCATGCTGCAGTGAATGTAGAAGTACAGATAGCATTTCTGCTGCATAATTTTTGCACTCACAGAGTATATTCGCAGAACTGGCATTTTCAGGCTTGTATAATAAATATACCAAAGTCAATGGCTTTACTATATACAGTCATACCTCATAAACTCCAACACTACCATGTAAGCTCTACTGATGGCCTTGCTTCGAGATCCACAAATAAATCTCAAAAGAGATCAAAAGTTGCAGTTAACCTCAGATCCGCACAAGCGTCAGCAGTCACATCCACAAAGCCGCCATCCAATTAAAAAGCTACTCCAGACTTACCATCTAAATAAAAACACTGAATACCCTGAACAAATACCATGATGTCTTATAATCTGTATTGAAAACCTTATGGTTAATGATGTAAAAAAATTTTTTTTCATATTCCTCTTAGTCTTTTGTATTTCATCTTTGAGAAACTTTCTGTTCATCTCTTCTATTTTTTTATGGGGCTTGATTTTTTTTCTTGTAAAATTCTACCATTGCATTATATATCTTTGATATTAGTCCCTTATCAGGTGAGTATTGAGTAAATTATTTTCCCTACTCCATGGGCTGTCTTTATATTCTTTTCATCATTGCCTTTGAGGTGCGAAAGCTTCTTGTTTAATATAGTGAAATTTGTTTATCATTGCTTCCACTTTTTTGAACATTCTTGAAGATGCCCTTATGGATGGTTCTGCCTGTTTTCCTTTGTGTACTTTATGGATTCAGGTCTGATATTGAGGTTTTTAATACATTCTTATTTGAATTTTGTGTGTGATATTAGAAAGACATCTTAGGAGATCTGAGGCTTTATTTTTTTGGGGGGAAGGGACAGGTAGATGGTCAGTTTTCCCAAAACCATTTGTTCCACATCATATATTTTTCTCCTTTGTTGAAGATAAACTGATCATATACATGAGGATCTGTCTCAGAATTTCAAGTTTGTTCCACTGATGAGGGTCTAGCTTTATTCCAATAACACACTATTTTAATTATTACTACTTTTTAGGACAGTTTGGAGTTGGGGAAAGTGGTGCCTTCCATATTCTTTTTCTCTCGAGGATTGCTTTACTTATTTAGGGGTGAGGGAATGGTTACTGTTTCCTATGATTTTTCTATGAAAAATATAACTGGTATCCTTGTAGGGACTTCACTGAATCTATAGAATGCTTTGGAAAGTGTTGTCATTTTGATAATATTAATTCTCCCAGTCCATGAGCAGGTGATGTGTTTCTATTTTCTCATGCCATGTTGTATTTCTTGAGGTAGTGTTTTGTAGTTTTCTTTGTATAGGACTGTCACCTTTTAAGTTGAGCTTATTTTGAGATACTTGATTTTCTGAGGCAAAATTCTAACCTGTATTATTTTTAATATTTACTCTTATTAATTTGATATAAAAATTCACAAAATTTTGCATATTAATTTTGTAGCTTGACACTTTACAAGTCTAGTGTTTCTAGGAGTTATTTTGTAGAGCCTTTAGGATTTTCTAAATAAAGTATAATATCATCCACAAATAGTGAGATTTTGACTTCTTCCTTTCCTATCTGAATGCCCTTGTCATCTTTTTAAAATTTCTGTGGTAAGTACTTCCAGTACTGTAGTGAATAGAAGTGGCAAGAGTGGACAACCTTGTTCATGCCTGATCATATAAGGAAGTCTTTGGCTTGTGGTAAATCACTTTGACTACATTGGGGAAAGTATTTCCTAAGACCTTATTTTTGTACTACATTCCACCTTGGTGAATTCTATACCAAGGCTGCATAGTGTCATCTGTTTCGCTATAACTCTAGCAGAGGGTGATGACCCAAGAATTCAGCCTGCAGTATAAGGGCTGAGGGTATAGATAGTGAGGGAATGGCTGCCATGGAATACCCAGATCATGAGCCATCCTGTGTGCTGTATCTGCTGAGTTTAGGGGTGGATCTACATTGAAGACAGTTCCACAGGTAAGAATCCTGGCTCTAAGAATGCAGCTGCTGACTCCTCTCATCTTGGAATTTGCAAGCAGCTATCATTTCCTCTGATGATAACATGGTCCCATACAAAAGCAGAATGGTGAAAGCATCCTCCCCTGCATCCTCCATCACATATATAGGCACACACACTGATGAGCTTCTGCTGCATCCAGAACCTGCAGGTGATTGCAAATCCTGGATTCTGTGGACTTCAGGTAGTTGTCATATCTTTCTCTGGAGGCTCCACTCCCACCATCTTTCAGGAAACTCTAGGTAAAGCAGCCTGGGATGTTAGGCTCTCCAAATGCCACGTGAGAGGAATTTTTCTAAGTGTACCTATCCCATACATGTGAGTATATCTTTAGTTAATAGCATGTTAGGAATAGAAGTCAGCTCCTTTTGGGGAAGCACTGGATTTTTATCTTTTCTAATTGCCTCATAAAACTTCCAGAGTTCAACTTTTCAAGACAAGCTCATTAATCAAAGTTATCCTCATCTATGATACTGTGTCATGATTAAAAATTTCCCTAGGAATTATCATGTAAGATCAAACCAATCTAGTCATAATTTTCATTTCTGCTTGGGGCATATTATCAAGTCTATACTAGGTGTTTGTTCCTGAAATGCAATTCCTAAAAACTCTAGAATTTCCTGGATGAAATGACTTTGGCATGCTACTGAGAAGACTCTTGTCCTAGAGACTCCTCTGTAGCTTCAGGAATGGGAACTGTCTGCCAGAAGCTATACTTCCATTAGAAACTTGGAATAATCATCATCATACTCCAGTCTCCAAGAGGGATAGGGATAAAATAATTTGCCAATTACCTGTGGTTATTTAACAAAACACATCTACACAATGAAGCCTTCATTTAAAACCTATTCAGAATATGGAGAGTTAGTAAAGAGTTGATGGTACTTTCCTGACACTGATCCAACCCCAGTTTTATCCCTGCATGTAGTCACCTGATGACCTCCAAGAACGGTTGCTGAGCACAGGGCTTTAGTAAGTAAGGCCTGAGCACAGACAGTGTGGTCCCAATCCCTTTCTAATATATAAGTGGTCCAAAGTGAGTCAGAGCTCCTGGAAGTTAAACATTTCTATTCACTGGAATGGTACCACACAATTGAACGTCAGAAACCCATACACTCTCTACCCTTCTGTACTTCATCTTAAGTACCTTATCTATTATTTTATGCTCTATTTACTACTTCCAGTAGCTAGACAGTTACACCTACCAACAGGTCTGTAACCCCATCAACCGTCAAGATCCAGAGACTACAAAACCAAGCTACCGAATGTGCGTGGCAGCATTTGTGGTGGTGCAACCTCTTATTGTCTAGTTCTTGCTCTCAGAGAACACCGCTAGCTATCAAGAGTATTCTACTTGCATATATGCCTGACTGGGAACACTTGTAAATGTGATTAGAGGCTGCCCCCAAAAGCCTCTATCCCTCTCGGAGAACCCCGCAAGCTACCAAGAGTATCCTGCCCACACGGCAGAGCCTGGCAAGCTCCCCGTGGCATACTTGATAAGCTAAAAACAGTAACAATGATATTCCCCATTCCCCTGACCCTGAAAGAGCCCCCAATATGCCATCGGGCTACACTAGCATGCGACAGGGATGAATGGAGACGTTACTGACTCCCGCTCGAGCAAATCTATGAACAATGGGAAGATACTGGTAGTGATAGTGATAGTATGCTTTATAACAAACCAGTTATAGTAAGTAAAGTGTTTCCCTGAATTCTTTAAATATTTCTTACAAGTTATAAACCTCAAAGGATGGAAAGATGTAAGATCCTAGACTTCACAGCCAAGTTAGACAAAAGTGTATACATAGTACTGGTGTCTGATATGAGGGTAGAATTATGGCAATCCTCTCTATAATCTGCAGAATCACACTAATTTCAGATAGTTGGTGTAGAACTCTAATGAATTGCAAAATAATTCGTTAACTCTGTAGTTGAAATACTGGTTTTTGTGTGGGAGGCTTTAATTGTTTTTTGATGACATAGCTTGATGATCTGGTTATAATAGCATTAAAATTTTTGGTTTGGATGCATAATGTTACTACTGCGCCAAGACGGTGCCAAAGACCCTCTACCACTGCCATTATATCAACTTCTAGTTTACCTCTTTCTCCCTCCCACACCTCCCTGCCCCAATTCCTTCTGCCACTGCTTGGTTATCACATTTTTTAATCAAAGGCCACGCTTGTATCATCATTTGATAATATATATTCCCTTAGTTTCTCCACAATAAGTGAGATCATCTAGATTTTGTCTTTTTTCTCCTGATTTATTTCTCTTTAACATGATGCTTCTTTCAAGGTGCAGGTAATTATAAAATTTCCTCTTTTCTTATAAGTACATAATATTCCATTGTGTTTATATACATTACAGTGAATCCATTAATCTGCTCTTGTTTCCATATTCTAGCTACTGGTTGTAATTGTGATAAACCTACTGACATTTTCTCTCAGAAATGAACAAAAACAGATAATGGCAAAGACTTTAACAATAATGTACAATAATGTATAACAACATTTCTAATTTAATTATTACAGTGTTGATACTCTAAATAAGGTATTTATTTTTCACTGCAAATAAGAAATACATTTTTGTTTGAACAAAACTTAAAATTTTAGACAAATGATTTTAGTATATATGTTTGATTTTGTTTTTAGTCAGAACTTAAAGATTCCTCTCATTTCCTTTCACACAAAGGGTAGTAAAGCCTGAAAGGATGTACTTTCTGTACCCAGGTACATCTCTTACATCTGGGGTACTGGGAACCAATGTAATAGAAAAGGAATCAGAGCAATGTTTTAGCCTTAATCAGAGTGAAGAAGCAAATTGACAAAACAACTCAGTAATGTTAGTTAGGACACTAACTAATGTTAGTTAGATAGGAGCAACAGATTTGTGAGGCTAAAGTGTGCACCACTGGGGTTGGAGAGATAGCACAGCAGGTACGGCGTTTGCCTTGCATGCGGCCGACCCGGGTTCGATTCCCAGCATCCCATATGGTCCCTTGAGCATTGCCAGGAGTAACTCCTGAGTGCAGAGCCAGGTGTGACCCAAAAAGAAGCATAAATAAATAAATAAATAAATAAAGTGTGCACCACTGAACAGCTATGAACAGCAGTAAAAGATGGACTGAAGAATTCTCACTAAAGCACATTTACTTCTTGTCAACTACCAAAACTGAACAGAACAGCAATGAGTGTTAGTACACTAAAGGCATGTGATACCAGTTTCTGTGCAGTCTGCTAAAAGGTACTTACAAATTCACTGGTGCATAAGAATCATAAATAGTCATGAAAAGTTTTTTGCCTTTTCTCTCCAAATTTCAGGCACGTCTTATTTTAGATGGAGTAGAGCTTTTATCTCTTATTTCATCTTGTAACAACATGTAAAGACATCATTCTGTGCCAGAAGATGGCCAGCAACCTTGTTTATAAACTGCTCCAGTCCTTGCTTCCTTTCTTCAATAAAATTGTCATCAAATATTCCATCATCTCCTCTAAAAAGAAACTGATGCAAAAATGCTTTACCAGAAAGTGGGGTAACTACAACTTTGCTCTCTCTAATTCAGTGTTCAGCCATTCAGAGTCACAGATCTTCTCCTAATGGTAGCTTCCTTCAAATTGAAAATAGGTAGAATATATTCTAATTCAGCTTGAACTAGGTAGAATATATGCAATTATACTATATATACATTATTAGCAATATGTTTGATATATTTCTATTAATTTATGCTTCAACTTTAATATTTACTGTCACCGTCCTCCCATTGTTCATCAATTTGCTCAAGCGGGCCCACTAATGTCTCCATTGGAGACTTTGTTAACTTTACTATATCAAACATTAATTAATATGCCAGATATGTAAACCATAAAGAAAAAATAAAATACGTGGGATGGCAGGAATTTGTCAAATGAAAGAAAAAGTATAGTTTACATCTCAACATATTTATATAATTACAATCAGATTACATTAGGATTACACAATGTTGGTCATAAAGGTAAAAGGTAAAGGCCCTCCCATTGATCGTCGATTTGCTCGAGCGGGCCCAGTAACGTCTCCATTGGAGACTTTGTTGTTACTGTGTCTGGCATATCGAATACTCTCGTAGCTTGCCGGGCTCTCCGAGAGGGGCGGAGGAATCGAACTCGGGTCGGCCATGTTGGCCGCTTGTAAGGCGAACGCCCTACCCGCTGTGCTATCGCTCCAGCCAATGTTGGTCATAAGTAGAGCTATCTTAGTTGATGTAGGATATGGTACATAAATAGGCAAAAGGAACAAAGTGGAGATGATAGTTTGCAAGCAGTGACTTTTAACCACACATCTGGAGACTGAGGCCTGACAAATTTCCTGTTTAGGAATGAGTAAGTTAAAGCCTTTTAATTGACATTAATTTTCTTCTTTTTATTTTCTATCAAAGTCTCCAATGGAGATGTTACTGGGCCTGCTCGAGCAAATCGATGAACAACGGGAGGACAGTGACAGTGACAGAATTTTCTATTGAAGTAACACTGATTTTTAACTACGTAAGTAGTTATTTGTTTTAAGGTTAAAATGATTCCACACATATCTACTATACTCTACAGTACCCTTTCCATCCACTCCCTACACTTACACTCTCCTACCCACCAGTGAACTCACACAAAATCATCCCACAGAATAAAATATGAATAAACATTCACAATCTAGCAAATAGTAGCTGCAATGGAATCACAATAATATATTTTACAGTTATGCAAAATTTTTAAACAATATATTAGCAATATAAGTCAAATGACATTTTTAATTGTGACTCTAGTGGCTTTTAAATACATCAAGATTTTTACTGTTTTTCAACAAATATGATTATTTTTCTCAAATATATAATGACTCTGTTACTTATATTTGATGAATAGGAAAAAAACAGCTGTTAATGTATGGTTTACAAGGTCAGATTTTTAAAAAACTGTAGTTTCTTCCCAGGTCTCTCTCAGGAGTATTGTCCTTGAAATTGAGTCCCTTACTATGGGGAAGTTTAGATTCATTGCATAAATTTTGAATAGATATTTTAATTGACAATTTCTTCAAAAATCACACCTACTAGGGCCTGGAGATATAGTAGATCAGAGAGAGCACTTTCCTTGCATGTAGCTGACAGGGTTCAACTTCTGGAACAGCATCTGCTCCAGTGAGCTCCAGGAAGGAACCCTAAGCACAAAGTCTGGAGTAAGTCCTAAGCATTGCCATGCGTGGCCCCAAAACCAGAGTAAATAAATAAACTTCTACCTAACAGCAGTGTCAATTGCCTTCCAGATAAATAAGGAAGACTGGAAAGAGTCCAATCACGCAGTCAACAGGGCCAAATCTTTTCATTTTCATTTTCTAGTCACCATAATTTGCAATACTGTCAAAAATAAGGTTTCTGTATACTGTATCCCAAGACAAAATCCCACACTAGACGTCTGGTTTTCTCTTCCTTTCTGCATCATCCCTTGCCCCACCCTGCCTCATATCATCCCATTGTAAACTCCGTTCTGTAAACCAGTTCTTAGATTCTGTTACTGTTGACTATTTATTATTTCCTTTTGTCTTTCATTTAACTATTATATCCTTCTTTATATATCTGTGAGAGAAGTCATTCTGCAATTCAAAACAGATTAAAGACCTTGATATCAGACCTGAAACTAATTATTTTTATGAAAACAGGCAGAATAGTTCATGACACTGATTTCAATCTTATGAGGAACTGCTATCAAAAATCTCCCATCTATGCCACTATCCTTGAGGGTTTAAGAAATGAAAATAAATGATGTTTTGTTATTATAGCAACTCTAAGTTTAGGATGTTTGTTATGCAGTAGTAGAGAAAGCTTATCTATTGTGATTTATTCCAGGAATATTACTTTAACATTCAAAAGATAGCCTTACTCACACAATTGAATTAAGTGATGAATTCATCATTTCATAGACTTAGTTCATATAACCATATAAGACCAGAGAAAAGAGACTAATTTTCATGGATTTTGTTCAATTGGATCTGGATTTAAAAAAAATATCTTTATCACTGAACACAAAGTTGTGAGCATGTGATCATAGAGTGACAAAATATCTTTTATTCTTTTTCTAGATCTATGGTTAAATAAAATAATGCAAGCCTACATATAGTCATAGAAGTTACAAAAAAAAGATGGAATGAAATCACTTAATTGTTTAATCCACAGTTGTCATTATCAATGCCTTTCTCATAATATTCATAAGGGAATTTTTGTCAGCAATAAAGATCTACTTTAACACTTTTTTCATCAAATATAGTTGAAGTTAAGATATTCTAATTACTTGGGGCCAGACTAATAGTACAGTGGGTAAATGCTTGCCTTGCATATGGCCAACCCAAGTTCAATCCCTGCCATCCCATATTCTGAGTACTTCAAGGAGTAATTTTTGAGTGCAGAAACAGAAGGAAATTCTGAGCATCACCAGGGCTAGCCCCCAAATGAAAGCAAGATACTGTAATTACAAAAAAAATCCCTTTCTCCTGTCATCTTCTTCCAATTTTAAATATTTTAATAATAACAGAAATAAATATGAATAGTGACTTAAAGAATGCATTTGGTGTTATAACTAATTGTTGCAGGAAAAAAAGACAATATTAGAGTTTTAGGTAAATTTTGCACAAAAATAATAATGTAAATATTCCTTTTTGTTGTTTGTAGTTCAAAAATAAATATCTTGAACAAATAAGATACTTAAAATCAAATAAGATACTTAACATCATTCTTGAAACTAAAAAAAGTTCCTATGTAAAACTTTCAAACACATAATTTCTAGAAAAAGCATAGAATTTACATACTATCCCAAAGAACAGCAAACACATATTAAAGACTAGTTTTGTGAAAGTGATAATGAAGTTGGAAAAGAATGAAAGTTGAAAACACAAAGCAGGGGAAGAAATGAAGCCAGGTTTTGTAAAAAAACATGACTGGGCTGGAGCAAAAGTCAGTAGATATGATAAAAAGGTACAGTAAAAAATGCAGAAACCCTAGATCTCCTTCCACAGGATTTCTTATTCAGAAACAGGAAATCTTGAGGAAGGAAGTTTTAAGTCTGAGAAAATACAGACTATTATTCTTAAAAGTCACTATTGTTAGTTGAAACCGAAGCCTTCATATTTATTTTTTATCTTTCCAATTTTCTGAAACTTTCATATTTATTTTTTATCTGTCTAGTTTTCTGAAATTCCAATTGCCTGAGAATTGCCTTCCCTATTTTTCTCTATATACCTGGGTGAAAAATAAAACAAACCAAGATAAAGTACAGCATAATGGAATACAAAGATATGCCTTTCTCTTAACACTTTTTTTGTGATATTTATTTATTCATTCATTTTTTGGTTTGGGGGCCATGCCTGATTGTGCTCAGGCTTACTCCTGGCTTTGTGCTTAATGATCATACTTGGTGTAGCTCAGGAGAACACTGGGGTGCTGTGGGCTGAATCCAGGTTCACCACATGTGTTAGTCTCTCTAATGGGATATTTTATAATATAACTTTCCAGTCATCACAGAAAACTGCTGTGGAAAAAAAATCAGCATTTAGAACAGATGCCGTTCTGATATTATTATCACAATATAGAAAGGCAAAAAATTACTAATTTTTTGGTATTCATGATAAGTATTTGGATAGCTAGAGCATAATTTATATTTTCAGGCAAAATGTTTGCAAATTTTAAAGTTTAATTTAGTCTATAAAAATGACAAATAAAGGACATAAGAATTTCCATTTTACAGGAAAAAATATTAAGCAGGAGCACGACTATTTAAGATGAAGTTGGTTTAAAATAGCATCTAGTGCAGCTCTGAGTCTGACTATTCTTATCAGACTCGGGGGGTTCGAAACAACTTTGATGGTTAAAAAAAATCAATAGTTGCATCAGCGATGCCATAGAAAGCAGCTAAGTGTATGGCTATCAAAAAATGAAAATTAGATATTGGCAACTTGAGTTGATGACTTAGAAGATAAGAGTTAGAAATCTCATAGAGTTCCCTGTTGGGAGCAGAACAAGTGTGTGTGTGTGTGTGTGTGTGTGTGTGTGTGTGTGTGTGTGTGTTGAATTTGCCGGAGACATATGAAAGTGGAGAAGAAAATCAAGCTGATACAGAGAAAAAGGGATGGGAAACAGATTTGTAAGAAAATGGCAGTCATAATTCCTGGCATTCCATATGATCCCCTGAGCCTGACAGGAGTGATTCCTGAGTGCATAGCCAGAAGTAAGCCATGGACATTACTGGATGTGGCCCAAATTCAAAAAAAAGACCTGATAAGGTTCTTTTTCCCCATATTATTTGAAGGTCAGAATCTACTTTTGTACTATTAAATATATAGAATCCCGAAAATAGTACTAGTCAACAGACTTAGAATTTTTAGTTTCATAATTTATTATTGCTAGGTGTACTGTCTTTGGTTATTTCAAAATTTAAACTGACATATTTGTTTAATACATTTTTATGATGATTGTAAAACTGGCATGCTGCTATAAAATTGAACTACAATATTAAGGTATATTTTTGATTAACTTATTTGGGAAGATGCAATTATTTGTTTTTTGCCTCATTGGGCTCTCTTCTCTCACTTGAGAAATCATTTTCTCTCAAGCATGTCTTCTTTTTCTTCCTTTTTCAATCTATTTACTTCAAAACAATTATTTTTGAATTTTTTTGTATATGATTTGTCCCATCTCATTTATCATTTTTTGCATTAGGTATAGGTAATCTGTATAGAATAATAGGATGTATTTATCTTAAACCAAGGGTTCAAGAAGTAAAGGAAAATTAAATATTTCTTAAATTTATATCGGAGTAAGAAAATGCTGACTTCAAAGCCTTCTTTGATCACCCAGTATTATATTTGCATCAATGAACACAAGCCAGGGCTTCCAGAGACTTAGCTGTAGCTGTCGCTCTATTCATATTAAATGCCAGTGAAAATGTTAAAAAAAGTTAAATCACAGACAAACTGTGCAAAATCTTTTGTCAAACAAAGCCCCCCTTTATGATATAATTCTAGAGATATGCGCTGACAGCACTTGAGGGATAAGCCTCTTTTCCTGTGGGTCCGTTTTACAGATGAAATAAGTCTTCCCTTAATAGACCAAATGAAAAGCACTATCGGCACTTGAACAAAATGGGCACTCTTTCAATTATTAATTGATTGATAATCTGAATTACCTGAATGAAAGCTTAAAGAATGTAAGCCATGAGGTTAAAGAATCAGTGTTTTAAATTAAGATCTTCTAATGACTAAAAGACTAGCCTGGGAAATTTCCTTAAAATATTTAATCCTCAGTTTCATTAACTGAAAGGTGGGGATAATGATACTAATTGTATAAAGTTCTTTTGATACTGTGATAGAATAATGTGTATAGGTTAGGACTTGTTCTCAGTGACTTCCCATATATAATTTCTAATGACTTCAAAAAATAAATTGCAAGTTAATATTAGCAAAGTGAAAAAATCCATATGTGGATTCTTTGAAATTACCTGTGATATTTTTAAAACATAAATAGTAATGTTGAAAAACATAATTTTTTATAAAAATGCATTTATAAAAATATCAATCCTTAAATAGGATATGCATACAGAAAATGCCTGAATGTTATGAGGAAAAGTACCTTTTGTCTATTTATATGCAAATATACAGAAACATTAATTATAAGTTTTAAAAGCATATTCATTATGCCAGAAAATATTAGAATAATCAATAAAACAAATAGCACTGTAGCACTATCTTCCCGTTGTTCATCAATTTGCTAGAGCGGGCCCAGTAACGTCTCCATGGTGAGACTTTTTGTTACTGTTTTTGGCATATTGAATACGTCATGGGTAGCTTGCCAGGCTCTCCAAAAGGGGGCGGAGGAATTGAACTCAGGTTAGCCGCATGGCTGCATGTAAGGCAAACACCCTACCACTCTGCTATCGCTCCAGCCCAATAAGACAAATAAACAGAAAAAATGAAGTGGCATAAAATTTGATTATGAATCAAAAACATTTTCAGAATGTGTAAGGTATGCAAAGTAAGAAAACTCAGTTTTAATACTACGCATTAAAAGTATAAAAGATAAAGCATGGAAAAAGCTCATGGTGAGCAATAGAACCATTTAAAGGAATATTAGCCAAGCAAAACATTGCTAAATTAAGGGAACAGCTGAAGTGTTTAGAGGTTAACAAACTGAGACTAGAATTGTAAAGGGCTAATTGTCTTGGGTACAATTAATTATGAGCAAATAGTACTGAGGCGTCATCTAGATTTGTTTCACTCTAACAACTGCTTTTAAAGTACTAACTGTGTGGAAAGTATTGTCAATCTGTAGAAGACATATGAAAATGAGATCAATTTATAATGAGTCTTTTACCTATTCCATTCAAATATTCCCTTTGGTGCATCTTTTATTTTCAAGTTAGAAGCAGTTTTTTTACAAAATAATCCTATAGGTACAGAAATTCTGTGACCTTCAAGGTCACTCCTACCATTATATCTCTACAGTGGTGGGAATGATATTAAGAAACTACATGTTGGTATTTTTTTGTATCCCTCACTAGTACCAATTAATATATTTGTTAAAACAAATACTTCGCATGTATACTGGGTAATAATGTAATTACTAAGTAAAGGTGTTGTATATTTTAAAAGCTTATTCTTTTCCATGTGTGTGAAACAATATAGTTTTATTAAAATTTATTTTTAAATATGTGAGGGAGGAAGCAAAATAAAAGTATGTGGTCAGGTGACAACACAGACTTTCTCTAGAGTGAAAATACGCAAGTAAAGAAACAGAGAAACAAGCAAGTCAGATACATACTCAAGGGAAAACACAAGCTTAAAGAGCAAACCTAAAAATGTATTCTTTTAAAACAGTCACTTAATCACTTAACTTAATCACTTAACTTCCTGTTAGTCATCGATTTGCTCGAGCAGGCGCCAGTAACGTCTCCATTTGTCCCTGTCGCGTGCTAGTGTAGCCCAATGGCATCTGTTCGCTCTGGGAACATGAAGAGCCTCAAACCGATCGTTCATGATCTTGACAAAGAAGTCTGACCATCTGGTAGGTGGGCGGCCACGTGGTCTTTTGACATCCCGTGGAATCCAGTCGGTAACAGCTCTAGTCCAGTGGTCGTCTTTAAATCTCATTACGTGACCACTCCATCTGATTTTTGACACCTTAGCAAACAAGACAGCGTCCCTGATTCTTGATCGTCCACGGATATCAGAACTCCGGATTCTTTCTCTCATTTGAGTGAAACGTGATATTCCAAGCATAGCTCTTTCTATTCTTCTTTGGGAGACCTGAATAGTGTTCTCATCTTGTTTGCGTAGGGCCCAGGTCTCTGAGGCATATGTTAATGCAGGAAGAACAGTGGAATCAAAGAGATGTGCCCGGAGCCGGAGGTTCTTCGTCCTCTTAGCTATTTCTTCGAAGTTCTTGAAGGCGTTCCAAACTGCTCTCTTCCTCCTGCGCAGCTCGGGTGCCAGGTCATTTGTCATGTTGACTTATTGACCTAGGTACACATAGCTGTTGCATTCGGAGATGGTCGTTCCTTTGAGAGCGAATGGGGCATCAGGAACGAGGCTGTTTCTCATAAACATTGTCTTCGTAAGATTCAGCTGTATTCCTGCCTTTCCACACTCACGGTCAAAGTCGGCCAGCATTTGTGCCGCTTGGCTGATGTTTGGTGTTATTAAAACAATGTCATCAGCAAAGCGGAGGTGGTGTAGTTGCTGACCATCTATCTTCACTCCCATTCCTTCCCATTCCAGTCGTCACATGATGTTCTCGAGGGTGGCACTGAAGAGTTTCGGCGAAATGGTATCACCCTGCCACACCCCTCTCTTGACATCAACGATCACTTCTTTGTAGAATGGTGAGATCCTGGTAGTGAATCCGCAATACAGCTCACGGAGGATCCTGATGTATTGGACTTGAATGCCCTGATTGGCTAGGGCTTCAATGACTGCTTCCGTCTCAACAGAATCAAAGGCCTTCTTTAAATTTAAAAGTCATGAGTTCAAAATAAAGATATTTTACACGGTTGTATACAAAATACCACAGAACCGCATATTGTTATGAGTGACTTTCTATTAACTAAGATTCTAATATAACCAATATATTGAATACTTGCTCAATTTTTCTCACAGTTATTTTTAGTAGAGATTACAATAATGAGTCTAGATAGATAACACTTTGCCTTGCACGAGGCTGAAGTGAGTTTGATCCATGGCTCACTTGGTCTCTGATCCCTGCCAGGAATGATCCTTAGTTCAGAGCCAGGAATAAACCATGAGCCCCACTGCAGGTGGGTCCAAAGTAAAAAAAAAAAAAGAAGTAAAGGCTTTCTTTGCTCTTTGCTCTTCTTATGCTTTTGATTACTTTTTAAATAAAATAGCTGTCCATATTTTTGGACTTATATTTTGTCTATTTTGTCTATTGTAGTTTATTTTTATTTTGCAATAAAACACTTTATTATAGTTTTATAATAGCACTGTAGCACTGTTATCCCATTGTTCATCGATTTTGCTTGAGCAGGCACCTGTAACTTCCCCATTGTGAGACTGGTTACTGTTTTTGGAATCTCGAATATGCCATGGAGAGCTTTCCAGGCTCTGCCATGCAGGCCGGATACTCTTGGTAGTTTGTTGGGCTCTCCAAGAGGGATGGAGGAATCAAACTCAGGTTGACCGTGTGCAAAGCAAATGCCCTACCTGCTGTGCTATCACTCCAGCCCAGCTTTATAATGTACTTAAAAATTTTATAATACCTCCCATATTCTTTTTTCCTCAGGATTAACTTAGTTATTCATGCAGCTTTGTGGTTTCATGAAAGTTTTCTTCAAGCTTTTGCTATATCCTTGAATAATGTCATTGGATTTTTTTAAAGGGGTCTCTTCCAACATAATTCTGCCTACAAGCTACTTGTTTATTACTGCAGGAAATTATCAGAAAACAGATCTACAAAAGGCAATTTGTTATCATTGTGTCTAAAGTCACAGGATCTACCAAACTTGGTGCTAGTTGGGCCTTCTGTTATGGTTTTCACTCACCCAGTTAGTGGTCTTCTATACAACATTCCAATCAAAAGTGCTATATTTCTACTGTCAGCACCATGAAATTTAGAGGACATTCCAGGAGTTTATTTATTACTAAATTTATCACTAAACTTAGTGATCTGGCAGCTGAAAGAGATTCAGATGTGGGCACTTTCTATGCAGGAAATGTCCAGGTGTGTATGGGGGTGTGTGTAGGGCAAGGTGGTATTGCGGGGGTGTGTTGCTGGTCCTTCCAGTACAGGGGAGTGGTGTGGTGGGGAGGAACTATGAGTATAGCTTGGAGATTCAGCAGCTCGAAGTTCTCTTCAAGATTATTTGTGGACCTGGACCCTTTATATTTTTTTTAAAGTTGGGTGAGAACAGTGCTTGCTCATGTTTCTGGTGGGAGGGGGTGGAGAAAATCTTCTTGACCCCATTCTGAGAAGGCCCAAGAATTTTCATCCCATACCTGTGTACCTAGGATGTTAGGCAGCTTGACATTGTTTTCAGGATTAGTTGGTGATTTGGGTTGTTTCTATGCCAGAAAAGTTTCAGTGTGGATGGAGATGCTGGTCTTTCTGACTGGGGACAGGGTGGTAGGAATCTGCCTATGCCTATTCTGAAAAGGCCCCAGAGTTTTCAACACACACAGCTCTAACTGGGAAACTTGGACTGCTTTTATAGATTATGAAACTGGATCAATTTTATGCCAGTTTATGTCCCATGTGGGTGGAGGCTAGTTGTACTTCTGGGGAGGATTTGGGGGGAATCTTTCCATCTCCATTCTGAGAAACCTCAAGAGTTTTCAAGCCCATACTTCTGTAACTCCAAGCTGGATGCTCAGCAGCTTGGCATTCTTTTTAAGATTAGTTGTGGAGCTTGCCAATTACTGTGTCAGAAACATTCTGATGTGGGTGGGTTCTGCTAGTCTGACCAGCAGATGGAGTGTAAGGGGAATATATGCTAACATTCTGAGAAGACTCCAGAGCTCTCTGCCCTATCATCTACTTGAAAGATTTAGAGGCTTTGATTTCTTTTTCAAGTTTACTTGAAAGATTTGGCAGCTTTGATTTCTTTTTCAAGACTAGTTGTGGAGATGGCTTTTTCTACACCAGAAAGTGCTTGCTGTGGGTGGGGTGTGCTAGTCCTATTGGCTAGGTAGGCAATGGCAGTGGGGGAAGGGTGAGAGGAGGGGACATAAATACCATTCTGATAATGTTCTAGAATTCTCTGCCCATAGCTGGCTCTTGGAGATTCAGTAGTTTGGGATTCTACTCGATTACTTGTAGACCTGAGTCATTCATATCTATGCTGAAAGGTTTAGATGTTGGTGGGGGCTGCTGGTCCTTCAGGTGGAGGTTATGAGGGATTCTGTCTATACCCATTCTGAAAAGGCCCAGAATTCTCAGCCCATAATGGTGCACCTGGGAGATTCAGAGGTTTGGGGGTTCATTTTAAGAGTAGTTGTGGAGTTGGTACATTTCTAAGCCAGAAAATATCAGGTGAGGGTAGAGAAGCTGGTCCCGTCAGTTTGTCCCGTCAGTTTGGAGCGCTGAGAAGATTACAGGATTAGTTGGTGATCTGGGTTGTTTCTATGCCAGAAGCTGCCTAGTATGACTGGGACTGTTCATCCCATGGGCAGAGGGGTTATTGGGCAAATTCCACTCCATTTTTGAGAATGCCCATGGTTAGTTCATATTGTTCAACCTAGGAGATTCTCCAGCTTGACTTTCATCCCTCCAAGATTAGTTGTGGAGCTGGATTTTTTCTATGCATGAAAATGTTGGGTGAGGGCGGAAGGGGAGGAGACTGGTCTTTCTGGCTGGGAAGGGGGTGGTTGCAATACGCTTGCCTCTAATCTGAGAAGGCTCCAGAGTTTTCTGCTCAAATTAGTCTGCATTGGAGATTCACCCTCTTGACATTTTCGAGATTAGCTGTAGAACTGATTTTTCTATTTTGGAGAATGTTGAGTGTGGGTGGGACTGTGGGTGGAACTGTCAAGGAGAGGTGAGTTTGGGGGAGTATACCCACTCCTATTCTAAAAGGTCCCATAGTTGTCAATTTAAGCATACCCATGGGAGTCAAGGTCTTGGAGTTCTTTTCAATATTAGATAGGGAGTCAGATCTTATTTATGCAAAAATATAGAGGTGTAGGAAAACGATAGTGATATTTCTTTGGTGGCTTTAGGAGAATCTCTTTGCCCCTATTTTTGAGATGTCCTAAGAGTTCTCAAATCATACTGGTATACCTGGGTGATTTGTGGCACTTACCTTTTCTATTCCAAAAAGAAAGACCTATATATGTGGAGTCTGCTAGTCTTTCCTGTGGAGGGTGGGTGCAGGGAATCCTGTCCCCATTTTAAAAGATCCCAGGTTTTGAAAGCATTGAATGTTTATTTGTCAAAATATTTTTTTTAAAAAGTGGGAGGTGGGAAATAAAACAAGTCTAAATTTCAGCTAATGCTGTAATCACGATCATGGGTCATTCATAAAAAAAAAAGAAAGAACAAACCCCTCATCCCCAAACCCCAATGCTCCTAGCAGTTTCAGAAGATTAGCTGCAATGTGAGGCCAGAGCTAACAGAGAGAAGGCTACTTGCCACGACATGGTCGTTTTAACGAGACAGGAGGTGTTACAGGGAGATGAGGAGAAGGGATAAACTCCTAAGGAAAGCAGATCAGAGAGGTTCCACTGTACAGGCAAAGGGGTACCAGCATAATCCTTACCTAGAGCTGCTCAGAGGCTGAGACTAGGAGGAACAGACTGAAAATCTACAGGACTAGTAGCGGGCAGAAAGAAGAGACATCTCAGGAGAATTAAATTAAGAAAATCTACCTGGCAGATTAGGTAGCTTGGCATTTTCAGGATTAGTTGTGGAGCAAGATCATTTCTATGCTGAAACATTCATGTAGGTGGTGGCTTCTGGTCCTGCTGGTGGAGAGGTAATATGTTAGGCATCTACCCACTCCCATTCCATTCTAAGATGGCCCCAGAGTTTTCAGCCCATACATACTGGTCTATCTGGAAGAGTTGGTGCCTTACCATTCTTTTCAAGATAGCTCATTGCTTATGCTTGAAAATGTCACATGTGTGGCAGTTGTATCCACAAACTGCTCCTGTCACCATATAATCTCATCAATGGCCATGATTCAGAGACTCAGAAATAAAGCTCCTGGAAGAGAACAACATAAAATGATCAGACCCCTGCACCAGGCTGTCTTTGCAGGGGCAACTGCGAGGGGAGTTGGTGAGTGAGAATGGGTCTCCTCCCCCCATCTCCTAAGTTTACCAGTAGCTTGGCAGTCACACCACAAACTCCCCCTGGAGCCATATAATCTCATCAATGGCTATGAACCAGAGACTTAGAAATAAGCTCTTGTAAGAAAGAAACATAGACCTCATCCGTGAGTGAATCTTCTCTATAATCATATTCAAAATTTTAGAATTCCTGGAGAAAATGCAGCCATGCAACCTCTCATACTCTATACCACTGATGTACTGAGAGTGGCACACAACATTTGATTGGGTTTAACAAACATGTTAGTAATCTCTTATACAAGGACTTAATGGCTCCAGGATGAAATACAACAATCTTCACACACTTCCCCCTAAGGAAACTTCATTAGACCGTTTTTAGCAATTGTTTATAATAAGCAATACAAAATTAATTGTTTTGGTTCTGTTTTGGGGGACATGGTTTGAGATTTGGGATGAAAACATTCAAAGTATGGTAGTCAGAAGGCTCAATGGTAGTGGGATTGGTGTTTGAATATTAAATGTAACGAGTTATTGTGAACAACTTTATAAAATTTTTTAAAAAGAAAATATCACATATGCATAGGGACTACTGGTCTTTTCATAGATGGCTTTGGGGAAGGGGCACATGTATTCTGTGAAGACCCCAGAGTTCTTAGCCTCTACCAGTTTAGCTGGAGATTTGGAGACTTGGGGCTCTTTTCACAGTTAATGTGGAGCTGAACACTTTCCTTCCCAGAAAATATCAGGTGAGGATATATGCTGCTAGTGTTCCTGGTTGGTGTAGGGTTGAGGGTATCTGCCACCCCTTTCCCCACCCCATTGTACGAATGCTCAAAGTTCTCAGCCCATACCTGTATGCCTAAGAGATTCAGTTTCTTTGGCATTCCTTTCAAGATTAATTGTTCTCAGTCCAAACCAGTCTACCTAAGATACTTGGCAGTTGGTGATCTTTTCAAGATTATTTGTGCTGCTGGACTATTACTATCCAGAAAATGTTGGGAGTGGGAGAGAGCAATGGGTAGTTTCAGTAGGCTGGAGGTAGGCCTTCTTTATGCTGGACTATATTTGGTGTGGATGAGGACTAATGCTACTTCCAGAGGAATTTCCCCAATACCATTTTGAGAAGGCCCAAGAGTTCTCAGCCTGTATTGATGTACTTGGCAGCTTGGCATTCTTCTAAGATTAGTTGTGGCATTTGGCCTTTTATATGCCAGAAAATATCCTCTGTGGGTGGGGTCTGCTAGTCTTCCCTGTAGAAGATGGTTTGAGGGAGTGCCCATCCCCATTCAGAGACAGCCACAGAGTTCTCTGCCCATAACAGTCTCCCTAGAAGAACAGGCAGCTTTGTGTTCTTTTCAAGGTTAGTTGTAGAGCTGGATTGTTTCTATGTTGGAAAATTCAGGTGTAGTAAAACCTAGTGGAGAGAGGAGAAAAGGGGGAATGTGTCTGATCCATTCTGAGAAGCCCCCAGAGTTATCACCCCATACCAGTTTATCTGGATGATTTGGAAGCTTGTATTGTCAAGATTATTGTGGGGTTCAGCCATTTCCATGACAGAAAATGTCAGGTGATGGTGTGTGCCTCTGGTATTTCTGGTGGAGGTGGGGGAAATATAGCTTCCCTTCCCCCACTATTCTGAAAAGAGCCCAGTGTTCTCAACCATATCTGTCTTTCTAACAGATTTTATGGCTTGGCGTTCAAGACCAGTGTTTGAGCTGAGCCATTTCTATGCCTTAAGATGTTAGTGTGGGCAATATTACTTGTCCCTCCACTGGTAGGTGTGTGTGTGTTGGGGGGATACGCATACTCCCATTCTTAGAAGCCCCAAGATTCTCAACTCATACCTCTCTATTTGGCACAATTATCATCTTGTAGTTGATAGTTCTTTTCAAGGTCATTTGTGGAGCAGAGCTGTTTCTATGCTAAAAAATGTCAGGCATGGGAGGTCTGCTGGTCCTTTCTAAGGATGGAGGATGGAAATCCTCCCACTCCCAGTTTAAGCACACTCCAGAGTTCTCAGTCCATACCTGTCTACTTATAGATTTGTGGCTTGGTGTTCTTTTCAAGATTAGTTGTGTAGCTGGGCCATTTTGTGTAAGAAAATATTGGCAGTAGTAGATGCTTCTGATTCTTTCATTGTGTGTGGGTTGTGGAAGAAATCTTTCGACATACATTCTGAGGAGGCCAAGAGTCCTCAACCCATACTCATCTTCCTGGAAGAACTTGAAGATTGGGTGCTTTTTAAGATAATATTGTTGTAGGTAAGGATTACTGGCCCTTGTGGCAGTGTTGGGAATCTTCTCATCCCCGTTCTGAGAAGGACCCAATATTTTCAACCCATTCTGGTCTACGTGGGTAATTTGGCATTTTTACATTCTTTACAAGATTATTTGTGAACCCAGATGTTTCTATGGTAGAAAATGGGGATATGAGGGCCGGAGTGAATGTACGCTAATTAGGGCATTTGCCTTGCATTGTGACTGACCCGGGTTCCATTTCCAGCATCCTATGTGTTTCCCACAAGCACCACCAGAAGTGATTTCTAAGTACCGGAGTAACCCCTGATCACTTCTAGGTGTGACCCCAAGAGGAAAAAATGAGGATGTCAGTGGGGGTCTTGCTGGTCCTTTTTCCAGATAGGATGAGGGGAATCTACCCACTCCTATTCTGAGAATGTCCCAGTCTTCTCACAACCAATAATTATGTACCAGGGAGATTTAGTGGTTTGGAGTTCTTTTATGATTTGTTTAGGAACTAAGCCATTTCTATGCTAGAACATGACAAGTGTAGGTGGAGGTTGCTGATCCCTCCAGCCAGTGAGGGTGGGGGGCTATTAGCCTACCCTCACCTGAGAAGACCACAAAGTTCTCAACTCATAATTGTCTTCCTGGAAGATTCAGTGGCTTGACATTCTTTTCAGTATTAGCTATTGTTCTGACCTAGGTATTGGTTTGTTGTTTTTAATCATGAATTAGTATAAAATTTTGTCAAGTTCATTTTTTAATTGATTGCACTAACACTCCCTATACATATGTGCTTTTTACAATAAAGTTATTAGAATTTAATGCTGTTTAACTAATAACATTTAGTGTGGTGGGACTATATTTTATAATCTTATAAGAAAGAATAATATCTCAGGACTTTAGATGTCCTCATTCTACAAAGAAATATTATTCATATGTGATGGTCAAGAAAGGAAAGCTGTAGACTATATCTTTAATAAACATATATGAAAAGTGCCTTAATGAATAATTCATAAACTTAATTCAATAGTGAAGAGATAACAAAGGAAAAGTAAGGAAAAATGCTGTAAATATCTCACAGCATTGACAAGGCAAAAATAATTTAATTTACAATGGTATTCATAACAGATTTTGATTTTGATTTTCTGTGATTTGTTGCCTACTGTCTGAACCCCATCAAATATAGTGTGAAAATTATGGAAAACGGGTAGGAACTGTCATAGAGAGAAATGTATATATGCCTCTCAGAGAGCCTGGCAAGCTACTGAGAGTATCCTGTCCGCACAGGTAGAGCCTGGTAAGCTCCCTGTGGCGTATTCAATATGCCAAAACAGTAACTATAACAGGTCTCATTTCCCTGACCCTGAAAAAGCCTCCAAATCTTTCGGAAAGACGAGTAAGGAGAGGCTGCTAAAATCTCAGGGCTGGGATTAATAGAGATGTTACTGGAACCCGCTAGAGTAAATCAACGAACAATGGGATGACAGTAATATAGTGATACAGTGATTCATACCAGAAATTAAATAGTATGCAAACAATGAACAAATAGTCTGTGTTAAATGATTGAAAGCATTAAAACTGTGAAAATGTTTTTAAAGCCCAAAGTTATTTATATAGTCAATGTAGTCATTAGAGAAATTACACTATGTAATCAACATTTGAGAGTTAATTATTCAAAGAACATCTTTTAAGACTACAATAATCTAACTTACTTATTGAGTTGAGGTTGGAGCCACACCCAGTGGTGCTCAGGGGTTCTTCTTTTTTTTTTTTTTTTTGCTCGAGTGACCCCTGGTAGTGCTCAGAGGACTGACTATTTTGTACCAAGGTTTCAAACCATGGTAGGCAGGATTACTTAGTCCCTGATATCTGTCCACCCCAAATCACAATTTTCTTGAGACAAAGCCTATGTACAATTTGTCAAATTCCCATTAGAATTCTGATCTTGATGATTAATAATCACAGAAGAGTCTACCCTACCAAGTCATATAAATTGGGGTTATAATAAGACATGCTTGATTAAAAATATTTAGTTTAGAGAGTGAAGAGAGGTGTCTGCCATAGAAGCATCCTGGGATGGCAGACAGTTGGGTTGAGCTGGGAAGAAAACTGGGGACTTTGGTGCTGAGAAATGTATATCAGTGGAGGGATGTGTATTGGAAAATTATAGGGCTGAAACCCAAACATCAAGAGCTTTGTAATGCTCTATCTCATGGTTATTCAATGAAAAAGAATTATTTTAGTCCCTAACTATTCATCAAATAGTATAATTCAGTTCAACTTGGAAATAGAATTGATATATTTTGATTTTTGTCTATATACCTTTAAATCTTTCTTGAATTTTATACGAAGAACCAGTAATATGCTAGGGTCAATAAGCTATTCTTTGTAAGAGAGGAGAAATACAGAGAAGTGCTCTATTTGTTTGTGCTTTTGGTTTTTGCATCCAAAAAAGTGTTAATAGGATCTGGAACATTCAGCTAATTGGACCAGTGGTGCTGGAAGTCACCAGGCTATACCTGCAGTGCTCAGGGTGCAATGTGATACCAGGGATTGAAATCAGGTGCATGTACACTGCAAGTCACACACCCCGAATTCCAAAGCTATCTCTCCAACCATCTTTCATGGTACATTCTGATAATTTTAGGATTGCATGAATAATTTGAAATATTTAACCAAATCATTTTCATAAAATACAATAAACAAAGTAGTAGATTCAACTCTAAATGAATCAATAATCCTAATCCTATTGGCATGAACACTTACATTTGTAGATTTTCCCAAGTGATTGCTACATATTCAAAAAAGACATTGTAACAAATTGATATAATTATACTGTGCTTCTTAAATATTCGGCTTTGCATAGAAATGCCAGAAAATCCATTAGTATTTTCTCTAACAGTTAGATAGATAAATCCCACAGGAAATAAATACTAACAATGTTCTTTTGATAATTTGAGATGATATTCTTGGAAAGAGCAAAAATTTTAAATAAAGTGGTTTTATTTTCTAAGCCATGAAAATAATTTTTGTTCCTAACATAATTTGATTTATGTGAAATGTGAATCACTTAATAGGTACCATATATGATGCAAGCATTTAGTAATAACAAAAAATGTGTGGAATTTATATGAATAACTTTAAAAAAAGAAACCTCTCAAAATATACAACTGTGACAGGTATGAATTTTGGTCTGCTTGTAAAAACTAACACACATATTCAACAGAAATACAAAGGTGATTGGCAGAAGTAAATATGCATGCATATAAATCACTGTCACTCTCACTGTCCTCACATTGTTCATTGATTTGCTTGAGCGGGCACCAGTAGTAACGTCTCACAACAAACTGTTAGACTTGTTGTTACTCTTTTTGGCATATCGAATACATCACAGGTAGCTTGCTAGGCTTTGCCGTGTGGGCGAGATACTCTCTGTAGCTTGCTGGGCTCTCTGAGAAGGGCGGAGGAATCAAACCTGGGTTGGCTGGGTCGGCCACGTGTAAGGCAAACTCCTTACCCGCTGTGCTATCACTCCAGTCCATGCATATAAATATATTAAATAAGATGTGTTTAGCTATATAATTATAAAAAGTTAGAGAGTAATGGATTTATGGGTTTAATAAACAATGTTCAAAGCCACATTTATACACTTTAATAAATATTCCATTAATAAATATGTCCAATATTTTTCTTTGTTGGATAATATAGCATGATTTTAGATATTTACTAGGTGGCATTATAAAAATAAACGAAAAAAATTTAATTTATTTTTTCCTTTTGGGTCATACTCGGCAATGTACAGGGGTTGCTCCTAGCTCTGCACTTAGGAATTACTCCTGCTGGAGCTCAGCAGAACATACGGGACACCAGGGATCGAAACCAGTCAAATGACCACCCTCTGTACTATCACTCCAGCCCCAAGTGGAGCTGGAGTGATAGTACACCCATCTTTTATTTCAAAGATGATATCTTGGCATATTTGACTAAGATACTAATTGTAAGAATTAAAAATTATATGCCTTTGACAGTGCACATATTTTCTAATTTACTGCTGTTTCCTCCAGTCCTTGTTTCATTCATTTTCTTTACCCATTGGTCTACAGCAGCATTTGAGTCTATATTTCAAGGTATCCAAATATGGCACTTACTTAAAAAATTATCAGGTCATCAAATCAAGTATTCTATTTAGAAATATTGAGTAGCAATCCTTATACATGTTAGTAACTTATTCATCAGAATAAATAATTTTTGGCATGTTAGTATGAATTTTAATATAACATTCATTGCCTATAATATCATAATCATAGTCAAAACATACACGGTGATAATATTTAATGACACATGTTCTAATTATCAAGGAAAGACTTGGTTCAGGAGATCCAGAATATCTTAGTGACTAAAAGTCCCTGCCTTGCAAGCATAGAGATCTGAGGTCAGTTCCTGGTGGGTTCACAAAAGTGCTGATTGTTGTCTGGGGCCCCCAAAACCACAATCAAGTGTGAGATCTCTGTGTACAGCCAGGCATGAGGTAGCATCACAGAAAAAAATATCAAACTTCTCTCTTAGCCTGGAGGCAGAGTGTGTGAACACCATTAGCAAGAATGTTATATCCCAAATTACAATAGCAACAAAATGGAGAGGGAGGGGAAGAAAAGCCCAAATGAGAACACATGCTGATATGATAATATTTTGTGACCTTTCTGAGTTCATTAAAAAATAATGAACTCATAATAAAAAATAAAGGCTATCTTTGCAGAAAGAAAAAAGAAAATACCTTTCCCATCAAACACTCTTAAAGAGCAGAATTGGGACTCATTTCTATGTTTATGCATACCTACTTTCGTACATATACAAGAGCATGTATACAGTATATATTGCATACAATGTGTATGCATTGCATGAATCATTAACATGCTCTATTGTTATAGACTGAATGGTGTCCTCCCAGATCCATATGTTGAATTCCTAACACCTAGTTCTCATTGACATGGTTCCTGTGTCATCCGAAGAGGAAATAAACATACAGAGACACCACAAAGGCTTGTACACTGAGGAAGGTTTGTGTGGAAACAAAGAAAGAGGAAATCCACCAGTGAATCAAGAAGTGAGAAATCAAGACATACTGATGTACTGACACCTTGATTTTGGACTTCTAGCTTCAGAACTGTGAGAGACATAATAATGTTATTTAAGTCACATAGTTGGTGAAGAGGCCAAACTTACAGCTTTACAGAAGAAGCTAAAATAAATTGATGATTTCATTAAAATAAATAAGAACAAAAATGTAAAGTACCAGCAAATCAGCATTCATCAAACATGTTTGAATTAATCCTTTGCCAGAATTCTCCCTCTTATCCAATTAAACTTCAATGCTACAGATATTTTTATATTTATAGGAATTTTTTTCTAGAACAAAAATTTCATAGTCATAGAAAGTTTGCTGAAGGTGATAATTTGATTAGTAACTGAGCGTTATTTCAGGTTGTTATGACTCAATAGTTCATTTCCAGCTAAAGATATTTAGTGAAAGAGTAGCTCAAGTGAATATATTACTTACAGATCAATAATTATATAATTATGTATTCCATTAATAGGAAATACATTAACCTATTGTTATTAAATTATTAACCTATGCTGAGACCACTCTCAAAACTTCCAGATGAGCCTCATGCATTAAGGAACTGGCAGAGGAATCCAGGCATGCGGGTCCCGGGTTGAGATCTCCAAACCTGCTCAGATAGGGACTGGGCCTTTTCCACGCAGATCTCCCATCTTCCAGTAGGTAGGTGTCACACTCACCAGCTGCCGCCAGCAACAAGTTGGTCCCGTCAACAGCCAAGACGCAGAGACTATAAAACCCATCTCCTGGAAGAGAACAGCGCAGAGACTCCTGCCTCCACACCTGGCTGTCCTCACTGGGGCCCCTTGGAGGGAGGCGGGTTGAGTTTCCCTCTCTCCGACCACTGAGCAGAGCCCCAGAAGCCGAAGATCTTCAGAACCAACAACAGCCATGCTGAGACCACTCTCCACATGTCCAGACAAGCCTCATGCATGAGGGAACTGGCAGAGGAAACCAGGCATGCAGGTCCCGGGGCTGAGATCTCCAAGCCTCCTCAGATTGGGACTGGGTCTTCTCCACCCAGATCCCCCATCTTCCAGTAGTAGGCATCACACCCACCAGCTGCCGCCACGCCAGGTTGGTCCCATCAATGGCCAAGATGTAGAGACCATAAAATCCAGCTCCCAGACGTGCATGGCCACATTCACGGCTGTTCAACAGCTTAGTATCTCACTTTTCCTTTGGAGAACCCAGC
The DNA here is from genome assembly GCF_029834395.1 of Sorex fumeus. Taxonomy (NCBI): domain Eukaryota; kingdom Metazoa; phylum Chordata; class Mammalia; order Eulipotyphla; family Soricidae; genus Sorex; species Sorex fumeus. The sequence goes on from NW_026606155.1 coordinate 48,840,841, forward strand.
AGGCTACCAAAAGTATCCTGCCCACATGGCAGAGTCTGGCAAACTTTCTGTGTCGTACTCAATACGCCAAATACCAGTAACAATGATGGGTCTCATTCTCCTAACCCTGAAAGAGCATTGAATATGGCTTTTTTTAAGATCTCAGGGCTGGGCTGGAGTGATAGCACAGTGGTAGGGCATTCGCCTTACACGTGGCCAACATGGCCGACCCGAGTTCGATTCCTCCGCCCCTCTCGGAGAGCCCGGCAAGCTACCGAGAGTATTCGATATGCCAGACACAGTAACAACAAAGTCTCCATTGGAGATGTTACTGGGCCCGCTCGAGCAAATCGACGATCAACGGGAGGGCCTTTACCTAAGATCTCAGGGCTAGGAAGAAGGAGACATTACTGGTGCCTGCTTGAGGCAATCGACGAACAACAGGACGATCATGATCATGACATTAACCTATCTTTCTTAGAGAACAAAAATTATAAATATTATCTTCTATAGTAAATATACAGCAGGAATATTATGAGATGTTTAAATTTTTTTCTACAACAAACTCTAAACTTAGATTTACAGAACTTGGATTAATGAAAGTGACCATCAGCTTACAGGGAGAGAAGTTACTGAGAAGTTTGAAAACACAAATCCACAGAATATATGATAAATTTTGTGCCTTCACCAAAAAATAATCTGTCATTTAAAAATGTAAATTAGGGCCTAAATGATAGTACAGTGGGCAGGATGTTTGCCTTGTAGATAGCCAACCCTGGTTCTATTGCCTGCACTCCATATGATCACCCAAACACTTGAGGAGTAATTCCTGAGTGCAGACAGGTAGGAATCCGTAAGCAATATTAGGTGTAACTCAAACACACACACACGAACACACACACACACACACTAACACATGAAATACATGAAAATTAGAAGAAAAACAGATTTGGGGGTGAGGAGATATGATTTGAGTATTACTTAAATTTTACTGTAATTACTTTATAACCATAGAAAATCTTATACAAGAAGATTCATAGTCAATAAACTACTGCATTCTTAATAAATTGTATACATCAGACAAAATGATAGCTACAGAAGGGAATGGAGTCATAGTACAGCAAGTAGGGTGCTTGCCTTGCATGCAGCTGAGCTGGGTTCAATTCCTGTAAATCCCATATGGTTCCCCCAAGTCTCACCTGATGTGATCCCTGAGCTCAGAGACAGGCATAAGCACTGAGAATTACTGGATGTGGCCCATAAACAAGATTTCCCTTAAAATCAGTTTTGTCATTAAACTTTATTTAATTCAAATGTAAACATCTAGATATTCCAATATAACTGAAACACCTTTTTAAAACTACAACCTGTGATTTAGCATTGATTGGCACACATATTTCTCTGCTAGCATGATGCTGAAAAAATGTACTTAAATGAATATATAAATTAAATTTGGAATATTAACTCTGTTGATAACTCTAAGTTAAGTTTCCAATATTTTCAGAACCATGCTTATTTAAATGAACATCTTAAGATAGAAAAGCCTAACCTTAAGTCAAAGCATTTACAAATTCAATCTTGTGTGCAATAGTATAAGTCATTAAATGCAAATGAAAACCAGGAGTTATCGCCAGAGCCTTGTAAAATGGCTCATATCAAGAAGACAAAAACAAATATTAACAAATTTGCAAATATTAACAACAATGATGTTATTGGTGGAATGTAAATCAGTATAGTCACTATAGATAAAAGTATAAAAGTTACTCACATAACTGTTAAGATAATTACTTATAATTCAGTAATCCCACTTCTGAATTTTTTTTAATGTAGGAGTATTGCTATTTATTCAGCCACTGAGTAGCTGGTTGAATTGGGCATGAACTCCACCTTACTTTTTTTTTTTTCATTTTTTATAATTTTATTTATTGAGGGCTGGAGTAATAGCACAGCGGTAGGGTGTTTGCCTTGTGCACAGCTCAGCCCAGCTGAGCTGGGTTCGATTCCTCCTCCCCTCTTGGAGAGCCCGGCAAGCTACCGAGAGTATCTCGCCCACACGGCAAAGCCTGGCAAGTTACCCGTAATGTATTTGATATGCCAAACACAGTAACAAGAAGTCTTAAAATGGAGATGTTACTGGGCCCACTTGAGCAAAAATCGATGAACAATGGGAGGACAGTGTTTGGACAGTGTTTATTTATTGAATCACCATGAAAGCAGTTACAAAGCTATCAGGTATATGGTCCTGCCGTTGTTCATCAATTTGCTCGAGTGGGCCCAGTAACGTCTCTATCGTGAGACTTGTTGATACTGTGTTTGGCATATTGAATACGTCACAGGTAGCTTGCCAGGCTTTGCTGTGTGGGCAAGATACTCTCGGTAGCTTGCCAGGCTCTCTGAGAGGGGCGGAGGAATCGAACCTGGCTCGGCCAGGCCGACTGCGTGCAAGGCAAACGCCCTACCTCTGTGCTATAGCTCCAAATTTCAGCTATACGTCTTGATCATACAATGAAACACCCGTACCTTCACCAGTGCCCATTCTTCACCACCCAAAACCCCAGTATACCCCCATCCCACACCCTTCCCCTACCTGTGGGGCAGATGATTTCCACATTAGTCTCTCTCTACTTTGATCACATTCAATAATTTGACACCACACGCACCGTTATTATTTGAGATTTTACCCCAACACTCAGATCTGCTGAAAAGGCAAGAGTAGACAATTTGTTTTCTATTGCTGGTTAAGAATAACATATGATGTCGCATGGCTGCAGTAGTGGCAGCACAATTTTAAAATTCCAAAATTTTAACAATTAAATCTGAAAGGATTTCTGTCCAAACCTGCTGGGTTCTAAGATTTGTTCCTAGGTTTCTTGGATCATGGCCGTTAAGTAGCTTGGTCAGGAGTCAGAAAGGCCATTCATGGGTGGTGACTCGGTGTCTCGTTGGGATGTGGAGGAAAGGACCAGCTCCACCCCCATCCCATGAGGCCCCACTTGTCTCATCACTGAGGGTCCAAACCTAACTGTCCATTGGCCTCTGAAGGATGGCAGCCACTGAGCTGCCTAGGGGTAGCAGGCAGAGGGACAAACCATTTTCTCCCTGGGATGGCCCGGCAACAGTAACCTACTGCGGGGTCTGGATGATTTCTGCCAAAAGCCACTGGGTTCCGAGATTTGTTTCTGAGTCTCTGGGATCATGGCCATTAAGCAGCTTGATCAGGATCTAGAGAGGCCATTCATGGGCGGGGACTCGGGGTCTCATTGGGATGGGGAGGAAAGGGCTGGCTCCACCCCCATCCCATGAGGCTCCACATGTCTTGTCACTGTAGGCCCAGTCTGTCCAGTGGCCTCTGGAGGATGGCGGCCACCGGGTCGCCAGGGGCAGCAGGCCAAGGCACGAAACCTATTCCCACCTGGCCCAGCACCGGTAACCTACTGCAAGAACTGGACGCATTTCTTCCAATAGCTGCTGGGTCTCGAGATGTTTCTGAGTCTCTGGGATTATGGCCATTAAACAGCTTGATCAAGAGCCAGAGAGGCCGCTCATGGGTGGCAACTCAGGGTATCGTTGGGATTGGGAGGAAAGGGCCAGCTCCACCCCCATCCCATGAGGCCCTGCATATCCTGTCACTGCGGGCCCGAAGCTGACTGTCCAATGGCCTCTGAAGGATGGCAGTCACGAAGTCGCCAAAGGGGAGCAGGCAGAGGGACAGCACCCTTTCCCCCCTGGGGTGGCCCGTCGACAGTAACCTACTGCAGGGTCCAGATGCATTTCTGCCAAAAGCCACTGGGTTTTGAGATTTGTTTCTGAGTCTCTGGGATGATGACTGTTAAGCAGCTTGATCAGGAGCCATAGATACCGTTCGTGGGTGGTGACTCGGGGACTCATTGGGGTGGGGAGGAAAGGGCCGGCTCCACCCCCATCCGTTGAGGCCCAGCGTGTCTCATCATGGCAGACCCAAACCTGACTATCCAATGGCCTCTGGAGGATGACGACCACCAGGTCGCCTGGGGGAACAGGCCAGGGCACAAAACCTATTCCCACCTGGGGTGACCCAGCACCGGTAAACTACTACAGGGACCAGATACATTTCTGCAAAAAGCCGTTGGGTTTTGAGATTTGTTTCTGAGTCCCTGGGATTATAGCCGTTAAGCAGTTTAATCAGGAACCAGAGAGGACACATGCCTCCAATTATATAGCTGAGCCCGAGGTTGTTTGTGTCTTCCACATACCTAACTTTTGACTGTTTACTTTCTTGGTAAACTTTGCCCCTAGTTTTTTGGGTCTGGCCAAAGGCACAGCAGCAATTTTGGGGTACTGGATGTCTGAAGGCACCACAAGTCTGCTGATGATCTCACCTCACATGTACAGATTGACCTGCTGGTGGCACCATACCTCCTCCCACTTCTGAATTTATATCAATAGTAAGTAGAAACAATATTTAAGAAATATCTGACTCCCATATTTATTAAATGTTACTCAGAGTCAATATATGAAAATAACCAAAGCACCCTTCAAAAATTAATGAATAACATATCAAAGTAATGTTATATATAAAACATAAAACATAAAAGCATGAATATATATATAAATATATATATATCACTATATATATATATATATATATATATATATATATATCACCAGTAACCTCTCCTTTGTCCTAGCCCTGAGATTTTAGAAAGTGCCACATTCGAGGCTCTTTCAGGGTCAGGGGAATGATACCCATCATTGTTACTGGGTTTTGCTATATTGAATACACCACAGAGAGTTTGCCAGACTCTGCTGTGTGGGCAGGATACTCTTGATAGCTGCCGGGTTCTCCAAGGGTAAGAACTGGAAAATAAGAGGTCGTGCGGCCACAAATGCTTCTGGGAGCTGGGTTTTATAGTGTCTGGATCTTGGCCGTTGATGGGATAACAGCTCCAGGGGCAGTTGGTGGGTGTAACACCTACATACTGGAGGATGGCGGATCTGGGTGGAGGAGGCCCAGTCTCGATCCGAGCAGGCTTGGAGATCTCAGCCCCAGCTCCCGTATGCCTGGGTTCCTCTGCTGGTTCCCTCATGCGTGAAGCTCATCTGATCATGTGGAGAGTGGTTGTAAGCATGGCTGTGGCTGGTTCCAGAGGTCTTCTGCTGCTGGGGCTTTTCTCAAGGTGGGGAGGGAAACTCTACCCACCCCCTCCAAGGGGACCCGGTGAATAATAATAAAAGTATTATTTGTTCATAGAACATAACGACATCCTGCCACCTGTAATTCACAGGTACGCCAAGGGGGCACTAAAATAAGTGTAAAAGTCCCAACTCTCCCAACAGAAGAAGCATCAGCCCCACCCACACCCAACAGCTTCCAGCACAGAAATGGCTCAGTTCTATAACAAATCTTGAAAAGAACACCAAGCCACCAAATATCCCAGGTAAACTAGATCAGGTTGAGAAATTTAGGGCCTCCTCAGAATGTGAGTTGACGGATTCCCTCACCACACCTCCAACTTCTGCTGGAAGGACCAAACCCAAACTTTTCTCTTAGAGACAGCCAAGTTTCACAAGTGATCTTGAAAAGAATGCCAAACCACTGAAATTCCCAGTAACTTGTATGGGTTGCGAACTCTACGGTCTTGTAAAAATGATGATGGACATAATGTTAACACTATTGTAAACATGTTCCCTAAACCATTATTAAAATAAGACTTTTAAAAACTGAGGGGATTTAACTGTCAGGTGTGATTCAAACCCCCCCCCCAATGATTTAAAGATCATCTAGAAGAATGTGATACTGCTGCAAATAATGAGTGTACTAGTGTCTGTGCTGATATTTTAGCTCGCATTTTAAAAGGTAAACTTTTACTTTCCTATATAATATATAAGAAGTTATATTATATATCCCAGTTAGACATATAAGATCACAATGTTTGGTAATTTGAAAAAATTAAACTTTGTTCTATAAAGTAGCAAAAAGCGATTTACACTGTTGAAATAGATTTGTAGTATAACTGAGTATTATGGGATAAGATGACTAAGTGCACATTTATACTAACTAATAGGATATTTTTCTTCACTATGAAATTTATTGAACCATAGAATAATTTCTTGTGGAAATTTCCATGGGGGAAAAATGTGTATATTTGTGGTATTGATTTTCTTTCTACATAAGCAAGTGACTCATTAGATTTTATATTAATTCAAGAAAAGGCTGCAATACATCCAACATTTGATTCATTTATTATAACAGTAAAATATCTCAATAGAAGACAAAATTTTTGGATCAGTTTGGTTATATGCATCCCATTTTTTATATAACAGCCAACTAGACTGTAATTCCTAAACCAAGATAGCTAGTTTTGCCTTTGCATATTCATATATGCTCACTATGATTTTAAAGTTTTTTAGGTGAAAAATAAATTTTATCCATAAAGACCTCTTTATAAACTTAGATTGTATCATTCTATTAATTTATTTTGATATTTTACCACCAAATTATCAAATAGAGTCATAATAGACTTACTAAAAACAGCTATAATGTAACATATGATCACTCAAAGATGAAGAAGTATGTTTCTTTTAGTTTTATAACATATATCTGTGATGATATGTATTTTAGCTTAACGTTATTAATAAAAACATGAAAATAAAATTCAGATTATTTCTGAATTTTAAGGAAGAGAGTGATCTTATCTACATTCTAAATTATAATGAACCACATATCCTGAGGGTGAAAAAATTCCTATGGTCACAGCTAGACGTGGGTTATTTTGGGTTATTTTCTCCATGTGAAAATAGAAATATATTTTGATTTGCTCTGCATGATTCTCTTTATTCTTCTCATGTGAGTCTTTTACCCCCTCTGACACCAAATAAATAGAACTGCTTTTAAAAGAAAGTTTCTGCCATTGTGTTTGGAATGAACTTTTCAGAAGAAGGATATCATTGAAACCAGTAGACTATGCATAAACTGTCATAACTTTGAGCATCACATTCTTTTATTTCCATAACATTTTTATTATCATAATTCTACACTCCAGAGTAAAGAAGTAATTTCTTCTCAAATATTGTTGTTGTTATCCAAAAATGTATTATTATTTTTAAAGACTACAGAGGTAAAAGATAAAAGACTTTCTCAGCAATCATTTGAAAATATCATATGTACATTTCTCTCATATAGGTTTCATCAGTTTGTTCCGTTATTGCTATGTAAATACGTTAAGACAGTCTTCTCTTTCTTTCCCTAGTTAATATTTCAAAGTCATTTCATTATGACTGCAAAGACTTTGTGTCTCATAAAGATCACTGTCTTGAAGGTCAATAACATTTTTGTAATATAATACCATATTGACATCATTGGCCATTTAAAAAGAAATGTGTTGAATCCTAAGCTGCTAACCCTTGTTAAAATAGTTGTATTTTTGTTTTTCTAAACACTTGTCTCTATCTTATGAGTAAGACTAATTTTCAGATTTGCAAAATTTAAAAATAATTATATAGCCCTCCTTAGTTATAAAGTGATCACATTTTTAAAAAATTTATTTATTGAATCACCATGAGAACAGTCACAAAGCCTTTCAGTTCAAGTCTCAGTCGGTCATACAATGATCAAACACCCGTCCCTTCACCAGTGCACATTTTCCACCACCAAAAACCCCAGTATGCCCCCCTCCCACCCACCCCCCCGCCTGTGTGGCAGATTTCCATTTTATTCTCTCTCTCTCTACTTGGAAAGTGATCACATTTTAATCCTTTTCTGTGTTATTGATCTCTTTAAAAAGCCTGCTTACCAATATTGTTGTTTTGAGATGATGGAAAAACTTTAGAGTCAATTATGAACTTGAAAAATATGTAAGAAAGTGGTTATAAAAAGTGTCTTATCAGGTTTCTATTAGTCAATTAGGCTGAAATTAAAACAAAATAGACTTTAAAAATCTTTAGCTAAATATTTGCCATAGTTAAATAGTGAACCACTTATAAGTGCAAAAGGAACTCCCAAGGGGGAAACCAGACAGGTATTACACAGAAGATTTTGCCTACTGAACTAGGAGCTTTTAATGAAAAAACTAGAAACCTGCTTAGCCACAAACAGGGCCTTTGTTACTTTCAGAAGACAAACATCATGACTAATCATCTTAAGTTATCACATTCCATGCTATTTGCAAGAAATATTCAGTCCTTTTATGGAAGGCGAATTTTGAGCTGAAGGTTTTTCTTCCATGTGTATAACCAAATTTTAAAAAATTGGTTTTTGTGAACTAAAATTTAGTTAGCGCTATTTTTTTTTTAATTTTACACAATTCATGTGGGCTTTATTTTTTTCCTCCTGAAAACTCTGAAAATGCCTCCTCTCACTGATTTATTTCTTAAAATGCTGGCTAGATTATGATATTCTGTCCTTTGTATATCTGAGATATGTTTTTGCCCTTGGCTAGCTTCTTGTGTATTCTGATAGAGCTGCTTTAGATATTAATTCCTTTGGACAGAAGACTAAATTCTGTATTGGGGCCAATCTCTGAACAATCCTCCTATGGTACAGGTGCTTGCATGCCAAGTTACTTTCCATATGAAAATACATGAAATACAACTCTAGTAGAGATTTAGCCCTTAAATCACTGTCTGATTGTCTTGTTTTTCCCTATATTGAGTATGTTATTTTTAAACTTGACAACTTCCTAAAGGTATCAAGAGCACAAACAAATATCCACTCGAGCCTCTCCCTTACTCTAACATAGATTGATTTTAGTTTATTTTAAATGCTAGGAGACCTTTTTTCCTTATAATAGACCTGTAAAATCAACTGGGGGACTTAAAACTTATTGCTGTGCCATGCCCCCAAATATTTTGATTCAATACCTATGTGTTGGGATGAAGAATTTGAGCTTCTAACTAGCTCTTTGGTGGTGGTGCAGATATTTCTTTTTGAAGCTAATTTGAAAATCCTGCTCTAGAATTATTTCTCATTCAGTTTACATAGTACTGTCATGAGTCATTTTGCTTAGTAAGAGTTGTGATATTAAAAAAGAACCCTGAAACCTTGACACAAAAACAAGTTCAAATTGTGTTAAGTCTTATTCTAATCTGAAACTTTGACATGGGGGTACTATTATGCTATTAGTGCTCTAATGAGGAGTACCAGTCATGGGGTTGTAAGTCTTTGGTATGTTGGAGGTTTTTAATCCTCTATAATCATTCAAAGATTCCTGCTTCTTTATGAGTTTCAAGTGCTTGAAGTGCTTTTCAATTCCATATAAATGTTTCAAAAGAATAATTGAGGTTAGAAATAGAGGTGATTATGGCACTGCTGTAGTTAAAAGTTCATCAATGTAGTGCTTAACATAAGAAAAAAATGAGGTTAAAGCCTAACAAATACCTAATAGATTTGAAAACCCCTCACTCACAAGTATCATATTCTTATATAACTCTTTTTGAAGTTTCTATAGTGACACTGTTTCCCTTGAATGTTTTCATAATTAAATGAAATATGGTTCAAAAACTGAAAGAATAGTTCTCAGAAAGTCATATCTGTACAATCAATTTTTCCAACTCATTATAAAAGTTATTTTGTCACTGCTGCTGGTGGGTGTCCCTGGATAACTTATGTAAATTGAAAAGAGACTGAGAGAGAAAGAGTATGCGACAGCCTTGAGAAAGGGATCTGCAGCTTTCTCCAGCTTCACCGTGGATCTCCTTTAGTGAGATTATAGACTTCTCAGAGTTTCCTACAATTTATTTCAAAAAAGAGTATAAATCAGTTAATATATTTTCTATTCAAAATTACTGGAAAAGGGTGAACTGTATAGCCAATCACTTTATGTCTAAGTTATATGTATTAATTTGGTGAAGATACTCTTAAGTAGAGCTCTGGATCTAGACATGAATTCCAACAATATTCTGTGACCAAGCCAGAGTTCAATGTTAGGACCCAGTGATGTTATGATATTTGGTCTCAATGGTGCTAGAAGCTAGAACTACCAGAGTCACACTCAGAAGTGTTCAGGGGATATGTATTGTTGAGAGCCAAGTGAAGGCCTTGAATATACAAAACCTGTGCTCTGTTTACTGAGATATCTCCCCAATCCAAATAATCTGATTTTTATAAATGTTTTTCTCTTATGTCCAGATTTTAAGAACTAATCCTTTGAGTACAACTTCATTAAAATTTCCTTGTGTTGTTTAAAATTTTACCTAAATTATGTCTTTATATTAAGTGATATCTCAGACAATAGTAATATTTCACCAGTGTATATGACTGTCAGCTCAGGAGTCTCATTGGATAAAATGATATAAGAAATATCCAACTAGATATTGAAACTGAATATGTGACATATGGTATTAGAAAATAATATCCTTATTTTTTGGCATACTTATTTCCACTCTGTTTAATGCCTTAAACCATTATGTTTTTCAATGTCAAACAGATAACATCTGACCTTTGGAAGTAATGTTAGCCTTCTTCAATATTAACTGGAACGTGCAAATTTTATATTATAATTATATTATATTTCGCTTATCTTAACTGATTTATAAGAAAACTAGAAAACATGATTTTTATTGTATTTCGTTTTCATAATAATCATTAGAGAGTAAAATTTTTTTCTCCCATTCACAGAGGTTGCACTACACATTTGGGGATTTGGTGGTAGTTTATTTTGAGGAGGGCTACACCTATCAGTGCTCTTGAGCTACTCCCAGTTTAGATCTTGGGGATCATTCCATGGTAATGCTAGGAGAAATAAGCAGTATTGAGGACAGTCTCAAGTCTCCCATATAAACTTTACTAAATAGCTCTACATGGATTTTTCTTTGGTATCAATATTAACTGAAGGTTATAAACATACATGATGGGTACAAATGCATTATATTTAATATACAGTTGGATTAAACAATGTCCCATCTTAGGCCAGCAGCATCTTTGAATGGATACCTGTTTACTATTAACATGACCACAGTTAATTTACCATGACTTACTTGAGATATTATGTGTCATATTTCATATTCATCAAAAGAGAAATCATTTGCTTCATCTTATTTTTTATATAGCACACTTTTATAATATGTTGTCATAGTATTTGTTGTTGTTCTTTTCTTTTTCATTGCAAAAATGAATATAAATTTATAGTGACACAATGTTAGTGATTAAAAACCAAGAGTCATTGTAGTGTCAAAGATTTGCTATTCACACCTTGTGATGATCTTATGAATGTTATTCAACCTCCATCATATCTTGTTTTATCTATCTTTAATACAGGAATTATGCTGACATCTAAATCACAGTGTGGTTGTGAAGATTTAATGAGTTAATAAAGGCAAAGCACTTAGAATACTAGATAAAAGTGAATGATGGCGGTTTTGCCTGTACTAGATCCTAGAGAGATGTTAAAAGAGAAAACAAATAAAGGACAAAGATTCTGACTTCACAGATTTGTCTGGTAGAGTAAAAAGTCATGCAGTAAGAAATTGAGTTTATTTAGATAAGTCTTATAAATTATAGAGAGAGTTAGAATATTGAAGATAAAAAGTAGCAGACAATTGGGATGACTTCATTGAGATGGCCAAAGTAGGAACATTGGTTGTGGATGAGGATTAACGCAAAGAACATGAGAGTGGTCTGATATTTAATAAAGGTAAGTACACAGCCATTAGGTATGTGTAAAAGTGTCCAGCACTTATTATTAGGAAAATGCAAATAAAATCAACAATAAAATATTAATATCATTGAAAATAGCATACATCATAAAGACTAGAAACAGTCAGTTTTAAGAGGAATGTGACTGAAAAAGTCACTTATGATCAGCAGTAATGATGCAATGAAAAAAGGCTAAACAACAGTATTTGGAGATCTTCTGTTTAGGTGAAACTAGTGAAAATACAGAGAGCTATGCCCCAAAACCTGAAGATTCTATTCCCTTTCTCCATAGCTGGATCTACACAGCTCTTTCATTTTAGCTACTCTTAAATTATGTTCTTTTAATAAATGAGAAATCTAATGAGTAAAAATTTTCTTTGAATTCTTTCAGTTATCAGAACAAATTAATTAAAGTAAATGAAGGAATTGAAGAAATTCTTGCAAACTAGTCTTTTTAAAGTACTTGGGACTGTAACTGAAGTTGATAGGTGGGAAGAAAGAAGTGGGGATAAAGGAATTGAGAGGGTTGTTTTATGGGAATCTGGTGGTACCTCTGTGTAGATAGTATAAGTACTGTTAAATTGCAGGGCATCAGGCTTGTGTAGAAAAAGTATTCCTTATTGGTGATAACCACCCCTCTTCCAATGTGGAGCTTGATGTCTTTTTTCATTTGAACCTTGAGTCCTAAAGATGTGCCTAATTTTTTTAAAGGATAGAGATTAAGTTTAGAGAATGAAGAATAGATGGATTTGGGATATGAACAGATATTACAGTGGGTTAAAGCTCTTTCCTTGCACATGGCTGAACCCAATTTAATCTCACACTTGATCACAATTGACTTCCCATTAATCATTCATTTGCTCGAGTGGGCGTCAGTAATGTCTCCATTCGTCCCTATCTTTTGCTAGTGTGGCCCAATGGCATCTGTTCATTCTAGGAACACAAAGAACCTCAAATCGATCATTCAGGGTCTTGATGAAGAAGTCTGACCACCTGGTAGGTCCCGTGGAATCCAGTCAGTAACGGTTCTAGTCCAGCGTTCCTCTCCAAATCTCATTATGTGTTCAGCCCATCTGATTTTCGATGCCTTCGCAAATGAGACAGCGTCCCCGATTCTTGACCATCAACAGAGGTCGAAACTCCAGATTCTTTCTCTCATTTGAGTAAAACGTGATACTCCAAGCATAGCTCTTTTGATTTCTCTTTGGGAGACCCAAATAGTGTTCTCATCATGTTTGCATAGGGCCCAGGTTTCTGAGGCGTATGTTAATGCAGGAAGAACAGTGGAAGAGATGTGCCCGGAGCCGGAGGTTCTTCATCCTCTTAGCTATTTCTCCAATGCCCTTGAAGGCGTTCCAAGCCGCTCTCTTCCTCTTGCAGAACTCAGGTGCCAGATCATTTTTCATGTTGACTTCTCGACCTAGGTACACATAACTGGTGCATTCAGAGATGTTTGTCCTGTTGAGAGTGAATGGAACATCAGGAACGAGACAGTTTCTCATAAACATCTTCGTGAGATTCATCTGGAGTCTGACCTTTCCACATTCACGATTGAAGTCAGTCAGCATTTGTGCCATTTGGCTAATGTTTGGTGTCATTAGAACGATGTCATCAGCAAGGCGGAGGTGGTGTAGTTGCCGACCATCTATCTTCACTCCCATTTTTTCCCATTCTAGTCGTTGCATGACGTTCTTGAGGGTGGCACTGAAGCGTTTCAGTGAAATGGTATCACCTTGCCTAACCCCTCTCTTGACAAGGATGATCACATTTTTGTAAAATGGTGAGATCCTGGTAGTGAATTCGTAATACAGCTCACAGAGGATCCTGATGTATTGAGCTTGAATGCCCTGATTGGCTAGGACTTCAATGACTGCTTCTGTCTCAACAGAATCAAAGGCCTTCTTTAAATCAATGTTAGACAGAGCTGCATCTTGAACTCCTGAGAAACCTCAATGAGCTTGGTTTTCGTGTGGATATGGTCAATCATGTTGAATCCTTTTCAGAAACCAGCTTGCTCGCATGGTTGTCCTTCATCTAGTGTTCTGCTAATCCTATTCAGGATGACTTGAGTTTGTAGATGACAGACAATAGGCAGATCGGGCGATAGTTGCCAATGTTGTGGATGTGTCCCTTCTTGTACAGTAGTACAGTCCTGCCTGCAGATTTTCCATTTGGACAGAACCTTGCATTCAGACAGGTAGCATGTGAAGAGCGGAGACAGTGTATTGATGAGTGCTGACGGCAAGTTCTTCAGGTGTTCAGGTCTGACCTTGTCTGGGCCGGGTGCTGTTCGTTTCTTTACCAACAAAATGGCGTGTCAGATTTCGGAAGGGACAATGTTGAGAACAACATATCCATCCTGTTGAATTTGGTTGTGGGCAGGTGGACATGGTCCCCCAAGCTGTACCAAGAGTAGTACTGGAACCCAGAGCCAGGAGTAATCCCTGAGCACAAACAGGTATGACACAAAACAAACAAAAAGTATGGATGAGTCTGGACTGTGTGGGAACAACAGCAAAAGACATATCTGCTGTGTAATTATCACTTTGATGAAGACAAAGAATACTTCCAGAATACTAAATACCCACATTTTCCTCCCCCATGGAAATATATTCATTTGTCTCTAGATTTCTAATTCAAACATTATGATAATGTTCCTGGTTTGGGGACTGGATAGATTGCACTGAGGGTAGGGTGCTTGCTGGCATGTGGCCAAACTCAGGTTCAATTCCTGGCACAACATATGGTCCCCAGCACCTCTGGGGATGATTCTAATGTGTAAGATCCAGTAGTAAGTCCTGAGCATCACTGAGTATGACCCCAAAATGAAATAAAACAATTTTTCAGTTTATTTGTAATTACTCTATGTATAAATTCCTAGAAAACATAGTTTAGTTTTGCCTAGTTTATAAATTGAATCATCCTGTACCTATTCACCGTGTCTGTTTTCCTTAGCATTATATTTTTGAGACTGATAGAATTTAATTGAATGTAATAATAGTTTCCTCATTTCTATTGCTATATATCTGTTCTACAGTTGAAGACATTCAAGTGGTTTTTGGGATTAACTTTTGATAAAATATTACATATACATTTTTATGAGTAGGCTTTAAAGATGCTTTTAAAATCTCAGTAATCCAAAAACAACATTGAAAGAGGCATTAAGTACTGTACGCTTGATTTCAGGTAAGAACAAAATGAGAAAAATAATTCAAACAATGCTACTAAAACCTTACAATTTGACCAAAGCATGGAATAAGTGTTACAAATCAATATTTCTCTAACTTTATTGTTAATAATATTTGAAAAGGCCTAACAAATAGTCTGTCCTCCTTGCTCTTAAATTATAAGAAATTGAAAAAATTAGAGTAAAGCAAAACTGGAGTTTAAATGTATATTTATTCCTAATAAAGCTAATGCTAAAGTAACTGATTTTTAAATATAAGGAAATAAGCTTCTAATACTGAACCTTTGAATTAAAAATAGCTTTTCAGTCTGACACAGACAATAACTATAGACCATCTCCTCATATAGTGACTAGTCTTTATAAAATATTTGGTGTAGATGGAGCAAAATTGAATGTCCAAATTTTCACTTACTGTACTGGAAGCCACTCAGTTCAGGATCTCATATATAAAAGGTTTATTCTTTATCACATCACCAGTCCCAATTTTTCTGAGTTTTGAGGGAAACAAACAATAAAGACAGGTGTAAAAAAGGTAAAAGGTAGGCTTTTTTTTTCTTAAGTTCTTATCCAACTCACTGAAGAAATTCTCTAAAATAGGCAAAGAAAGGGCAAAAGGGAAAAAGACAACTATTGATGTCTCTCAGAGAGAAGAGAAGGAAATTTCTCCTCAAATTGCTACTCCATAGGGATTTTAGAACCTTTTATATTAGTGTGAAAAAATATGAGTGGTAGCTGAAAAAATTCATAACTGTTTTTCTAATCGGTTACTTCAGAGCATTCATCTTTTGATTTTCTCTTCTAGAGATTTCTCCTAGAGATTTCTCAGGTGAATAATAGACACTTAGCCAACTTAGCCTGGTGGTTCTTCAGACAGTCTTGTACATGTCTGAATACTCTGGTATTTGACTCAAAGTGAATACTCTGATAGGACTATTTATTGCAAACTAACCCTTCTGGCTCTGTCTTGACTCATAGTTTTTGTTCAATTTAATGTATTCCTCTTAATTAAAGATGGATAAGTCCTGCTTGCCCTTCTATTTGAATTCCTATGGCAACTTCTAAGACTTCTAATTTTCTATCATATGGCTTTTTAGATTTTATCATTTTAGATGTTTTTTTATTCAAATATGCTGCTTCAGCTCTTAAAGTGATACCTTAAACTAAGATGTAAATACTCTTATTTTGAGTTGACAAGCACAAGTAATTCTTTCGCATTCTTAGAAAAATCTCTTGAGTCTTTAGTAATATTTATTAATATTAATATTACTGTAATCATATAAGTGGAGATCTTAGAAAATATTCAGTGTCTTTTTGTTAGACACAGTTCTAATGTCTAAAGCTTTTTTTCTAATTCTGAACAATGAGTAGTCCTATTTCATTTCAAAATAATTTCCTTTCTCTTAAAAAAAATATTTCTTCCGTGAATGGTTTAGAAAGTATGTTATTTCTTACTTTGAGATTAATAATATGTTTTAATGTTTAGTTTTTGGATGCCTCCATCCAAACATTGTACTGAAATCGGTATAATCAATGTGACAGTATTACGAGGTGAGGAGTTTTCTACAGGACTTTGGTCTTAAAGGTGCAGCCTACAGAATGGTTTTAGGGTTCTTGTGAGCCACCCACAGAGTGCCCCGCCCTCTTCCACTGTGAGGGGATAAAACAAGAAGTCAATAAACTGGGAAAGGCCTCCCATGGTTGCACCCTGACTTAAATCCTAGAACCTTCCACACATGTGAGAAATAAATTTTCATTGTTTCCAAGTTACAGGGTCTGTTGTATTTTGTGATGGTAGCAGGAATGAATGAAGACAGTATGATTTACTTTAATTTACGCGTAATATTTCTAATTATCTTTGTAGTCACACAGAACAAATTTACTGCAACTTTCAAATGATCTTTCCTCAAATGTTTTAATTACAATTACTAAGACTCTTTACATGAATACCCAATTCTTCTAATTTTGTATCATGTGGCTTTTTAGATTTTATCATTTTAGATGTTTTTTTATTCAAATATGCTGCTTCAGCTCTTAAAGTGATACCTTAAACTAAGATGTAAATACTCTTATTTTGAGTTGACAAGCACAAGTAATTCTTTCGCATTCTTAGAAAAATCTCTTGAGTCTTTAGTAATATTTATTAATATCTGGATGGTCTCTTTTTAATTTAAAAATAGTCTCTTTATGGGGGCCATAGAGATTGTTAAATAGGCTAAGCAAGTGCTTTGCTTGAAGGAGGCGCATCACCAATACCACAAGGTCCTTCAATCACTAGCTAGAGTGGCCTCTGAACAGTTCTGGGCTTGGCTAAAAAAATAAAAAACTTCTTTATATAAAATCCAAGCCCTTAATAACATCTTATAACCTAAAAATATGCATGCATAAAATGATTAAAAATATCAGAACACAAGTATATGCTAAGCTATACAACATTCACCAAAGATGTAAATGTCTTCAATCCTGGAACCTAGAAATTGTTATCCTATATTGCAAACAACTGTGTCCGATAGCACAGCGGTAGGGGTTTGCCTTGCACGTAGTCGAGATGGCCGACCCGAGTTCGATTCCTCCGCCCCTCTCGGAGAGCCCGGCAAGCTACCGAGATATCTCGCCTGCACAGCAGAGCCTGGCAAGCTCCCTGTGATGTATTCGATATGCCAGACACAGTAACAACAAAGTCTCCAATGGAGACGTTACTGGGCCCGCTCGAGCAAATCAATGATCAACGGGAGGGCCTTTTATTGCAAACAAAAACTTTACATGGGTGATTAAATTAAGCATTTTGAAACCAGTAGATTATTTTGAATTATTTAGGCATTTCCAATGTAATGAGAAAAGAGAGCCAGTATAAAAATGGAAGCAGAGGGGCTGTAGACATAGTACAATGGATAAGGTTCTTGCCTTGCATATACGACTGACTGGCACCTCCTATGGTTCTCTGAAGCCTCACCAAGAAGTGGTCCCCTTGGGGCTGGAGCAATAGCACAGAGGGTGGGGCATTTGCCTTGTATGCGGCCGACCCGGGTTTGATTCCCAGCATCCCATATGGGCCCATGAGCACAGCCAGGAGTAATTCCTGAGAACATGAGCCAGGAGTTACCCCTGTGCATCTCCAAGTGTGACTCAAAAACCAAAAATAAATAAATAAATAAATAAATAAATAAATAAATAAATAACAAGAATTGGTCCCTGAGTGTAAGAACCAGGAGTCAATCCTGAATACCACTGGTATGGCTTAAAAGCAATGGAAGCAGAAGCCAAAGTTTTCCAAGACTATAATACAAGGAATATGAGCAACTTCTAGAAAGCAGAAGAGGTAAAGAAATGGTCTATCTTGAGAAGAAATAAGACCTTCTGACTTATTTTGGACTACAGACATCCTATACTGTAAAATAAATCTGAATTAAGTCAAAACACTGTGGCTGACTTAAGTCAAAACACTGTGGCTTGTAACAAAACAAGTTACTGTTACAACAAAGGAAATACTTTATATCTACCAAGTAGATTATAGTTTCAGAACAGTACTTTTTGAAAACAGATAGTCCTGTTGTAGGTCAATAAAGCATATATTAATTAAAATAAACTTCAGAGTCCACACATTATATCTGTGTAATTTTGCCTATGCAGCAATTAACTGAAAACCAGAATGTTAAATATCAAAAATTATTTTAGTATGCCCTTAGATCATATTTTGTTTTCTTTTCTTAGAGGACCATATTATTGAGAATATTTTCATTTCAAGGTAAGAAGTATAGCAAGTAACACATAAACTCAAGAATCCATCATTATTATCTGTTAATTGGAAAATAATTGCAACAAAACTGAAACTAAAATCACTAAGGTTTTATTTTTAAAATAACTACTACAACAAATTACTTAATTCCAGCAACTTTCTCGCTAATTACTTTCTCTGGAGACAGGCATAAAGTGATGTGTGGTATTTTTTAAACTCATCTAGGTGCTCCTGGAATAATAGTTTCCCATTTGTAGTCTGAGCGCTTCAGTCAGTGTACCATTGGTCATAGCTGATAGAGGATATAAAATCTAACAGCTTTCTACAAGAAACTGAAAGGCCAGAGAAAATGCTATTCACTAGTGTTCTGATACAGTGTTAAAGTCCATAAAATTTTTAATTTGCTTACATTCGCACTTCTGTTACAACAGAAAATAATTGATTTCATTTTCCATTTTATAATTAGCATTTTTGCCAAGTTATTCAACCAGATTCTTGTCATATTATCATATATGAGAATAAACATAAAAGGCTGTATTGTACTGCATGGAATCAATTACCAAGTGTGTAATCTATAAACAGTGAAAGACAAGAATTTACCAGGAATTAATAATGCATATCTTTATACCTGCTGATGTATTAACATGATGGAATTAAGATCTAGATTTTTGTTATGTATTAAACAGAAAGATAAAGTGAAAAAACTACCTGGAGGATCCAGAACTTGTCAAAGTTTCTGCCACAACTTGATGTTTATACAAAATTATGTTGATACATAAGTTGATACATAAGTTAATACATATTCTAAGTTCTTGAAAGAGTTGTTTTAATCAGAACGTATTGCTTAAATGAAAAAAATTCTACGAGTTATTTTAGCACAGAATTCATTTTCAAAAACATGGACCACAAAATAATATTTAGTCAAATAATGGAATAAATTTTAGATAAGTAAAATTACTTAACCTAATTTGAATTGTTCAATATTAGTAATTTTTGAAAGTTTTAGAATTAAAGACATGGATTTAGCCATTTTCAATCAGGAAAATAATTTATCCTTGAGGTTTTTATTTAATTGTTTATAATATACAGAGTTAATATGCAGAGTGGCAAAACTTACTTCATTGCATCATGATGTCTTGATAAAACAGGATATCATAAGAACATGGGTTTTACCTACTTAGTTCCACTCTCCACTTTTAATGGCTATACTGATCTTTATTTTAGTATTGAATAAGTTAGTTTTAACATAAAGATAATGCAATAAATTTAGCCATTTATATCAGATATATAACTTTAATTCACTATTATTCATAATTGTGCCCTCAGGGCTATTAAATATAAAAGAAATACACTTAAATCACCATGCCATTTTCTACATTGTATTAAATGTTTAATATAAAGATGTATGTCCTTAAATGTATTAGTTAAAATAAGACCACATGAGGGACCAGAGCTCTAGTACAGCAGGTAGTGTATTTTCTTTGTGTGCAGCTGGTAAGTGTTTGATCCCTGGCATCCCTCATGCTCCCCAGAGCCTACTGGAAGCCCATCCCTGAGCATAGAGCCAGATGTCTCCCTCAAGAAAAAAAATCCAAAAATGTTATATGTTATCCTTAAACTTTAGACATTTGATGTAATAAAAAATTTAATTTATTCTGTTGTAAAATCTAACAACTATGTGAATATGTATCTGTATGTGCATTATTTTGGTCATATTATTTTATCATGTACTTAGATAAATATACTTTCTACCACATGGCATGTCTATTCAGTTTTTCCCTTGACATACACTTTTCTTGTCTATTTCTTTGATTTATTACTTTTTCCTCACTGGGCTAATTTGAGGTCATCTCGTCTGTGTTTGAGGGGAAGATAACACTACCCCGGCTACGCTTGCTTTTTCACAGTCTATATTTTCAGTTGAGAAGTCTAATAATTACATTATTACTCAGTTTCATTAGCTTAGATTCTTATTACCCAGATTTCAGTAGCAGTTGGCCTTTCCAATCCTATGATATCCACGTTCTCTCAACTCTTACTAATATCTTTGTTTTCAGAAAAACAAGCAGTTTTTACTTCAGCGTATCCCTTTCATTAAACATATTTCTAAAATTAGAAAACCGAAAACACACACAACATGTCTTAATTTCCAACCTCATTCTCTAAAACTACAAGGTTAATAGTGGTAGTTTTAGCCAAATGAAATGTTTTGCACTACCTAGGTAGGTCTTCCTTTAACTCACAACATACTCTTTATTACTTTAATTTATATATCTACTTTATTCAGGACAGTAGTACAAAAGATATCTGCAAAATCTCAGTGAAAGCACAAAATATTTTTTATTGCTCCTAAGAAGAATAATCAGGTAAATGGAAGGTGAGAAGTGCTTCATTCAGAGACCTTTTTTTCTTTCCTAATGTGTGGCTGTCCATACCTATGGTTGCCCCATGTTTTGAGTTCTCTATATTGAGCAAAATGAATGTTAGACAGAGCAGCATCTTGAACTCTCGTGAAACCTCAATGAGCTTGGTCACTGTGTGGATATGGTCGATAGTGTTGAATCCTTTTCAGAACTGGGTTTGCTCACATGGTTATCCTTTGTCTAGTGTTCTGCTGATCCTATTTAGGATGACACAAGTGAATAACTTATAGACAACGGAAAACAGACAGATCGGGTGATAGTTGCCAATGTTGTGGATGTCTCCCTTCTTGTACAACAGAACAGTCCTGCTGGATTTGTATTGGGATGGAACCTTGCATTCAGACAGGTAGGATGTGAAGCGCAGAGCCAGTGTATTAACGAGTACTTGCAACAGATTCTTCAGGTGTTTGGATCTGACCTTGTCTGGACCATGTGCTGTATGCTTCTTTACTGATAAAATGGCATGTCAAATTTCAGAAGGGAGAACATTGGGAATGACCTATCCATCCTGCAGAATTTGGTATGTGGACAGGTGGACGTGGCTATCAAAGAGATCCGAGTAGAAGTCATGGATAACCTTTTTCATTACCCTTCTGGAAGATATGATAAATCAATCAGGAAATCGGAGGGCAATCATCTTGGTCTTATAGTTGGCAAAGGACAGGTGGACATTACGAATACTTTTCCCAACTTCTACCGCATCAGCCAACACTGCTGCTCTTCTCTCTTTGAGGTCCTCCTTTATAGCTTCTCTGCACAGTTTTGCAAACTTGGACATTAGCTTGCGATTGCCTTAGGCTCACGACAAACCACTTTGGCGAACGAGCTCAAGAGTTTCCGAAGACAGGCGTCTTTTTGTGGCTTTCTTTGTCTCACCATTCCTCACATAATGATGGAGGTGCTGAACCAGTCAATTGTATTCCCCATCAATGTTGTCAATGACGGCATCTTCCCATATTGCCACAATAGTGCCGAAGAGCTCCCAATTGGCGATCGTTCTGGGAGTTCTCTTTCTAAACTTTGTAGCCCTTTCTCGCCTCTCTGTGAAGTAGAATTTTGCGTGAAGGAGACGGTGGTCTGATTCAGTTTGAAAGTTTGGGACAACAGCAACATTGGTCAGGCAAAACCATCAACTGAATATGATGTGGTCAATTTCATTGTGGAACAATCCACTGGGAGACTCCCATGTCCAATGTTTAGATTCGGCCTTCTGGAACTGTGGATTACCATGGATGGTCTTGGTCAACATGATCAACTCAGTCTCTCACCCTGTTCGTTCCATTCTAGGCCATTAGTCCCGATGTAGAGTGCTTCAGGCCATCTTCTTGGTCCAATCTTGGCATTAAAATCATCAACAATGACCTTGCAGAAGGTGTGGTATTCTTTATAGAACTTCTCCAGCTCCATGTAGAACTTCTCAATTTCTCCTTCATCATAATTGGATGTTGTTGCATAGACGACGATGATAGAAATTGCCAGCAATGAGCCCCATCTATTCAAATGTAAGGTCTGAGTCGGGTTGTTAGGCATTCAATCGAATCAATGCGCATGTCTAAGTTTGTTTTGGCGAGGACACCAACACCATCAACACTCCTACTGTCGCATGTTCCGAGGAACAGTTCTCCAGTGTTGATGCCTTCTCATCTCCATTAATCCAATGATGTCATACTTGATCTTCTGTGCCTGCAACCTCAAGTGCTTAATGGATGCTTCCGATGCCGGTGTAGGTGCGTTAAAAGTGCAAACAGTAATTTTAGTCCTTCTTCGTTTTGGCATCCTAGTTCAGCCCTGAGATTTTAGCAGCCTCTCCTTACTCGTCCTTTTCAGAGCTACCATATTGGAGGCTCTTTCAGGGTCAGAAGAATGAGAACCATTTTTGTTACTGTTTTTGGCATATCGAATACAACATGAATAGCTTGTCAGCCTCTGCCATGTGTGTGGCGTGTTGGTTTACTCTTTGCCTTTTGGCACCATTGCCACCCCCTCGCCAATGAGGTGGTGAACCATCAAGGGAGATGCTGCTCTGTCTAATGTTCATTGATTTAAAGGAGGCCTTTGATTCTGTTGAGATTGAAGCAGTCATTGAAGTCCTAGTCAAACAGTGTTCAAACTCAGTACACAAGGATCCTCTGTGAGCTGTATTATGGATTTACCACCAGGATCTCACCATTCTACAAAGAAGTGATCAACAACATAAAGAGAGGGGTTCGGCAGGGTGATACCACTTCACCAAAACTCTTCAATGCCACCCTGGAGAACGTCATGTGACGACTGTAATGGGAAGGAATGGAATTGAAGATAGATGGTCAGTAACTACATCACCTCCACTTTGCTGATGACATCATTCCAATAACATCAAACATTAGCCAAGTGGCACAAATGCTGGCCAACTTTGACAGAGAGTGTGGAAAGTTCGGACTGCAGCTGAATATCATGTTCATGAGAAACGGACTAGTTCCTGACGTTCCATTTGCTCTTAACAGAACGAACATATCCGGATGCAGCAGTTATGTTTACCTCAGTCAAGAACTCAACATGACAAACAACCTGATACCTGAGCTGTGCAGGAGGAAGAGAGTGGCATGGAACCCCTTCAAGAGCATCGAGGAATTTGTTAAGAGGACAAAGCACCTCTGGCTCTGGGCACTCTTTTCGACTCCACCATTCTTCCCACATTAATATACACCTCAGAGACCTGGGTCCTATGAAAACAGAATAAGAATGCTATTCGGGTCTCCCAAAGAGGAGTTGAAAGAGCTATGCTTGAAATATCACGTTTCACCCAAGTGAGAGAAGGACTCCTGTGTTCTGACTTCCATCGATGATTGAGAATCAGGGATGCTGTCTCATTTGCCAAGGTGTGGAAAATGAGAAGTGCCGGACACATAATGCAATTCGGAGATGACCGCTGGACTAGAGCTGTTACCACTGGATTCCGTGGGACGTCAAAAGAACACCTGGCCGCTCACCTACAAGATTGTCAGACTTCTTCGTCAAGACACTGAATGAATGGTTGGAGACTCTTTGTGTTCCTGGAGCGAACAGATGCCATTGGGCTACCCTAGCATGTGACAGGGACAAATGGAGAGGTTACTGGTGCCTGCTCGAACGAATCGATGAGCAGTGGGATGACAATTGATACAAGTGACATTGAGCAAAATATGAGTGGGAGATATCAAGGAAGATAGGATCCTGAAGATTATCATGAATCAGCATGGAAATTTTTATGTGAAATATTCCCAGGTTAAGAGTCCATTTAAACATACACTGCAAAATAAGCTGGGGAATGATATCTAAATATGTGACAAAAAGAAAATGAAAGTTGGATTGATGAACTTGTGTGTGTGTGCATTTGCATGTATACAACATGCATTTCTCAAACGCTTAAGTTATTGAAAGTCTGACAAGATGAGGCATTTTGTTAAGTTTTGACCAGATGGTGCTGATTCTAATAATTTTTTGTATGGATGGATCATAGTCATTATCCAAGTAAAGAATGAACTAGTAAATGATTTTAAGTCATACAATTTCAGTTCTAAATTCTAACCTGCCAAAGGAGTTTTACTCTGAAATAGTTATTAGTATTACACTAGGAATTAAACTCATGCCTGTGCATAATAGCAAAGCAGAAAGAAAGCATCTGTGTCCATGCTCTTGACTCTATTATTGGTGGGCCAAGTGTGCTGCAGGGTATCAGGACTGCTGAAGAAGAAATCATCCAGGTTCTGACTCTTGTCTTATGTCCCCAAATAATTTCTGGAGAAGACAGAGAGTGAAGTAGAACAGTGTTATTTAGAAAAATAAGAAAGGAGAAATGAGAGAGAATGCTAGGGTATAGAAAAAAGAAAACCCAGGAAGGAGTATTCTGAGCTGCTATGGAAAGATAATTTTGGTCTGTGTATGTGTTTGTGTTTGTATGTTTTGGGCCAAAGGTTGGTTCTAGGGAGTTGTCAAAGATAAAGACTTTAGATGGGGGATTTTGTTGGTCCCCTCTCTCTTATTAGAACATCATTCTTGGACATCAGTGATTAATGTAGTGGGTTCAGTTTTCATCACAACCTGGCAGGATAACTCCTCTTCAAAGTATGTTTTTGGCTCCCCAAACATTTTTTTAGTCATTTCATGGCTTTCTGTCTCTCCTGAAACTTACTGCCAAGATTTCCCCTACTTGATTCCTATCACAGCCTTATCTGTATTAATTTGATCTAAAATTTCTTTAAAAAACATCTGAGAGTACTAGCTAATTAAATTTTAAATATCAATAGAAAATGCATTTTCCAATGTTTATTTAAGCTTCAATGTCACTATGTAGTTATCCAGTTCCAATTTAGCCTGAAATCTCTTTCATAACACTTTTATTGAAAGATTTTTATTTTGGGGTCTCAGAGATTTATTTTTAGGGTATACTGGCTCGGAAAGACGTTTCTTTTATTATGAAGGGTATATACTTTGGTAAAATCACTGTCACAGGTAGCTTGCCAGGCTTTGCTGTGTGGATGAGATACTCTCAGTAGCTTGCTGAGCTCTCTGAGATGGGTGGAGGAATCAAACTTGGGTCGGCGGGGTCGGCCGCGTTCAAGACAAATGCCTTACCCACTGTGCTATCAAATCTTAAAAAAAAAATTTAACCCTAGGTATAGATTGTACTCTGTAAGGTTAAAGCAACTGATTACATATACATGTTCATATAGTTTAAAAGATAGTCCTGGGGCAGTGGATAGGGAGAGTTCCTTGCATACACTGACGAGGTATCCCCAGCATCACTATTGATCCACTGAACACCACCAGAAGTGTACCCTGAGTGCACAACCTGGAGTAAGCCTTGAGCACTGCTGGGTCTAGTACCAAAATAATAATAATTTGGAGGTTTTGAAGGGAAGGATGGAGAGAAAGTGGGAGAGGGAGTGGAGAGTACCATGCTCAAGAGAGAACCTGGGCTTCTCCAAAGGCAGAGAAAGCATTAGACATGAAAGCATGAAAGCACACATCTCAAAAGGGAAGTTGCGGGCAAAACATGTGCTCAGGCACTGTGTGTGCTAGACCACATAAGCAGAAGCAGTACTTGGGCTCAGGCAGCATATGCGAGCCCTTCCTTTGTTCAAGGTGGCCTTTATCCAGTGTCTCCAACCTAAGCCCATGTGGGGCTTCTACCTAGGTCAAAGTTAGGGAGGTTACCAAGGGGGTTGGGAGTGGTGATGGTCTTCTTTGAAATTCTTTACCGGCCTTTTGTTTCTGCAGGAGCTTCTGTTGGAGGGGTTTGGTCCAGGCTCCTCAGGGTCTGTTACAGACTGGTACCAGAGGGCAGGGGTATTATTTCTCAGGAAATTTACTGCCATTAACTTGGGAGTGGGGCTTCGATAAGTGCCTGCCTGCCTACATCAGGTAAATAGTGGGTTGAAAATAGGCTTCTGTAACTAAAATAGTTGGACTTGAAAAACCTTCAACATGGGTGAATATAAGGGGATAGGATCTGGGTTAGGCATGAGTTTGATATTGCACAATTATAAATGTAAGTCTGATTAGAAAACATATTTTTATTAATTTCCTCTGATAAAAGGTCTAAACTTTTTAGTCATGTGAAAAAATCATCTTAATAAAACAATGTAAGTTTTCTCTACTATCATTTTTTAAATTATTAATATCTTAATGATGAATGTTTTAAAATAAATTTCAGTTGATGATTTTTCCATTACTAAAAATAAGTACTGCATTTTTCATTACTAAAAATTAGTACTGTAAATAGATGAACATATTTACTTAGTTATCTGTTGCAGACAGATAGATAGGGACCTAATAATAAGCTTTTCTAGAAACAATATACAAAGAAGGGACTGCCTGCCTCTGAAGTTGCCAGAAGGCACGAGGACCACACCATTTTGAGATGTAAATTGCTGAACTTTGGGGGGTTAAAGAAACTGTGGCAATGCCTAGAAAAAAGATAAAGAAAAAAAGAAGGTTGAATCAAAAGGTTGCATAATAATATAAAAAGACAACCAAAACCCTAAGGCTATTTCACTGTGATAACACACAGATTAACTTTTATGTGTGCAGAATATTCCAGGACCAGATAATTTAGAATAATTGTATATAATTTTCTCCCCAAAGTCATTCTTTGCTTTTTCCACTCTGGAATGCTGAGTTCTCTCTTGAATAGATATTTATCTCTCCTTTACTCTCCCCTCCACTTCCTTTAAGTAAATTTCTTTAAGGAAACTTTAACTGCACTATTTCATCACTTAATGAATGAGACCAGTTGTAGTTACTGGTTTTGGCATATCGAATACACAGCGGATAGCTTGCCAGGCTCTTCCGTGCGGGCGGAATACTCTCGGTAGCTTGCCAGTCTTTCCGAGAGGGATAGAGGCTTTTGGGGTGACTTCTAATCACCCTTGTAGGTGTTACCATATTTGAACCCTATCAAATATGGTACGACAATTCCAGAAGATGGGTATTTAGTGTCTTATGATGTGTCAAGCGGCCGCTTGCGGCCGCGCGGGTCCGGAAAGCGTCCTGGAGTGTGGCAACGGCTGGGTAGTGGAAGCACTATTTCATCTCCTCCTGAAATAATTTCTTTGAGGAATGGCAGAATACCTGGATTGCCTATGCAGAAGTTAGGACTGACTTCTTTTGTGGAGATAAATTTACATGTAACAAAGACCAAGTGAACTTTGGGCGCAGTTTGGAACAGTATACCAACATCAGGCTGGTGGGATACTAATGTCCTCTTTGCTAGTGCTTGTTGCCACTTTACCAGTCCTATTCCAGTCAGCTTTACCAGCCACCAGGACCCTTGCATCCCTTTGATGTCAGTGGGCCCCACTGGTGACTTATGTGAGGCAGGGAAGAGAGAGAGAATCACTTTCTTCCCTTCCACCTCTGCCACCCTAGGACCCGCTGGGAAGACTAGGACTGATAAAGTCTGTGATGAGCCCCTGCGCAGCATGGACCAGCTCTGCCAAAATGGCCGTTAAAGTCACACCTGACATACAATTGGTCTTCTAGGTACATGAGTTGATCCCCACCACCCAGTTTCTAGGGGAGCCATGGACTTAGGTTGGAAGAAGGATTTGCTCTTTGCAGGAAAGGAGAAGCTAGTCCCAGGACTTACCCAAGGTCTTGGGGTCCTTGTCTCACTTCACAGAAAAGAAATTCAGGAGTAGACAACCAGTGAAGTAAAACAGATTTTATTTTGAGGTTTTGAAGGAGAGACGTGAGAGAAAGTGGCAGAGGGAGAGAGAGAGTAAGGGACTCAAGAGAGATCTTGGGCTTCTCCAAAGACAGAGAAACTTTGAATGGCCTCAAAGGTGGTTTTTTATATGCATATTTTTTGGGTTGCTGTGGTTTGGAGTTTTCTGCTGGAGGTGGGGTTTTGATCAGATATCTTCACTAAGGGACACTTTGAAGTTTCTGGTAAATCTCATTCAAGTTCTTATCTTTGCTGAAGTCTGTCACCTCTGTTTGTCCAGCCTTCTCTGGGTCTGTTACTGGCACCAGGTGAGCCAGGTGAAGCCTCCATTCCTGTTTTCAGAAATGTTGGCATTTGTAACTTCAGGGCTATCAGATATTGTTACTTCTCAGGAATTTATTGCCATTGTCTTGTGAGGGGGCCTTTCCTCTCTGCCTGCCTGCCTACATCACTTTGGTCCCCACTTCACCCAAGTCACCCACAAAAATGCTACTAATTTATCTTCTAAGTTGATGGGTACATCTTAGCAAATAATACTTAGGAATGAATTTATTTGTTATTAGTTTCTTAGTATTAACATTTCTAGCACTAATATGAAGAGTTCACTGTGTGGAGAGGGAGATGGTACAGTCTTGAGCTCTTGCCTTACACAAGACTGACCCAGGTTCAATCCTTGTTTCTCCAGGGACTTCCCCAAGCCCTTGCAGGATGAGTAATCCCTGAGGACAGAGCCAGGAATAAGCCCTGACCACCACACATGTGGCCGAAACACACACACACACACATTCACACACGGGTCCTCCAAAAAATACACTATATTTTGCTGTATTTTCTTATATAGATTTAAATTTTTGATTATTTATAAATGACTTTAGCTAGTTTAATATAGCTAATAAGTTTACTTTTATGAATACAAAGTAGGAATGATTGTTCTCAAATATTCATTGCTTCTGAAATAGCTCTCTATATCTATCTTCCTCTCTCTATCTATTGTATTAGGATTAGTGGCCATATTTAGGTGTATTTTTAGCTCATGATTAATTTAATATATGATATTTCAAAGAACTGGATCAGAGGCCTGGGAGACAGTACCATGGGTAGGGCACTTGCCTGGCATTGAACTGACTCAGGTTCAATTGCTGGCATTCCATATGGTTCCCTGAGCCTGCCAGGAGTGATCCCTAAGCTACAGAGCCAGGAGTAAGTTGTGATCACTGCCAGGTGTGACCGAAAACAAACAAGGAAGACTCTAACCCCAAAAGTGCATTACCTGAAAAGTTATATTGAGAATTTTATACAAAGTTTGCAAACACCAGAAGGTCACAGACCATTGAAATACTGATAAATTTCCACACGGTAAAGGTAATTCAAATACACATGCACTCCCCTAGATGTTAGGAAATATACTAGAATCATCTCTTGCTTTAAAATTGGATTTCATATTATTTCAAGTATCACTTATCATTCTCCAAATGAAGTCAGGTAATTTTAAGCAGTATATAATGACAGTTGCTTGAACTCATATATACTTTTCTTGAAGGGGCCATTTTCAAAAGCTTCATTAACATATTTTTCTTAATGTTTTCAAGTATGATAGGTCAAAATCTAGTTTAAAAAATAACACTCCACTCCACTCCAAATTTCTAGGTGGAATATTTTTAAGCCTGAATAATAGTATACTTTCCAAGCAACATAATAATCAGAACAAAAGAACTTGAAAGTTTTTTGGCAGTAAGATTTTGTTTTCACCATTTGTTATTGATTACAAGACTATTTTCAGTTTCTAAGACTGCTTCCAGTTCTACAGAAGTACAAAAATATCACCAAACGTGATCTTGGAAAGACTATTTTATTGTTATTGCTTCCCATTTTTTACTTTTATTCTTACTATTCATTCATTGGATGGAGCGATAGCACAGTGGGTAGGACGTTTGCCTTGCCCGAGACTGACCTGGCTTCATTCCTCTGTCCCTCTTGGAGAGCCCAGCAAGCTACCGAGAGTGTCCCGCCCACACGGCAGATCCTGGCAAGCTACCCGTCGTGTATTCGACATGCCAAAACCATAACAAGTCTCACAAATATAGACATTACTGGTACCCACTTGAGCAAATCAATGAACAATGGGAGGACAGTGCTACAGTGCTATTTGTTCATTAGTTATACAAATAATAGTTTTTATTGTCTTTACACCTTTGAAAATACTTTATTAATACATAATATCACAGAAACCTATTATCCAATGGAAGGTAAGTAATGAACTATGTAGAAAAAAACATAATGGCAATGTAAATAAAAGTGCTAAAAAAATAAAACAGGCCTAGGGTTATAATTCAGAGATACCATACGCTTGATTTTTGGCACAACACACACATAAATAAATTAAAAAATTAGGCCAAATAAGGTGGTGAAGGTAATATTGTAGAATAAATATCTACACGAGGCATGTTAAAGCTTTATATAATAAAAAATATAAAGAAAATGACTAATAATTATGGGATCCTTCATTTTGGAATTTTGTGATATTGTGCATTTATTTTGTTCAACATCTTACCGTTTTACATATGTAAAATGTGAAATCAATTTAGCTAGGAAAAATAGCAATGTAATTTATTTGCTTAGCTTCAGAACTGAAATACCAATGAAATTAAATGTTTCGTGAGAGTTCTGGATTGATTCTTAGGAAAAGTAATGCCAATTTACTTATTTATTTTCTTAAACATTTACTCATTTGAAAATATAATTTTAGCTTTATCTATAACTAATTTAGATAATAGAAAGTTTTATAGAAAAATGCTATGCAAAGAGTTTTACTCATTATCCAGTTGAATTACTGTAACAGTTTCACAGCCTGCATAATTTTTATGTAAAAATTATTTTGGTTGACTTAAAAAAACAAATTGCATGAAAATCTAAATTTCAAAGACTACAATTAATAAAAGCATGCAAATAGAAGCACTGTTCTTGAAATGCCCACTGAAACTTTTTACAGTATGTTTGCAGAAAGCAGTTTATTTTTCTAATAACCAATGTTTTCCCAAATACCAATTTAAGTCCCAATAATTATAGCATTGAGCCCGTGCATTTTAACTATACATTGCTAAAATGATTCACAAAAGGAAAATAAATATTTGTGTAATAATCTTTGCATGGGCTGGAGCGATAGCATTGCAGGTAGGGCGTTTGTCTTGCACGTGGCCGGCCCTGCTGAGCGTTCGATTCCTTCGTCCCTCTCAGAGAGCCCGGCAAGCTACTGAGAGTATCTTGCCCGCACGGCAAAGCCTGGCAAGCTCCCCGTGATGTATTTGATATGCCAAACACAGTAACAAGTGTCACAATGGAGATGTTACTGTACCGGCTCGAGCAAATCGATGAACAATGGGAGTGACAGTGACAGTGACAGTGAACAAAAACAAGTGATTGCTTTCTTAACAAAAAAGAATTCTCAGCTAATAGTAAAATGAACAGGACAGTGGAGAAATAAATAAAATTGTACTTCTTATTAATGTAATGTAGAATGAAAAAGATAAAAGATAATGTTAATGTCATTATTTGAAAGCATCAGATTGGAAAGCATCTTCTCATTATTTTGGATTCACAATTACCATTTCTTGGAAAGTTAATATGCAAGTACTACAAGAGTTTTATACAAGCAACAGCTTAAAATTAAGGTGAAAATCTAAAATCTAAAAATTATTTCAATTTTCTTAAAGAATTTTGTTCCATAACATGGTATGTACATGAGACAGGGACTTTTCTGTGCAGAAATATTTCTAGAATGTTTTTAAAGACTGCCTATGTGTACAGTAGAATTGCTTATTCAAAAATGGAAATGATAAAGCCTGGCTGTGATATTCATTACAATCAGAAAAAAAGAGCAAATTTTCCACATATTAATTTAGTTCCTTATATTTTAATACCTTCTAAGAAAACAAAAATGGTAAAAAGGACAAGGCAACCAATAATATATTAAGTTGACAACCATATTCTCTTTATTTGTATTTTTAATGTATTTTTTTAGGCACTTTCATTTCCCCTTGTTGTTATGTTGCTGTACTGAGTAGTGGTCTCAAAGTGCCTGGTTGTGGTGCTCACCAGGATGTACTCTTCAGCTTGTAGAGCTTGAAAATTCCACTGTCTTTTAATTGTTATGCTTGATGAGTGGTTGGTGGGAAATGGACTCCTCTAGCTGAGGTGTTCACAAACATTTTGTGATTGTTATGTGTGCCAGGGATTGTGTGCTTTCTGAATGTAGTGCTCAAACATGTATTAATGGTGTTCCCTGAGATTTCACTTTGGTTGTGGTATTCACACATAATAGGCTGCAGTGCTATCAGGAATTGTTTGTGGTACCTGGGATCACAGACAACAAAGCAGTAAGAATAGATTCAGCAATCCTGGGGTTGAAGTTGTGACCTTCCACTTGCAAGGCTGTTACCCTGCTGCATAACTCACATTTTTGTTCAATGAAAAATTGAATTATATGTTTTATACCACCTTTAAGACAATGCAATAGATCAAAAGGTATCCTCCACTTTAAGAAGTGGTGGTCGTATTTGTTATCTCTTTGAAATCCACTTTTTTATATGACTGAATTAATTAATAAAAATAAGTGAGAATAATTTTTTAAAGGAGGAGATTTAAAAAAAAAGTTCATGGAGGGATCATGTTAATTTAGGTCTTAAGATGTGACACTGATTTGGACTAACAGAAATGAGGGAGGGCTTGATCCAGGTTATGACATCATAGT
The DNA here is from genome assembly GCF_029834395.1 of Sorex fumeus. Taxonomy (NCBI): domain Eukaryota; kingdom Metazoa; phylum Chordata; class Mammalia; order Eulipotyphla; family Soricidae; genus Sorex; species Sorex fumeus. Next base: position 48,873,707 of record NW_026606155.1, read on the forward strand.
GAACAAAATACATTGAAAAGATTTAAGGGGTTATCAGAGAATAAATAGAGTAACTTGTAAATGCTCTAAAGAGGCCTGAGATAAAACTTTTAGAATTTAGGACTAGATCTTGCTCTTGAATAAGAGAACTGTATATTTTGTTCAATCTTGTTTGCCTGGTGCTTTACACACTGTTGTTTAGTGTCTCTTATCTGCCTTCTCAGCATTTATTTTTCTGTAGATCTTCAAATTTTTCATCAAGCAGGAACTGTCTACAATAGCATAAGCCTGATCCTATCTTTCTTCTGTATCAAACTGTTTTATTTTTTGTTTAAATTTTATATCAAATTGAAACCAATCACACTTAAATTATTATTCGATGTGTAGTTTCTAACTTAGAGTTTTCCAAACTACCTGTTTTAGTTACATCATTTTTTTAAGTCTCCTCCCTCATCTATCATGGAAATCATAAATTTAAGCCTTTTATGTTCCCATCTCTACGGGTTTAATAGAGTACAAATACTTCTACTATGAATACTTTAGAATTTATCTATTTTTTTATCAAGTGAAAACATATTGGTTTGTACTATATTTTTGATATTTCAGCACATATCAGATAACAAAATTTGAATACAATATTAAAAGTTTGTAAACATTTTTTAAGTCAAAAAATTTACATGATAAACTGAGCTTGAAGATTTTCCTAGCAGGAAAAAATTAAAAGTTGTTAGCTTCATTATAGTAGAACATTTAGAATTTTGGTCGACCACATAGATTAGAGTATTCTTATGATTAAAAGAAAATGAACCTTAAATGAGATCAGGGATGTGTTTGCTAATGCTACCATATTAGTAATTTACAACATGTAAAAGTGCCAAATAAGATTTCTACGAACCGAAAGATATATAATCATAATATTAATATCAATTAAAAACAAAACACTTGAATGAAATATTGCTTTCATTTAACATTTGTATTTTTATAGGTAATTAAAAATAACAAAAAAACACTTAATAAACTGTATAAAATGTAACATCTTTATTGGCATTATAAATTAAAATAAGCAAATTCCTTTGAGGTTTATCATTCAAAAAATTCCCAAAAATTATAGCTCAAGCAATCTTTCTTAAACTGAATAAGAAACTTGAAGCACATTTACTGTTAGGGTATTTGGGTATATATCCACAGGGATTATATGCCAAATACCTTCTAGCTACATGGAAGAAAACTGCTCATTTATAAAGGATGAATATTGAATTATTTTTTCTATTTCTGATAGCTTATTTTCAAATAATACTCCATCAGTATAATCTAAAAATACCCCTCTTTTTCTGTTATATTATAGTTTTATGTTGAAATGAAATAGGAGCTTGTTACAAGTCAAAATTCTGACTTTCAAATTGAATATAACCAAGGTAGCAATTGACAATATTACCATTGCCTATTCACTCAGTCAATACTGAATATTTGAAAGCACTACTTTGCTATTTTCCCAGACATTAGAGGATTTTCTTAGTGTGAAGTAAAAGAATATTAGATGGTGTGCTATTTGCTTTCACTAAAACGATGTTAAATTGGCCAAACATATCCCAATTGGGATTTTGGAATAGCTATTTCCAAAATGGTACATAATTGGATTTTAATAGTTCACCTTAATTCATTAAACTATTTGGTATCTATTAAAACGATGGGGATAAAATAGTAAATAAAACTTATTTTCTATTATAATAGCTTAAATTTGAAAGAGCATAATGGTATAAAGCAGTAAACCCAAATTAGAGTCAATTTCCTGATTTAATCAACTAAAGCATAAAATAGATTTATAATCAAACTATTAAAATTAGGACTTTTATTATGCTTTCAGTTAAAATAATGGGGTGTTGAAAGATAAGTAAAGATATAGCTTTAGAAATATCAAGAGAAAAATCAAAGTAAGCATCTTGAGAGTAAGCATGCATAGAGTTTTGTTAGATTGTAATAATGATCATTAAGATAATAGTAAAAGGAGAAAAAAATGTTTGACTCACTTTTAAGCCCCGCAATTTAAAAAGTTCTCATTCTGATTGGACAGAACACAAAACTTTCTCTTCTATTGACATAGAACCATTTTGAGTCTCCAGAAAAATGCACAGAAGAAAAGCAATATACCTTATTATTTAGGCAGGAGTGGGTTTCTCAACTGTTGTTCAGGAGGCCTGTAGACCCCTTCTAGCACTTCTAAGTAAAATTGATCAAGATCTGCTGCAAAGACCTACAGTTGTAATGCTGGTCAGGAACTGGCTCTGAGGATTTCCAGCCCCCACCCCCCCACCCCCAGAGGTACTAGAGTCCTCTATTTGATAAAATGGTGCTAGAGTGCTCTATTTGATAAAATCCTCACATTTGATAATTGAAGCAAGACCTGTGTCTTCACCCCTGTAGTCTATCTCCCTTAATACAATTTTTGTTCTTATCATAGCACTCTGATTCGGCAACTTCAGGATTCCTTTCCCATTGAAGCTGACCACTTGTCTCTACCCATATAAGTACCCCTCTTCACTTTTAGAAAATGAGTCTTGATGACTCACAAGCAATTTTGGTTCCTTCACCCCCATCATCAAATAATTGGTTTAGCCATGTTACATCATATAATTCTTGCCCATGAGATACTAAGGTAAGTTTGTTGGGAGTATGGATGCTAGGAAGTTTTCCTCAAATTTAAAGGGTTTTCATATTAAGCAATTCCTTTCTAACTCTAAACTCTGGTAAGGTAGTATTTATAATTATGAAGCTATCTATGAGGGGGACAGTTGAAAAAGAGCAATAAATTTATTCCACTATGTGGCAAGAAGTATAAAAACATGGAAATCACTAGATTTTTTTTTCTTTAAAAATTTTCTTTTATGCATTGTGTTTTACAACCCTGTTAACAGTAGGGTTTTGTGTATAAAATGTGCCTCCACCATGCTTTCCATCAGTTTCTGTTTCTCTCACAATATTCCCAACCTTCATTCTAGCCTACCCACCATGGTAAACTGGAGAACATTTCTGTTTCTGCTGCATTACATAGAATTATATCCTTACTATGTTTCTTTATGTCCCATGTATAGAGGGATCATTGTTTTTATTTCTTGACAGAATTGGTGAACTATACTGATTGCTTTATATGTCCTTCCAAATTTCTTGCTATGAAAAATAATAAGTTCCATGTGTCTTATACAAGTATAGTCTATCATGTTTGCAGTTGAAAGCATCCTAAATTATATGAAAGCAGAATGATTATAAGCATAATAATTTCTGTCAATGTCTAGGTCTCTTGTGTCTATAGTTTTTTAATTATTAGTCTTTTCTTACATTAATATTTTTGAGTGACTATGAGTTTTATATACTTGTGAAAAGCATAATTTATACAAAATATAATAAAGGTATTTGTTTTTAGAAATTATTTCATGTTATCTGTTTTACTGTTAAGTTATAACATCTGCCCTACTATAAAATTACTCAATTTTAGGGGAGATCTATTTAAATAATCCACCTCTATTCTTTATAGCTTTTTGTAATAATTTCACTTTATAAATGTCACTCAGAATTTAATAATCTACTTCTACACTTAATAAAATTTTCTGGGGAAAAAGTTTACATGTAAGAGATCTTTAGGATTTATCATATGCTTATTGTTCTTACTATAAATTAAGAGAATGAATCTAACCATATTACTGTATATTGTTAAAGTTTATTATTTAATGCATGAATTAAAAATTATAATTGCATTACTTTTATATTATAATTCCTTAATCATAAGCTGCTGCAAAATAAGTTATTTTTAAGTTCCCCTATGTATATTTAGCACTTTAAAATGAACTATATTTTAAGCATGTAACAAACACAGCAAAATCTTTGTGGAACAAGATAGGAAATCATGATGCCTCTGCAAACTTATAGATCTTCAATCTAAGCTACACAGAGACATCATCCCAAAATAAATTGAAAAAAAAAGACTACAAAGGAATAGACAGAATTGAACAATGACAAATCCTGGGCCCTAGGTTACAAAACCAAGCCTACCAAACAGTGAAGGAGAGAGGAGGGAGAGAAGAGAATAGAAATAACAAAGAACTTTGGAGGAGGATATTGGGTATTTTGATGATGTTGAGTTATAGTGAATTGTATAACAAGACCATAAATATTAACACTACTGTAAACAGTTACCCAAATTATAACAACAACAACAATAATAATTTGATCATTTTGGCTATGATATTTCTGGGGCTGGAGTTATAGCACAGCAGGTAGGGCGTTTGCCTTGCAAGCGGCCAACATGGCCGACCCGAGTCCAATTCCTCTCCCCTCTCGGAGAGCCCGGCAAGCTACCGAGAGTATCTCACCCACACAGCAAAACCTGGCAAGCTACCCGTGACATATTCTATATGCCAATCATGGTAACAATTGTCACAACAGAGTCGTTACTGGGCCCCCTCGAGCAAATCGATGAACAACTGGAGGACAGTGACAGTGACTGTGATGATATTTCTGAGAAATTAATAGTAAGCTTATACTATAAATTGCATTGCTTTGGGACTCAAAAAGATAATACAGCTGATGCCGCTCTTACCTTGTATACAGTGAACCCAAGTTCAATCCCCAGCATCCACTTGTTTACCCAAACTCACCATGAATGATCCCTGAGTGCAGAGGCAGGAGTAAGCCCTGAGCACAGCTGTGTGTACTTCCCCAAACCAAATGTAACCAGATTAATTAATTAATTGCTTAACAGCTGGTTCATGTATTTAAAAAAATTCACTACCAAAAATTCTTTAACAATTAAAAAACATCTGTAGCAGGGCCAGAAAGTTAATACAGTGCCAGGGACCAGGCCAGGGTGAATAGTCCTAACACAGGCGTACTATGAGGATTAAGAAAAATGACAGAAATATAAAAAAAAAAAAAGCAAGGGGCCAGGGAGCTAACAGACTCATGGAACTGAGAGCCCTGACTGTCCTCCAAGGACAGTATTTATTTCTTAGAACTAGTAGTCACAAAATGGTGAATGATATTCATTGGTCAGATGACTATCTCAGACTTTTATACATCCCAAAACCTTAAGTTCTAGTTATCAACATCTTTGTAAGGAGTTTTCACAGCAGGATGTTCTTCTAGGAAGGAGGCAGAGAACATAAATAAGACCCCTGCCAAGGACAGCATTTCAGAATAGCATTCCATCTTCTTACCCAGCAACTGGATTGAAAGCATCCTTCCTGTCTGTCTAGTACCAACACAGAGGGACTAAGGTTCTTGTCATTAGGGTAGCCTGACCTGTTCAATCCGTAGCATCACATATGATACCCTGAGCACCATTAGGTGTCCATCCTGAGCACAGAGAGTATAACACGTAAGGCACTTGCTTTGCTCTCATGCTTAACCCAGGCTCAATCTCTGGCACCACATAAGTTTCCTTGGGCCAGGAGTGGTCCTTGAGCATAGTCAGGAGTGAGTCCTGAACACTGCCAAGTGTGGCCCTAAATCCAAAAAAATGGAAAAAATTATTTTTCTGGTAAGTTTGGCATATTTTTCTACTGTTAATTTGTATTAAATTTTGGAGAATTTGGGTCTTAAGGTATTCAATATTTTATTTTAATTTTTTTTTACGTTTCTTCCCAACTTATAGTTTGGTGGATAATTATGATTTTATTATTTATATTCTTTTTGTAAAATATTGCATACTTCAATCTTGCCAAATGTTTTTGAAATGAGTGTTTCTACATTTTAAATAGCAAATTATTTTCAAAGACCAGCAATAAAATTTTCATAAAAGTTTTGCTATTACTGAAGAAACCACAAGAATTCCAAATCAACATTTTACTCTATTTCCTTAAAGTCAATATATTTCAGATATGTTGTAATATGGGATTTGCTCTTAGTTTGTTGAATAAACACGTAGAGAAAATGTGCTAAGCAGTGAAAAGCTGAAATAGAAAGTTTAGATCCCAACAGTGCTATCTACTCTATTAAATTAAGAGTCTTCATTTATGATTAAAGTCAACTGCACATAATTAAAATATATTTTTATTAAGGGGAGTCCATATTACAGCACCAGCATACAATGAAATTAGCAGTAAGGCGTGGAGGTAAGCCACTAATAGAGGCAGACAACTCAGACCCTGGGTTCCCAGCAAGTAACCCTTGCAAAAAAGAAAAGTGCATTTCTGCTAAGCAAGTGTCTAGAAAGCTGTCAGCTACTAAAATCTCAGTTGCTTTGCTTAATTTTGATACCTAAACTTATACCATAATTTAAAGGTGTGTTATCAGACCACCAGTGGATTTAATGTAGGCAGGGCATTTTACACAGGTAGGATTTTTTACTTCTCCTTATGTCTCATCTCTTCATAAATAAGTAATTATGTTCTTATGATATCACTCTCTCGGTAATAGTTTTTTATCTGTTCAAGATAGATCTTTCTAATTTTGGGGAATATGTAGCATAACACTGTTTTGTCCTTCCTGCATAGCCTCAGGTAGTTTAGGTTTATTGGGTTGCTCCCATCACAGTGCTCCCATTCCTCTGTGTTTATTTGTAACTTCTTACTTTGTGCTCTGTTCACTTGTAAATATTGTTTTTCTCTTCTCCCTAAGTCCTTTTCATAGTTTATTAAGAGCAATATCCTTTTTGTATGGACACAAGAAGACATGCTTTTGTAATGTGACTCTCAGTGATATTTCCCTCCTGGGCATCTGTTCTCTCACCTAAGCTTCAGCTGCCCTTTCTTCCTACCGCCCCTAAAATCAGGGTCCTGACAAGGGCCTGGATGGAACCAGGGAAAGTGGTAAGCTATGTGCTACCCCGGCATCGAGATGGGCCTGGCCATAGTGCCACAATGCTTAACTATAAGTTAAGAGTTTGATCATGGACAAAAGCGGCCATGATCCAAAAGCAATAACAAGATTTAGATCCTGCTAGGGTTAGCAAAGATTAAGCTGGCCAGAGCTCTGTAGTCAGAGTCTGTGGCAAGAAGTTCCCTACAAGTCTCAATGTTGTCTCTTACTGTGTCCATACAAAAATAGCTAGTATTGATGTGTTGATAGTTATTGGACTTCAGAAAAGAGAAAAATACCTTAAGGGGTATTTTGCCCTTGGGCAATCAGAAAGGGCTTTGGAATATCCTACCTGGTGTTACTTTTGAACTTGGTACGCCCTCAGGAAAGAGGCTCTTATCAAGAGAGAGTGATATCATTGTTATGGTGATTTAGTTACCTGACTGGGGGCAGTGTCAGCCCAGAGTGCAGGGGAGTTGGAGGTAGGAGAGCTAGAGAAAGGAGAGAGCAGGGAGGCAAGATAGACTGCGGAGAGGCTAGCAAGGGAGACAGAGAGAGAAGAAAATAGAAGAATACAAGAGCAAGCACATGAAGGAGAGCTCCCAGGCTGTGAGCTTTAGCGTGGAGAGATGAGCGGGAGAGATAGGAAGAGACGACAGGAATGAGGAGCAGGGTGAGACTAGAATGGGAGGCTCAGAGAGACTGGGGCAGGTATGTGGGGAGAATGGAATAAACTGCATCTGATCAATCAACCGGTTTGGCCCTCGTCTCCCCCACTGTCTGCCCATGGCCCGGGCAGCCCTGGCTGCGGGAGCGGCTCTGGGCCCACCATGAATGCGGATGGCCAGGGGGAGAGCCATTGGGGCCCCCCCGGCTGCCCTCAAAGAATTTTTACAGCTATACCCAGGGGTTGTCTGGGTCTGATCCCAGAACTTGGAAAGCTTCAGGAGAACTCTTTGCTTTCACAAACAAGATGTTCAGCTAAACAATTTGATATTTTTAATATTTTAAAGATTACATCTCTGAAATATTCTTGGGTTTTTGCCCTATCTTCCACTTCCTCTGTTGCCTTATAAAATGTATTCTATTGCTGTATTACAGCTCTCAGTTTACAGTAAACTGTTATTGGAGTTTGGCTGCTTCTCCCTATGCTATAATACTTAGCTCTATCTCAAAGTATCTAATTTGGTACTAAATACCTAACTTGGGACCTGAGTTACAGTAGAAAGTCATCTGATATGGTAAATTGATGAATAAATGATGTTAAACCCTAGAGAAAGAAGAATAAAAGGGGTCGATCAACTCCACAGATAAAACGTAAACCTAGGTTAGTTTCAAAACAACCATGAAGAGTTCAGTAGCTATTTCATTTGATATTTGTTTGTTTGTTTTGGGTCCATACCCATCAATATTTAGGGCTTATTCCTGACTCTGCACTCAGGGATCATTCCTGGTGGGAACTTAAGGGACCATATGTGATGCCAGGGATAGAACCCAGGTTGACTGCGTGCAAAGTAAGTGCCTTGTCAGTTGTACTATTGCTCTGGCACAGTAGCCATTGATTTTAAATAAGAAAGAACATAGTATTAAGAGTTCCTACAGGGGCCAGAGCAATAGTACAGTAGGTAGGGTGTTTGCCTTACACATGGTCGATCCGAGTTCAATCCCCGGCATCCCATATGGTCCCCCAAGCGCCACCAGGAGTAATTCCTGAGAACAGAGCCAGGAGTAACCCCTGAAAATAGTTAGGTGTGACCTAAAAAGAAAAAAATTCTTACAAAATTCTGTTTTTTTTAAAAAATTCTTAATTAGAAGCACATTTATAACTTTAAAGTAAAGAAGGCAGGGGTTGAGACAATTGAATAATGATGGCAAAGATCTGCTAAGTAGAAACATGAATTTAACTGATGTTAGAAACATCAGTCAGTTATGGTACCATTCTTCATGACTGTACATTTCATTCCATTAATACTTGACAATCAATTCATTCAACTATGTTAATGAGAGTTTAGCATGTTAACAAAATATTTTAAAATATATTCCTTGTATAATTATGTAAATACCTTTAAAAAGACTTACTCTTTTAAAATAACACAGTTTTGGTGAGTGTTAGGATATGAGATTGGTCAAAATGAGTGAAATGAGCCACATGAGCTTTTCAGTGACCTTAGATTCTCACCACAAAAAGCACAGAAATAAAAGTTCAGAAATAAAAGTACTGAAATTAAAGCTCCACATTTAAAAGTAGGATTACAAATTCTATGGATTTATTTCCAGTCACCACATGGAGGCATAATATGAGCAAGGTAGAGACAAAACTGAGCCTTCAAGGTTATCATAAGCAAGACAAAAATTAAGAAATAAAATCTATAAATAAGATAATTTTTTATTGCTTTAAGTCTTATGAAAGCAATAAACAGGTGCATGCGTTACTAAGGTACAAGAAAAGTTCATGTTGTTTCAGACTTAAGAAAGCAAAAAATAGGTGTCTATATTACTGAAGCACCAAGGAGCTACACTTGCACTAAACATATTATTCAATGGAAAATATTTTGTGGATGTTAGTGCTGCAAAGGCCTAAAGACTGGAGAGAGAATGAGCCTTGTGGAAACTGGTGAAAGAATTCTTTAGGGAGAGGTTGAGGATGCTACCCAAGGAAATAGCAAGTCCCTAAAGATATTAGCAAAATAATCTATGGAAGAAAAAAAATGGCATTCTGGATATAATCATCCCAGTTGGGTACTTGAGGTAGGAAAAAACAAAATAATACCACATATTGTTTGGCATCTCAAAGGTAATATTTTGATTTGATTATGTAATAAGAAGACATTAAAGATTTTATATGAGACTAAAATTATTGACCAACATTAAAAAAAATCTAAATTGAAGTAATATTATGTAACCACATAGAATCTCAGTTAAAATAAACTGAAAATATTTCTATGGAATAATATACAAAGTGCAATATATATATATATATATATATAGTCTAAATGTAGCAACCAGGTGATATTTAATCTTCTGTCATATACTACAAGTATTTTAGTTGGGGGCTGAAGATTAGCAGTTATTTTTCATGCCTGCACTGTCTTAATGTGTCAAAGATTTTATCAAATTTGTTCAATTAAACCCAATATTCTTCTTGACTACCAAACATCCAAGCTTTCTAATATAATACATTTGTATCTAATTTTATATACATTCTGTTTGATACATTAATAAGAATATGAACAATGTTAGCAGTCCTACTAATTTGCCCTTTCTTAAGTGTACAAAATAATGCAAAACATGTTAGGAAACAACTTTTCCTCAAACTCACTTACCTGTTTTTTGAAAATTCTCAGAAAGTACTTCCAAAGACAAATTTGAGATTTTTAAACATGTCAAGTATATGTGTTAACTCTAGAATTCATAGCACATGATAAAACCAAAAGCAAAATGTATTCAAATATGCAAAAAAGTATATGAAGTGCAAGAGCACAACATCCATATAAGAATTTTTAAAAATAGTTTTAAAATAAACTTTTTGACTTATCATTGAATTAAAAAAATTGTCTTATTCTTCCTTTCTTCTGCTTTCGCAGCCGCCCTTCTTTTCTTCTTTCTTTCCTTTTTATCTCTTCTGATATTGCTTATTCTATTACTCTTTTCTTCTTCCTCCTCCTCCTCCTCCTCTCCTTCTTTTTCTTCGTTTTAGGACCACACCCAGCTATGCTCAGGAATTATTCATGGTTCTGCACTCAGGGATCGCTCCAACTATGTGTGGTGCCAGGAATCAAACCCAGATCAAGCGAGTGCAAGGCAAATGCCCTACCCACTATGCTATCTCTCTGTCTCTGTTATTATTTCTCTTCTTTAGAAATTTCCTGCTTCCTATTTGAAACATGCATTTAGGGTGACTTTCAGAAATTTACTTAAATATGAATGCATGTCATGTAAACCAACATCGATTTATATACTTAAGAAATATTTATTTTGTGCTTATTTTATTTCAGACACTTTACTAGTCATTGGTGCTTTTACTGTGATCAAAACCAGGCAGAATATTTATGGCCACTTAAGTCAAAGAGACAAAAAAGGAGCTATTTAGTCATTGTAGTTAATCTTAAATATCATATTCATAAAATGTTTCCTAAAGCAATAGATCATGTGTGTGATTTTATAATAAAGAAAAATAGGTGCAATCATGGGATTTAAGTGGGAGAAATAGAGTAAGATGTTTAGGGTGGGATTTGATTAAATGAAGCACAATGGAGAAAGTACAACAATTATTGTACAATAACTTAGGTCTCTGCTACTGAAGGAAATAAGTGGGCAGTTAGGAGGAGAGATTGCAAAGAAGAAAGAAGCTACATTTTAGAATAAAAGTATTCTACCTGTAGATTAGAGATACTGATAGTAGTATACTTTCTGTGTTTTAATTCTGGAGTAGATAAATCAATTGCTTGGGCTCCTTTAAGTTTCTTACTGATGCTCTGATTATACTCCATCATTCAGAAATCACCAAATATCCACATATCTTCTTATATGAGATTGGAATTTTCTCTCTTATTGTCTCTGCTAGAACTGAAGAAAGGGCAAAAGCAGTTTCCATTTGGCATTATAATCCCCTAATATTTGATAGTTCTACCTAAGGCAACTAGAAGAATTCAAAGATTATTTTATGTGATTTGTTTTGTTTTTGCAGAAGTTAAGGTGGAGAACCACATAATTAAATTTTCATCTTGAAAAGATTATTGCCTGAAGTGAAGCAGAATGCAGGACTCCAGAGAAATAGTGACAGCTTTCTTCCTTTAAAAGAGAGATGCTAGGCACCTCTCTTAAGATGATTTTATTGGAAAATGAAATAGCCTAAGAAATTTTTATATGCAAAATTATTCACAATTTAATGTTGGATTAAAATGAGAATTGGAAGGGTCTCTGGGAAATGGTAATTCAGTATTAACAAAATTTCAGCAAAGAAAAACAAGAGTGATAAAAATAAATGACAAAATTAGGGCCAAAGAGAGTATATCAGAGCAATTGCCTTACACACAGTCAACTAGGGTTTATTCTCCTGCACCACATATGGTCCCCCAAACACTTCCAGCGATGATCTCTGAATACAGAGCTAGGAGTAAGTCCCTGAGCATAGGGAGAGGTGTGGCCTCTGCCAAAAGACAAAATCAAAACAACATTTGGATACAAGGGATGAGCATAATAACAAAGAGATATTGTGGACTAGGACTTCTACAAAGTGTGTCATGTTAATACTGATGAGATTTCTAGAATAATGCAGAAAGAATAAATCATATAGATTCTAATATGAAGCATATAGATCAAAAGTGTATAATTTAGTGCCAGAAAATTAGTTTAATAGAGCACATGCTTTGTACGGTAAGTCCCTGAGTTCATTTAGCTCTGTTGGATCCTAGTATGGCTAGTAAAGTAAGTAAAGTAAAGGCCCTCCCGTTGATCATCGATTTGCTCGAGCGGGCCCAGTAATGTCTCCATTGGAGACTTTGTTGTTACTGTGTCTGGCATATCGAATACGTCATGGGGAGCTTGCCAGGCTCTGCTGTGCGGGCGAGATACTCTCGGTAGCTTGCCGGCTCTCGAGAGAGTTTGCCTTGCACGCAGCCAACATGGCTGACCTGAGAATGCTTGATACCAAGACTCAAATGACATTTCCTTTTTGGTTCTCTATAGAAAGAATATTTTATAATTCTTCTAATAAAATACTTTCCAAACCTCTGCAATTACCACCTCAGCAAGAAACACACTCAATTCAATTCAAGGGTAGAATTTTGAATTCTCTGAAAGTATAAATTATTTGTAATGTTTCCTGAATAAGCATATATTCTCCCAGTAAAATATTAAGGTAGAGTGGGTGGGGGTGATAGCCCTGACAACATAATGGGGCATAATTCATCTATGCAATTACAGGGTTCCCCAGACAGTTGAGTGGGCTGTAACACCAGTTGTTTATAGAAGTGGAGATGTATGCACTGAGAAAGAGAACAAGAGCTGAATCTAGGCAGAAGTATGTCCTACCACTGCTTGGAAAGTTAGTGAGATAATATTCTGGGCTGGAGAAAATATTATTTGGTGAGAAGCTCCCAAAGTAGTGCTCAGAAGGCTCAGAGGCCCCTCCTAGCAATTCTTGCTCAACTGGGACTGCTGTTCATTTAGAGGGCCTACAGATGTAGTGCTGCTCAGGCCCTGCAGTGCTGGTGTTAGGGAATTACCCAAGTCATACTGCGGTGCTGCGGTAGTAGAGTGTGAGCCTCCTAGGCTGCACTTAACAGTGTTCAGGAGGTCATGTGGTAACCAGAATAAAAAAAACAGTCGCCTACATTCTAGGGCTGGAGCGATAGCACAGCGGGTAGGGCGTCCGCCTTACAAGCGGCCAACATGGCCGACCCGAGTTCGATTCCTCCGCCCCTCTCGGAGAGCCCGGCAAGCTACCGAGAGTATTCGATATGCCAGACACAGTAACAACAAAGTCTCCAATGGAGACGTTACTGGGCCCGCTCGAGCAAATCGACGATCAACGGGAGGGCCTTTACTTTACTTTACTTTACTTACATTCTAGGATGTGTCTTAACTCCTGTACACTCCAGCCCTGTAGAAAAAAAAAGATACATATATATATTCACATATATATATCATATATATATATATATATACATATCACTTGTATCACTTGTCATCCCATTGCTCATTGATTTGCTCAAGCGGGCACCAGTAACGTCTCCATTCTTCCTGCCATGTGCTAGTGTAGCCCAACGGCATCTGCTCGCTCCAGGAACACAAAGAGCCTCAACCCATTTTGACAAAGAAGTCTTACCATCTTGTAGGTGGGCAGCCAGGTGTTCTTTTGATGTCCCGTGGGATCCAGTTGGTAACAGATCTAGTCCAGCTGTTGTCTACAAATCACATTATGTGTCCAGCCCATCTGATTTTTGACACCTTGGCAAACAAGAGAGCATCCCTGATTCTCAATCATAGACTGAGGTCAGAACTCCGGATTCCTTCTCTCACTTGACAGTAGCAAAAAGGAGCCTCATATGTGTGTGTGTGTGTGTGTATTTATATGCGTATATATAGGAAGGAAGGAAGGAAGGAAGGAGGGAGGGAGGGAGGGAGGGAGGGAGGGAGGGAGGGAGGGAGGAAGGAAGGAAGGAAGGAAGGAAGGAAGGAAGGAAGGAAGGAAGGAAGGAAGGAAGGAAGGAAGGAAGAAAAAGGAGTCCCCGAGGTTTTGTATATGGTAAAAATATCACTGCACTGTAGCACTCTCCTCCTGTTGTTCATCCATTTGTTCGAGCAGGCCCTCTCTTCAGATTGTATGGTGAAAATAAAGTTAAATAAGTAAGCCAAGGTTTAGGGATAAAAGTAAAAAAAGGCACTCTTCATGGACAGCAGGTGAAGAATGGCCAGAACCTCCTTAAAAAAGGAAACGGCTCTTGGGGTAATAAGCAAAATTTAGTGGAACTTTGTACCCCCTTTCTTTCCTTTTTTTTCCTGAAACTTAGTTGGACTCCCTAAGATAATAAAATCACAAACTGTTTGGTGCTTGAAGGCCATATTCCAATGATATATTCCTGGGAGCAAGCACATTATTCCTATACTCTTTCAACTTTGATTGGCCTAATACAAAATTTTACAAATGCTTCTGTGTTGGTAAGACTCCTGATAAACCTAGTGTGTTCAAGGCCACCTTGACCTATAGCCGACTTTCTCCTCATCAACATATGAAAGGTCACACCCCTGGTGAGGCTTCTTGGCTATTTCCTATACATACAACATAAGTTTATGTATGTTCTTCAAGTGCATGTACTCACTGTTGTCCCTGGAAGATACATATACATTTCCCTAATGAAATAGACATAGACTGCAGTGTCAGTCTAACTAGTCGGCATTAAGTCTGATTCCCTCTTCCTCTTCTAAGCTGACTCTAAGAATTATGTGGGCAAACTTCCCATTTTACAAACTGTTTTCTTGCCAATAAATCCCTTCTCAATCCATCTGTTCTTGTAATTTGGGGATGTCCAAAGCAATATTTTGAAAGTTTGAATTCATAGATAAAGGTGAGTCTTGAAGTATTTGAAAAATAAAATCTGAAATTTTTGTAAGAAAAATGAGAAATCACACAATTTGACACACCAGATACTTCTACTAACAACTTCATCAGTGAAATAGGCTTGTTTGGGCATCAAAATTAAGCAAAGCGCCTGGGATTTTAGCAGCTGACAACTTTCTAGATTCTCGCTCAGCAGAAATGCACTTTTCTTCTCTGCAAGTGTTGGGAAACCCTGGGTCTGAGTTGTCTGCCTCTATTAGTTTAAACATGACAAATATCCATTGTGCTGTGAGTTAATGTATTAACTTGTATCAATTCAAATTTCATATTCTATGGAAAAGAGGACAGAACATAATACAGTTTTTCTCATCCTGGAGGAGAAAATTTGGGTGAATGCATAATCTCTTTCTATAATATATATTACTTCTCTTTGGACTAAGTTAGAGTACTATCAGTGCCCCTCAGTCCATCCTTCATTCAGCAACTTTTAAAATAGGTTGTCCTCAGTTATTTTCATTATTTATCTCTTTTTACTTCATCAAACTTCTAAGAAGGAATTTCCAGTCTGATAGAATCTATCATCTTTAGGAACTATTGTCTGTCAAAGTGTGAATGAAGTGTTTTTTAGAAGACACAAGGAAAGCTGCATGTATTTTTAAAACCTGGTGACAAAAGTAAGAAAAGAAATTGACTAAAAATAAATTTAATTATTTGGAAAGAAAACAGACCCCATCATACATTTATCATGACAATAAGATGTTTAACTAGGAAAATGTTTCTTCCTAGCAATACAACCCTGACAGGAGTAGATGTGATCCAGAGAGATCTCAAAACATATTTTAAAACAACTGTTTTCTTTACAAATATGATAAAATCAGGAAGAAAGGATTTGGAGGAGAACTACTTTTAGTGGATGATGATTGTAATGTGCTCTAGCAAAGGAAGTTTGATCAAAATGGGAATTTAGAAACTTAGTTCTGTTAAGTTGGTAAAGATGAAAAACTTGGATTGATAAGAGATTGGTGGTTTTCATGGGAAGGGGGGCGTTCCTGTCCGTCCTTCACGCCCTACCGAGGTCACCAGTTGCCCCCGAGCTGCTCTCCAGCACGGCCACAGCCCCAGAAGCACAAGGACTTAATGCAGAACCCGGCAGCTTGGAGCAGAAAAGTGAAAGGACTATGCGTTAATCCAGGCCATCATGTCTGCCCGGAGGGGAAAGGGTGTTGCTCCCTTCCGCCCTCCTCCCTCTGGAAAGAAAGATGGCGGCCACACAGGAGCCTTGTAGACAGCAGGTATGAGCCGGGGGTGTGGGGGCGACTAAAACCTCATGGGAAGGGGGGCGTTCTGGTCCGTCCTTCATGCCCTACCGAGGTCACCATTTGTCCCCCATGAGCGGCTCTCCAGCACAGCCATGGCCCCAGAAGCACAAGGACTTAATGCAGAACCCGGCAGCTTGGAGCAGAAAAGTGAAAGGACTATGCGTTAATCCAGGCCATCATGTCTGTCCGGAGGGGAAAGGGTGTTGCCCAATTCGCCCTTTCCTCCCTGGAAAGAAAGATGGCAGTCGCATGGGAGCCTTGTGGACAGCAGGTATGAGCCGGGGGTGTCGGGGTGACTAAAACCTCATGGGAAGGGGGGCGTTTTGGTCCGCCCTTCACGCCCTACCGAGGCCACCATTTGCCCCCCACAAGCGGCTCTCCAGCACAGCCACGACTCCAGAGCACAGAAACCAATTTCTTAACTATCTGACTTTCAGTAGAAATACTTCCAGGGTCAATAAGTAAAATAGCAGAAATCCAAAACCAACATTTAATTCTTGAACCCAGCTGTAGAAAGCAAATCACTTCACAATGCTTTTTCAGCATGTCTGATTTGGGGGGGGGGTAAACTCTAAATAATAATGGTGAATCTTTTAATGAAACAATGAATCTAATCAAAGCAGATAGAGTGTTAACTAGAATTCATCTGCCCCACAGGGACTGGGAGGGGTTGGGGGTGGGGTCTTATTGGGGTTCTTCATGGTAAAAAATAAGTATTGGTAAAGGGAAATGTGTTTGATATTTGCATGACTGAGACCTAAACCTGAAAGCTTTGTAACTTTTCCCACAGTGATTCAATAAATAAATAAATTTAAAAAAATTTTAAAAAATAAAAAAAAAGAGATTGGTGGTTAAATAGAGACATGGAAAAAAAAGTAAAATAACAGTAGTTTCTGGTGAACGGATGGGTGTTGGAAAATTTTGGAAAATTTTAAGATGCTGGAAAATATCTTATTAAAATGGATATGGGTCAAGGAATTTCTTAGATATCTTATTTAACCGAATTACTCAAAATGTTGATTATGAGTAAATTAGTTGTTTACAATAGACAAGAAAGAAGTTAGAAGTTTCAACGAATATATCCCTTTAATTGGATTCTGAGAACAATTTGTTTTTCTGTTTGTTTGGGGGGCCAAAACAGGCAATGCTCCGGGGTTACTTCAGGCTTTGGGGGCCATGAGGTGCTAAAGATAAATCGTGGAATCTTCTGTATTGTAAAGTATGTGCTCCAGCCCTTTGAGCCATCTCCCTGGTCTCAGATTCTGAGAACTTTTAAAAACCTTTTTCTTTTTTCAGCTTTAAAACTCAGTTTTATGGTTTACTAATTCACCTGAATAATAGATGACTATGGAACCTGGAGGAACATAGAGTTACTTGAAAATACTCAAGAGACTTTTTTATTGTCTATCTTTGTGGAAGAAGAAATTTGGGTTTTATAAGCTGTTTTATAATGAGAAGGAAATGATTCTCATAAAAGAAAAAGAAGTGATCATTTGTAAGCTTGAAATGAAACATGTAGAAAGCTTACCTTTTATAATGAAAATGTAATCCTAAAATTGACAGTTGATAGATTTTACAAATACCTCAGTGTATAGAAATCCATCAGGAAAATGACAAAATGATAAAAGAGAGTGTTGCACAGGAATATTAGTGAAGATTGAAACGTGTGCTAAAAAAGTCATCCTACTGCTGAGAACATCATTAGAGCTATTAACCAACCAGTATGCAATGCCAAACCCACATACTTATAGTGATTGATTAGAAAGTAACTGAATTTATACTTTGAGCACTGGGCCAAAAGAACAGAAAAAATATAAACTTTCTACAAAGTAACAAGTTCCTTTTTTATGAAGAAACTTTGTGCACATTTAATGCAAGAGAAAAGTGAAATAATCTTCTCCCCCCAAAGCCACTGAGATTTATGATAAATATGAAACAAAGTAAGAAATAGAAATAGGGACCACTGGTAGTAGGGGAGGGATGTGAGCACTTATTACATCTCATTAGTTTCATTATAATATCTAAAATTAATTGAGCACTTTCCACTTGTCATCATGCAAATCTCTGTATATACATTCATCATCACAATTCCACAAAGTGTAATTGGCTTGCTCATTTTACAAATAAGGAATCAAAGGCAAAGAGCAGATAATTAACTTTCCCAGTGGCAGATGGTCAGTAAATGGCAGAACATGAACGTGACACCAGTCTAATTGCAAGGACAGATGTTTTTCACCACTCTATAACAATGGGCTTGATCATTACCCATACATAATAAAACCTTATACATGAGTATAAAACATACATTATTGGTATTTTTTCATATTGAGGTTCTTGTATCACATCCTCCCAAAGGATACAGAAAAAACAGTGCATTTTAGATAGAACAAATTCATTGGAAATTGTTAAATTCTTTAAAGAGTTAAGGAATGAAGAATAAGGTAAATAAAGGGGAAGTTGGAGAAATCTTTAGTTAAGCTAAATAGCTCAAGTTCAAGTTTTGTTTTAAATCTACTTGAATACCAACCTTGTCACCAAAAAGTTGTGATCTAATTTGTCATGTAAGTAAAATATGCTTAGAACAATATCTGACAAAGAGTAAAATGACTAGAAAAAGCACTTTTATAAAAAAGCACTTAAGATAAAGTGCTTAGAAAAATACCTGACAAATAGTAAACAAGTAAGACAACCATCATAATTAAAAACAATAAAAGAGTGGCTATTTTATTTTTCCATGTTAATCACTCAGATGTGAAAAAGGAGTTTCATTGATAAAACAAAGGCAATATTTAAAAATTATATAAAATATATAATTTTAAATTTATATATTTTAATTCATACATTCATTAAATTTTTTGTTTAATTTGGGAGCCACATCTAGTGGTGGTCTGGGGCTACTCCAGATTCCATGTTTATTGGCTCTTCCTTGCAGTGTTCAGGCATATATGATACTTGGAATTGGACACAGGACTTCTACCTACAAAGCAGTGCTCAGTCAGTACTTTGAGCTTTCTCTAGCCCTCACTGAACCTTTATAACTATGCTTCTCTTAACATAAAAATTAAACATAGTGTAGGGAAGAGCTGTAGACTATTAGTATGTTACTATTCTGTATAAAACCCAGTATCAATTTATTAGGCTTTACTTTTTTCCTATCAGGAAATAAGATTTTTATACCAGATAATAAGGTAAAGGTAAAGGTAAAGGCCCTCCCGTTGATCGTCGATTTGCTCAAGCGGGCCCAGTAACGTCTCCATTGGAGACTTTATTGTTACTGTGTCTGGCATATCGAATACTCTCGGTAGCTTGCCAGGCTCTCCGAGAGGGGCGGAGGAATCGAACTTGGGTCGGCCATGTTGGCCGCTTGTAAGGCGAACGCCCTACCGCTGTGCTATCGCTCCAGCTAATAATGACAATTAATATTTTCAATCCCAATATTCCAGTACTGTTTAGTTCCCTGAGAACCACTGGGAATGAGCACAAGTTAGGAGTGCTCCTGAGAACTGCCTAGTATTGTTCCTCAAAGATATATTTAACACTTAGTGAATGCATATTCACAACAGAAGCAATTAGAACTTACCCAATTATTCTGCAAATTTTCTACAATACATATTTTAATAAACAGACTTGATTGCTACTTAACAATCCTAAGCCTTATCTTAATGCTGCATATTTTATTTTAAAAATATTTAAATTGCAGGGGCTAGAGTGATAGCACAGTGGGTAGGGCGTTTGCCTTGCATGCACGGCTGACCTGGGTTCGATTCCCAGCATCCCATATGGTCCCCTGAGCACTGCCAGGAGTAATTCCTGAAAGCATGAACCAGGAGTAACCCCTGTGCATCATCGCTGAGTGTGACCCCCCAAAAGCAAAATATACATATAATATATATACATATATATATTGCAGAGTTGACAAAAACCAATATTTAGTACACCAATTACAAGAGCATAAATTTTACCTTGCTTAAATACTTTTGTTTTATGTTTGCTAAAATAAGTATTTAAAATTTTATAAAGAATTAACTTGAAAATTGTATATAAAAATGCCTTATTTAAGAACTAGCCTCTAGCAAATATTTCAATGTTTTCCTTCAGGACTTTATCATTTAGTTCTATTAGTGTAATAAACAGATTAAAGTTCACATATAAACCATTATATAAAATCCTAGGCTTCTGCTGTATTAAATTATTCTTAATAACCGCTGTTGCTCTCTCTTGTGCCTGTAATTTGTGGACTGTATTTTATATTTTCACATCCTTGAAACATGAAGTGCTTCAATTAAGTTCATGCATAATGTGAGTTTATGTCTGATGCTAATGCTGACCTAAATGTTTGTGAGTGATTATGACTTGAAGTTTCTGCAAATAATGGGAATGTACAAACAGCATAGATTTCAAAGCATTAAGACTCATCGCATCAACATTGAACTATTCAGTTCATAATCATAAATATACAACTTTAATTTTTCCTTGCCTAAGCAGAATAGTAAAATATCAGTGACAAAGGTTATAATATTTTATTTGGCAGTTTTTTCTGTTCTATCACAAAAATACCAAAGGCCATAATGTTATGTATTTCTATGAAATGTCCCAATATTGTTTGGTCAAAAAATGTATTTAGGGGATTAAGAATTAATGAATTCTGAAGTGCCGCTCACCATTAACCAAAGTTTTCCTACAATTTCTTAGTTCTTGACTTAGGTAAGCATAAAGGCTATACACTATTTCAGTGAATTTCAAATATGTTTGTTCAATTTAGAATTAAATGGAATAAACAATATATTTATGCTTATTAAGTTATAATAACCAATTCTTGACATTAATCAATGACCAAATAGAGTGTTTTAATTCCTCTTTTATTATATTAATTTAATGAGTAAGAGTCAAATTTTGGTCAAGAGAGAGCATTCAAAGAGCTGGAGCACATATTTTGTATGAAAAGATATAGATTTGATTCCAGGCATCACAGCTTCTCCCAGAACAGCCAGGACCAACACCTGAGGAACGAAATGGGAGTAATCCCACATTCCATCAGGAATGGCACCCAAACTATACACATACACAAATCAAATTTTGAATAAGTTTACTGATTTTAGAACAAATAGGCCCCTGATTCATAAAACAGAGAACTATGTATATTTATTATAACAAATACCTTCTTTCAAAATAAAAAATAACTGAGCCTATATAAATAACCTGTAGTTCTATTTATTACAATTGTATTCTTCTCATGACACACAATCAATGTGGACAATCTATTCTGTGAAATTACATTTAAATAATACGAATGTCCTAACCATGGTATGAAGACATTAATTCGCATCTTCTCTTATACTCTTCTTGTGATTTGGTTATTGTATAGATCTTAGTTCCCTTGAAAATAAGTTACAAATAAGAGCAGTTAATTTTATAGGGTTTGACTTCTATCCAGAAGAGGGCAAATTATATATATTTGGGGGAGTGTGGAGAATAGGGCCATACTCAGGGATGCTCATGGCTATCTACTGACTCTGTGCTCAGAAGTTATTCTTAGTGGAGCTCAAGGACCCATATGTGGTGCCAGGGACTGAACCCAGGTTAACTGCATGCCAGGTAAGTGCCTCACCTATTGTACTATTATTCTGGCCCTAAATTATATAAACTTTTAAAAACAAAATAGGTTTATCACTGGTTTTCAACACTGTGGAAATTTAACAATTTCACATCTTGATATAGGATGTGTTATCTCAGGGTGTGAAACTATATAAACCACACTGATCTCACCACAAAAAATTCTACTGCCATTTACCACTATCAAATATACCTATTCTATCTAATTTTTACAGAAGAACCTTTCCCCCTTCTCTTCCCATCTAGTGACAACCATTGTATTCGGAGTTTAAAGTTTACTTATAATCCACATATACATGGGCCTATTCAGTATTTATTAAACTGCATGCTTAGATTTTAATATGAGGAAGAATAAAACACTGTGAGAGATACTCACCTCTGTATGTTCACTGTAGCATTGCTCACAATAACCAAGACTTGGATATAATCTAAATGAACAATCACGATCACGATCACGACCATCCTATTGTTCGTCGATTGCCTCAAGCAGGGCCCAGTAACGTCTCCTTCGTCCTAGCCCTGAGATTTTTTAAAAAGTGCCATATTCAAGGCTCTTTCAGGGTTAGGAGAATAAGACCCATCATTGTTACTGGTATTTGGCATATTGGGTACGCCACAGGGAGTTTGCCAGACTCTGCCGTGTGGGCAGGTTACATTTGGTAGCCTGCCATTTTGTCCAGAGTAAGAATGAGATAATAAGGTGTCGCGGCCACACGCTTCCAGGAGCTGGGTTTTATAATCTCTGGGTCTTGGCCATTGATGTGATTATACGGCGCCAGGGGGCCGGTTGATGGGTGTGACCCCTGCCTACTGGAATTTGGAGGATCTGGGTGGAGGATGCTCAGATGTTCACCTAAATGAACACTGACAAAAATCTTGATAGAGAAACTGGGGTATGTGTGCTCAGTGGGATGCTCAGTTATTTAAAAAGGCAAGTTTATTTATTTTGCAATGACCAAAGTAGAACTTGAGATATGATGCTAAGTAAAATAATCCAGAAAGCACAAATATTTGTTATTCTAGGCTAAATGGATTTGATGTGGAAAAACCACAAGACTTGGCTTTTTTGCCATATCCACCTAATTTCCTATACATTTACTTATTCCAATTCCTCTTTGCAGACCCATTAAGGGATGGAAATACAATTTGTATTCTGCAAAGTTCCATAACAGGATAGACAACTCTAATAGGAGCAATTTGGCAAATAAACTTCAAATACCCTAAATTCTGTGCCTCAAGTGTGGCTTTATTTTCTTTTTCTTTGGCTTTTTGGGTCACACCCAACAACGCAAAGGAGTTACTCCTTGCTCTGCACTCAGGAATAACTCCTGGTGGTGCTCAGGGAACCCATATGGGATTCTGGGAATCGAACCCGGGTTGGACGCATGCAAGGCAAACACCCTACCCACTGTACTATTGCTCCAGCCCCAGAATGTATCCTTCTTTAATCTAGAACTCAGTGCACATAAAAGGTCCCAAGAATTACCTTTTAATCCTATAAACTTTCCTTCCACAAATAGCCCATTCTCCTCAAAAATAAATCACACAAATTAGGAAAGAATAGATTTCACTTCTAAAAATTAACATAAGATGGATTTTCTTCAAATTTTTCAAATACTGGGTGTGGCACCAAAGCCAAAAGATAATAATAAAATAAAACAATCAATATACAAACTCCTAAAGGGAAGGAAAGAGATTATGTAACAGGTAAGATAATAGCTTTGCACACATCCCAGTGAGGTTCAAATCCTGGCAACTCATATGGCCCACCAAACTCCTCCAGGAGAAAACTTTGAACACAGAGCCAAGAGAAAGTACTGAGCATACTCAGGATAGCCTGAAAATAATGAAAAAATAATGATGGAAGAACGTTTTAAATTTGTATATGAAGATGTCAAGTGTCAAAGACATGGCAATTAAATTCTTCAGATTTTCATATGATTCAATAAAAGACTTAGTCCGTACAAAACCAGAGTTTGGGAGCTTTCGAAAGTCAAATCTAACATACTTCCAGATACTGTACTAACAGAATAAATGAACAATTGTCTCTTCATCACTCGAATAGCATAGCTTTACAAAAGAAAAGTAGGAAAAGCTTGGAAAGGTTAACAAAACACAGCAATAGAAATATCTGAAGAAGCAGGCATTTAATACTCTGTTTTGAGGAGAGACTTCTCTATGCAAACCCAGATTCCTCTGTCTCACCTTTACTTTTCTATTACTTAAGAGAAATAATTTCCCACATCTATTATATTTTTCCCACACATCTGACAGAGTAAAATTGAACATTTGGCACTCAGTGGCACTCTGTTATGGGCCAGAGAGGTAGTATAGGAGGTAAGGCACATGCCTATGGTCCTCTGAGCCAGGAAGAGACCTTGAGTATCTGTTGTGAGGACAAATTTACAGTCAATGTTAGGATAACCTTGGTTTTCTGTCCTCTCAAAGCAGTCAAAAGCTGTTTTGCCTGGGAGGTATGTAAATAAGGTAAAATTCATGCAAATCACAACATACGTCTTACTATGGTTTATATCTTAATTAAAACTGGGCATTTTGTCAAGGAAAGAGAGAAAAAAATACCACTAAGAACACTAAGATTTAACATGCTTCGGGCTGGGACTGATGGATTCATGCAGCTGTATTCAAGAGATAATGCCTGATTCACTATGCAACTGATTGGATAAGGAACTGCTGCTGTTATAATTAGTAGAGAATCTTGATGTGGCAGAGAGCAAAACCTTTATAATAAGCCATTTTTCCTCACATAGTAAAGCAAGTTGCAACTGCAATTCAGTATCAACAATGACAATTAAAAGTTTATATGCCATGTTTATTCCTTAATAGATTTTTGACTTTAAATATTTATGCTGAACATCTGAGGGAGCAAACTGTTTTATAACTCTGTCCATTGATTATATCAGCGATAGGAATGATTTATGCACTATTTATATAATATATATTCAGCACATCCAGATTTATATCTTCTAATAAAGATGTTTCATGGTCTTTAAAAATGTCCTGAGGCTGGAGAGATAGCAAAGAAAGGCTGTGTGCAAAGTACAAAGTTTTTAAAACTTTGCATGTGTAGGTCAGTTTCATGAGCTATAGGGGCAGTGACTCCCAAATACAGCCGTGCATGGGCAACCTCCCTCTAATTAAAAAAAAAAAAGTTCTGAAACTCTTAGTTGTATTTTTTCTTAAAATCAACAAGAAACTCATTAGAAATTCAGTGAGTTGCTTGAGCATATTACAGCACACTAATCTAAATTGGTCATTAGTAACTAGAGTCTGAATGTCTTATACGCCTCTAAAAGATTATCCTTAGATATAATTTTATCCACAAATTATTATTTTAAATTTACTCAATAATAATAACAAATAGTAATACATTATTATTTCAAATTTACTCTAAAAATTGACATTAATTCTTGGAAGTGTTCTTCAAAATTCTATTATTTCATTAAATATATTTTTATTTGCATGATATATATGTAGGTAGAAAAGTGAGCCAAATAATGTAATCAAATCTCCTACTGTGCTAGGCTATTAATGAAGACTAGACATCTTTTAATGTTCCAATCTGCATAAAAGACATTACAATGATTTTAATGTGCATTTTGACACAAAACACTGATAACATTTGGTTTAAGTCATTCAAAATATTTTTGAGGGAACACTACAGTTAAATATTTAAGTTAAATGATCAAGATTATGCTGACCTTTGTGTATTTAGTCTATAGATTGTCTTTTCGCTTTCTTAAATGTGTCCCTGAAGCAAATTTCTTTAATTTAATAAGGTACAATTTATAATGTGATTTTTTTTATCTCATTTAAAAAATAACACAAGTTTTATTCCTGTTTCCTTGTAAGGGTGTCCCTAAAATATAGGAAAAAGGACACAGAGAGAAAGAAATGAAGGGTATGGCAAGAAGGGAAAGGGAAATTGCAGGGGCAAGGAGGCCAGGCCATTGGGTAGAAGAATGGTGCAGTTCCAAATCCAAATTTCAGAGTCAACAACAATGAAAGCAGGAGATCCAACCACTAACAAACAAAATTTAAAATGTGCCTGTCAAGGATTATGGAGTGGGGAGGGTATCTGGGGACACTGGTGGAAAGAAGTTTACACTGGTGTTAGAACTGGTATTGGAATATGAGTACAACTCAACTATGAAAAACTTTGTAAATTACAGTCTTAATAAAACAATTTTAGAGTATTATACATTTTTAATTCTTACATATATATGTCTGTGGTTCATTTGAGCTATTTTATGTGGTTTGAGGTTGGAGTCAAACTTTATTATTTTGCTTTTTTTTTTATAGTGGATGATCCAGAACCACTTGAAAAGACATTTTCTCCCATAAAATTTCCTTGGCCTTTACCAAAAATTAGTTGTTCATAAATATAAGGGTATGCTTTGGAGTTCTCTGTATATATTTATATAATATATATTATATTCCAGTGTTCTCTGTATATATATCTCCTTCTGCTACTAATACAGTGTTTTGATTACTATAACTATAAAAGTTAGACCATCATGTCTAACTTTTGAGACTGTAATGGATTTTGATTCCCTTGCATCTTTTTGAATCTCTATGGTAATTTAAATATTTCAACCAAAAGTTAGACAAAAGTTTGGTATCAACATCACTGAATTTTTAGATCAATTTAGACAATATTCTGTCCATAATATTGAATTTTCCAATGTATTCACATGGGAGCCCTTTTTTTAGGTATTTAATATCTTTCAACAATATTTTGTAATTTTCAGTGCAGACATTTTTCAACTTTCAAACTTATTTCTGCATTTTATATTATTTTGTGTTTGGGCTACACACATCTTGGCCCTGCATTAAGAGGTCACTCCTGATAGAGCTCAAGGACTATATGTGGTGCTAGGGATTGAAATATCTTATTTTTAATGGCATAAAAGTTTAACGCTTCCTCAATTAATATAAAAAATATTTTATATTGATCTTGCAACCTTACTGAACAATAAATTTATTAGCACAGCGAGTAGGGTGTTTGCCTTGCAAGCAGCCGACCCAGGTTCAATTCCTCTGCCCCTCCCAGAGAGCCCGGCAAGCTACTGAGAGTATCCCTCCCTTACAGCAGAGACTGGCAAGCTCCCTGTGGTGTACTGGATATGCCAAAAACAGTAACAACCTGTTTCACAATGGAGATGTTACTTGTGCCCACTCGAGTAAATCAAAGAACAGTGCTACAGTGCTACTCTTATTAGATTATTCATGATTTTTCAACATAGAAGACATCTACATATAGAAATTATTTTATTTTTGTCATGTAATATGGGTGTGTTTTTGTTGTTGTTTTTGCCTATATTCCAAGTTAGAATCTGTGCTACAGTTTTGACAAAAAAAAATACAACAGAAAAAACCTTCTTCTAATTTCTGATCTTATAGAGATCATCTATTCTTTCACAAGTAAACGTGATATTATGTTAGGAATAGGTTTTCACATATCTTTATCAAAATGAGAAAATGCTTTAATTATGAGGTCTTTAATGAA
The DNA here is from genome assembly GCF_029834395.1 of Sorex fumeus. Classification (NCBI taxonomy): domain Eukaryota; kingdom Metazoa; phylum Chordata; class Mammalia; order Eulipotyphla; family Soricidae; genus Sorex; species Sorex fumeus. Next base: position 48,900,996 of record NW_026606155.1, read on the forward strand.
AGCATTCTGTTTTTTTCAATTATTTTCTGTTTATTGGGATGAGTAAATATTTTAATTTTATTAATATCATGTTATACTGAATATAACCAATTTAATATTCTTGAAAAAATAGTTGCTTGGTTATACTAACTGTTATTTGTCCTTGGGTTTTATGTTGTTGTTAAGGTTTTGTTGAGAACTTTACATCTATATTGTATTGGGTATTTGTAGCTTTTATTGCTTGTTATATCTGTGTCTGACTTACGTATCAAGGCCTCATAGAACAAGCTGATGAGTGCACATTTAGGTTTTTTTGGTATAGTTTGTGAGGGATCAGTATTAGATCTTTCTTGAATACTTACAAGAATTCAGTATAGTCTTGGATTTTTGAGAATTTAGAGACAAATAAGTCAAATTAAATCAATTTTATTTGCTAATGGATTCCGCAACAGGCTGTAAGGCAGGTGAGAGCCCTCCCCACCCCAAGGGACCCAGCCCAGCAGCCGACCTCCACTACCCAACCACCACCAAGCTCCAGGCCGCTTTCCAGATAAGACACTTCTTACCCAGTTTCCACAATTACTACACCATATAGGATGGGGTTCAGACAGTAGGCAACAAATCATAGAGAAAAATATATAAATATACGCCTCTCAGAGAGCCTGGCAAGCTACCAAGAGTATCCCGCCTGCATGAGCGGAGTCTGGCAAGCTCCCTGTGGCATAATTGATATGCCAAAGGCAGTTACGACAACAGGTATAATTCCCCTGACCCTGAAAGAGCCTCAAATCATTGGGAAAAGACAAGTAAGAAGAGGCTGCTAAAATCTCAGGGCTGGGAGGAATAGAGACATTACTGTCGCCCACTCGAGTTATTTGACGATTGATGGGATGACAGTGATACACCGATATTTGCTAATTATGTAACTTTACTTCTTATAGGTCCTTTTATAATTTCTACTATCTTGTTAATTTTCATAGGTGATATCTCATCCCTTACCAGCCTTCCACTTATGAGATTTCATATTTATATGTTGTATAATTATATGTTGTGCCACGGGTTTCTTAGGGACTGCTCTTTTAACGTTATACTTAAAAAATTTCTTTTTCTTCTACCTACCCACTGGGAATTCAGGTGGCTGCCATCTTCTAGAACCCAATGAGAAACCCTGGTATGCAGGAGCAGTAATGGCAAACACCAGACCTCACGGGATAGGGGAGGAGCTGGTCCCTCTCATCTCCTGACCCCGATAGGACCCTGATATAATGTCCACAAATTTCCTCCAGATACTATTTAAGCTCCATAATGGCCATGATCCAGATACTCACAAAAGAATCTCAGAACTGAGCAGCTCGCTGCAGAGACCTCTCTGACCCTAATTGCCTAAAATTTTAGAATTCCAGGAGTTTTATGCTATTCATAACAAGCAATACAAACTAAATTGTCTAGCATTGCCTTTTCAGCAGGTTTGAGTTGTGGCGGGAAAATTCCAAATAATAATGGTGAGACTGGTGTCGAAATATTGAATTTAATCAAAGTAGAGAGAGAATACTGTGGAAATTGTCTGTCACACACAGCAGGGTAAGGGTTGGGATGGGGCGGGGGAGGATAATACGGGGACTTTGGTGGTGGAAAATGTGCACTGGTGAAGGGCTGGGTGTTTGATCATTGTATGACTGAAACTTGAACATGAAAGCTTTGTAATTGTATTTCACAATGATTAAAAAAAAATCCTGTTTCAGGCATCATACTCTAATTGAGTTACTTTATTTATGTATTTGCGGGTGGGTTTCCCAAGCATAGCTCAGGGGTCTGGGTGAGAACTCTTAGGGAATTCCTAGCAACTCTTAGCAACCAGGTCTGACAATTCAAATCAGCTCTGTGATACCGGTTCTCTAAACATTGCTTAGAGTGTCTGTGGCCACACCCACATTTGAACTTCCTCAAGGAGAGTGGCATTGTTTTCTCTTCTTAATGGATATTACTTATCATCTTCTTTGCCAATTCATAAGTTTTTGAAAACTGGACATTTTCTGAATATCGCAGATCAACTCTCAGTATTAGCTATCTACCTTTGCAAATTTTGTTACTTTTTTGCCATTGATGCTACTGTTGTTGTTATTCACTTGATTAATAGTATTTCCAGAATAACTCTAAGTCTTTATTTTTTATTGTGTGTACCCATAAAACCTATTAAACTAGCTCAGTGGTCTGCTAACAATTGAACAAAATATTTCTTACTTACTTTAAACCACTTGGTTTTCTACTTCTGATTGCTTTGTTTTCTACTTCTGATTTCTACTTCTGAGTGCATACTTAGTCATTCCCTTAATGCTCTATAAATTCAAAGCCTTGTATTTGACTTTTCTTCCTCTTTAAGCAGAATCTCAAGGGAAGACAAACATTAGAATTTTAAAAAGTCTTTTGTATTTTCTGATCATATGCATAGTTCTTTACGTGTGTTGTCTAAGCTCCATATTAAGTTAGAGCTTTTTCAAAACTCCATATGAAAAATTCACTCCCAAGACCTATGAGATTTTCCCCCCAGATTCTTGTAACTCACAATGAGTACTTCCACAAAGGGCAGCCGAAATGTTAAACAATTGCTATTGGCTGCTTATAACAATTTAGTGCTAAAGCTTTATCTACCAAGTGGGCACTCAGATCTGATTATAATTGCCCTGTGAATGAGGTTTTATCATGGAGTTTAACTAATTAGAGGCTTTTTTGCCCCAGAGGAGCTTCTGTAGGAGCTCTTGATCAGGTCTGTTACCTTCAGCCATTGCATGACTGCTGGCTTTCCAAGCTAAAAGAGATCTGGAGAGAAGGAAATAGAAAAAGAAAATGCTGTCACCAAAAAGTTCACAGACCTTAAGGATACGTAATTATTTTTCTAGTATACATATTATTCAAACTGTTGTAATACTAAGGTTAATTTTTTTATTTTTATTTTATTTTTTATGTAGGATTATTGCTATTTATTCAGCCACTGATTAAGCTGATTGAATTGTGCATGAACTTCACCTTACTTTTTTTTTTCCATTTTTTATAATTTTATTGAATCACCATGAGAACAGTTACAAAGCTTTCGGGTTTAAGTCTTGGTCATACAACGAAACACCCATCCTTTCACCAGTGCCCATTCTCCACCACCAAAAACCCCAGTATACCCCCATCCTACACCCTCCCCCTAACTGTGGGGCAGACGCTTTCCAAATTACTTTCTCTCTCTACTTTGATTACATTCAATACTTTGACACCAGACCCACCATTATTAGTTGGGATTTTAACCCAACGCTCAGATCTGCCTAAAAGGCAACAGTAGATAATTTATTTTCTATTGCTGGTTATGAATAACATGTGATGTTGCGTGGCTTCTGTAGTGGCCGTGCAATTTTGAAATTCTGAAATTTTAACAATTAAACCTGGAAGGATTTCTTGCCAAAACCTGCTGTGTTCTGAGATTTGCCCCAGAGTCTCTGGGATCATGGCTGTTAAGCAGCTTGATCAGGAACCAGGGAGGCTGTTCATGGGCAGTGACTCGGGATCTTGTTGGGACGGGGAGGAAAGGGTCAGCTCCACCCCATCCCATGAGGCCCCATGTGTCTTGTCACTGAGGGCCCAAACCTGACTGTCCAGTGGCCTCTGGAGTATAGCAGCCACTGGGCCGCCAGGAGGAACAGGCCGAGACATGAAACCTATTCCCACCTGAGGTGGCCCGGCACGAGTAACCTACTGCAGGAACCAGACGCATTTATGCCAAAAGCCACTGGGTTCCGAGATTTGTTTCCGAGTCTCTGAGATCATGGCCATTAAGCAGCTTGATCAGGAGCCTGAGAGGCTGTTTGTGGCCGGCGACTCGGGGTCTCACTGGGCCAGCTCCACCCCCATCCCATGAGGCCCCGCATGTCTCGTCACTGCAGGCCCAAACCTGACTGTCCAATGGCCTCTGGAGGATGGTGGCCACCAGGCTGCCAGGGGTGAGAGGACGCAGATCAGGATCTCCCTTTAACGACAAAGAGACTCCAGAGACTGCAAATAGCAAGCAAGGTTTATTGTAAGACTGGCTAGCCAGGGTTGAGCCGCCTACACAGACATGCAGGTCAGACAGGTGAGGCAAGACCTCCAACTTCTTCAAAGGGGATATAGGCCTTCACTGGCCATTAAAGCAAAGCTCGCACATTTCATAGCAAATAGATTTGTAACAATATATACTTTCTTAACCAATCCATTTAAAAGTACATCACTCCTTAGCCTATAGATTCAAAGATCAGCATTTATGTACATAAGCATTGTGGCTAGTGGGCATCTGGTACAGACATTTGGTTATCTTCTTTGTTCCCTTTGATTCTCAGCTCATGACTCCTGCAATCGGTGGAGGTGGATAAGGGAAAAGTTCCTAACAGAGATAGTAGATAAGGAAGGCCCAACAAATGGTTTCCGAATTTACATGCCAGCAGGGAAGAGTCAACAAATGGTTTCAGAATTTACATCCCAATAAGGAAGGGCTATCGCTGGAGCAATAGCACAGCGGGTAGGGCGTTCGCCTTACACACAGCCAACATGGCCGACCCGAGTTTGATTCCTCCACCCCTCTCGAAGAGCCCGGCAAGCTACCAAGAGTATTCGATATGCCAGACACAGTAACAACAAAGTCTCCAATGGAGACGTTACTGGGCCCACTCGAGCAAATCGACGATCAACGGGATCTTTTTATCTTTTAAGGAAGGGCTTCACAGCTAAGGCTCTACTAGGGAGGGGGCAGGAAAGGAAGAGTTACTAATTAGTAGAGTTTAACTCTGAAATCTCCCTCAGGGTCCCTATGGACCTTACAAGGAGGAATAGGCCAAGGCATGAAACCTATTCCCACCTGGGGTGGCCAGGCACCAGTGACCTACTGCAGGGACCAGACACATTTCTGACAAAAGACATTGGATTTCAAGATTTCGTTCTGAGTCTCTGGAATGATGGCCATTAAGCAGTTCAATCAGGAACCAGAGAGGCCATGCCTCCAATTATATAGCTGAGCTGGAAGTGGTTTGTGGGTGTCTCTGACATACCTAACTTTTGGCCATTTTCTTTCTTGGCAAACTTTGCCCGAAGTTTTTGAAGTCTGGCCAAAGGCACAGCAGCAATTTTGGGGTATATGTAAGTCTGAAGGTACCATCAGGCACTTGCCTCACAGGTACAGACTGACCTGCTGAGGGCACCATACCCCCTATGGTTAATTTTTAGTATTCTGAAAAGACTTATTTATTTTGGCCAGTGTACCTATTGCTTTCATGGAAAAGTGAATTATAGGATGCCTTTACAATACAATTTCAGAAATCTACTTGGTGGTTAACTTCTACCTAATCAGGTATATTGGCTGTAATGCCATATGCCTTTTGAGGCAAGGTCACAAAACGATCTGCCAAACTTCCTTTTATTCCTATCACAGTAATGTGAGGAAGTACCTGCAGCTATGAAATACAGAATTATTATCAGTATCACTATTATTTTGGTTTTGGGGCTACAGCCCGTTGTACTCTGGGGCTACTCCCAGTCCTTCATGGAAGTGTTCAGGGAAATCTGTGGTGCTGGGGACTGGACCCAGGACTCCAGCATGTGAGCAAGTGAGCATGTGAGCACATCCTTCAGCCCAAGTGGAGAGATCTTTAGCAAAATCTCAAATGAGGCCTCAGCCACCATCTGCAACAGCTGAAAATATGCATGGGAGAAGTTTTCAAGTGGTTTTCAGCCACATTTTAACTACAGCTGAATGAAAAAAAAGAAGACCTCCTTACTGAACCTAGCCAATTCTCAGTAACAATTCTCACACTGAAACAAAAGATAATAACTGTAATAAAGAATTATTGTATGGTGCTATTGAGTTTGGGATTACATAGTTAAAGATAATTGGGACAAATTTGGATACTAGTGATACAAAATTTTAAATGTTTCAATGACTTTTAGACTTGGCTATGAAAACAAGATAGAGCAGTTTGAAGAACTTGACAAATTTTATGATTAAGTGCCCAAATCAAAAACAGGAAAATATGCTTTTCCTCTTCATCCCCCAAGTTGTGCTGGTCTTCTCCCAAACCCAGGTTAGTTTATCCGCCAGTATTCAAACCTGGGACTTGGATTTCTCCCTGAAAGACCCCCAGACGTCCTCTCAGACCTTGGGAAAAAAGCAGCCCTGTGCCTCTGCCTCTTCGTCCCCCAAGCTGTGATGGTCTTCTCCCCCACCCAGTCTTTACTGCCCCCACACAAACTAAATACCTGTGGGGGCGTGGCCTTTTCAGACTTGAGCGTGGCTTCCGTAGAAGTGGGCTTGGCCTATTTCAGGGGGCCAATGCTCACACGGCCAAGGTAGTTTAGCCCTACCAAAGAACCTAGTCCTCATACCTACACACCAATATGAAGAAACAACACAATTCCCCACATGTTGAGGATGGCAAAAAGAATCCAGAAGCCTCTCTAGGTGCTGCGCCCCTAAGGGAACTCTCTGAGAAAGAATTCAGATAAGAAGTCATGAAGATGTTCAATGAACTCAATGAGACAGACAGATATCCAGTAACATGACAGAAACTATCGACAAATTATGGGAAGAAATGAGAGCAAAAACGTCATGAATAAAAGATTTCGTAGAAGAAATAAAAAACTCAGTCTGAGCCCTAAACAGTAGACTGAATGCAGCTGAAGAGAGAATCAGTGACCTGGAAGATCAGCTGCACCAAGCCAACAGGCAACAACAAACAATGGCAAGGGACCTCAAAATAGTTCTGGAGAGACTCAGAGTCCTAGGAGATGATTCCAAGAGGAACAGCATTAGAATAATTGGATTGCCAGAAGCTCAGGGAAACAATCCCAATGTTTGGTCAAACAAATCATTGCTGAAAAATTCCCAGAGCTCGACAATCCAGTCATTCAGGTTCAAGAAACCAAAGGGTAACAGCTAAAAGACCCTAACAAAAACACTCCAAGACATATCATAGTTAGAATGATGGATGCCGCTGATAGAGACACAATACTGCAAGCAGCAAGGTCAAAGAAGGAAATCACATACAAAGGAGCACCCCTTAGATTCACAGCAGACCTATCAGAGGAAACCCTCCAAGCCCAAAGGTAATGGCGGAATATAGTGAAAAAACTCACTGAAATGAACGCTTCACCAAGAATACTCTATCCAGCTAAACTATCACTCAAAATCAAAGAACGGTACACTACTTTCTAGATAAACAGCAGCTCAGGTACTTCATAGACTCAAAATCAAACCTAAAAGATGGACTAAAGGGGCTACTATAAGACAAGACAAATACTACAAGCACAACAGAACTTACAGAAAGATGACACAAAACCCCAAAACAATAACCTCCCTCAAAATTAATAGTCTAAATTCACCAATTAAGAGACACAGAGTGGCAAAATGGATTCAGAGACAGAACCCAATATCCTGCTGCCTACAAGAAACTCATCTCAACAGTCAGAGCAAACACAGACTCAAAGTTAAAGGATGGAAAATAATCCTGCAAGCAAACAGCTCCCTCAAAAAAGCTGGGGTGGCCATACTAGTATCCAACAACATTAATTTCAGGTTGAAAAAGATTAGAAGGGACAGAGAAGGCTATTTTCTCTTCATCAAGGGATATGAAAAACAGGAAGAAATCACACTCTAAAATGTATACACACCTAATGAGGCAACAGCTAAATATTTAAAACTACTACTAACAGATCTTAAGGAGGACATTGCTAGCAACACAATAGTAACTGGAGACTTCAATATTGCCTTATCACCTCTGGATAGATCAACAAGAATAAAACTGAGCAAGGAATCATTGGCTTTGAAAGAAGAAATAGAAGAGAGAAGGCTAATAAACCTATACAGGGCTTTACACCACAAAATGAAAGGATACACATACTTCTCCAGTGCGCACAGAACATTTTCCAAAATAGACCATGTGCTAGGCCACAAAACATACCTCAATAGAATCCGGAAGATAGAAAAAATATCAACAATCTTTTTAGACCATGATGCACTGAGAATAGAAGTGAATCACACACAGACACGGAGAACCAAATCAAACACCTGGAAATTAAACAACTCAGTGGTGAACCACGAGTGAATCACAAAGGAAGTCAAGGACAAAATCAAAAGGTACTTGGAAACAAATGAGGATGAAGACACAAGCTACCAGAACTTATAGGATGCAGCTAAAGCCGTATTAAGGGGAAAATTTATAGCTCTGCAAGCATATACCAGGATGGAAGAAAGGATGCACATAAACAACTTGACTTCACAGCTCAAGATCTTAGAAAAGGATCAACAGAAGGAGCCCAAATCTGGCAGAAGGAAAGACATCATAAAACTTAGAGCAGAATTCAACAACATGGAAACCAAAGAAACAATCCAAAAGATCAATGAAACCAAGAGCTGGTTCTTCGAGAAAAAATGTAAGATAGATTAACCACTAGCAACACTCACAAATAAATGGAGGGAGAGAACTCTAATAAATCGAATCACAAATAAGAATGGGGATATCACAACAGAAACCAAAGAAATTCAAAAGATCATCAGCGACTACTTTGAAAGTTTGTATGCCATGAAACAAGAGGTAAAGGTAAAAGGTAAAGGTAAAGGCCCTCCCGTTGATCGTCGATTTGCTCGAGCGGGCCCAGTAACGTCTCCATTGGAGACTTTGTTGTTACTGTGTCTGGCATATCGAATACTCTCGGTAGCTTGCCGGGCTCTTCGAGAGGGGCGGAGGAATTGAACTCGGGTCAGCCATGTTGGCCGCGTGTAAGGCGAACGCCCTACCCGCTGTGCTATCGCTCCAGCCCCTTCGATAGCTCAGCTGGTAGAGCGGAGGACTGTGATGAAACAAGAGAAACTAGAAAAAACAGATAAATCCCTGGATTCCTATAATCTCCCAAAGCTGAATCAAGAAGATATAGAGTACCTGAATAGACCTATTAACATCAAGGAAATTGAAACTGTAATCAAAAGTCTTCCCAAAAACAAAAGCCCAGGTTGAGATGGATTCACTCGCGAATTTTTCCAAACATTTAAAGAGGACCTATTGCCAGTTTTTCTCAAGCTTTTCCAGGAAATTTATAAAAAAGAAACTCTCCGAAACAGTTTCTATGAAGCCCATATCTCTCTAATACCAAAAGGAAACCAAGATACCAAAAGAAAAGAAAACTACAGACTGATATCCCTGATGAACACAGATGTGAAGATTCTCAACAAAATACTACCAAAGAGAATTAAACAACTCATCAAAAAGATCATACACCGTGACCATGTGGGATTCACCCCAGGGACTCAATGATGGTTTAACATTCAAAATCAATCAACATAATCCATCATATTAACAAAAGAAAAGATAAAAGTCATATGATCATATCAATAGATGCAAGGAAAGCATTCAACAAGATTCAGCACCCATTTATGATGAAAACCCTCACCAAAATGGGGATAGAGGGGACTTTCCTCAATATAATTAAAGCCATCTACCACGAGCCTACAGCAAGCATCATCCTCAATGGGGAAAAACTGAGAGCCTTCCCCCTAACATCAGGGACAGGAAAAGGATGCCCACTCTCTCCACTATTGCTCAATATAGTAATGGAAGTATTTGCAATAGCAATTAGGCAAGAAAAAAAAATTAAGGGAAACCAGGTAGGAAAGGAAAAACTCAAATTATCACTATTTGCAGATGATATGATACTATAATCAGAGTATGCTAAAAGCTCTACCAAGAAACTCCTACAAACAATAGACTTGTACAGTAAAGTTGCAGGCTCAAAAATCAATACCCAAAAGTCCATGGCTTTCCTATATGCAAATAGGGAAAGAGAAGAAAGTGACGTGAAGAAAACAGTCCCATTCACAATTCTGCCCCAGAAAATCAAGTACCTAGGAATCAGCTTAACTAAGGAAGTAAAGGACATGTACAAAGAAAACTACAAAATGCTACTTCAGAAAATAAAAGAGGACATGAGGAAATGGAAAAATATCACATGTTTATGGATTGGGAGAATTAACATTATCAAAATGGCAATACTTCCCAAAGCACTGTACAAATCCAATGTGATCCCTATAATGACACCCATGACATTCTTCAAAGAAATGGAGCAAACATTCCTGAAATTTATATGGAACAATAAGCCCCCAAGAATAGCTAAAGCAATTCTTGGGGGCAAAATGGGAGAAATCAACCTCCCTAACTTCAAACTCTACTACAAAGCAGTAATAATTAAAACAGCATGGTACTGGAACAAAAACAGAACTGTAGACTAATGTAACAGGGTTGAATATACTGACATCTCCCCCCAAGCATATGATCACCTAATCTTCAATAAGAGGGCAAGAAAATTGAAGTGGAGCAAGGAAAGCCTCTTTAACAAATTGTGCTGGGAAAAATGGATGGCTACATGCAAAAAAGTGGGCTCAGATCTCTGCCTAACGGCATGTACAAAAGTAAGATTGAAATGGATTAAAGACCTCAACATCAGACCTGAATCCATAAGGTACATTGAAGAAAAAGTTGGCAAAACCCTCCATGACATTGAAGCTAATGGTATCTTCAAAGATGTCACAACACTGGCAAAGCAAGTGAAAACAGAGATAGACAAATGGGACTATCTTAAACTAAGAAGCTTCTGCACCTCAAAAGAAACAGTGACCAAAATACAAAGACAGTCTACAGAATGGGAAAGGATATTTGCCCAATACCCATATGACAAGGAGTTGATATCAAGCATATACAAATACTGGTTGAACTCCAGAAGAAGAAAACATCCAACCACATCAAAAAATGGGGCAATGAAATGAACAAAAACTTTCTCAAGGAAGAAATCCTAATGTCTAAAAGGCACATGACAAAATGCTCTACATCATTAATCATCAGGGAGATGCAGATCAAAACAACAATGAGATATCATCTCACACCACAGAGACTGGCCCACATGCAAAAGAACAAAAGCAACTAGTGCTGGTGTGGATATGGTGAGAAAGGTACCATCCTTCACTGCTGGTGGGAATGTGCCTGGTTCAGCCCTTTTGGAAAACAGTATGGACAATTCTCAAAAAATTAGAAATTGAGCTCCTACTTGACCCAGCAATGCCACTCCTGGGAATATATCCCAGAGAGGCAAAAAAGTATAGCCAAAGTGACATCTGCACTTGTTTGTTCATTGCAGCACTGTTTACAATAGTCAGAATCTGGAAAAAACCTGAGTGCCTAAGAATATATGACTGGTTAAAGAAACTTTGGTACATTTACACAATGGAGTACTATGTAGCTATTAGAGAAGATGAAGTCATGAAATTTACATACAATTGTTTCTACATGAAAAGTACCATGTTAAGTGAAATGAGTCATAAAGAGAGGGATAGACATAGAAAGACTGCATTCATCTTGGGAACATAAAGTATCAAAATAGGATACCCAAGAGTGGCCAAGATTCGTACCAGGAGATTTGCTCCATGGTGTGGAGGCCAGCCACAAATGCTAGAGGAAAGGGGAGCTCAGATACAGAAGGGAGCATCAAGTAAAGGGTGTTGGGAGGATCCTCCCAGGATGGGAGAAGCATGCTGAAAGTAGACTATAGTCAAAACATGATTGCCACTCAATGCCTCTTTTGAAAACCACAACACCCAAAAGGAGAGAGAGAACAAAAGGGAATGCCCTGTCACAGAAGCAGGGTGGGACAGGGGGGATGGGAGGTGGGAGGGATACTGGGACTCGTGGTGGTGGAAAATGGGCACTGGTGGAGGGATGGGTATTTGATCATTGTATAATTGAAGCCCAAGCACAAAAATTTGTATGTCTACAACTGTACCTGATGATGTTTCACTAATAAAAATTTAAAAAAACACAGGAAAATATGTTATTGGAATATAGAAGTAGTTCATTATCATTGCCTGTCAAGAAGTTTAGCAACAATGTGTGTAGTAAAATGCACAATAATTATTAAAAATATGCTTAGTGAACTATATATTTGGCTAAAGAGATTTATATTAAATTTTTAAAGTGACACCTGGCTTCCATTAGCCTCTAGTAAAATGAAAAGAAAAAAATTTTTATGGAGAAAGAAAGGTTAGATATAATGGAAACAAAATATCTTAGTTTTGAAACAAAACTGTTTCTCATCTCCAAATGATCCATATGATCCTCAAACACCATTGAAACTCAGAAATAACTTCCAGGCGAAGATTAAATCCATGGATTTCTTTATTTCTAGAACTGTTACCACTTTAGTCTAAAGGGAAAATAAGAGCTGGTATAAAATCAAAAAAGTCCTTTGTACTTCTGCTCTTCATTGGCCATAGATATATTTAGGATGTCACTCATGACTGGACAGATAGTACAGAGGGTAAGGCATCTGTCTTGCAGAGTGACTGAACCTTGTTGAAACCCCAGAGCTTCAAGGCCTCCTGAGCATCACCTGGAATAACACCTAAGGTCAGAGACTACAATAGCCCTGCCTGAGCACCACTGGGTATGACCTAAATCCTCCCACACCCTGCAAATAGACTACCAATATCATTTTGCTATAAGCATATGCATTCTTATGGAAAATAAAATAATTTACAAATGGCAATAATTAGTATCCCAGATGTGCTTGGGTTTCACTCAGAGCTAGGTGCTCACGGATCAATGCTGAAAGTCCTTGGAGGTTGTATGTGATGCTAGGGATCAAAATCAGGTCAACTGTGTACAAGGTAAGAGCCTTACCTGCTGTACTATCTCTTTATTCCTAGAATACCTCATTTTATGTATGAAATAAGTTAGGGGAAAATTCTGAAAGTAACTGTATTGTAAGATAATTCAATAAAAATAAATAATCTTAATAAAAATATTTTATAATAATATGTTGCCAAATCACATTTCAAACCACATTAATAATTTTAATTAGCTAAGCAATAGTTTTAATTGAAGTTATAAATAGGCGTTTGGTTTGTTTTGTGTTTTATTATTCAATTAATGGAGAAAAATGAGTTGTTCAGCTCATTAGGAAAAGATTTAAAATCTTGGCTGATCTAACATGAAGTCCCAGCACTAGTGAAAGAAATATATAGCTTGAGAGAAAGTATTAATAGTGATATACTGGAACATGATTAATAACTGACTTTCTAGAAACAGTATTACAAAGAACAGCATTAGATTCCCAGCATTGCCAATGGTGTATCCATTCCTACCACTCCTTCCAATTGAGTACACCAATGTGACACTACCTATGTCAAATTTAGGGAGTGATGTAGACAGTCAACTATCATGAGAATGAGCAAAATGGGTGGTTCTAGTCCCTTCTCCTGTGTATCACAAGGATATTAATTATAAAACAGTTCACAAATACTGTACAATACTATGTTACAGTAGTTGTTTTATAAATAGTGTTCTGCTGCAGACACCAGGCATGTGACTTAACTCTCTTGTGCTCACTCTGGCTCTAATTATTTTTCCTCCCAAATATTTCTCAGGGAATCTGGGGGAAACAACCAGCAATATTCAGTCAACAGTCCAGGTCTGGTGATGTAATGCTGCTTGAGCCTGGCAGTGCTGGGTGCCACCAGAGCCACATCCAGTGTTGCTTTAGTAACCATGCAGTGCCAGAGTTGAAGCTCAGTTCCCTGTACATGTTGACTACTAGATTATCTACCCAGTTCCTTTCTCTTTTTCTCTTTTTCATGTATAACCTCCATTCTTTTACTTAATGAAGACTTTCAAAAATGTGTTTATTTGGATCTCATAGACCCTGAACGTTTCTACAACTTGATTTTTAATTTGTACTAGAGCCAATTAACTGGTACAGTTTTTCTAGTTCCCAAGAGTAAATATAGAAATAGACAATTTTTGTAAAAGAATATTCATAAGTGAACTTATTCTTGATTTTTCTCCAAGATCCAACATTTTCTAACTTTTATTTCTAACAATGTTTGTTATTTATGAATTTATCAAAGTCAGGAAAAAGTGATTTTCGATATCTTCCAAGACAAATATTTTGGTGAATCAAGTTCAATAATGTATGAAAAATAATAATTTATGTCATATATTTATTTCTGAGTGTACCACTTCTTTTTGGTGAGGGAAGGTCTATCAACGTTTGTTTCTGAGTCTATCTATATTTTATATACAGTAAGTTGTCATGCTATAGTGAAATACAACAAAGTGATCTTCAAAATTTAACCCAATTTCCAGTAACAGATAAAATCACATTTCTAATATTTATATTTAGAACATAATATGGTTTTCAGGCAAGAGGTCCATAGTAAAACAGGTGTACAAGAAAAAAGCAGTATGACCAACCATTCCTTATGACAGTAGCTGACTCTGTTCTGTTCTTTTATTAAATCACCATGAGGTAGTTACAAAGATGTCCATGATTTGATTTCATTCATACAATGTTCCAACATCTGTTCCTTCACCAGTGTACATTTCCCATCATCACTGTCTCTAGTTTCCCCCTTTCACCACCTAACCCCCAGTCTGCCTCTATGCAGACACTTTTCTTCTCTTGCTCTCTTTCTCTTTCTCTCTCCTTTTGGGCATTATAACTTGTCACACATGTACTGTAAGGTTATCATGTATATGTTTTTACCTACTTTCAGGACTTATGAAAGAAATGCTTTGCATCACTAAACATCAGGGAGATGCAAATCAAAACAACAATGAGATATCATTTGACACCAAAAAGATTGACACACCTAAAAAGAACAAGACCACCCAGGGCTGGCATGGATGCGGGGAGAGAGACTTTTATTCATTGTTGGTGGGAATGCCAATTGGTCTAGCCTATTTGGAAAACAATATGGATATTCCTCCAAAAACTAGAAACTGAGCTTCCATAGGACCCAGCAATACCACTTCTAGGAATTTACCCTGAGGTCCCAAAAACATAGAGCAGAAATGCCATCTGCATTGCATTGTTCATTGCAGCACTGTTCACAATAGCTATAGTCTGGAAACAACCCTAGTGCCCGAGAACAGACTACTGGATAAAGAAACCATGATATATCTACACAGTGGAATACTACACAGCCACTAGAAGAATGAAGTCATGAAATTTACCTTTAAATGGATGGACACGAAGAGTATAATATTGAGTGAAATGACTCAGAAGGAGTGGGACAGACATATGGAATGATTGCACTCATTTGTGAGATACATATATAAAGCACAGTATGAGACTAATACCCAAGGACAATAGAAACGAGAGCCAGGAGACTGGTTCATGATTTGAAGCTTGTCACAAGTGGGGGGTAAATGGAGAAGTCAGTTAGGATAGAGAGGGGACCACTATGACGATAACAATTAAAAACGATCACTCTGGACAATATCTGACTTTGAAGATTCAGCTAAAACTATGACTCTTATATTCACTACTTAACTCTAGGAAAATGAAGCCAAGTTGCTCATGTTACCTTTCAAATATACTGAGATTGTAGCTCCAAGTGTGAAGTCACTATGAAACACAGAAGAAAGTGATTATTCATCATCAGTGGAGACTTTACACTTCATTGCAATTCCAAGTGGGAATATGATCTCTAAATCACATAAGTGTATTGTCAAACACCATGTGATAGAATACTACCAAACGGCTGAGTGAACAACAATTCCGATAGTTCAAGCAGCAGGAGAAGGCATCCAGAGTGCTTTTCAGTTAATGTGCTAAATCGCAAGGCAGATTTTTCTTTAAGAAGCTGGGTTTTTCAATTTACAAAATGTGATAGAGAAGAAAGAAGAAATGTTCTGAATTGAACTGAAACTCAGAGCTATTCCTTTCCAGTTTTTGCATGAAAGCAGAAGATGCTAGGAATTTGGACTTCCAACATTGCTCAAAGCTAATTCTAAACATTTCAAGTTGCGTTGATGTTTGCTTAATCAATATGCAACAAATATCACAAATATCTTGCATAAGGGTTGTAGAACAGGGAAGGAAAATCATGAAAATAAATACTTCACAAAAGTGAATGACGTAAAAAAATAATCAGTAGTGTTTTTCTGCCTTCTTTTTAAAAAATCCCTAGAAAATGATCCATGCTTATTCCTACCCTTTCCAAAATAATTACAGGTTATGGATTATTTTCTAAACCTACTTTTACTATTCTCTTTTGGTGTGGTACAAATGATTGTTTCCCACCTACACTATTCTCACCATCCAGTGGTATCAAGCAGTCCTGATGAAACTGAAATAAAATGCTTCATCGGGGTCTTAGTCATGCTGGGACATAAAAAGGAGTATTAAATTCTTGTTTGTATTATTCTCATTTCTTATCATGCCTGTATCCCTTCTTGGATTCAGTCTAGTTTATTGACTGTACTCTATATAAGTGAGAGTTAAAAGCCCTCTACGGCTCTTCAGTAGTCTCAAATAGAAAAGCAAGATCTCTGTCTTAAATAGACCTGTTTAATATGCAGATTTCCACCCCCCTAATACACCCTGGACTCCCAGATGGCACTCACTTCCTGATTCAGTCATACTGGCTTTCCTTTAATTTCTTAAAGGGTCAATAGTCAGGGCCTTGGCAAATACCAGACTCCTCCTGCCACAATTACTGAGTCCTTTTCCTGGTGTAGTCTTCCTGTCTATTCAATATCAATATAGATCAGGGCTCATTGCCAGCTATGTTTTTTTTTTTATGGAGGCACTTTATTGTCCTGTGTTTTGTGTGTTTGTTTTGGAACCACACCTTACAGTGCTCAGTTTACTCCTGGCCCTGTATACAATCATAACTCCTGGAGGTGGCCATAGGTGTTGCCAGGGTTTAGGGTCAGTGACAGGCAGACAAACGCCTCACCTGTTAAATCTACAGCCCCTGGAACACTTGTACTTTCCAAATCAGAGAACTTACTTTTTAAGTAGCAGCTTAAATCACTCCAGACTTATAAGTTTAGAGCAACTACATTTACTTGTTGCTTGCAGGCTTTCTGTAGTTAAGAACTAATTGAGGAAGAGTAATGATCAGGAGAAGAAGAAGCAAACTTCTATGTTATAGGAGTTCTCTACACTAGTTTTCATTTTTCTTTCCTAACAAGGGTGATTGTAAAGCTCATACACTTTAAGGACAGGTTTTTTTTTCTTACAACTGTTCTCCCTGTTGAAGAAACTGCATCAGCAGAATAGTAGCACTGTAGCACTATCCTCCCACCAGTAACCTCTCCATTGTGAGACTTGTTACTGTTTTCAGCATTTGAATTTGCCAAGGGGAGCTTCCCAGGCTCTGCTGTGTGGGCGCGATGCTCTCAGGATACTTGCCGGCTCGCCAACAGGGACTGAGAAATCGAACCCAGGTCAGCCGCATGCAACGCAAAGGTCCTACCCGCTCCAGTCCAGCAGAATAGTATTCACATTTTAAAGATCCCCCCCCCCCCCACACACACACACATCACATTTGTGAAATGGTGGGAAGTAAACAAGGAAACATAATTTTGCAAATTCTTTCTTTCATTTCCCTTTCCTGGATCCCTGGTCCATCTATATAAAAATTAACTTTTACATTCAGCATTTGAAATATTAAAAAAAAGGGTAAATAGCCTTGGGGCCTGAGAGTGCAGTGGGTGTTTTTCTTGCATGAGGCCTAGCCAGGTTGGTACCTTGCCACCGCATATGATCCCCTGAGTCCTGCCAGGAGTGCTCCCCTAAACACAGAGTCAAGAGTAAACCCTGATCACTACTAAATGTATTCCCCCTGCCCCCTCCCCAAGAAATAACCTTAAATTCAAAATTCAGTTGGCCTTTTCATTTTTTGTTGATGTCATTAGGAAGTAGAAATTTTATGATCACTACTCAACACTCCTCTGTTCCTGAGCCCTATCAGAAAGCTTACACCATGAAACCCCTATATCCAGGGAAAGATAGCCACAATCTGAGAAACAGCAATCTAGCTACAAAAATACTGAGCGGAGGTAGAGGGTCTGGAAAGAGGATTCTTTGGTCAAACCAGATGAAAAGTACATAACTATCTGCAAAGATACTTTTAATTCCAACTCTAAGAAAATCCGTTGGCTATGCTTACAGCCTAGGGTCAGAGTTATACTGACTCCCAACAAATTGCAAACTGAAAAGGGAGGAAGCCGGTGCAAAGGTCAAATATGTTACCCAGAAGCCACTCGCACTCCCCCCCCCTCGCACCCCCCCTCCCCACCACCACCACCAGCCCCGGTTCGGTTTTTGCGCAGGTGCCTTAAGACCACGCCTAGCCCCACTACAGTGGGTTTAGGGAGAGTCCGGCGTCTGGCATCTATGGTTGGAACGTTCGGAAAGAGCGTCCTCCCCCGGACTCTATGGTTTCTGCGCGGATGACGGGCCCTGTAGAAAAGGCACGCGCACGCAGGCGCGCAAACGACTCTTTCCGCTCCGTCTCCCAGCTCCGGTTCTGAGCGTCGCCATGGGTCGCCGCCCAGCCCGCTGTTACCGGTACTGTAAGAATAAGCCGTACCCGAAGTCGCGCTTCTGCCGCGGCGTTCCCGACGCCAAGATCCGTATCTTTGACCTGGGTCGGAAGAAGGCGAAGGTGGACGAGTTCCCGCTGTGCGGCCATATGGTGTCGGATGAGTACGAGCAGCTCTCCTCCGAAGCCCTGGAGGCCGCCCGAATCTGCGCCAACAAGTACATGGTGAAAAGTTGCGGCAAAGACGGCTTCCACATCCGCGTGCGGCTCCATCCCTTCCACGTCATCCGCATCAACAAGATGCTGTCGTGTGCCGGCGCCGACCGCCTGCAGACGGGCATGCGGGGCGCCTTCGGGAAGCCGCAGGGCACGGTGGCCCGAGTCCATATTGGTCAAGTCATCATGTCCATCCGTACCAAGCTGCAGAACAAGGAGCATGTGATCGAAGCCTTACGCCGGGCCAAGTTCAAGTTCCCCGGCCGCCAGAAGATTCACATCTCCAAGAAGTGGGGCTTCACCAAGTTCAATGCCAACGAGTTTGAAGAGCAAGTGGCCCAGAAGCGCCTCATCCCGGACGGGTGCGGAGTCAAGTACGTCCCGGACCGAGGGGCCCTGGACAAGTGGCGAGCGCTGCACGCGTGAGATGTCCGGCTGCGGTGCTGGTTCGGGACAGATCTGCTTGTTCGGGGGTGGACAGACTGTGACTTTTCTGTTCGCGGAAGGGGGCTGTGCGAGCCTGACTTTGAAGTTCAGAAATTCGGGTTTTGCAGATCTGAGTTATGTTCAATAAACCGTTTGCTGGCAAAATAAATAAATATATATTTTAATTTTTATATATTTAAAAGTAAATAGTTCTTTAGAATGTAGTTTGCTAAAGAAATGGTACTAGCAAGAGTTTGGTAAGTATTTTTAAGCCATGTATGTGATTTCTAGATGAAGCTTTTGCAGGTCGAAACTCAGCACTTCATTTGAGGTTCCCCCAGTGAAAGGTTTTTTTTTGTTGTTGTTGTTATTGTTGGTTTTTTTGTTTGTTTGTTTTTTTAAATAGGAGGAGGTACCGCTGTGGACAGAGCACTTACTTCGCGCTCAAGAGATAGGTTAGGTCCCAGTTAAGGTTCCCGAGTAAGCAACACGGCTCGAAGTGACCCTCAAGCCTGGAGAACCCTGGAGCAGCCCCCCAAACCCCGCCCCATCTAGCCTCCAAATTCCGGGGAGAGAAGTGGAAGGGAGGAAAGTCTAAAAGTTTAGTTCGTCGTAAAGTTATGTAACTGTTGCTACGTTGAATTTTTTTAAAAAATAGAAAAGTCTAAAATTTTGTAGGGAAAGTTACCTCAAAATTCCTATTATCAGGCGTTAGAAAACCGTGTGTCGCCACAAAACATTTTACCAGACAACCCTTCACACCTCTTGTTCAAGGAGAAAAACTGTCCCATCTTCTCTCTTCATCACCGGAAGGTCATAACTGTCCTATCTTCTCTCTTCATCACGGGAAGGTCTTAGGTTGACAACGGATTTTATAGTGCTTGTATCTGAGTCCCAGTAGAAACAACAGAAAAGAGAAAATGACACCAGATAAGCTCTCAATTGTCAAAAACACTCCAGAGAGAGTTAAGGATCTTGTTATAGCGATCACTCTGGTCCCCCCCCCACCCCACCTTTTTAGAAACTGGTGGTAAGCTGAAACTCCAGGGTCTGAATTTGTTTTAAATTCTATTATTTTATGTTATTACCGCTCAATATGCTCATATTTTCATAATTGTCTCAGTAAAAGTTGAATGAAATAAAGGTGTATAAAATTATTCAGGAGGGACCACAGGATAGTACGATAGTACAGTCGGTAATGCACTTGCCTTGCACAGGACCAACGGACTTCCAGAAGTAATTTCTCAGTGCAGAACCAGGTATAAATACCCTGAGCATAGAAGGGTGTGACCTCAAACAATAGTCAGGAGCTACTAACATCCAAAAACAAATTGGGAATAAAAAGATAGTTTACTTTTTACTATAATTTGAGAACAAAAGTTGAACTTTGAAAAAAAATTACAGTGCAAACAAAATACAACAAAAGAAGCAACTCTATAATGATGCTTTCAATTACTATTTGAAAATATTTTTCGCGTTGTGTGTGCATCTTATTTTTTTTTAACCGGTGCCAGTTAAACATCTTGACCTTTAAACTTGGAAGTTCTCAGTATATACATGAAAACAGCTAAGGGTAGTCACACAAGCATAGATTGTATAGATGAAAAGAAAAGCTCTGAAAGTTCTACATTAAAAAATTGGAAGAGGTAGCTATTAGTATTTGGGTTATTCCTAATTTTCCATTATGAACACATTTCCTTTACTAGGTATTTTGACATACTTTTAATAACTAAAATTATCTTTTGGGGAGAACTCTCAAATGGTGCCTTTGATCCCTA
Source organism: Sorex fumeus (assembly GCF_029834395.1). NCBI lineage: Eukaryota > Metazoa > Chordata > Mammalia > Eulipotyphla > Soricidae > Sorex > Sorex fumeus. The sequence continues at coordinate 48,921,777 of NW_026606155.1, forward strand.
CCTATGATTCTTAGTATGACAAGGGTGTGACAATGCAGTGCTGCTCAGGCCCTGTGGTGCTGGGGACCTCTGGGCTGCACCCAGGAGGTACTTAGGATCCCCTTCCCTCAATCAAACCTGTACTGGGTGCATGCTGGTAGGCAATGCAACCCAATTGATGTACTATCTCCAGGCCTGTTTTTTTAAATTATATGAAATGTATGTGCATTGTGTGTTTCATTCTCCTACTTGCTGGTCACTCTAAAATTTTGATGCAAAAATAGAATCACTATACTTTTGTCTACTTTTTCCTTTCTAATTTTCTACTTAAAAATGGAGAAATAATATTTATATATTCATTGATCCTAAATAAAATAGACATTTGCTCATTTAAAATTAAAAATTGGGGCCAGAAAGAATACAGAGTTCAATTACTATTTGAAAATATTTTCAAGAGTTCAAGGATTTTGCCATATAGAACTCCTGCTACATAGCCAAAGATTAGATTCCTGGCACCATATAAGGTCCTCTAAGCAGCACGATGAATGATCCCTGAGTATAGCAGGTTATTGCCCAAAAATTAAAAATGAAATTAGTTAAACTAAATCAGCTTATAAAACTGATGTAGTGGATGTGAAGTCTAGGTTTTTATGATTGACAGAAAATGAAAGTTTCAGCTAAAACGTAAGTTTGGTTTGGAAAGCACATTTTACAAATAAATGTTAGACAATCTACTATTATCCATCCAAATATAAACTGGCTAAATTCTTTGGCTATAGAGAGGCAGGTCCCAAGTAGAACTCAAGTGGTCTGTGGGCCAACAATGCAGTAATGCAGTTTGATTCCTATGGTACCCATGTCACCGAGATAGTTGATGCTGGGGGCTTCCAGGTCTACACGATGAACTGCTTGGGGGACCATGTAGTGCCTGAAATCAACCTGATCAGGCAGGCACCCTAACCGCTGTACTATACCCTGCCCCATGAAATCTTTAATATTTGTTATATATTGTTTGTTTGGAAACTACATGGTGCTCCAGGTCTGCACTCAGGGATCATTCTTAGTCGTGTTTGGGTCAGCAGATGCCTTCCTTTGTACTATCTCTCCAGCCCCAGGACAATATCTTTTGAACTGAGGAAAAAAAAAATTTGGGGGGGGGTGCAGTGCCACACCCAGAGATGCTCAGGGGTTACTCCTGGCATTAGGCTCAGGATTACTCTTGGCGGTGCTTGGGCAATGATATGGGATGCTGGGAATTGAACCTGGGTAGGCCTGGTACAAGGCAAACACCCTAGACTTTTTTAAAATGAGGGAACTATTCCTTCCCCATCCTGGGTGATTAGATGATAAGAAATTTTGATTTTCTTTCAATTAAAAATTATAAATTGAAGGCCTTACTCCCATCTCTCCCCACCCCCCCACACTAACCGACCCCCACTCCACACACAATGCATGCAAAGAAAAGGGGAAAAAAGGAAAAAAATGCCACCTTCTACTGGTATCTTCATTGGTACTTTCATTGGTACCTTCCACTAGCTACCTCCACGGAACCTAAATCATGCCAGACGAAATTTTGTTCAGGTAACAGCCTTTTCTTACACAACCAGCTCACAAAAACTGGAGAGTTTTAGACCTAAGTGTCAGAGAATGTGAACATTGCTGAGCTTGTTACATCCCAGATCAGTTCCAGGGATACTGCTAGCTAACTAGAGAGCTTTCATAATTTTTATTTATTTATATATTTATTTATTTTAATTTTTATTTGTGAAACACCGTGAGCTACAGTTGTAGACTTAAGAATTTTGTGCTTGGGGTTCAGTTATACAATGATCGAGTACCCATACCTGCACCAGTGCACATTCTCCACCACCAATGATCCCAGTATCCATCCCACCCCCCCCATCCCCACATCCCATCCCACCTCTGTGGCAGGGCATTTCCTTTTGTTCTGTCTCTCCTTTTAGGTGCTGAAGTTTGCAAAAGAGGAATTGAGTGGCAATCATGTTCGTCTATAATCTACTTTCAGCATGATCTTCCATCCTGGGAGAATGCTCCCAACACCCTTTACTTGGTGATCATATCTTTGGGGGGGGGAGATGTTTGCTCCATTTCTTTGAAGAATGTCATGGGTATCGTTATAGGGATCACATTGAATTTGTACAATGCTTTGGGGAGTATTGCCTTTTTAACAATGTTAATTCTCCTGATCCATGAGTAGGGGAGATATTTCTATTTTCTCGTGTCCTCTCTTATTTCCTGAAGTAGCATTTTGTAGTTTTCTGTCTACAGTCTTTTATTTTCTTTGTTAAGCTGATTCCTAGGTACTTGATTTTCTAGGGTACAATTGTGATCGGAGTTGTTTTTGTTTTTTTTTTTTCATGTCACTTTATCTCTCACTATTTGCATATAGGTAAGCCATGGACTTTTGGGTATTGATTTTATAGTCTGCAACTTTACTATACAAATTATTGTTTATAGGAGATTCCTGGTAGAGGCTTTAGGGTTCTCTAATATAGTATCATATCATCTGTGAATAGTGAGAGCTTGATTTCTTCCTTTCCTACCTGAATGCTCTTAATATCTTTTTCTTGCCTAACCGCTATTGAAAGTACTTCCCGTACTATATTGAATAGCAGTGGAGAGATGGGTATCCGTATCTCGTCCCTGATCTTAGAGGGAGGGCTCATAGTTTTTCCCCATTTAGGATGATGGTTGCCATAGGCTTGTGGTAGATGGCTTTAACTGTACTGAGGAAAGTCCCCTCTATGCCCATTTTGGTGAGAGTTTTCATCATAAATGGGTGCTAGATCTTGTCAGATGCTTTCTCTCCATCTGTTGATATGATCATATGGTTTTCATCTTTTCTTTCATTGATATGATGGATTATGTTTATTGATTTCCGAATGTTAAACCATCCTTGGATCCCTGGAATGAATCCCACTTGGTCATGGTGTATGTACTTTTTGATGAGTTGTTGAATGCTCTTTGCTAGTATTTTGTTGAGAATCTTCTCATTTGTGTTCATCAGGGATATTGGCCTGTAGTTTTCCTTTCTTGTGGTGGGTGTTTTTGTTTCCTTTTGGGATTAGAGAGATATAGGCTTCATAGAAACTGTTAGGGAGAGTTTCTGTTTCTTCAGTTTCTGAAAAATCTTGACAAGAACTGGCAATAGGTCCTCATTAAATGTTTGGAAAAAGTCACTCGTGAATCCATATGGAACTGGGATTTTGTTTTGGGGAAGACTTCTGATTACAGTTTCAATTTCCTTGATATCAATAGCTCTATTCAGATACATTAGATCTTCTTGATTCAGCCTTGGGAGATTATAGGAATCCAGGAATTTATCCATTTCTTCTAGGTTCTCTTGTTTCATGGCATACAGACTTTCAAAGTAGTCTCTGATGATCTTTTTAATTTCTTTGGTTTCTGTTGTGATATCCCCCTTCTAATTTCTGACACGGTCTATTAGGGTTCTCTCTCTCTTTGTGAATCTTGCTAGTGGTTTATCTATCTTGTTTATTATCTCAAAGAATGAGCTCTTGGTTTCATTGATATTTCAGATTGTTTTCTTTTTTTTGGTTTCCATGTTGTTGATTTCTGCTCTAAATTTTATGATCTCTTTCCTTCTGCCTGGTTTGGGCTCCTTTTGTTGGTCCTTTTCTAAGATCTTGAGCTGTGAAGTCAAGTTGTTTATGTTGGCCCTTTCTTTTTTCCTGAAGAATGCTTGAGGAGCTATAAATTTTCCCCTTAACATGGCTTTAGCTGCATCTCATGGGTTCTGGTAGCTCGTGTCTTCATTCTCATTTGTTTCCAGGTATGTTTTGATTTAGTCCTTGACTTCCTTCCTTACCCACAGACTGTTCAACATTGAGTTGTTTAATTTCCAGGTGTTTGATTTGGTTCTCCTTGTCTCTCTGTGATTCACTTCTACTTCAGTGCATTGTAGTATGAAAAGATTGTTGATACTATTTCTATCTTCCTGATTCTATTGAGGTATATATTGTGGCCTAGCAAATGATCTATTTTGGAAAATGTTCCATGTGCACTGGTGAAGAATGTGTATGCTTTCTTTTGGGGTGTAAAGCCCTGTTTAGGTCTATAAGCCCTCTCTCTTCTATTGGCTTTTCTTCGAAGCCAATATTTCCTTGCTGAGTTTTGTTCTTGTTGATCTATCCAGAGGTGATAAGGGGATGTTCAAGTCTCCAGCTACTATTGTGTTGCTAGCAATGTCTTCCTTAAAATCTGTTAGCAGTTGTTTTAAATATTTAGCTGTTCCCTCATTAGGTGCATATAGATTTAAGAATGTGATTTCTTCCTATTGTATGTATCCCTTGATGAATAGAAAATGGCCTTCACTTTCCCTTTTAATCTTTTTCAACCTGAAATTAATGCTGTCGGATACTAGTATGGCCACCCAAGCTTTTTTTGAGGGAGCTGTTTGCTTGCAGGATTATTTTCCATCCTTTCATTTTGAGTCTGTTTTTGCTCTGAATGTTGAGACGAGTTTCTTGTAGGCAGCAGAATGGTGGGTTCTGTCTCTGAATACACTTTGCCACTCTGTGTCTCGTAATTGGTGAATTTAGACCATTGACGTTGAGAGAGGTTATTGTTATGGGGTTTTGTGTTATCTTTCTGTAAGGGTTTGTTGTGCTTGTAGGGTTTGTCTTATCTTATATTAGGCACTTTAGCCCTTCTTTTAGGTTTTGTTTTGAGTTTATGAAGTTCGTGAGCTGCTATTTATCCACAAAATAGTATACTGTTCCTTCAAGTTTGATTGAGAGTTTAGCTGGAGAGTATTCTTGGTGAAACATTCATTTCAGTGCATTTTTTCACTATATCCCATCATTGCTTTTGGGGTCGGAGGATTTCCTTAGATAGGTCTGCTGTGAATCTAAGGGATGCTTTTTTGTATATGATTTCCTTCTTTGATCTTGCTGCTTGCAGTATTGTGTCTCTATCTGCAGCGTCCATCATTCTAACTACGATATGTCTTGGAGTGTTTTTGTTTATTGCTTTTTTGCTGGCACCCTTTGGGCTCCTTGAGTCTGAATGGCTGCATTATCCAGCTCTGGGAATTTTTCAGCAATGATATGTTTAACAGTGGCTTTTTCATTGGGATTATTTCCCTGAGCTTCTGGTACTCCAATGATTCTAATGTTGTTCCTCTTGGAATCATCTCCTAGGACTCTGATTCACTCTAAAGCTATTTTGATGTCTCTTGCCATTGTTTTTGTTGCCTGTTGGCTCGGTGCAGATAATCTTCCAGCTTACTGATTCTGTCTTCAGCTGTAGTTATTTTACTGTTTAGGGCACAGACTGAGTTTTTTATTTCATCTACGGAATCTTTTATTTGTCACATTTCTGTGTGTAGCTTTCCAATTTCTGCTCTCATTTCTTCCTGTATTTTCTCAATTGTTTCTTTCATGTCCTCCTTTAATTTACTGGATATCTGCCTCACTGTTTCATTGATTTCATTGAACATCTTCGTTACCTCCTATCTGATTTCTTTCTCAGAGAGGTCCCTTAGGTGAGTAGCACCTACTGAGTCTTCTGGACTCTTTTCTTCCTCCTCCCTCGTGGTAGAGATTTGCGTTCTTTCTTCATGTTGGTCAGTAGGTATGAAGACTGAGATGTTACATGAGATTGCTGGGTATGAGTGAATTACCTGCAGCCTTGGGCCCCAAATTAGGCCACACCCACTTCTACATCAGCCGTGCCCACTTCTGAAGAGGCCACCCCCTCTACGAGTACCTGGTGTGTGGAGGAGGTACAACCTGGACATGGAAGAAGACCAGACACAGTGTTGGGGATGAACAGGAAGAGGCTCAGGGATGGTGAGCACTCCAAAGTCCTAGAGGATCCCTGAGGCACTTACGTGTAGAAAGCCAAGTCCCAGGTTCGAGTAAGACAGACCCGGGCAAGAAAGAAAACTGGGCACAGCGTTGTGGACAAACAGGAAGAGACTCAGGGATGGTGAGCATTCCAGGGTCCTAGAAGACACCTGGGGCACGTATGCGGAAAAAAACAAGTCCTGGGTTCGAGTTCTGACTGACCTGAGGGAGGAAGAAAACCAGGCACAGCGTTGGGGATGAACAGGAAGATTGCTTTCATAATTTTTTACTTTGACTTTTTCATATCCTTGTTGCCAGAAAGTCTTTCTGTTTTTAGATAAGTATAGAAAGATCATGCTCTTTAAATTTCATCTTGTATTTCTTCGGGTAATACTGGTCTACATTCTCATTTACTGGAACTCATTAAATATATATTAGATCGTTGAAAGCTTGTAACTATGATTCAATAAAATTTATATATATGTATAATAAAAATAAAGTGTAATATAAATTAAATTTATATATATATAATTTATATATATTAGATCCCACTGTATCCTCCATTTCTGTTTTGAGGGGAGGAATGAACACCTCCCCAACGGTGCTTATGACTCAGTCCTGGCGAAGTTTAGAGAACCATATGAAGTGCTGAGAATGGAACCTGGGACAGCTGCTTGCAAGGCAAGCTCCCTACCTGCTGTAGTTTCTCTCCAGTTAAATCCACCATTTCTTTTAACATATATATAAATATATATGTTTATATATATTTTAGAAATATATATTTATACATATATAAATATATATATATGTTTTAATTTCTTTGTGCCCTTGCATGACATTTGAACAATTTCTGTACATTTGTCCTGTTCATGGTTATTTTAGTTGATTTCAATGTTTCTTAATGGTCATAGAGATTTTAATTTGTGTCACGGTCACGGTCATGGTCACGGTCCTCCCGTTGTTCATTGATTTGCTCAAGCAGGCCCAGTAACGTCTCCATTGTGATACTTGTTGTTACTGTGTTTGGCATATTGACTACGTCCTGGGGAGCTTACCAGGCTTTGCCCTGTGGGCAAGATAGTTTCAGTAGCTTGCCAGGCTCTCCAAGAGGGGCGGAGGAATCAAACCCGGCTTGGCCTTCATTCTTTTCCCAATGGCCTCTCATACAGACTCATAGAAACATTAGGTGTACTATGAGCAGAGACAGCTGGTGAGTAACTTTGGTGACTTATCTGATTACCTATGTACATGATTACTTATCTGATTACACTATCTCCTTTAGAACTATCTTTTCAGCCATTCCTGTTATTCCCATACTATAAATATACTGTATTATAAGTCTTTACGTACTATAATACCTATAGTATGTTTTTTTTTGTTTCAAATTACACTTAGTATTTCTGTTTTCCTAAGAAATTTTAGCAAATCCAAGAATAACCATTTAAGTTAGGAAAATTTTGAAACTTAATTTGGTGGGTCTATTGGAAAAATTCATATAGATTCTTGTTTATATCCTGGTTCTGCTTTCAGCTTTCCCTTTCACCTTAAGCAATTTCTTTAAACTTGCAGAGTTTAGTTTCTTGAATTTCAAAAAACTCCCAACTGTAAAATAAAGATTATTATGATAATTATGAGAACATAGACTTCATACAGTTTATGGGATTAGTGCAATCTAAATGAATGTTGATTATTATTATCATTTATTGTTCAATAATTAGATCTTTAAAGGAGTTCAGTGCTATTAGCTCTGCTTATTAATATAATTACTCTGGCCATCAAGTGAAATCTAAATGTTACCTACTTTTAGTTGTAGGATATCAAAATCTCTATGGCTTATTTAAAATTAATACTGAAAATATTCATTGAAAGGTTTAAAGTGTACTTGTTTTTCCTTTATATAGGTTTTAATGAAGTCCAACTGTGAAACTCCTTACTAACCATCATACTTAGGATTCTCTACAGGTTAATTCTGATTTTATATCAGAGACATAAATTTTGTGTGACTTAATTATTATAATTTAAGCAATACTGCCATATTTTAACTTTGTTAATGTGTTTAAGGGATTTAATATAATTTTAATTAAATGACTATTTTGATTTATTATAAAATGAATAATTGTAGCAGTATTAAAGATACCAAAAATAACTTATTCATAATTCACTAGCATATTGATATAGTTTCAATAGTATATGGGCTGGAGTGCTAGCACAGTGGTAGGGCGTTTGCCTTGCACGCAGCCAACATGGCCGACCCGAGTTCGATTCCTCCGCCCCTCTCTGAGAGCCCGGCAAGCTACTGAGAGTATGTCGCCCGCACGGCAGAGCCTGGCAAGCTACCCATGATGTACTCGATATGCCATACACAGTGACAAGTCTCACGATGGAGACGTTACTGGGCCCGCTCGAGCAAATCGATGAACAACGGGAGGATTGTGACCGTGAGTATATTGATATATATTATTTTTAGATTTAATAAACCAGAAAGGTTATGATTGTTAAAAAAATTATCATACCTTCTAAGAGGTATATTAATATTTAAAAAATCATTGTGTAAAGAATGCTTTCCAGACTGTACAAAATATAAAGAATTGAATCTGTAAAAATGTAGAGTCAAAGATTAAGATTATAAAAAATACATTTCATCTTGGACTTAAACCCATAATTGCTGTCAACAAATAATTATAAAATCTTCATGCAAGATTTTTCTTTATAAGTATCTTCTTTATATATAATACAAAAATATGCACACATTTCAAATATGCACATATTTTGTAATCACACATTTCATTGATTAATTTTTCAGTAGCATTGTCTGTAGCACTCTCCTGTAGCACTGTCCTCCCGTTGTTCATCGATTTGCTCGAGTGGGCACCAGTACCATCTCACAACAAATTGTGAGACTTGTTGTTACTGTTTTTGGCATATCAAATACGTCACGGGGAGCTTGCCAGGCTTTGCCGTGCAGGCGAGATACTCTCAGTAGCTTGCCAGGCTCTCCGAGAGAGATGGAGAAATCGAACCTGGGTCAGCCATGTGCAAGGAAAATGCGCTACCTGCTGTGCTGTGGTCTCCAGTCTAATCACAGCAAAAGAGTAAGAAAGAAAAGAAGAACCACTTTTTCTGGAAGAAAAGCTTGTACACATGAGCTATTTATCTAAATATTTGTAAAATTTAACAAATCAAGTTTCATATTTTGAGCTTTGAGAAGATAACAAGTACTAACTATACCAGTAAAACATTAGTAAGGAATTAGAATGTATCATAAGCATGGTAAAACTTAGTTCTGATTACAGTATTGCACCTAAAGAATCTTATAACAAAATGAACGAAATGTAGTTTGAATAATATTATGAGTCTCATTATTACCTACCAAAACTAATGAATCATTCTTCCTAATATGAAGTAACCGTAGAAGGTAAATAGTAATTTTTCTAATAAATGTCCTAATAGAATTTGTTGTATTTATTAAGCAAACCTTCATATATCTATTGCCCATTAAGGAATATTACAGTTGAAGACAGAAAAAACCTGCAAATAGAATCTTGGACCGAATTGCAATCCCATCTTAAAAGTAAAATACTATAAACAGGGAATCTGATAATACTTGTTAAGTTCTCATAATTGACAACATTAAAAATAAAAGAAAGAAAGAAAACTTTAAACTCTTTATAGATCAGTAGAGAAAGTATGGAAATTCTAAGACCGATGAGATTTAGTAATGCTAAAGCAAAAAAAAAGACCTGTGGACAGATTCTTTGGCTTTACAGATTATTAATAGCATTATGTCTTATATCATTTACTCAATAGTTCATTATTTTTCACAACAACATGGAACTAATTTTGAGTTAGCTCTTCTGTACCACTAGAGCAGGGCTTCTTAAACTTGTTCCACATGTGATCTCATTTTGCCTGAGAAATGCAACACTGGCAAATGCTGCAGAAACACATTTGGATTCATTAAGTGCTTGATTTTGAATAATATTTTTTATGCTCGTGTGTTGAGCAATTTTTAATATTCCCAAATTTTCATGGTCCTCACGTTAAACTTTTAAAAAAGTAAACTGACCCACAATTTTAGAAGTGAGGCACAAGGTGGCCATATTAGCCTAATTTAAAGAAAAATCTTGGCATTAATAATACTCTTTTTTTCTTATTTCTACATTTCTATTTTTATCACTTTTCCTTGCAGTTGCAATATCTCTCCATTTACTTTACTTCTATGACTATCTAATAAAATTTCTGTATAAAGAAAATATGAGTTATTCTAAGTAAATAAAATCTTTTGTTGATTTTATAAGCTACCTTTGAATTTATGCTTTCTAACCTTTTATTACAAGTATGAAAAAAACAACTGAATATTATATATTGTTTTCAGTATAGGTAAACTTCAATTATTCTAATAATTTAACTTTTTTGTTTTTCTCAGTGGGCTGGAGTGATAGGACAGCGGGTAGGGCGTTTGCCTTGCACGCAGCCAACATGGTCGACCCGAGTTCTATTCCTCCACCCCTCTTGGAGAGTCTGGCAAGCTACTGAGAATATCTCGCCCTCACGGCAGAGCCTGGCAAGCTACCCGTGACATATTCAATATGCCAAACACAGTAACAACAAGTCTCACGAAGGAGATGTTACTGGGCCCACTCGAGCAAATCGATGAACAACAGGAGGACCGTAGACCCTGGACTGTTTTTCTCAGTGCTCAGGTTTTACTCCTGGCTCTGCGCTCAGGGATCACTCCTGGAGGGGCATGGGGGACTTTTTAGTGTGCCTACGATCAAAGCCTGACCAGTCATGTGAGGAAAATGTCGTACTCACTGTGTTATCTCTCCTGCTTCTGTAATTTATATTTTATATTGAGGTAGTGATATTTTTTCTGACTTACAATAGATTTTTAAACATTTTGTTTGATTTGTCTTAAGGTAGATCTTATATTCTACTAGGGTCTTGAATAGAATGCCATAAAGATTATAGAAAAGATTTAGGTTAGGATTCTTAAAAAGTAGAGATTAAGATTGCCCTTATTTTGTGAAAAGAATGCCCGCAACATAAGAGTGATTAATAAATGAAAGGAAGGAAAACAAGGTAAGATGCCAAATAGCACAATAAAATAAATACAATCATTACAATTAGTCGGCCATGTTGGCTGCATGCTGGAGTGATAGCACAGCGGTAGGGCATTTGCCTTGCACACAGCCAACATGGCCGACTCAAGTTCAATTCCTTCACCCCTCTCGGAGAGCCCGGCAAGCTACCGAGAGTATCTCGCCCACACGGCAGAGCCTGGCAAGCTCCCCGTGACGTATTCGATATGCCAAACACAGTAACAACAAAGTCTCCAATGGAGACGTTACTGGGCCCGCTGGAGCAAATTGATGAACAATGGGAGGGCCTTTACCTTTTACCTTTACCTTACAATTAGTAACAAAGTGACTTTGTAGATAACTCATTGTGTAGCTTGACATGTGAGACTTTCAGAGAAGGAGGGATTGCATCAGAATATTCTCTGAAGAAAGGAGGGTGAAATTATTTGTATTTACCTATCCTTCACTCTTTCTTATCAAGGACCATGCATGGCTAATCTGTTTTCTGGGGTCTGTTCTGGAAGCCAGATTGCATGTTCCATACTCAATAGTAGTTTCTGTACTTAGAAAATATAGCAGTGCTAAACCAAGAAGAAAGAAGGAGGTCAAGAGCGTCTGTGAGGTCCAAAACAATTGTAATCTAATAGAGCAAGGATTTTCTTGTATTTAACTTAACTTTAGCTTTAAAATATTGTATGATTCAATAGGTATATCAAAGAATTGACTTTCTATTTCAAAGTAGAAAGTAAGTTGAGTTATCAAAAATGAATACTAAAAATGTATTCAGATGACAAGAATATTAAAATGTATTCTCTATCCTATTATTAGTGAAATACAAATTAGAACCACAGTGAATTACCAATGTATCCTAAGGGATGGCCAAAGTCCAGAATGTTGACATCAAATGCTGGCAAGAATATAGTGGTACAACAGGAATGCTCATACTCTGAGGTAAAAAAAGGTAAAGATAAAGGCCCTCCCGTTGTTCATCGATTTGCTCCAGCGGGCCCAGTAACATCTCCATTGGAGATTTTGTTGTTACTGTGTTTGGCATATCGAATACATCACGGGTGGCTTGCCAGGCTCTGCCGTGTGGGCGAGATACTCTCGGTAGCTTGCCGGGCTCTCCGAGAGGGGCGGAGGAATCGAACTCGGGTCGGCCATGTTGGCTGCGTGCGAGGCAAACGCCCTACCGCTGTGCTATCGCTCCAGCCCTATACTCTGAGGTGGGAAAGGCAAAATAATAGTCACTTTGGAAGAGAATTTGATGGTTTCTTACAGAATGAAACCTACTCTTACCGTGAGAACATTGACTGTGCTGCTTGGGTATTCAAAGGAATTAAAATCTACACCCACCCAATACTTTACATGTATGTATACTACAGCACTGTTCCTAAAACTTGGAAGCAACCAACTTGGTTTTCAGTAGGGAAAGGAACAAATAAATATTTAGACACTGGAATATTACTCAATACAGAAAAGAATTAAGTAATCAAATTATAAAAAGTCAAGAAAGAAACTTAAAAATATATTCTAAAGTTCAGTAAGTTAAGATGAGAAGATTATATCCTAAATGATTCTAGGAAATAGCAAAACTATAGAAACAATGAAATGATCATTGTTTACTAAGGATGGAGATTAATGAATAGATTGAGCATGGAGAATTTTTAGGGCAGTGAAAATACACAGTATGATATAATGATTGACAGGTGGCATTATGCATTTATCCAGTCCTATGGAACTATAATTTAGGGAACTATAATTTAGATGATGAGCTTTCAGTGATTATGATGAGGTGATACTGTTTATCGTTTGTTACACATATACTGCTTAAATAGAGGATGTTCATAATTGGGTCACTGTCCTCCCGTTGTTCATCGATTTTCTCGAGTGGGCCCAGTGACGTCTCCATTGTGAGACTTTGTTGTTACTGTGTTTGGCATATTGAATATGTCACGGGGAGCTTGCCAGGCTTTGCAGTGTGGGAGAGAAACTCTTGGTAGCTTGCTAGGCTCTCTGAGAGGGGCGGAGAAATTGAACTCAGGTCGGCCATGTTGGCTGCTTGCAAGGCAAACACCTTACCCGCTGTGCTATCGCTCCATCCCATGTTCATAACTAAGGAAACTAATTTGTTTGAGGTCCAGAAGATATAGAAAATCTCTGTACCTTTCCTTCAACTTTGCAGTGACCCAAAAACTGTTCTAAAATAATGGCCTTTTAAAAGATAAATGTTAGGGCTGGAGCAATAGCACAACGGGTAGGGTGCTTGCCTTGCAGGGGGAGTAAGTCCTGAGCACTGCCTATGTGATCCCAAATACACACACACACACACACACACATACACACACCACAAAGGGGCACACAATATATAAATGTTGAACATTATGGTAGTTAAATCAAATTATTGAATATATATAGGCATTTAATACCTCTAAAATAACTGTTTTGTAACTTTTTTATAAGCTAATTGCTATTTTTTTATTCATTGAATTATAATAGTTCTACATGTTTATCAGATATCATTGTATTATCACTTTTACTATTTTAATTTAGTGTCACTTTTTATTTATATAAATACCTTTTTCAGTGAAAAAGTGGCAAAATAGAATTCTTGATAAATAATAGCCTATTAAGTAATTGTATGGGAAGAACTTATAGCTCATGGTTAAAATTGATAACCTATAGTTCATCTTTAATTGTGACTATTCATAGAGGGTAGTAAATGCATATATGGAATTTAAAGATGAATTACAAAGAGAAGACAAGATCCAGATTAAGAAATAAATAAACTGCTACTGACTTAGAAATGGCCTATTTGTTATCACTGATCCTTTCTTTTGCCTCCTCTTTAAGGGAAACCTTATCCTAGATTTTATAAAAATTCATTTGCTTTTCTTTTTAAGTTTTATATCAGTGATTATATTTGTAATTATTAAGCTACATTCTTATCTAGTTGTACTCTTTTGGTTATTTTGGGGGGGTGGGATGGGGGTGGAGTGCACATCCAGGAGTGCCCAGGACTTACTGTTGGCTCTGCTTTCAAGAATCAGTCCTGACAAGACTCTGGACTATATGGAGTACTGGAGATCAAACCTGGGTCAGCTTTGTGCAAGCTGAGCACCTTACCCATTGTACAGTCCAGTGCCTGTATTTGTACTTTATGCTAATGAAATTCCCACAGTTTTATTATTTTTATTTGCCTTTAAAAATTTAAGGTATTTCCCTTTTCCTTTTCTCATCAATGAATGCTTTATTTCAATAACATGAATAAAAACATCTCTTCGGTGCATTTTGTCTTTCACTATACACATAGAGACACTTTCACACACACTTTAAATTATGAGAAGTGAGAAAATTTTTGAGCAAGAAAAACATAGATTTTGATTATATTTTGAACTTAAGCCCATGTTCTCTCTTGAAAACATATCTTGCTTGCTTACCCTTATGTTCTTTTGATTATTTCCACTTTGTAGAGCTTTCTCTCACTTGAACACATACTTCTCTTTCCCCTCACATCTTTCTAAATAAGTTTCACTAAAAACTATCTTGTTTCAAAAAAAAAATAGATTAGCTATCCAAAGCCATTAGTGGCATATGTAAATCATGATAGCTTTTTATAGCAAATTACCGGTGTCAAGAGACAATATTCAAAAAGGTAAAATTATAATTTCTAGATAGGTAAAATACCATGCATGCTGGATACATTATTTCTTAATTATGAAACCAGGAAAATGTGATACTTTCAAAATAGAATATAAAGTAAAAATGATACAGAGACTAAGGCTATGAAAATAAATGTACAAATGGAGGCAAAACTAATTTCTTCTACAGTGGGAAAGGTAAGCCACTTGAAGTGTACTGCCTTTCACGGTAGAGATTTCTTATCAAAGACGGTATATTTTGCTCTGCTCTTGATTATCTACAAAATATAGGCTTACAGTAAGCTCAAATAAAGAAAATCTCATGAAAATCAATGTTTTGCCATAGATAATGCATAGCTTTTCACTGAAAATATTTTTTGTTCTGTAATGACATCAGTCTTTGCATTATTGTCACTTAATATTGTCACATTCATAGAGTAGCTGACACTACATGATGAACATTATACTGTTATTTTTTATCTTTTTGTTATTATGCCTCCTTTCAAATCATTAAGTTATTCATATTTGTCTTTTCCTATTACATTTCATGTTCTACTCTCTGGGCAGCATGTCCATCCTCATTTTAGTTACCCTTCTCATAGCCTCTTCTGATTTCAAGTTTTCCTCACACAAGTGAAGACTTCATGGTGCTTTAGTAATTTGGAGACAAAGAAGCAGACAGTGTCTCTTGAAAAATTATGTATTTCAAGAACAGACTTAAGATCCATTATTGTGTGATAGATATGTGAATCTATAGCTCCTGTACTTTAAGGATTTAAAAAAAATTACATGCACCCTGCTGAATTGCCAGACTTCTTTTTTCAAGTACGTTATTTTTATCATTTGAAAACCCTCTTTATGAATGAAGACATTTTAATCTAAGTTCAGGAAAAGGCTATTATTTTTCAGGGAAAGGCTATTGTTTAAGCAATTATAGGCCACTTCTGAGTTTTATTGTGAATGATCATTTGCTAAGTAGAACAATTTTACCGATTTGTTTTTCAAATTTCTGGCAGGATCCTAAAAGTGCTGAGTAATGTGCAGAACACTGTTTTATCTAATATTTCCAATACATCTACTGCCATTTCTGAGAACTTTCCCCCCCATTTTAGTAGTTTTGGTTTATTTCCTGTTTTAATCATTCAAACTCTTTTTCCCCCCTTTTTCTTTGTGGCAACTGAACTCATACAAGATGCAGGGAACTCATGAGTTTCTGGAAAGATAGATATAAGAATTAAGACATGGATTACAGGGTCTGTAGAGATAGTACAGCTAGTAAGGCCCTCCTGTTACTGTTTTTGGCATATCGAATATGTCACAGGGAGCTTCCCAGGCTCTGCTATGCGGGCACGATGCTATCAGTAGCTTGCAGGGCTCTCCGAGAGGGACGGAGAAATCAAACCTGGGTTGCACATGTGCAGGGCAAATGCCCTAACCACTGTGCTATCGCTCCAGCCCAATGGAGATGATACTGCCCGCTTGAGAAAACTGATGAATAACAAGAAGAGGACAAAGCTACAGTGCTACAGTAAGGCCCTTGTCTTGCATACAGCTGACTGTCAGGAGCGATCCTTGATCATGAAGTCAAGAGTAAGCTCTGAGTACCACTGAGCATGGCCTCCAAACAAATAAAAAAAATACAACTCAATATTTTCCTTCCCATTTTCACCACTTAAAAGCTTTGTATATTCCTGGAGTAGTCATTTCTTTACATGTAAAACTGGAAATGAAGATAAATGAGATAATCTCTAGAAAGTGCTTCATATAGTTATAAAAAATAAAAAAAAACCAAGCACTTATTACTTATTATTATGTTACCATTCTCTGCTTGCTCCTTTTTTTTTACTTTTTAGCCTTCTATATCTTTCCATATAAAACTAGTTCTCCTGGATAAAATAGTATTCATGTTAATTATGGCTGACATTTATTGTGAATTCACTATGTATAATTTATTATTATTTTTAATGTTGTAAGTAGAAAAAGTTATTTACTCAAAGACCAAAAAAAACCTAACTTTTATTTGTTATGTAATCTACATTAATAAAGTGATACATAATTCACACATTTAAAATATAATTACGTGGCCAGTAGATAAGATGCTTGCTTTGCATTCTCTGGAGCTGAGCTTCATCCCTGGCATTCCGTACGGTCCATGGACCACTGCCAAGACTAATTCCTGTGTGCAGAGCAAAGAGGAATCCCTGAACATCACCAGATGTGATCCCCAAACTAAAATACCTATACACATATATGAGCTGGAGCGATAGCACTGCGGGTAGGGAGTTTGCCTTGCAAGTGGCCAACATGGCCGACCCGAGTTTCATTCCTCCGCTCCTCTTCAAGAGCCTGGCAAGCTACTGAGAGTATCTCGCCTGCACTGCAAAACCTGGCAAGCTACCCATGGCGTATTCGATATGCCAAACACAGTAACAATTGTCAAAATGGAGATGTTACTGGGCCTGCTCGAGCAAATCGATGAACAACGGGAGGACAGTGACAGTAACAGTGATATATGTATAATTGATATATACTTGACACTTGATCACTTGACATCCCATTACTCGTCGATTTGCTGGAGCAAGTGCCAGTAACATCTCCATTCATCCCTGTTGCATGCTAGTGTAGCCCAGTGGCATCTGCTCGCTTTAGAAACATGAAGAGCCTCAAGCCAATTGTTTAGGGTCTTGATGAAGAAGTCTGACTATCTCCTAGGTGGGCGGCCACGTGATCTTTTGACATCTTGTGGAATCCAGTCAGTAACGGCTCTAGTCCAGCAGTCATCTCCAAATCGCATTACGTGTCCAGCCCATCTGATTTTTGACACCTTGGCAAACTAGACAGCATCCCTGATTCTCAATCATCAATGGTGGTTGGAACTTCGGATTCTTTCTCTCACTTGAGAGCTACTTCAAGCATAGCTCTTTCATATAAACTTTTTAGAAAATGTATATTTTTATTATATTTCATTGCAAAGGTACAAAACCAAAATCTTCGCAACTGGAAAAATTGTCGGGAACCAACTGGTGGTGTCCGGGCCATTGTGGGTGCCCACAGGCTATGTCCACAGCAATATACACTTTGGAGGTTAGAGAGTATTTGAGCATAATAGGCATGAAGACAGAACAATATTAACCAGAAAAAACCTGGGACTTTAGTGGTTTCACCCCATTACTGAAAAACTCTGTAGACAGAGGAAAAAGTAGAGATTGAAGGACACTTCCTTCAGGGGAAATCATGTTGAGCAATAACAAAGTCACATAAACATCATACAATGTGCTGCATAGCAAGGTCACCTTATCTCCCATTCTTGATCTGGAACTTCCCCGTGCTTGCACTTACACACAAAGCCTAGGAAAGACCAAGAAAATAGCCTGTGTTGGTTAAGAAAACTGTATGCTCTCACCTCTTACTGAGCTTGGATTGATTTTAGTATCCTGTACCTTAGTTGGGACTGTCTGACTGACTGCCCAGAAAAAAAAATTTATACTAGATGTGACAATACACTAACCCATGAAAGGAAAAAGTCTTATTGAATCAGACAACATAGATTGTCAACATTATTTTTTTCACAAAGCTCTACTTTTTAATACCAATGTTTTTGCTCCTCGCAGAGAGCCAGTCTGGTGGAACAAATCACACTGCTTCCCATACGCTCAGATATAAGACCTAATGAAATCTTGTCTTGGCTACTTGTCAATATTTGTTGAAGGAAAAAAATGTAAGAACCTGGGGTTTATAACATGACTAGTGGACATAGGATTTCAAAGCTCTCTATCTCCCAGACTGGCAGTAAAGGCAATGGCTGAAGTTCTGCTACAGCAGGTCAGAAGGGATGGACTATACCATGCTGGGCACAAGTAGTCCACAAATTGAGAATCCTGTAATACAAGGCTAATCCCTGCTTCCTGCAGGTTCCCACATGTCTCACACCTTTGGAACTGGGTACCAGGCAGGAAGTCATAAGCAGAGGGAACTGTCTACAGCCAGCACCACCTAGTAATCATACTTCTGTTATCCAGCCTTCCTAAGAGGAGTCCTTCTCCAAAAGGACCCATGAGTTTGAGGCATTGACTAAAAGACACTAAGCTTTGTTTCAGGGTTTTTATTTTGCAGCCTCCTTTCCTAAGACTTTAGGAGCAGCTGACTCTCTGGGCCAGGGCTTGCAGGTCATTGCGTCCTCTCTCCTGGACAGCAGCAGTTGGTGGGAAGGGAGAGTAGAGAACTAGTGCCACAATGAACTCTGTTTTCATCATTTCAAAAAGAAGTGACTCATGTGCAGTAGCTCCTATTTCTCCAGAACTTTATCCCTCTGCTCTAGGCAATCATTATTTTCAGTAATTTGATATGCTGATAGACATATTTTGGAACTTTCATATATACAAAATCATACCCTATGTGAACTTTGTGTCTGACTCTTTTCAACTAACTTAATGTTTTAAAGGTCCACGTATGTTTTTAACGTATCTCTCTTTCAATTCTTTTTCTATTTTTGAATATGATCCATGTTAGGATCTGTCATGATCTGTTTATTCATCTATTATTTGATGGATATTTCTTATTTTAATTTCTGCCTTAATAACAATGGTTCAATGAGCATGAAGGTAATTTTGCTTCTGTTGCATATACAGCTAGGACTAGAATTACTGGGGTATATCATAACTACATATTTCATTAAAGTGGTTTTTATATAATAAATTATAAGTAATCAATATGTAAAAACAGTTAATTTGGATATAAATATTCATCCATAAAACTATCATCACAATATATGTCAAAAACTATCAGCTCTAAAATATTTCCTTTCTTTTTATTTAATTGCATTATTTTTAATTAAGAAACAGGCATGAGAGATAGTATGAGAGGTAAGGCATTTGCCAGCCAGATTTGATACCCAGCACATTTGGTTCCCCCAAAACTGCAAGGAGTAATCCCTAATCATAGATAGAGCCAGGAGTGAGCCCCGAGCACCACCAAGTGTGAGTCTCCAAAATTTGCATAATAGATGAATAGATTAAAAAGTTGAAAACAATATATTATCTACCATGATAGAATTTGTTAAATACTCAATACAGTATTTCCTATAGATACTACACTGTGCCATAGACCTCTAGAACCTGTGTGACATTATATCTTTGGTTAATATTTCCAACGCACCAACATCTAGTTATGGTGAAAAAGAAACTGAGAAATTCTACATGGAGCTGGAGAAATTCTATAAAGAAGATCACACCTTCTACAAGATCATTGTCGGTGATTTTAATGCCAAGATAGGACCAAGAAGATCAGTCGATGAACTCCACATCGGAACCCATGGCCTGGAATGGAATGAACAAGGTGACAGACTGTCTGAGTTCATCATGTCAACCAAAACCTTCCATGGTAACTCACAATTCCAAAAGGCTGAATCTAAACGTTGGACATGGGAGTCTCCCGATGGACGGTTCCACAATGAAATAGACCACATCATATTCAATCGGCGGTTTTGCCTAACCGATGTTGCTGTTGTCCCAAAATTCCAAACGGGATCAGACCACCGTCCTCTTCGTGCAAAATTCTACCTCACAGAACGAGGAGAAAAGAATGCAAGGTTTAAGAAGAAGACTCCCAGAACAACCACCAACTGGGAACTCTTTGGCTCTGTTGCAGCAACATGGGAAGATGCCGTCATTGACAACATTGATGAGGAATACGATCGAATGATTCAGCACCTCCATGATTGTGCAAGGAATGCCAAGAGAGAGATAACCACAAAAAACCGTCTTTCTTCGAACACTCTTGAACTTATTCGCCAACGTGGCATGGCACGTGCCTCAGGCAACCACAAGCAAACGTCCGAACTGGCAAAACAGTGCAGAAAAGCCATCAAGGATGACCTCAAAAACAGGAGAGCAGCAGTACTGGTAGATGCAGCAGAAGCTGGGAAAAACATTCGTAATGCCCGCCTGTCCTTCACCAACTACAAAACCAAGATGACTGCCCTCCGACATCATGATGGATCTATCACATCTTCCAGAAGGGCAATGAAGAAGATTATTCATGAATTCTACTCAGATCTCTTTAATAGCCACATCCACTTGCCCACATACCACATACCACATGATGGATATGTCGTTCCCAATGTTCTCCCTTCCGAAATCCAACATGCCATCTCGTCGGTAAAGAAACAAAAAGCACCTGGCCCAGACAAGATCAGACCTGAATACCTGAAGAACTTACCATCAGTACTCATCAATACATTAGCTCGACTCTTCACACGCTACCTGTCTGAATGCAAGGTTCCATCCCAATGGAAAACCAGCAAGACTGTACTACTATACAAGAAAGGAGACATCCACGACATTGGCAACTATCGCCCAATCTGCCTATTGTCTGTCATCTACAAACTATTCACTCGAGTCATCCTGAATAGGATTAGCAGAACACTAGATGAAGGACAACCATGTGAACAAGCTGGATTCCGAAAAGGATTCAGTACCATCGACCATATCCACACAATAACCAAGCTCATTGAGGTATCTCGGGAGTTCAAGATGCCGCTCTGTCTAACGTTCATTGATTTAAAGAAGGCCTTTGATTCTGTTGAGACGGAAGCGGTCATGGAAGCCCTAGCCAATCAGGGCGTACAAACTCAATACATCAGGATCCTTCGTGAGCTCTATTGCGGATTCACTACCAAGATCTCACCATTCTACAAAGAAGTAATCATCCATATCAAGAGAGGGGTTCGGCAGGGTGATACCATTTCACCAAAACTCTTCAGTGCCACCCTCGAGAACATCCTGCGACGACTAGAATGGGAAAACATGGGAGTGAAGATAGATGGTCGGCAACTACACCACCTCCGCTTTGCTGATGACATCGTTCTAATAACACCAAACATCAGCCAAGCGGCACAAATGCTTGCGGACTTTGACCGTGAGTGTGGAAAGGTTGGACTACAGCGGAATCTTACGAAGACAATGTTTATGAGAAACAGCCTTGTTCCTGACGCTCCATTCGCTCTCAACGGAACCACCATCTCCGAATGCAACAGTTATATATACTTAGGTCGAGAAATCAACATGATGAATGACCTGGCACCTGAGTTACGCAGGAGGAAGAGAGCGGCTTGGAATGCCTTCAAGAGCATTGAAGAAATAACTAAAAAGACAAAGAACCTCCAACTACGAGCACATCTCTTTGATTCCACTATTCTTCCTGCATTAACATATGCCTCAGAGACCTGGACCCTACGAAAACAGGATGAGAACACTATTCGGGTCTCTCAAAGAGGAATCGAAAGAACTATGCTTGGAATATCACGATTCACTCAAATGAGAGATAGAATCCGGAGTTCTGATCTTCGTCAACGCTCAAGAATCAGAGACGCTGTCTCATTTGCCAAGACATCAAAAATCAGATGGGCTGGACATGTAATGAGGTTTACAGACAACCGCTGGACTAGAGCCATTACTGATTGGATTCCACGAGACATCAAAAGATCACGTGGACGCCCACCTATAAGATGGTCAGACTTCTTCGTCAAGACCCTAAATGATCGGTTTGAGGCTCTACATGTTCCTAAAACGAACAGATACCATTGGGCTACGCTAGCACGCAACCGGGATGAATGGAGACGTTACTGGCACCCGCTCGAATAAATCGATGAATAACGGGGATTAAGTGATTAAGTGATTAAGTGATTAATATTTCCCTATTTCTTCCTCCCCTTAACTCCTGACTATTCAATTTTCTTCTTAGATTTTGTTAATTTAATTGATTAGTATACTTCTTTACCAATAGGATAGATTTACATCTTTTTTTAAATTTTTTTAAAATGAATCTGTGAGATAGACCCTTACAAAGTTGTTCATGATTAGGTTTCAGTCATACAGTGTTCCAGCACCTGTGTACATTTCCCAGCACCAGTGCGCCCAGTTTCCCTCCCATCACCTCCCACCCCCACCCCCCAGCCTGCCTCTATGGCAAGAACTTTTCTCTCTCTCTGTATCTCTCTCTCTTTCTCAACTTAATCTTCAGGAATACATTAGCAACAATCAACTTGTTCATACAGCATCACCAATTTGACCACTGAAAAACCTAAATCTATCCTGCATCATATAGTTGTTTCTTTTGTCCCAGTCTACTCCTTTCCTCTTCCCTTCTGGTAACTACCAATTGGGGCTTATAGTTTAAAAGTCTATTCATACTCTATTTAAACCTTCTGTTTGTTTGTTGGTATCCCACAAAGAGTAAGAGTGAAATCACACTGGACTTGCTTTAGCCTGATATTTCACAAAGCACCCAGAGGTGCTTCGGGGAACATTGGGTGCCTAAGATTGAACCCAGGCACCTGCATTGCAAAGAATGTGATCCCTCTGCTCTGAATTAGGCCCTACACCCTAGATGTGATGTGTTCATTTTATTTATGAAACTCATATTAATAGTAACTATGATAATAAAGTTAGTGATAATGATAATCAACCTTTGCTAGACACTTAGTGTACCAAGATTTTTTTGTGTAGTGCTTTACATAAACATTTCAAAACTCAGTAAGATACTTTTATAATTCCTAAGTTTGGAAAAATCTTTGATGCTTTTGGTTTGTTTGGTTTGGGGCCGCACCCAACAGTGCTCAGGATTTACTCATGACTCTCTGCTGAGAGATCACTCCTGGTGGGCTTGGCGGACCATATGGAGTAGTCATGTGCAAGGCAAATACCTGACCCACTGTACTATCACCCCAGTCCCTGATACAGATAAATTTTAAAACAGACCTTACTATCTATCCTTGTTTCTTATTTTAAGCACAATTTCTAAGCGAAATATACTTTCACATAAATTTTATATTAAAAAAATATCTTGAAGAACATCTAAAGTTCAGCTTATTGTAATTAATAATGTCATAAAAACTACCGTGGCATATCATAACTATATATTTCATTAAAGTGATTTTATATAATAAACTGTATATAACTAGTATGTACAAAGCAGCTAATTTGGAGATAAATGTACTTTCATAAAACTTCATAAACCTTCATAAATCACAATATGTGTCATAAACTATCCATCAATTCCAAAATATTTCCTCTCTTTTATTTAATTGCATTATTTTAATAAAAGCTCTTTAAAATGTTTTCTATTTGAAAACTCTTAAAGCAAAGCATACTGAACAGAGGAAATCACACATCTGCCTCTTTTAGAAGAATAAATTTCATTCCATTTGATAAAAATACATGTGAAAAATGTTTGTGTACAAAGTTAATGCTACTATTCTTACCAAAATTCTTAGCAAGTTTTTAAGATCTCTTGTATTCTAGCAGTAAGAGCTACTGGTAAAATAAAATTTTCTATTAAACCAGTATTACTGTTTTAAAGAAAACAATTATCTTGAATACAAGTATGACTGCTATCTATGTTTTAACTAAAAAATCCCCCAAATCATTTTTTTTCTTTCTAAGAATAAGGAAAGTTGTACATGTAGTATATCAAACATGGGGTTAAGGTTGAAAAAAATCCAAAGTGGTACAGGTGAGAGAGTTCTTCATTTTTTAAGTTTAGCTGAGGGATAAAACAAAAAACAGCCTGTATTCTGCCAACTCTAAGACTGGAAGGTCAATAAGGATGAAATATGATAAAAACGGCATAGAGTAGAGTGGGTTTGCGTGTAAGACTTTAGTGTTAAAAAATGTCTAGGTCAGGGTTACTGTGAAGCAACTAAGTGAGAAATATCAATCAGACAAAAATATTTTCCTGGAGATAGCTAATATGGAAAGAGCAAAAGCGCTAGATAAGCAAAGGAGGGAAAAAACATTGTTCTTGCTCACAGTAATGGCTCAGCAGCTTTCTAGCACACTAAAAGTAGCTGTAATCACACATTTTCATTTGCTACTCTCTATCACCCTGATGGCCAATTTATCCACAGTCGCATATTTACAGGCCTGTTTACAAAATTGAAATTCTTCACCAGAGCTGATGCTACATTGCCTCAGAGCACTATCGGATTTAATTGAACCAGCATGAAAGAACTGATGAATGGTTTTGCTTGCAATGAAGAAAGTGGTGCAGGGCAGAATATCAATGGAAGATTTTAGCCAGTACTTAGTGGCTGGGACACAAAATTGCTAGTTATTGCTATATCCTTTCTCTCTCTCTCTCTCTCTCTCTCTCTCTCTCTCTCTCTCTCTCTCTCTCTCTCTCTTCCTCTCTCTCTCCCCCCTCTCTCCCACACTCTCTCTTTTTCTCCCTCAACTTACATGTGCCTAATTATTATTTTCTTTGCCACATTCTCTTATTTTTCTTTCCATTGTGTTTTCTGTGTCATCCACTCTCAGCTCAAGTCCAAGTGATAGACACAAATCAGTTTGATTTGATTGCAAACTTTAGTCTTTTTACTTTAATATGCATCATTAAAATATTCTAAAGGAAAAGGAAAAGTATTTTCAGATGGCTGTTATTCATGGAATTATTGTGATGAAGCATTGCAAATCAAATATAATCAAATCGTTACACCTTGCTTTGGACTGCACAGACAGTACACAATGTATTTAACCTACTACATTCTTTGTTAATGCCTATTTTCTACAGCATAAGTCTTTTATTCTCTCTTTAAAACCTAGTTTTCTAAATCAATATTTACTGTTTTACTGGAATTTCCCCTCTTTATTCATGCTTTTGGTCACAATTACTCATTTCTATCCTAATTTTATTTCTTTGTTTTCTTCTCTATAATTAAATTTATTCCAGGTTTCATAAAAGATACATTTATAAAAAAATTTCCTGAAAATCAACCATTTTTTCAGGGATTGAGATTTCACAGTTTTATCATCTTATTCTTCCATTATACTTTACATTTCCCTTTAATTGATAAAATTATTTTCATTATATTTTTCTTATTACTATGTAATATGACAATCAGGAATGAGATTGATCATATTTTTTAATGTTCTAATTTTGACTTATCAGATTTTACTGAATATCAAACAGAGATAAAAATTATATTTCTCAATTTGGTTAGAGATAGCACAGCAGTAGGGCATTTGCCTCGCACGCAGCCAACATGTCTGACCCGAGTTCGATTCCTCTGCCCCTCTTGGAGAGCCTGGCAAGCTACCGAGAGTATCTCGCCCGCACGCAGAGCCTGGCAAGCTACCCATGATGTATTCGATATGCCAAACACAGTAACAACAAAGTCTCCAATGGAGACGTCACTGGGCCCACTCGAGCAAATCGATGAACAACAGGAGGACTGACATGTAAGTAAAGTAAAGTAAAGGCCCTCCCGTTGATTGTCGATTTGCTCGAGCGGGCCCAGTAACGTCTCCATTGGAGACTTTGTTGTTACTGTGTCTGGCATATCCAATACCCTTGGTAGCTTGCCGGGCTCTCCGAGAGGGGAGGAGGAATCGAACTTGGGTCGGCCATGTTGGCTGTGTGCAAGGCAAGCACCCTACCCGCTTGTTTTATTTATCATTGTATTGGGCTGGAGTGGTAGCACAGTGGGTACCCTTGCATGCCATCGACATGGCCAACCTAACTTCGATTCCTCTGCCCCTCTTGGGGAGCCCAGCAAGCTACCGAGACTATCTCGCCCACATAGCAAAGCCTCGCAAGCTACTCGTGGCGTATTTGATATGTCAAACACAGTAACAAGTCTCACAATGTTACTGGACCCGCTCGAGCAAATCGATGAACAATGGAAGGACAGTGACAGTGACAGTGATCATGTTATTACAAGTAAAAATAACTTGGCACTCATATATCTTTTTCCTTTTCATGGGATAGCGCCTAGTCAAATGATCTTTTTATCTTGGTAGTATTTTCCTTTCTAAACCTTCTAAAATCAATTATAAAATTTTGATTTTTCATTTATTTAGTACTTCCTAGATTTGCTTTAAGTTTGCCTTTAATTTTCCTTTTATCCTACCTTGCTTACATTTTATTTTGGACATCTTCAAATTTGTCCTAATTAAGCACTGATAAAGTTTTTGCATATCTATATTTCTATTTTTCCTCATGCTTGAATGTTTCTTGGTCAATTATGGTTTATCTCAACCCTTTGGAAATTTTACTTGTTTCATTTATTTTGCTATACATTAGATTTCTTTGTTGTTTCATTTACCTATGTATATCAGAGTCTACAAATATACCTATGTATATCAGATTCTACAAATACTACCTTCAATTTAATCTTTTGTTCATATAGTTGTGTATTTAATCACAAAAAAATATTCAACCAAAGCATAATTACTACTGAAATGTCCTCAAGTCATTTATATGACTCAATGGAGTTCTATGACCATATCTTCTCTCACAATTAAAAAAATACCCATCTATTAATCTACTCAGCACTTAGTGGATTTGAAAATGATGAAGGTGATAAGTGAAACAAATTCTTATTGCTTTGCTGAGAGATTATTAAATCTGCTATATAGTATTATTTTATCCAATATTCAGAAATTCATGAACACATAATCTTGGAAATTTGTTAATCTTTTGTAAAATTTTGTAAAATTTGTAAATCTTGTGTCTTCTCAACACTTGATTTAAAAATCCTTACGTATTCCTCAACTTTATCTTAATTTTTCTAGTAATGATAAAAAATTTGAATGATATTGAGAAAGCATTAGGGTAGGCAAAGTGGATATTCTTAAAGACTCTTGAAAAGGGTTTGTTATGCAAATTTCAGATCAATTAAAGTGTATTTTCAATCAAGCAGGGCATATTAAAGCTCACAAAGGCAAAATGTGAAAAAAATGGATGACAATATTTTAAAAGAAAAAAATGAGGGGGATGAGCAATGTGCAGTGATAAATATGGATCAGCTCTCTCAGTGGGGGTGTGTGTTTGTGTGAGTGTGTGTCTGTGCATCTGTGTGTGCTTGGGGAAGGAGCTTTAATGGGAACTTGCTGGCAAGTTGGAGTATTGTGAACTCATACCCTCAAAACAACCATATCATGATATCTTGATCACAATAATCTTCATTATTTCTTATATACTCAAGCTTTCTTGATTACCTTGAAGTGATTTTTGCTTTATTTATTTATTTACGTATTTTTGTAATTTAGTTCGGAGGACATATCTGGCAATGCTCAGGTGTTACTCTTTGCTCTGCACTCAGGAGTCATTCCTGAGATGCTCAGTAAGACGAAATGGGATGCTAGGGATTGAACCTAGGGCAATGTGCAAGACAAACCCATTGTACTATCACTCCAGGCTCTATTTTTACTTTTTACTTTAATTCTCTGGCTGGAGCTATATCGCAGCAGGTAAGGCGTTTGCCTTGCAAGTGGCCAACATGGCTGACCCCAGTTTGATTCCTCCGTCCCTCTTGGTGAGCCCAGCAAGCTACCGAGAGTATCTAGCCCGCAGGGCAAAGATTGGCAAGCTAGCTGTTACATATACGATATGCCAAACACAGTAACAAGTGTCACAATGAAGACATCACTGAGCCCAATCGAGCAAATCGATGAATAATGGGAGGATAGTGACAGTGACTTTACTTCTCAGTACAATTAGTAGTAGTATACATTACTCAAAAATTGCATTATATCTAAAATATCTAGTTCATTCATTCATTCATTCATCATCCTGTTATTCATTGATTGCCTCGAGCAGGCCCCAGTAACGTCTCTTTCATCCTAGCCCTGAGATTATATTCAAGGCTCTTTAGGAGAATGAGACCCATCATTGTTACTGGTATTTGGCATATTTGGTACGCCACGGGGAGTTTGCCAGACTCTGCCCTGTGGTCAGGCTACATTTGATATCCTGCAAGTTTGTCCAAAGTAGGAATGAGGTAATAAGATGTCATAAAAAGATGTCCTGATAAGATGTCGCGCGGCCGCAAATGCGGCCGCGCGGTTCCGGGAGCTGGATTGGTCTATCTTTGTCTTCCAAATTTTATACAAGTATGTATTATGTGAGTGCATGCATGTGATTGAAAAGATGACAAGGGAGTAGAAGATAAACCAAATTTTAGGAGCAAAAGCAGAAAAAAAACCCAAGCATCAAGTTAAAAGAGATTTTGAAGCATGGGTGGAAATGACTTCTGGGGAAACAGCCTTTAGAGTCAAGAAAGCTTTCATTAGAATGGTGATAGAGAGCTAAATCACCTTTAATTAAGTGGGCTAATGTGGATGAGAAGAAATTATTGCATGTCTTAGCTAGTTTGAAAATTTCACATGTATTTAAATAATTAAATTTAATAATATTTCCATGAGTACCTGTGAGAAATGTGTGGGAAAGTATGCAAGAATAAATTGGTTTTTTTATGTTTAAGGAGTTCTATTGAAAGATAGCCCCGTGGCAATTGGGCCCTAGCAAAGCAAGTCCCAGCCCATATCCTGTCCTGCAGCTGAGGCAGGCTAGCAACACCAAGTACCCCATCTCCTCCTTGTACCTGGAATTCGCCAGATAAGGCCACAAGGTCTGAGAAGGCCTAATGAAAAGGCCTAATTGACTGCCCATTGGGAGGGCCTGGTGACAGGTACAGAAGAGAGTGGCTGGTGCTGATGGCTTGTTGCAAAATGATTGCCTGCCTGCGTGCAGCATCTAATGTGATAATTCAAATGTATTGGGTGATTTGTGCGCGGGCTTTCTGAAATGCGCGGGAAGATGCCCTATAAAAAGTCCCCTTTGAAGAGGCTAGGGGCTCTCAGTCACTGACATTTTGCGGTCATGCTGTGAGCCCGAGCATGCTCGAATAAGCCTCTTGCTTTTGCATGGACTTGGTCTCTCAGAGTTTTCCTTGACAGGTGAGGCTGTCCTGAGCTCGGACCCTAACACTATGATGATCTAAGACACACATATTGGTCATACATATATGTTATATTTAGACAAATTTTATATTTCAGATTAAGTTAATAGAAATTTGTTTTCTTTCTCCTGCGATGAAGACAGAAAAATTAAGGAATTAAGTTGAGGTCTCTGGAGAAAAAGTACAGCTGGTTGAGTGCTTGTCTAATATATGACTGACACTGGTCCATACCCAGCACCCTGCATACTCCCTGGAGCCCGTTGGTGTGTTCCCTGACTGCAGAGCAAGAAGTAAGCTTTGAGTAATGCCAGGTGTGTCCCTGTAGGATAATGCTGTTCTGTCCTTCCTGCATAACCTCAGGAATAGTTGATAGTTTATGGACTGAGGAAAAGAGAAAAACACCTTAAGAGGTATTTTGCCCTTGGGCAGTCAGGAAGGGCTTTCTTATGTTGATTTGGCTACCTGATTGAGTGGAGTGTCAGCCCAGACTAAAAAGTAGCTGGAGAATGAGAAAGCAGGGCTGAAAGATGTACCACGGGGAGTTTAGCAAGGAGAACTTGTGCTTGAGAGAACCTAGGCCCTCCTTAACATAAATTTCTTCTATGGGATAAACTTCCTTGTAATAAACTGCTACAAAGATAACCGACATGGCCCTCATCTCTTCCTCCTCCTGCCCTTGGCCAACAGCCATCCAAATCCAGGCCACACACAGTGGCTCTAGGGCACCGAGCGCAGGCAGTGAGATAGAGCTGTCCAGAGAGCCCGTGAACACACAACCTTCTGTGAGTATAGTTTTTTACATGTCCCCTAAACAAACAAACAAACAAACAAACAAACAAACAAAAATTAAGAGAAGTGTTATTTGGACCTTCAAGGATGAATTACATTTTTGTATTATAGATAAAAGAGACTATTGCGAATTAAAAGTAGATAGCAAAGATTTTTCTGGTAGGGCATTTGCCTTGTGCGCAGCCAGTCTGGCCGAGCCAGGTTTGATTCCTCTGCCCCTCTTGGAAAGCCTGGCAAGCTACCGAGAGTATTCAATATCCCAAACACATAAACAAGAAGTTTCACAATGGAGATGCTACTGGGCCCGCACCAGCCAATCGATGAACAATGGGAGGACAGCCAAAGATTTGAAAGACCAGAATCTATGTGAATACAGTACAATGCCTACCTGTGTTGATGTTAATGAAGAATTTGTTGGAATTATACAGGTATGAGCAAAGGAGGTGACTAGACTAGATAACTCTATTTACTAATTTTATTCTGTTAATCATAACAATTTAAGAAAACTTTTTACTCAGAATGTGATTGTCATAATTATGCCTTAGAAAACTACTAACTATTGAGAGTATAATAAAACAGCCATGGAAAGATACTAATAATAAATTGCTAATATAGTTCAAGCTGCTGGAGCGATAGCACAGCGGGTAGGGCGTTCGCCTTACAAGCGGCCAACATGGCCGACCCGAGTTCGATTCCTCCGCCCCTCTCGGAGAGCCCGGCAAGCTACCGAGAGTATTCGATATGCCAGACACAGTAACAACAAAGTCTCCAATGGAGATGTTACTGGGCCCGCTCGAGCAAATCGACGATCAACGGGAGGGCCTTTACCTTTACCTTTACCTATAGTTCAAGCAAAAGAACAATAATTTATTTATTTTATTTAATTTTTATTAGTGACAAACCATGAGGTACAGTTGTAGACTTACAAATCTTTGTGCTTGGGTTTCAATTATGCAATGATTAAGTACCCATCCCTCCACCAGTGCCCATTTTCCACCACCAGGGATCCCAGTATCCCTCCCACCCCTTATCCCCCCTCACTCTGCCTCTGTGGCAGGGCATTCCCTTTTGTTTTCTCTCTCCTGCAAAAGAACAATAATTAAAAGATAAAAAAATTGATTTTTAGAGAATGCATGATTAACTGAGAATTATATACACAGAAAGGGAGTGAGATAGAGATAAATGACTCAGTATTCCTATGCTTGAATGGCCAAAATATATAGTTATTATTCTTGGAAATTGATTGCTCTATTTAATATTTTATTTGTATAAATATAATATGGTTGATATCGCTCCAGCCCTATTCCTAGTAATATTATTTTTATAATTCTTATGAGATATGTACTGCATGGACTCGATATACATTTATGCTTAACATAGCCTTTATTGGAAATATAAGTAGAAAGAATTTTCTTGTATTGAAAGAAGTTGAATATTTTATAAACTTTAATAGAGGTTTACTTCAAAAATTATAGATGTATTGGTATTCCTTCAAATTATGAAGTGATGCGTCATAAAACAATTTTCTCTTAAAGATGAAAAGGAAATCTAAAGAAACTTTGAACATCTCTCAACCCATCTGTATATACTAATTTATGTGACAAATTAAAGCAGTTAGTTAAAGATTTTATGCCTATTTGCTTGGAATGTATGTTACTGGAAAAGAAACATTTGCAACCAACAGCTTTGGGATTGAATTTTCTCACATTTTGATTTCCTATCTTTTATGCAGGCCTCCACATGAAGCAAAACACTTTCTTGTGATTAAGCTATATAGTACTGTTTGGAAAATATGCATCTCACCAAGATCCAGCCTTGAAAGGGAGAACAAAAGGGGCAATGCTTTGAATAGAGTAACTCCCAACAGATAGATATTGATTACTACAGAGCCAATGAACAGCATGCCAAGCAGCAAAAGCAGCCCTCTGACAGCTGTGTCATATGCATTGCTGAAATACAAAATTAGAACAAAGGCTATGTCAAACCAGTGGGACTACACTCTATTGAAGCACTATCATTGGTCCTATTGGGACATAGAAGTAGAAAGTCAGGTATTAATAGATGGATTAAAATATGAGGACATAGATAAAAGTCTGGTGTGTGTGTAGAGCAGTTGTAGCAGAGTTGTGCGTATGCATGTGTGTGTGTGTGCGTGTGCGTGTGTAAAACTAGAAAGAAAATTGTATTGCCTCTAAGAACAGTGGGGCTGAAGCGATAGCACAGCGGGTAAGGCATTTGCCTTGCAAGCAGCCAATATGGCCGAGCCAAGTTCGATTCCTCCACCCCTCTCAGAGAACCCGGCAAGATACTGAGAGTATCTCGCTGCATGGCAAAGCCTGGCAAGATCCCCGTGACGTATGGAATATGCCAAACACAGTAAAAACAAGTCTCACAATGGAGATGTTACTGGGCCCGCTCAAGAAAATCGATGAATAACGGGAGGACTGTGACTCCTAAGAACAGTGATTTTGGTCTATCTTAGCCTGTATTCTAAATACATTAAAATAATTTCTGAGGACACAAAAATTACTCTTGGTGGTACTAGCACAAAAAAACAAGGTGTAAAACTCTACTACACTCTTTCCTCTCTCAATAACAGAATCTCCAGCTAATATATTTTATATGATTCATCAAAAAAAATTTAAAGGAAGGCTTTAGAAGGATTTTGTTTGCTTTTCAAGTGCTGGTTTAGACTATGTAATGCTCTGAACTTAACCAAACTATTAAAATGTTACGATATACTACTTTCTATCCATTTAATATTTTACATAACCATGGCAGAGGATTTTTTTGGAGAGACTAATTAAGGAAAATTAGGAGAGTTTTTATGATATATTTGCACTGTTGCATATTTACAGATTGTTTTAAATTAAAAAATCAAGAAAACTTTATATTAATGTGCATTGTCTTCTCCTTAGAAGTAGAAAATTATATTTATCTTTAAAACAGTAAAATTAAGACAATTGTTTTTTGTCTCTTTTCTTAGAAATATGTCAATTTCTCCCCAGAAGACTTTATGATGTCTTTTTCCAAGTCTTTCATTTGTTTACTTCTTTTTCTTTCTTCCCAAAAGAGCATTTATAGCAGAGTCTTGTAGAAAGATATGGTCAGTAAAAACACTTAGTCCCAGGGCTGGAGCAATAGCACAGTGGGTAGGGCATTTGCCTTGGACGTGGCCAACCTGGGTTCTATTCCCAGCATCCCATTTGGTCCCCTGACCACTGTCAGGGGTAATTCCTGAATATAGAACCAGGGTAACCCCTGTGCATCACCAGATGTGACCCAAAAAGCAATAACAACAACAACAAAAAAAATCACTTAGTCCCAGAACAGCTAGTGATAATTTCAGGTAGAATTTTAAATGTGAATCATCAAGTTTTAAACATAAAAGTCCATAACATATTCCTCATTATCTATTGTTTTATTAGAAAAAGTCAGATTCATATTTTGATATTAATATAAGGGAGAAAGTGAAACCAGAAAGAATCTATTTGGACAATGTTCTTGTTCTAAGTGAATGTACAAAAAGGGGTTTTAGACGGAACATTTTAAAAAGCTCTTCCAAGCAATGCCATGTGTAAAAAGTCTGTTGTGCTCACATCTGTTATTTAAGCTTCAATAGCTGTTTCCCCAGGTTCAACAAACTGCAAAAGGGTTTCTTGGTTTGTTAAAACCATGTGAACTCTCCAGGGGCTGGAGCGATAGTATAGCAGGTAGGGCGTTTGCCTTGCACACGGCCAACCTAGGTTCGATTCCCAGCATCCCATATGGTCCCCTGAGTACCGCAGAAGTAATTCCTGAGTGGAAAGCCAGGAGTAACCCCTGTGCATCACCAGGTGTGACCCAAAAAGCAAAAAAAAAATATGTACTCTTAAGATACAAATAAAGAAAACTATGGGCTATTATCCCCACTGCAAAGCATCTGTTAAATGCATATTCCAACGCAAGAAAAGAAAAACAGAAAGAAAAGCTATTTTGCAATTACTCTATACCAGCTACTTCTCAACTCAGTTATCACATCTAATCTTCACATAGTTCTGTGAAACATGCTACTGGAACCATTTTACAATAGACATGGGATCTCAGAAGAGCCTCTTAGCCAGTGGTCAAAGAAATAGATCATAGATTTGGGCCCAGAATAAAAACCCTGGAAAGAAGAGTCAGTTTTATAAGCACTCCCAGTGTCAGTCAAATATAAAATCCAACAAAAAGCAAGAATACGTCTAATAACTGGTAAGTTAAACCTTTCTAGTATGTCTTTCTAATCATCGTGTGTTCATTTCCATCTCCTCACCCAACATAACTTATCACTCTGAAGAGAATATGGATTTACAAAAGAACTAGAAGTGGGACACACTTTCTAAAATTTATAACATCGCATCTCAGAGAAAGATTCACAAGGCGTGGTGTATCTGTATTGTTTTATTCTGAAATAAAGTTTGTTCACTGGTGGTAAAGTCAAAAATAGGAAGAAAAGTGAACAAAGGTTTGAGGCCTCTAATAGGACATGAGTGACTAAAGCTTAGTTGTTCTTTCTCTAGTGAAAAATTTAGCTGACATACTTTCATTAAATATAATAATTTCCTTAAATTAAAAAAAAAGTCTTGTGCTGTTCCAAATTGCTTTCCCGGGTGTTTTCATCTTGAGAACAGCAGGTGAATATGAACAAGTTCAAACCTATTTTTATTTTCCAGTAAATCCCAAATGCCTGAGCTTTGCAAGTTAACAGCATCCAAAAAACATGCTGATCTTGGCAGGAAGGTGAAACCTGAGAGAGACCAAGCAGAGTAAAGGAACAGTTTTGTATTTTTATGAGAAAATATAAAAGCACTTGATGTAAATATGGAGACTTTAACTTTTATCTCTTCCCAATTCCAAAATCTAAAAGAATATGCAGTAAACAAATTAACTTTAAGTTCTTTTTTTAATATGTATCAAAATGTGTTTCATAATAAATCATTGAAATGAACAAATTTCAGCTGTACACAGTATCTTGGAAGAAACAATAAAACATCAATCAAACATATATTAATTTGGGGTAGGTTTTTCAGCCACATACAGTAGTTTTCAAGGCTAATTCTGGCTTTCTGCTCAGGAGTGAATGGTGGCAGTACTCAGGGGGCCATATGAGGTATCTGGGATACACACCTGAGTCAGCTGCATGAAAGGCAAGCACCTTACCTGCTGTCCTATCTCTCTAGGCCTATATGTATTTTTGAAAATCAAAATAGCCCTTACTAAATATGAAACTCTGGAACTATTCCAAAGTCATCACTCGTTGTGGTGTAGGCAGTCTGATTTCTAGATTCACATCACCATGTTAAGAATTTGTGCTTAGGTTTTGTTACTCTAAGGAAAGAAAAATTGAAAGAAAAACAAATGAAGATTTTATTTATTTGACTCTTTAGGCTTTATGTTCTTGGCTTTATGTTCCTTAAAATAACTGTCATTGTGATTGAACACTGTTCAATCATACTGATGTTTGCTTGTTCAATTATTTGGATGCAAGAAAATTACTTGTAATTACAATATAAATAATAGATTTTTAGAATAAACCTGATTTCCCTTTGGGCTATTGAGTGAGTGATTGATATTGCTGATTTTTGCCTCATTTGTAGCTTGGAGCATTGAAATTCTGGCCTTGTTAGACTAAGAATAAAACTATTAAAATGACAAATTGCTTATACATTTTTATGCATAGTGGAACCATTCAAAGTAAATATCTCTACCAATTAAAGATGACAGATATGATAATAAAAATAATATTTTTCTTTGAGAATCATATGGACTCTTTTTTAAAAATTTTTATTAGTGAAACACCATGAGGTACAGTTGTAGACTTACAAATTTTTGTGCTTGGGTTTCAGTTATACAATGATCGAGTACCCATCCCTCTACCAGTGCTTATTTTCTACCACCACTGATCCCAATATCCCTTCCACCCTGTATCTCCCCATCCCACTCTGCCTCTGTGGCAGGGCATTCCCTTTTGTTTTCTCTCTCCTTTTGGGTGCTGTGGTTTGCAAAAGAGGCATTGAGTTGCAATCATGTTCGGTCTATAGTCTACTTTCAGCATACATCTCCCATCTTGGGAGGATCCTCCAACACCATTTATTTGGTGCTCCCTTCTCTATCTGAGCTGCCTTTTCCCCTAGCATGTGCAGCTGGCTTCCAGGCCCTGGAATAAACCTTCTGGTACTTATCTCAGCTATTTTTGGGTGTTAGTTTCCTATTTTGTTACTTTATGTTCCCCAGATGAATGCAATCTTTCTATGTCTGTCCCTCTCTTTCAGACTCATTTCGCTTAGCATGATGTTTTCCATGTAGTACCACTTGGATGTAAATTTCATGACTTCATCTTTTCTAACATCTACATAGTACTCCATTGTGTAGATGTACCAAAGTTTCTTTAACCAGTCATCTGTCCTCAGGCATTCAGGTTTGTCTCAGATTCTAGCTATTGTAAAGAGTGCTGCAATGAACAAACAAATGCAGATGTCACTTCGACTATACTTTTTTGCCTCTCTGGGATATATTCCCAGGAGTGGTATTGCTAGGTCACATATGGACTCTTATGGATATGTTTTAAACAATATATCAATGGTTAGCACAAATAAACTATAAAACTCATAAGAACATTCTATGTATATGCACCAAAAGACAGACACGGAATTGAGTTTTTGTTTATTATTTTCTTTTTCAAAAAAACTCGGGAGTCACACCTGGAAGTGTGCAGGGTTTACCCCTGACAATCAAATGGTCAGTCACGTTCAAGGCAAGTACCTTACCCACTGTGCTACCTCACTAATGGAGATGTTTAAAATATGACAATTGAATCTCCTTTTTTATACCTCTATTCTGGGTGTATTTCAAGGTTGTAAAGAAAAGTGACCAAATTCAACTCAGAGCTGATGTTTTAGAAGGATCAGGTCTGTTGATGGATGGCATGGAGCTGATCCTGAACTGTGAGACAGATGACAGGTGAGAGTCATCACCAAGCACAGAGTTCTCAAAAGTCAGGCATGTGTTGGAACACAGTGCTGTTCTTAACAGAAGATATATTTTATATACTTTAATATGTCTGCAAGAAAATGAACTACATTTTGTGTAGTTATTTGCACACATTTAATAAATACACTATATGTTGTCCTTGCCATTTATGAGTGATATATTAATGTTTTTGAAGGGATTTTTTCACAGCAAGATGAAACAATTCAATTCAACAAGCCATACATGAAGGAAAATCTCACAGTAGTAATCATTCAAGCATCCAATGAGAAATTAGACTGACTTATTGGGGACAAAGGGTTGAAATAGAATGATGGGAAAAGCAGAATGAACAGAAAACAAGACCCTGGAATTTGTAAAGCTGGTGCTGATGTGGAAAGGGCACTGAGGCAGGGGTTCAGTGACTTCTTATCTGTTTTTGTCCACAACCCCCAAGATAAAATCTTCTTAGATGTATTCTGTGATATGTAAAATGTTTATCCCTGTTAAATTAATATAGTTAGACACATGATCAAGCAATGTTGTTCTCCTCAAACTAATGATTCTTGAATAAAAGTGTTAGTTATTATTGAATATGAAGGAGAGTTTGTACACTCAACCCTCCAGGCTATTAGACCCCTAGCCCCACACTTGTTCTCTTATTTCTACCTAAATTCTTAATCCTCTCCAGTGCCCCTACTTTGAGTGGGGCTGGTCCATCACAAGAATCATCCTAAAATTATTATTTACTAGTATTAAAATTTAAACTTCACTACCAAGAAAATTTCTTGAGTAACTTACAGCACAAATTACTACATTCAAATAATGCAGAGGCATTGAGCCATGGGAGCATCTAGAAGACAAAAAATGGTATGGTATTTGATTTCTGAACTGGTGTTTCTTAGACTTTTGGTATGTGCTCTCTCTCTCTCTCTCTCTCTCTCTCTCTCTCACACACACACACACATACTACCATATAATGTATATATTTTTTCAGCTTAATGTTTACTATTTAACTTTTCTAGGATATGGATTACTTATATTTAACTATACTTTTTTTGCAAAAGTAATTTATTATTATTTGAAGAGACTTTTGGATCCTTTATACCATTATATGTTAATCACTTCTGAAAACTGCAAAAACACTAAAAAATGTGTAATGATTATAGTATTAGCAAAAATGCAAATATACTCCACATAAATTATGCAACAGGCATAGTAAGTAAATTATAATACATTTTTTATACTAGTTGGCTGGAGCGATAGCACAGCAGGTAAAACATTTGCCTTGCATGCAGCTCACCAGGGTTCAATTCCTCTGTCCCTCTCAGAGAGCACGGCAAGCTACCAAGAGCATCCTGCCTGCGTGGCAGAACCTTGCAAGCTCCCCGTGGAATATTCGATATACCAAAAACAGTAACAAGTCTCACAATGGAGACATTACTGGTGACCGCTTGAGCAAATGGATGAACAATAGGAGGAAGGTATCACAGTGCTACAGTGCTTTTATACAAGTACCATGAGGTAGTCACTAGTGCAGTATTCTAAATTGGGTATTAAAATCACAAGAAATTCTCCATCTTGTAAATTTGAAGTTATACATAATACATAATAAGTATAAAGAACTAACGGTAGGTTTTCAGATGGAATTTACTTTGTTCTTTGAAATGATCAGTAATAAAACTGACAACAAATTATTTATATGTAGTGAAGTTTTATTTTAATCATGATCCCGCTACTTGTTGGGAGAAAAATCTGGTGAAAAATTGATCAAAACACTAAATTCAATGTTAGCATCTAAATAATTTGTTTTGACATAAAACTTCTAGTCAACTTTTAGAATAGACTAGATAATAAATCTTTCCATGGTTCTTTGTTTTATATATTCTCTAAGTACATGTATATGCCGTGTGATACTCATGATCCAGAAATGAATAAAATGTTATATTCTTGGTTTATTAAAAAATAGACAAGAGAGATAGTACAGTGTAAATATGCTTGGTGGTAGCAACATTGATTTTTCAGATGTCAATTTAATAATTCATTGATTTCGTGTCAATTAATGTGACATTTTTTATAAGGAATTTTGACAAGTGCTTAAATTAATAAACTATATTACTGAGAAAAATTTATATATTTGTCCTGATATTTTGCTTTTCTATACTTACAGGATAACAAGAATCTACAAATGCATGCTTCAAGCATTACTGAGATCCAAGATTTGGTAAGCAGTTATTTATTTTTGGTTCACTCCACCTATTAATCTTCAAGTCAAATATAAAATATAATGTAATCACAAGGAACATAGTGAATATTGCTTCATCATTGTTTTTCAGCAGTTGAGTGATATGCCTGATGATGTTGTACTGCTCAGGTTCTGCTATTCTGGGGACACCAGGGCCACCCTGGGAAAGCTTGGTTTTCAGGGCTATACTCAGAAATTCTCTGGGACCTTGTGTGGTGCCAAGGATCAAACACAGTTTGTGTGCATGTAGAGCAAGCACTCTAAGCAAGCACCCTTACCTATATCAATATCTACAGTTACTTAAATAACTTTCAGGCCATTTAGTATTATGGGTCAATTTTTAAATAATAACTTTTTATTTTGAAATAGTTCAGTCCTTATAAAAAAAACTGCAGAAATAACTCAGAGTTCCTATATTCCCTTTGGAGTATAAAACACTCTAAAATTTACCCAAAACCTTTCCCTAATGTTTTTCATAACCACAACACTCATTTTGCTAAATCTAAGAACTAAAATTGCTACAATATTACTAGCTTATGCAGAGAACTTAGATTTTGTTTTCATTTTTGTTTTTTTGCACCATACAACCAGTGTTCAGGGCTTATTCTGGCTTTGTACTCAGGTATCACTCCTAACAGGCTTAAGGGACTGCAGGAGATAGTGGGGATCGAACCCAGAACTCTTGCATGCAAGGCAAATGCCTACCCATTGTAGTAACTCTCCAGTCCTGGACCAAAATATGATTCATGATATCAGATATCAATTACATACCAACCAGCTATGAAAACTTATTTTAGCCACCTTAAATTATCTTTTCTTTATCTATAGAAAGGAAATCATAGCAGCATATTATCATCTTGTGTTTTCCCTATTGTCTTTCATCTCCAGGATAACTATTTATCCTCTGTGGCTAATAGACAAGAATTCTGAAAAGTACAGTTTTGAAATTTTGTTGCAAAGAAAGTCAAAATATATCCAAGCCTATTAGGGCTGATCAGTGAAAGACATGTGAAAGAAACTGAAAATTAGGAGTGTGGCACTTCTTCTAACTGCCCCCTTGGTTTTTAAATCTCACCTGGCAAAGCTTCATCAGCCAGTTTATGGCATTCTTATTTTTTATTATAATCCTTTGTAATCATGGTGAAAATTTTCCCTAGTCTCTCATTCTAGAGGATATGGAGCCCTACACTTAGCAGCAGCTGGGTTAAGATGTTGAACTTCACATCTCTTTTGCCAATGTCTGAGTTTCAGCTATTCAGATTCCCCTGGAGGACCATGTCTTATCTCTACATGGCCTACTGGGTTTGGGTACCAGGTTCTGTCAATGGCACATCTTCCTTTGTGTTCTCTCAGAGTTAATAGTGATATATGTTTTATTCATTATTCTATAAATCTGCATCCATTTTGCTCTTTCAGTCTGTAGCCAATACTTCTGTAGCTAATTCTATATAAAATTCCCTAGTTTTGAAAAAAAATACCAGGCTTTTTTTTCTTAATTGGATTTTAACTACCACAGTACACAGGACCAAAGTGAATTCAGAGAGATAGACATTGCACTATGTCTCAGTTCTAGGTTTGGTTTTCTTATGTCTTTGCTTTTGAAACAACGATTAGTTTTGGTTGAGCTGCATTTCAATAGAAACTAGGCTTCTAGTGATCTATATGTGCAGTGGCACCACGGAAATTAAATTATCATGTCTTTTGAGGTAGAATACTTCCAAAAGTCAAGTGTTTGGAGAAACAAGTGGTTCTTTGAACTTAACAATTATAACAGAAATTTTGATGGTAAGAATTGGGGGTGATGACACCAGAGAGTTAAAAACAAAACTAAACAAAAAAGAAACTGGGGCCAAAATGATAGCACAGAGAGTAGGGCTCTTCTTTTGTACATAGCTGACCCTTTTTTTTGATTGCTGGCATCCCATATGGTCCCCTGAGCCCCACCAGAGAGTGATCCCTGAGTGCAGAGCCAGAAGTAAACCCTGAGCACAGACAGCTGTGGTCCAACCGAAAACTAACACAGAAAACAAAACAAAAACAAAGATTTTTTTTCTTATTTTGCTTTTTGGGTCACACCCGGCATTGCACAGGGGTTACTCCTGGCTCATTCACTCAGAAATTACTCCTGGTGGTACTCAGGGGACCATATGGGATTTTGGGAATCGAACACGGGTTGGCCAAGTGCAAGACCAACGCCCCTACCCCTGTGCTATAGCTCCAGCCCCGAAATATTTTTTTCCTTTAGCCATGGCAAATATATAATGGTCAGAACTATATTTTAAATATGCAAGTTGAAGAAATTAAATGCTGTCTCTATTGTGAATATTGGAGTGTTGATTAGAAAATAATGGGATCTTGAGACTTAGAGCTCTTTAGCTACTTATTCTCCCTAGCTCTTCCTCCCCTTCTTACTTGCACGTGGTTACCAATATTCCTTTGATTAAAGATATAATAGTAGTTAGACCCAAAGTAGTAGCAAAGACCTGTGTTCATCATCCCTCACTGTCTAGCATGTATAATCAGTATTGAATCTAAGAATGCTTCAGAAAGGTCAAGAGAAAATTCCTATTTAGAAAAAAATATCTTATGCTTCAGAAGAATTGTACAGTAATATATTTTGTATGCAATATCCTAAAAAATGAATATGAGCTTATAGTCCAAGTAGGAGTGTGCATAGCTTTGATTTGTCTAAGTCATGGACATAAGGGCACATAAATAGAGACTTCGGACTATTTGCATTACTCTGAGAAGTTTGCTTGAAGGTTTGACAAAAACCCCAGGTCAAAGAGATTAAATATTGATAACGTTAAATGTAAAAATTTTCCTAAAACAATATAGAGGATATAATGCAAAGTCATAAAAAATGAGACTGTGAAAATGTATTTCATCAGAGGAACTCTACATACACACTCCCTTCCATACACCCTGAAGTAAAATAGAAACTCTCCATTAGAATAAGAAGGTAAGAGGGGACAGTAGCTCTCTGAAAAGCTCTAGTGTGGTTATTGCTTGTAGGGTTCAGATACTGGTTATGATGCCGGTGGGCCCCATGGGTGTGAGGCAGGAAGGAGAAAGATGGTCACTTTCTCCACATCAACCTCTGCCACCCTGGGATCCAGGGTTACTGGGTTCCTATCTTGCTGACAGAAAATAATTTCAAGAGTATATGAGAAGTAATTTATTTGGAAGTTTTTGAAGAGGAAGAGAAAGAGAGAGTGGGAGAGAGTGTAGAGTAACACATTCAAGAGAGAGTTCGGGTTTCCCCAACGATGGAAAAGACCCTATAGACACCTCAGCATGAGATAGGAAAGTACACATCTCAAGAGGAGAGATGCAGGCACCAAGGAGACGT
Source organism: Sorex fumeus (assembly GCF_029834395.1). Taxonomy (NCBI): domain Eukaryota; kingdom Metazoa; phylum Chordata; class Mammalia; order Eulipotyphla; family Soricidae; genus Sorex; species Sorex fumeus. The sequence continues at coordinate 48,964,419 of NW_026606155.1, forward strand.
GGGCACTGTATGTGCTTGGCCACGTGAGCACAAGCAGCAGCTAGACTCGGACAGTGTATGCACATCCTCCCTTTCTTCACGGTGGTTTTTATAGAGTTTTTCAAATCTGCCTGACCCCACGTGGGCTTCTACCTAAGTAAATGTACATTGCTAAAGAAGTTGCCAAGGGGGGTAAGGTAGGTAGTGCTGATCGTCTTTGAAATTCCTTCACTGGCCTTTTGTTTCTGCTGGATCTTCTTTGGGAGAGAGGTCCAGCCTTCTCTGGGTCTATGCTGGTTGACTAGTGAAAGTTTTATCAGGCGTTAGCTGATATTATTATTTCCCAGGAAATTTATTTCCATTTCCTTGAGGGAGGTGGTCTTCCCTACCTGTCTGCCTGCATCAGTTAGAGTTGTTACCATTAAGATGAGTTTTATATTTTAACCAGGATGATGGGATGCTCAACTGACAAAATATAAAAGTGTCTATTAAAATATATTTTATGCAGCAAACAATCTGATTATTGACTAATATTCATTTAATATTTTGCATTTATTTCTAGATGCTTGCATGAATGCATTTGTGATTCATTAATAATAGCAATAACAGTCATTTCACTCTATATGTAATGTACTTTATACAAATTAAACCATAGATCTACATATTCTTAGCATTCTCAACTGAAAATGCTTTAATAATTATAGGTGAAATAGCTGAATATTAGGATCTTTGTTATTCTATGTTTTCTTTTTTTTTTTTTTTTTTTTCCCCTTTATTTTATTTTATTTTTTTTAAAGTTGTAGATTTACAATTTTTTGTGCTTTGGTTTCAATTATACAATGATCAGATACCCATCCCTCCACCAGTGCCCATTTTCCACCACCATGGATAATATCCCTCCCACCCCCATCCCCCCATCCCCCCGTCTCTGTGGCAGGGCAATCCCCTGTGTTCTCTCTCTCCTTTTGGGTGTTGAGGTCTGCAAAAGAGGCATTGAGTGGCAAACATGTTCAGTCCATAGTCTACTTTCGACATGCATCTCCCCTCCTGGGAGGATCCTCCAAACATCCTTTATTTGGTGCTCCCTTCTCTATCTGAATAGCCCTTTCCTCTAGGATACCCGGCTGGCCTCTAAGTTATGGAGTAATCCTCCTGGTGCTGATCTCAGCTATTCTTGGGTATTAATCTCATACTTTGTTACTTTATATCCCCCAGATGAATGCAATCTTTCTATGTCTATACCTCTCTTTCTGACTCATTTCGCTTAGCATGATACTTTCCATATTGTACCACTTGTATGTAAATTTCATGACTTCATCTTTTCTAAGAGCTACATAGTACTCCATTGTGTAGATGTACCAAAGTTTCTTTAACCAGTCATCTGTTCTTGGGCATTCAGGTTTCTTCCAGTTTCTGGCTATTGTAAAGAGGGCTGCAATGAACAAACAAGTGCAGATGTCACTTCGACTATACATTTTTGCCTCTCTGGGATATATTCCCAGTAGTGGTATTGCTGGGTCAAATGGGAGCTCAATTTCTAATTTTTTGAGAATCGTCCATACTGTTTTCCAGAAGGGCTGAACCAGTCGGCATTCCCACCAACAGTGAAGGAGTGTCCCTTTCTCGCCACAACCACGCCAGCATCGGTTGCTTTTGTTCTTTTGAATGTGGGCCAGTCTCTGAGGTGTGAGATGGTATCTCATTGTGGTTTTGATCTGCATCTCCCTGATGATTAATGATGTAGAGCATTTTCTCATGTGCTTTTTTGCCATTCGGATTTCTTCTTTGAGAAAGTTTCTGTTCATTTCATTGCCCCATTTTTGGATGGGGTTGGATGTTTTCTTCTTGTGGAGTTTAACCAGTATTTTGTATATCCTGGATATCAACCCCTTGTCAGATGTGTATTCGGTGAATATCCTTTCCCATTCTGTAGACTGTCTTTGTATTTTGGTCACTGTTTCTTTGGAGGTGCAGAAGCTTCTTAGTTTAAGATAGTCCCATTTGTCTATCTCTGTTTTCACTTGCTTGGCCAGTGGCGTGGCATCTTTGAAGATACCATTAGCTTCAATGTCATGGAGGGTTTTGCCAACTTTATCTTCAATGTACCTTATGGTTTCTGGTCTGATGTTGAGGTCTTTAATCCATTTTGATCTTACTTTTGTACATGGTGTTAGGCAGAGTTCTGAGCCTATTTTTTTGCATGTAGCCGTCCAGTGATGCCAACACAATTTATTAAAGAGGCTTTCCTTACTCCACTTCACATTACTTGCACCTTTATCAAAGATTAGATGAGCATATGATTGAGGAGAGATGTCAGTGTATTCAACCCTGTTCCATTGGTCTGCAGTTCTGCCTTTGTTCCAGTACCATGCTGTTTTAATTATTACTGCTTTGTAGTACAGTTTGAAGTTCGGAAGGTTGATTCCTCCCATTTTCTTTTTCCCAAGAATTGCTTTAGCTATTCGTGGGGGCTTATTGTTCCATATAAATTTCAAGAGTGTTTGCTCCATTTCTTTGAAGAATGTCATGGGTATCCTTATAGGGATTGCATTGAATTTATACAATGCTTTCGGTAGTATTGCCATTTTGGCAATGTTAAGTCTCCCGACCCATGAGCAGGGGATATCTTTCCATTTCCTCATGTCCTCTTTTATTTCCTGAAGTAGCGTTTTGTAGTTTTCTTTGTACAGGTCCTTTACTTCCTTAGTTAAGCTGATTCCTAGGTACTTGATTTTCTGGGGCACAATTGTGAATGGGATTGTTTTTTTCATGTTGCTTTCTTCTCTCTCACTGTTTGCGTATAGGAAAGCCATGGACTTTTGGGTATTGATTTTATAACCTGCAACTTTACTATACGAGTCTATTGTTTCTAAGAGTTTTTTGGTGGAAGTTATTGGGTTCTCTAAGTAGAGTATCATATCATCTGCGAATAGTGAGAGCTTGATTTCTTCCTTTCCTACCTGAATGCCCTTAATATCTTTTTCCTGCCTAATCGCTATTGCAAGTACTTCCAGTACTATATTGAACAGCAGTGGAGAGAGTGGGCATCCCTGTCTCGTCCCTGATCTTAGAGGGAAGGCTCTCAGTTTTTCCCCATTGAGGATGATGCTTGCTGTAGGCTTGTGGTAGATGGCTTTAATTATGTTGAGGAAGGTCCCCTCTATACCCATTTTGGCTAGGGTTTTCATCATAAAGGGGTGCTGGATCTTATCAAATGCTTTCTCTGCATCTATTGATATGATCATATGCTTTTTATCTTTTCTTTTGTTGATATGGTGGATTATGTTGATTGATTTCCGAATGTTGAACCATCCTTGCATCCCTGGGATGAATCCTACTTGGTCATGGTGTATGATCTTTTTGATGAGTAGTTGGATTCTATTTGCTAGTAGTTTGTTGAGGATCTTTGCATCCGTGTTCATCAGGGATATCGGCCTGTAATTCTCTTTCTTTGTGGTATCTCTGTCTGCTTTTGGTATCAGTGTGATATTTGCTTCGTAGAAACTGTTTGGAAGTGTTTTTGATATTTCAATTTCGTGGAAAAGCTTAAAGAGTATTGGGAGTAAGTCCTCTTTAAAGATTTGGAAGAATTCACTAGTGAATCCATCCGGGCCAGGACTTTTGTGCTTGGGGAGACTTTTTATTACCATTTCAATTTCCTTGATGGTGATAGGTCTGTTCAGGTATTCCAGGTCTTCTTGGTTCAGCCTTGGGAGTCTGTAGGAGTCTAGGAATTTATCCATTTCCTCGAGGTTTTGATGTTCCGTGGCATAAAGCTTCTCAAAGTACTCCCTGAGGATCCTCTGAATTTCTGTGGTTTCTGTTGTAATGACCCCCTTTTCATTTCTGATTCGGTTTATTAGGGTTTTCTCTCTCCCTTTCTTTGTGAGTTTTGCTAGAGGCTTATCGATCTTGTTAATTTTCTCAAAGAACCAGCTCTTGGTTTCATTGATCTTTCGGATTGTTTTTTGGGTTTCCATCTCGTTAATCTCTGCTCTGAGTTTTATTATTTCCTTTCTCCTGTTCGGGTTGTGCTCCTTTTTTTGGTCCTTCTCCAAGCTCTTAAGCTGTGAGGTTAGGTTACTTATGTGTGCTCGCTCCTCCTTCCTGAGGAATGCTTGTAGAGCTATAAACTTTCCTCTTAACACAGCCTTTGCTGTGTCCCATAAGTTTTGGTAACTCGTGTTCTCATTTTCATTCGTTTCTAGGAATCTTTTGATTTCCTCTTTGATTTCCTGTCTAATCCACTCGTTGTTCAATAGTGCACTGTTTAATTTCCAGGTGTTTGATTTCGTTTTCTGTTTTTGTGTGTGATTTACTTCTAATTTCAGCGCATTATGATCTGAGAAGATTGTTGATACAATCTCTACCTTCTTAATTTTATGGAGGCATGTTTTGTGGCTCAGCATGTGGTCTATCTTGGAGAATGTTCCATGTACGCTTGAGAAGAATGTGTATTCAGCTTTTTGTGGATGAAGTGTCCTGTATATATCTACTAAGTCCCTTTCTTCCATTGTTTCCCTCAAATGAAGTATGTCCTTGCTAAGCTTGAGTCTGGTTGATCTATCAAGAGGTGACAAAGCAGTGTTGAAGTCTCCCACTAGTATTGTGTTGCTATTGATGTCTTTTTCCAAATCTATGAGTAGTTGTTTTAAGTACTTTGCTGGTCTCTCATTAGGTGCATATACATTTATTATTGTAAGTTCTTCCTGTTGTACAGATCCTCTGATCAATAAGTAATGGCCTTCACTGTCTCTTATGACCTTCCTCACTCTGAAATCAATGTGGTCTGATATAAGGATGGCTACCCCAGCTTTTTTATGGGAGCTGTTTGCCTGTAGGATTGTTTTCCAGCCTTTGACTCTGAGTCTGTGTTTGCTTTGACTATTGAGATGCGTTTCTTGCAGGCAGCAGAATGTTGGGTTCAATTTTCTAATCCATCCTGCCACTCTATGTCTTTTAATTGGTGCGTTTAGCCCATTGACATTGAGAGAGATTATTGTTATGGGATTTTGTCCCATTGTTCTGTTAAAATTGGGTGTATTTGAGGAGCCTTTCTTGCCTTAAAGTAGCCCATTTAGTTGTTCTTGTAACCATGGTTTTGAGTCTATGAAGTTCCTGAGCTGTTGTTTGTCTGTGAAACTGTGTGTTGTTCCTTCTATTATGAATGAGAGTCTTGCTGGGAAAAGTATTTTGGGGGAGGCATTTATTTCATTGAGTTTTTTTACTATGTCCCACCACTGTTTTCGGGCCATGAGGGTTTCATCAGAAAAATCAGCTGTGAATTTTAAGGATGCTCCTTTGTAAGAGATTTCTTTCTTCGATCTTGCTGCTTTCAGAATTTTGTCTCTGTCTAAGGTTTTGGTCATTTTGATCAGAATGTGTCTTGGGGTATTTTTATTCGGATTTCTTCTAGCTGGTACCCTTCGGGCCTCCTGAATGTGGTCACAAGTTTTCTTCAGCTCTGGAAATGTTGTAGCAATGATGTCTTTGACAGTTTCTTCTTCATCGAGGTTTTCTTCCTGTCCCTCTGGGACTCCAATAATTCTTATGTTACCCCTCTTGGCTTCATCACGATCTTCTCTTGCCATCTGTTCCCGAATTGTGAGTCTCTTTTCCATTTTCTGCTCTTTTCGGGAGAGTCTCTGAACTTCATCTTCGAGCTCACTGATTCTGTTCTCAGCCGCTGTTACTCTGCTGCTGAGGCCTTCCACTGAGCTTTTCAATTCGCCTACGAGATTTTTCAGGTCTGACATTTCTGATTGCATTTTCCTCATTTCTGCCTTCAGATCCTCTTGTCTTCTATTGGCATTGCTTTCCATTGTTTCTTTTAATTCCCTAAGCATCCTAAGTAGCTCCCTTCTGAATTCCTTGTCAGAGAGGTTGTCTAACACTACAGTACTGTTGGTGTCATCTGGGCTAGACTCTTCAATATGAATGTTTGGTGGGCTTTTGCGTTGCTTTACCATTGTGAGAGGTGTGGTTTAGTCCTTCACGTTCAGTGTTACTATTCTGCTTGATATGCAGTGTGAGTTAAGATAGGCTTATGAGTTATTGGCAACTGTATTTCTAGTGGCTGAGCTAAAATAGAGAAGTTTCCATCTAAGAAGTTAGCATATGGTTCCTATGGCATATGTAGTGGGAAAATATTTCGCGGCCGCGTTAGCGGCCGCGGCTCCGGAAAGAGTCCCTGGCACTGGGCGAGGAGTTGGGAATGTCTCCTGTTTGGAATTGGAGCCGTTCAGCTTTGTTGCCCAGAGCTGGGCCTCTGTGCCCGTCCCACGCGGCTCAGGGGTTGAAAACCGGCTGTCTCGGGGCTGTTTCTAGCTGCGCGTGCCCAGAGAGGAACCCAGGCCCTTGGGGGCGGGCTGTACCTGTTGGAATTGGAGCCGTTCAGCTTTGTTGCCCAGAGCTGGGCCTCTGTGCCCGTCCCACGTGGCTCAGGGGTTGAAAACCGGCTGTCTCGGGGCTGTTTCTAGCTGCGCGTGCCCAGAGAGGGGGGAGCGGCGCGGGCGGGCGCGCAGCCCGGCGGCGGGCAGGGGCCGGGGCCGCGGCCGAGCGAGCGGCGGGAAGGGGCGCGCGCCGCCCGCCGCAGCGCGCTCGTCCAACGTGGAAAACCCCTATTCTATGTTTTCTTAAAGCAAGAAATATTCAGTAACTAGCAACCATTTCTATGACTAGCTGAATTCCCTCCTTATGGACAAAAGATCTCTATAGTGTTTGTCTAAATAAATGGTCACAATGGGAACATACAGAGAATTGTGAGACTCTCTTAGGTGATAATTAATTAAGGTGAAAAACAATTAAGAAAGGCACTATCGGGGGTATGGTACTGCCAGCAGGTCAATCTGTAATTGTGAGGAGAGTGCATCAGCAGTCTGATGGCACCATCAGACTTTCAGATACCCCGGAATTGCTGCTATGCCTTTGGCCAGACCCCAAAATCTTGGGGCAAAGTTTACCAAGAAAGTAAACAGCCAAAAGTTAGTTATGTGGAAGACACACCCACAAACCACCTCCAGCTCAGCTATATAATTGGAAGCACAGCCTCTCTGGTTCCTGATGGAACTGCTTAACGGCCATGATTCCAGAGACTCAGAAATGAATCTTGGAACCCAAAGGCTTTTGGCAGAAATGCGTCCTGTTCCTGCAGTAGGTTACTGGCTCTGGGCCACTACAGGTAGGAATAGGTTTGGTGCTTTGGCCTGTTCCCCCTGGAGGCCTGGTGACCACTATCCTCCAAAGGCCACTGGACAATCAGGTTTGGGCCTGCAGTGACTAGACACACAGGGCCTCATCAGATGGGGGTGGAACCGGCCCTTTTCTCCCTATTCCAACAAGACCCCGAGTCACCACCTAGAAACGGCCTCTCTGGCTCCTGATCAAGCTGATTAACGGCCATGATCCCAAAGACTCAGAAACAAATCTCTAAACCCAGCGGCTTTTGGCAGAAATGCATATGGACTGAATACAAGGTGGCCACCACCTTAGAGCTTATAGGAAAGCCAGGTATGAGCCGGCGGTGACAGGGCAACTGCAGTCTCATGGGAAGGGGGGTGATACCGGCTCGTCCTTCATGCCCTACCAAGGTCACGAGTTGCACCCCATGAGCGACTCTCCGGCATGGCTATGGCTTCAGAGGCAAAGGGACTTAATCCAGAGCCTGGCAGCTTGCAGCAGAAAAGTGAATGAACCATGCATTAAACTATGGCGCCATGCTTCCCCAGGAGGGGAAAAGGGTGTTGCTCTCTTCCTCCATTTCGCCCCCTGGCAGCAAGGTGGCTGCCGCCTCAGAGCTTATAGGAAAGCCAGGTATGAGTGGGTAGTAACAGGGCAACTGCAGTCTCACGGGAAGGGGGGTGGTACTGGCTCGTCCTTCACATCCTACCGAGGTCACGAGTTGCACCCCACGAGTGGCTCTCTGGCAAGGTCATGGCTCTAGAGGCAAAAGGACTTAATCCAGAGCCCGGCAGCTTATGGCAGAAAAGTGAATGGACCATGCATTAAACTATGGCACCATGCCTCCCCAGGAGGGAAAGGGTGTTGCTCCCTTCCACCTCGCCTCCCCCATCCCCCGCCCCAGCAGCAAGGTGGCCACTGCCTCAGAGCTTATAGGAAAGCCAGGTATGAGCCAGTGGTGACGGGGCTACTGCAGTCTCATGGGAAGGGGCGTAGTACATGCTCGTCTTTCATGCCCTACCGAGGTCACTAGTCACCCCCACAAGTGGCTCTCTGGCAGGGCCATAACTCCAGAGGCAAAAGGACTTAATCCAGAGCGTAGCAGCTTGTGGCAGAAAAGTAAACGGACCATGCGTTAAACTAGGTGCCATGCCTCCCTCGGAGGGAAAGAGGTTGTTTCTCCCTTCTGCCTTCCCCTCCACCCCCTGGCAGCAAGGCTGCCGCCACCTCAGAGCTTATAGGAAAGCTAGGTATGAGCCGGCGGTGACAAGGCAACTGCATTCTCATGGGAAGGGGGGGTGGTACTCATCCTTCAAGCCCTACCGAGGTAATGAGTTGCCCTCCATGAGTGGCTCTCCCGCATGGCCATAACACCAGACACACAGAAACCAATCTCATAATTTTCTGGCTCCTTGTAGAAATCCAAAATAGCGTGGCTGCTATCACGATGATTCTCATGACCAGCTATAGAAAACAAAGTATTTCACAATGCCTTTTCAGCAATTCTGATTGTTAGGGGGGGAATTCTAAATAATAATGGTGCGTCTTTTGTCAAAATAATGAATATAATCAATGTAGAGAAGAGTTAAGTGGAAATCATCTGCCTCACAGGCATTGGGGGGGTGGGAGGGGGTATATTGGGGTTCTTGGTAGTGAAAAATGAGTACTGGTGAAGGGAAAGGTGTTTGATCATTGTATAACCGAGACTTAAACCTGAAAGCTTTGTAACTTTTCCCACAGTGATTCAATAAATAAATATAAGAAGAAAATAAATAAATAAAATTAAGGTGGAGTTCATGCCCAATTAAATCAGCTAATAAGTGGCTGAATAAATAGTAGTACTCCTACATTTTAAAAAAAAGGCACTATTGCCATTTAGTGAGCAGGAGCTGAGTGTGATATACTTCTTATAATTCATTATTTTTCCAATATCTTGCCATAACCAATCCACTCCAAATATAAATTAGTAACATCTAATTTTAAGAAGTTTTGTGAAAGACTCAGGGCTAAAAATAAAATTTCCCTACTAAAACATGTAAATGAAATAAAAGTTTAAATACAGTGAAGAAAATTTCTTAAAATTACTGAAGAGGGGGCTGGAACAATAGCACAGTGGGTAGGGTTTTTGCCTTGCAAGCGGCCGACCCAGGTTTGAGTCCCAGCATCCCATATGGTCCCCTGATCACCACCAGGAGTAATTCCTGAGTGCAGAGCCAGGAGTAACCCCTGTGCATAGCCAGGTGTGACCCAAAAAGAAAAAAAATACTGAAGAATTTTCTTTGAACAACTTGCCTCCTCCCTGGCCCTTAGGAGCCCTTAGATAGTAGCCCCTTAACACTCTGATGACCCTTATTTATGACCCACCTTTACTTATGACCCTTCCTGCCAATTTTTCAGAAGGTCTACAAGCCCCTATTTCATTATGTTACGGCATGACTCTGTTTCTCCAACCGCAAGCAAGGACCATGCAGGAATGCAATCAACAAGCAGGTATTTTATTGAGCTGGCTTCTTCAAAGGGGATCTTATATAGGCCTTCACTGGCCGTTACAGCAAAGTCCACGCATTTCATAGCCAATAGATTTGTAACAACATATACTTTCTTAACCAATCCATTTTTTAGTACATCACTCCTTAGCCTATAGATTCAAAGATCAGCATTTATGTACATAGGCATTGTGGCTAGTGGGCATCAGGTAACTTGAACATTTGGTTATCTTCTTTGTTCCCTTTGATTCTCAGCTCATGGCTCCTGCATTCTGGTTGAGGTGGATAAGGGAAAAGTTCCTAACAGAGGTAACAGATAAGGAAGGCCCAAAAATGGTTTCAGAATTTACATCCCAGCAAGGAAACATCAACAAATGGTTTCAGAATTTACATCCCAATAAGGAAGGGCTTCACAGTTAAGGCTCTACTAGGGAGGGGGCAGAAAAGGGAGAGTTACTAATTAGCAGAGTTTAGCTCTGGAATTTTTCTCAGGGTCCCTAGGTACCTTACAATTAACCATGTGCCAGCTGTGATTCAAAATTGAGTTCTTCTGCCCTAGTCACTTTGTTGCTATATCTAAACAGGCCACAGTTCTTCATCTACATCACAGGGACTTTGAATTAAACAAGTGCCTGTAAGGCTCCTAACATAATGACTGTTCCCCACCTTCAAGGGTGTCAAGTATTTGCTCAACTGCCATTCTTTACTTGAAGCTTGTATATTGACCACCCCTTACAAAATTGCAAAGGAGAATCCTTCCCCACAGCAATACTCACAGTGCTAGTACTTTGGTACATCATGTTGATCTCCTCCCCCTAATAGTATTAAGATTTGTTGAAACAAAAATTACACTGGGCAAAGTTAAATAAGTAAGACTTTATTCAAGGCTATGGCAACAGAGAAAACCAGTCAAAGTACAGTCTAAACTGTACTTTGCCTAAACAATTCTGCCTAAGCAAGGAACTGGAGAGTCTTTGAAGAGGATCATAGGTCATTTGTGTTTGTGAATACAATTTAACCAAAAGAAAAACAAACTTTCTTACATCTTCATAACAAGAAGTAATTTCACAATTTGGAGCTTGACTAAATATAGGCTTACATTCTCTTCCTAAAGCTGGAAGAGAAGAGCTACTTCTATTATGATGATTGCACTTAGAAGAGATATTATCAGGTCTTTTACAAACCAGTCCTTCACTGTAAATTGAAGGTTTTGTTAGTACAAAGAGATTTATATCTTAAGGGGGGGTGGATTTACATGAATAAGTTTCTTCAAGTAAACACTTAAAAAGAGGGAGGAAAGAGTCTCTGTAGTTAGGGCATCCAAATTATTGGTTGAATGAATACAAGGGAAGTTGGAGATCCAGAAGCAGAGTCTTCCTTTCGTCAAGCTGAAGGAAATGTTAAGGATTAGGTATTCTTAGGTTTATGGTTTGTTTTCCCCATATAGGTGTATGTCCTGTAGAGCAGGATTGTTTTTTATCCACTGCTGCTTAAAAAATAATTCCTGGTGAAAATTCCTTTGTTGATAAAGTTTTTTTTCCCATTTAATGTGATACAACATAGAAAGAAATGATAATTTTTCAAATGATTAAGTTTGGCTAATGTATGATGATTGAAGTTTATATATGTGTGAGAACTCTTATATATTATAGAAGGCATGTTTTACTTAAACAATTCTTTCAAGTTATTTGCTCTGACTTCATTTGTCCTCCATTATACTAGGGAATAAACATGAAGATGAAAGGTGTGTAATTTTCTTTTGCTGTAACTATTTTTTCTTATGCTTTTTCTTTTCATAAATATTGATCATCTGAGCCCAGTGATATAGTGTTGGAAATGTTTTTTTATATATGCTAGAAAACTTTATTAATGATACTGATATAGACAAATCTAAACATTATAGTTCTACCCACAATTGGGTCCTATTTATGGGCAATAGAGAGTGTGGTAATAAAAGAAAGGGATGGCTATATTTATAGATATACTCTGGCTTAAATTTTTCTTTAAAAAAACAGATATAAATATCAAGGAAATTATACCCCTCAAAAGATTCTTTTACTAGTGTGCACAAACAAAAAGATATATATCTAAGTCAAAAAGTTGCTTTAATTCTAAGAAAACACAGTTACTATAGGAACAAGATATCACGTAACCCAAGTACTTTAGATTTACATGCAGTTTTGCTATTTACATGCCTTTTCATCATATATATATATATATATATATATATATATATACAGGCGGGAGATGTGCCTCCCACCAGAGAAAAATTGTGTTCTCTGGTGGCTGTGTGCATGGGGAGAAGAGAGGCAACAGCCTGAAGAGGGGTGTCTATCTCTATCCTTCATACCCACCTTGATCACCCAGGGAAGTTCCTGGGAGAAATCTAGGACTGATGAGAGTCTGTGACAAGTAAGGCACAGCCCCATGAGGTGGTTCTCAATTTATGTCTCTCACTCCACTTGTTCTTCCTGTCCTAGGACATGACCCTTGCCATTAGATTTCTCAGGGAGCAGTGAAACCCAGGCAGGTATGAGGAATTGCTCTTACTAAGAAAAGAAGGTCAGTCCTAAATCTTCTCCAACCTTTCCAGGTCCTTCATCTTTCCGTCACAGAAAAATAAAATTGAGGAGGAAATAAATAGTGAAGTAGGATAAGTTTATTCGGGAAATAAATGGAGAATCCCATCAATGGCCAAGACTCAGAGACTATAAAAACCAGCTCCCAGAAGAGAACAGTGCAGTCTCCTGCCCCCGCGCCTGGCTGTCCTCGCTGGGGCCCCCGAGGAGGGGAGCGGGTTGAGCTTTCCTCCCCACCCCGAACAGGGCTCTGGCAGCTGAAGACCTCCAGGACCAGTCACCACCATGCTGAGACCACTCTCCGCACATGAAGGTACTGGCAGAGGGACAAAGCCATGCGGGTTCCGGGACCGAGATCTCCAAGCCTACTCAGATTGGGGCCGAGCATCCTCCACCCAGATCCTCCAAATTCCAGTAGGCGGGGGTCACACCCACCAACTGGCCCCCTGGCGCTGTGTAATCCCATCAACGGCCAAGACTCAGAGACTATAAAATCCAGCTCCCGGAACCTCAGCAAATGCGGTAGCGCGACATCTTATTATGACATCTTATTATCTCATTCCTACTTTTGACAAACTGGCAGGCTACCGAATGTAGTCTGCCCACACGGCAGAGTCTGGCAAACTCCCTGTGGCGTACCCAATATACCAAATACCAGTGACAATGATGGGTCTCATTCTCCTAAAGAGCCTTGAATATAACTTCAGGGCTAGGATGAAGGAGACATTACTGTGGCCTGCTCGAGGCAATCGACGAATAACAGGATGATTTGTGATTTGTGAAATGGAGAAAAAGAGGTAAGTGCTCAGGCAAGTACACCCCTTCTCCAGAGTGGAGAAAAGCAAGCAGGGATATGTGGGCCACCTCACTTGAATTGGGAAATGAGCCTTAAAATAAAAAAGTATACATCCCAGAGATGTAAACAAATGTGTAACTTTACCTCTGTCAGCTTAATTTGTATATCATTTCCCAAAATGCTCTTCAAAGTCAGCTGTTAGGGTGGGTTGTCAGGGGCGGGCTTGGAGCAGTTTATTAGTCTTCTTTTGATATTTTTATCATTACTTTCGGTTGCAGAAATGGAGTCTTCCTCTCAGAGAGTCCAGCTATGCTCTGAGCCTGGAATTCTGCATCTTAAAGTTTTTCTAGGTTGGGCTCCCGAGGTGGGCTAAGTGTTTAAAATGCTTTTGGGCTGGTTTAAGTTCTATACAATGTTTTTACTCCAGTATACATTATTAGAACCTCTGTATCTCACTGTCTGCAATAATAATAATAAATAATAAATATATAGATATTAAAAATAGGATGAGAGTATTCATTTTTATTTAATATATATTATGTCCTAATAGTTTCATTTTTGATACAAAGTCTTATTACAAGTGTCAATATTTTGCCAAACACCAAGTATCCTACAACAATTTAAATTTAGAATATGTGTAAAGCTTTTATAATAATAATACTGTGCATTTAATTTGATGTATGAGAGGGCTTGAGAGATAGCACAGAGCGTAGGGTGTTTGCCTTGCACATGGCAGACCCGGGTTCAATTCGTCTATCCCTCTCGGAAAGCCTGGCAAGCTACCAAGAGTATCATGCCCTCAAGGCAGAGCCTGGCAAGCTCTGGTGTATTCAATATACCAAAAACAGTAACAACAAGTCTCACAGTGGAGAAGTTATTGGCTTGAGCAAATTGATGAACAATGGGAGGACAGTGACAGACAGTGAGGCTCCCCCGCCCCCAATAGACATGTAGTGAATTCTGGTAATGAGTTTTTCTGAAAACAATAAAGCTAAGAGGAAATTGCCTAGCCCTGAGTAGGCTCAAAGGTATGCAGACCACATCCTTTTAAGATGTAAATTATGAGCACTTTGAAGCTATAGAGATACTGAGGCATCACGCAGATGCAGAAACTGAGGTACCACCCAATGAAGGGTGAAACTCCTCAGAATAGAAACTATAGAAAAATCTAAAGATTATCATTAGAATACTAAAGGACCACCAAGAGTCTATTGCTGTCCCTTAGACAATGTTCAGATAAGCTTTCATGTCTGCAGAGAACTCTAGGGCAAAACAATTTGGAAATACTGTATAGAATTTTTTCCCAAAAGTTGGTCTCTCCATTTTCCTTTCTGAAGGAGCCCATATTTCTCTTGAACATATCTCTCTTCTTCTTTCCTGATATCTTTCTAATTTTTTTAAAACTATTTTGCTTCACTATTTTGTTTCCTTACAAAACTTTTTTCCTGGAACACGTCCTTCTAAGTTAGGATTGGCTTTTATTTTTCTGCAAAGAGCATTTCTCACTCCAGCCTGAATTGTTCACTTCTCATGCTCTCACTGGAGGGAACTTGTTCCTGTACCATGCAGACTAAGGGGGCTTCAGGAGGATCTTGAAAGCTACCTCCTGGGGCTGGTGGGATGTGAGTGTCTCTACTATGAAGGTGCTTGTATAGGCTTTACTGTTCCTAACTCTCACCAAGCATTTTCCCCAGTGGCTGAGGTCAGTCCAGCCAGAGGTGGGAACTTTTTTTTTTTTTTTTTAGATTATGTCCCTTGCTCCCAAGTCACCTGCAACAGTAGGTATCACATATGCCGCTTATATATATGGCATATGTGATACCTACATTGTATATGTTTTACAAATGACAATATTAATCCTGAACGAAGATTTTTGTAAAGATCCTCAGTATATTACAAGAATAAAAAAGAATTATGATTTTTCTAAAGGTCATATAACTAGTTTAATAGGACAGAGATTAGAATAAACATTTTCTGCTCTGAGATAGGTAGTTATTGCACAAATGCTGGAATAAAAGACTCATGTGTCTTCCAGATGTTTGGTTAGTGCTGACTTCTATGTATTTTATGCTTACATCATTTTCAGAACCTCTCAGGATTCTTGAAGTCACAAGATATTACTATTACCACAGTCATCTAATAGTATCTTTAAGAAACAAAGCCAAATCCATTATTCAAATCCTCACATAATTATCTTCAGAGTTGGCATATTCCAATTACCAGTAAATAGTTAACCTTACAGATTCTTTTTTAATTGCCATAATTTTTAATTGATGAGCTACAAATACTCAAAAGAGCTTTTAAATGAGATTTATACTTATTTTTCTGCAAGGATAGGATTATAGCTAATTTGACATGCTATAAAATATTCAATGGTAAGTAGTCTCTTTGCTACTAAAAGAAAAAAAAAGGTAAGGCTTGTATTTAGTTAGAGAAACTAGTTTCAAATACTTTTTGGAAATGCATAGAGAATTATACTTTGAACGAAAAACTTTTCAAGTTATAAAAAAATCAAAATTAGTTTGAAATTCAGAGATCAAAACCTTCTCTTGATGTACTGTGATTGTGTAAACTACTTTCAAATCTACATTTTAAAGGACAAACATATGGACAATTTGAGAAACCTATATGTTTTTCTATAAAAATTATTTTAGAAGTGATTTCTATCCTTTACATTTTGAGTAACAAACATATCTAATAGGTGATAAAAAGACATATGGAAGAAAATTAAATAAAACCATTGGAACTGAGTAAATTTTTTATTAGAAATATAAATCTTCTGTTCTTTTATTAAGTCCTGTAAAGATTTATTAAATTTTGCTTGATTTGAGAAACACTGTAGAATTGCAATAAAAAAGATGGATGGATTTTAATCCAGTCTTCATTATGATCCAATGGCTTGGCTGCCAAATTTTGATGTAGGAAATGTAGAAATATTCTAAAAGAAGATTTATTTTTAAAATTACAATTTGTTACACTATAATAGTTTTTCAGGATATTCAGTTGTCATTTACCACTTGGTTTCTTTCTTAATAACTTTCTATCAATCATCAATCTTTAATTCAGAAAAGTTATAAGCATACATTTGTTTAAAAATAGTAAAAAAAACTTTCAGAAATAAAATTACTTGAAAACATTGCATTTTTTCTATATATTTGATCTAGTGCACAATAAATTACATCAAATATGCTGTACTAATTATGTTTCTTATGTTGTTCTTCAACATACTAGATAATACACTATTTATTTCAGTCCAGAAAAAATTTTTTTTACCATTTTAAGTTTAAATTGTATTCCATATGATCCTCACTTCTTTTCCTTTATTGACACTGTGTTTGTGTTGTGTGTGTGTGTGTGTGTGTGTGTGTGTGTGTGTGTGTAAGCACGCACATACACACATGAACTCTCGTGCGCTGGCACATTTCATGTCTGCACAAGTACATGCCAGAAACGGAAGTCAAATTTGTAAGTTGATTCTAGAAAAAAGTAAAAGGCTATAATGTATACCATAGCAGGATGGTGCTTTTTTCCATTGATTGCCCAAGTCACTTATGTTTCACATTCCATTTAGAAGAATCGCTTCTCTCTAGTATATTTCAAACACAATGATGTGGACTGAATTGAAACTGTCATCTTCATACATCAGCTTATATTTGTCATCGTCACAAATATAAGCTGGGAGCCTTCTACATGTTGAGCCTTCTATAGGCCTTGCAATTACTGAAATAAACAAGTCAGACTATTTCATCCCCCCACAATACTTGCATTTTGTAGAGAGAAGGACAAGAGAAGGACAAATCAATATTTATGTCAAGCAAAAAGTACAATAACATTTACTAAAGAGGTTAAGGAAAAATGGGAGATGGTTGTATATAATATTCAAGAAAACTTTCTCTGCTAAAAGTGCCTTGAGTGATCAGATATATAAAATGAATTTTTGGGCTTGCTCTTCAAGACTGTGTTCTCCCTTGAATACATATCTTACTTGTTTCTGTTTCTTCAATTGCTTCCTTGCTCTTTCACTCTTGTTTTCTTTTGAACACACATTTCTTCTTTTTCTACTTGCATTGATCTAAGTAAGTTTTGTTCAATTAAAACTACCTTACTTGTAAAACAGGTGAAATATTTATTTTCTTGAATATCTGGGGCAATGAGCTTGGTTTATTCAAACAGATCAGTAAGACTAAAATAAGGGAAGTAAGTAACAGAAATAGAAGGAAATATTTCTATTAGATTTGTATTTCATAATAAGAAGCTGGGTTTTAGTGGCTGAGATTAGTACCAGGAGTTCTGCTCCATGGCTTGGAGGCCAGCCACACATTCTAGGGAAAAAGCGAGCTCAGATAGAGAAAGGGGCACCAAATAAAGGGTGTTGGGAGGATCCTCCCAGGATGGGAGAAGCATGCTAAAAGTAGACTATAGATCAAACATGATTACCACTCAATGCCTCTTTTGCAAACCACGACACCCAAAAGGAGAGAGAGAACAAAAGGGTATGCCCTGCTACAGAGGCAGGGTGGGATGGAAGGGGTAGGATGGAAGGATAGGGGTTGAGAGGGATACTGGGACCCGTGGTGGTGGAAAATGGGCACTGGTGGAGGGATGGGTGTTTGATTATTGTAAAATTGAAACCCAAGGACAAAAATTTGTAAATCTACAACTGTACCTCATGGTGTTTCAGTAATAAAAATTAAAAAAAAAAGTTGGGTTTTCCTATGAATAACACAGTGTAAGGTGTTTACGTGTTGAGTGGTAGAGAGTTATGTTTGACTCATCCTCATTGTTGCTATGGCTGCAGTGGTAGAAAACAGAGAGGTTAACTACAGTGTCACTAGAATAATCCACATTGTTGGAACTGAAGACAGTAAGATATGATTGAACCTTGAGTGTATTTTGAAATTTTATTGATTTGATATGCATGTGAAACATGCATCAACTAATTTCCTGTATAAAATAATTTATCAAGTGATAGTAATATTATTTATTGATTCCTTGAAAGTATAGCACTGTAGCACTGTCCTCCCGTTCTTCATCGATTTGCTTGAGCGGGCCCAGTAATGTCTCCATTGTGAGACTTGTTGTTACTGTGTTTGGCGTATTGAATACATCACGGGTAGCTTTCCAGGTTTTTTCCATGCAGGTGAGATACTCTCAGTAGCTTGCTCGGCTCTCCGAGAGGGGCAGAGGAATCAAACTGGCTCAGCTGGCCAGCTGCTCGCAAGGCAAATGCCCTACCGCTGTGGTACTGCTCCAGCCCCTCTTGAAAGCATAAAGTTACATAAAGGATAGGTTAGGAGAATTTTTGTAGGAAGGTACCTATAAAGTAAGAATGGGGGAATGAATCCAGAAAGGGTATGTAGTAATACAGTAGCACCAAAGCCTATAGACCTTTAGACTCTTAATAGAGCAATGGAAAAAGGAAAATCAAAATAACACTGGTTATTCTCATTAACATGGTGGAAAATTGGAGCTTCTAATTAACTGATTGATTGATTTAAAGAAGGCCTTTGATTCTGTTGAGACGGAAGTGGTCATTGAAGCCCTAGCCAATCAGGGCATTCAAGCTCAGTACAGCAAGATCCTCCGTGAGCTGTATTACGGATTCACTACCAGGATTTCACCATTCTACAAAGAAGTAATCATTGATGTCAAGAAAGGGGTTCAGCAGGGTGATACCATTTCACTGAAACTCTTCAGTGCCACCCTTGAGAACATCATGCGACGACTGGAATGGGAAGGAATGGGAGTGAAGATAGATGGTTGGCAACTACACCACCTCCGCTTTGCTGATGACATTGTTTTAATAACACCAAACATCAGCCAAGCGGCACAAATGCTGGCTGACTTCGATCGTGAGTGTGGAAAGGTGGGACTACAGCTGAATCTTACGAAGACAATGTTTATGAGAAACAGGCTCGTTCCTGATGCCCCATTCGCTCTCAACAGAATGACCATCTCCGAATGCAACAGCTATGTGTACCTAGGTTGAGAAGTCAACATGACAAATGACCTGGCACCCGAGCTGCACAGGAGGAAGAGAGCGGCTTGGAACGCCTTCAGGAACGTCAAAGAACTTAGCTAAGAGGATGAAGAACCTTCGGCTTCGGGTACATCTCTTTGATTCCACTGTTCTTCCTGCATTAACATATGCCTCAGAGACCTGGGCCCTACGAAAACAGGATGAGAACGCTATTCGGGTCTCCCAAAGATAACTGCTGGACTAGAGCTGTTACCAACTGGATTCCACGGGACATCAAAAGACCACGTGGCTGCCCACCTACCAGATGGTCAGACTTCTTCCTCAAGATCATAAACGATCGGTTTGAGGCTCTTCATGTTCCTAGAGTGAACAGACGCCATTGGGCTACACTAGCATGTGACAGGGACAAATGGAGACGTTACTGGTGCCCACTCGAGCAAATCGACGATTAATGGGAAGTCAAGTGATCAAGTGATAAATTAACTGATAATGCTTAGAACATTTATTCACGGGATTAAATTCTATATTGGTGGAAGAACTCTACCTCTCCAGAACTTTGAATATGGACTCCTATAGTTTTATGGAAGGTCCTCAGAATAAAGGTAGAAAAGAAAAAAAATTAAAATTAGTTTGAGATGGGATAGTTCCAGATTAAGACTAAATTTAATTTACTGTGGCTGCAAGTGGAATTATACAACAAAAATAAACTGTCAATACACTTGAGTCAAAATAGTCAATATTAATTCGTTAGACCACAGTCACAGTAATGGGTTAATGTATAGGTATGTGGGCCAATCTAAAACTTTCCTTAGTTTTAAGTTAGCTTATAATTACTTATAATTTCTCATAAGGAAATTATGTTTGCTTCTTGTTATGTGTTTGTGAGGGTATACACTCTTCGCCACCTCAAGTCATTCTTTTAATATTTGGGAAGAAAATCTATTGCTGTTAAAGGAATATCAATAAAAAACAAGTATTTATTCAAAATGTTCCTTAACTTGTCCCTGTACCACAATCAGTACTTGGGAATTTCAGAGATGTCTTCTCCATAGTACTTCTAATTCTGATTTTATGTAGTCTCTGGGATACTCTAGTTCTGATGATGACATATTTATAATTATGATAGTTTGAGCTGTGTTATGGGACCAAGAATTAAAAGCCCTGACATAAAAAGGTTTTGTTACACATCATACTTATTAAAAATTTTTCTATTTTAATTTTAATTCTTGTCACAATTTTTAGCTACTCATTCTTAATTATTTACCATCAATACTCTACTAGAAGGATTTGCATATGTCCCTTAATTTTATTTGCAAACTAAATTAGGTTATGAATAAATTTTACAAAATCAAACTTTCTCATAAGGATAACTTTCAAATTAAGATCAAGTATAGCAAAGTAAAAAAAGATTCACACTATTTAGCTATAGCTTTTTATCAAATTAATTTAAAAATTGTTTCATGGCTGGAAAGATTGTGCAGAGGTTAAGGTACTTGCTTTGCATGCAACTCACCCTGATTCGATCCCCAGAACTGAACCTAGTCCCCAAGCACCACTAAGAGTGATCCCCTGAGCAGAGCATAAGAAGTATGCCCTGAGCACTGTGGGTATTGTCTCCAAATCAAAATAATTAAAAATAAACACTCAGTAATTCTTTCATTATAGGTTGTGTTTTTATTCATATACTACAAGAATTTATTAGCTCTTCCCTTGAATGCACACAAATGAGTTCATTTACTGGTTAGGTAATAAAAAAAATTCATTTTGCAGTCCCACAGATTAGACTTGAAAGCTGTTCAATGTTAAAACTTCAAGCACTGAAGCAAAGATTCTGCCTGATCTGCAATGAAAAGTATTTTTGATCTTGGGGATGGCTCAGTGACTGAAGTGCTTAGCCTTATAAAAATGAGGTTTTGAACTGAATTTCCAGGGTCACTGGAGGTGCCAAGCAGAGTATGGATGGCTCTGCTGTCTAGACTCCATTGCTACAATAGAATGTACAACTTCAGGCCACTGTAACCAATTGTGTGTGAGTACTGTGGCCAGAAGTGTGTCCTCTTACCAATTTTTGTGTGAGCACTTCAGGGACTCATAGGGAGTACAATCAGAATGTGTGACTACAACTAAAAACGTTTGCCCTCCCCCAGTGAACACCAAAACTCCATGCATGAAATCTGTAGCTACAGGTACAATCTCTGGTCATTGCAACAGCAGCAACAAAGGGAAAGGGAGTGGGGAGAACTGAAGCAAAGTGAAGCAAAGTGAAGCAAACTGAAGAAAAGAAAAAGAAAACTTTTCCGCAGATAACTTTTTCCACAGAAAGCAATTAGGCAGGCAAATTATTTTGAAATGATGATTTCCTTTGGTACCCTAAGCAGAGTTATACAATATGCACTTAATGCTAGATTCAGATAACTATTTTTATTCCTTATCTTGGGGTAATTATTTACTCCAGGTGACTTCCAAGGAATTTAAATAATTTGTCACCTGCTGGATTGAACAAATGACTAATGTAGCAACATTGAACCATAACAGATAAAACTGTTGTTTTAGAAGTCAGATTGTCTGGACTGGTAGGCACACTAGTACTCACTAATTGTTTTCTTGAACAAGCATCTTACCCTCAAGACTACTTACTTTTGAGCCTGGAGTGGTAGCACAGAGGTAGGGCGTTTGCCTTCTACACTGCCAACTGGGGTTCAATTCCCAGCATCCCATATGGTCCCCTAAGCACTACCAGGAGTGCATGAGCCAGGAGTAACCCCTGTGCATCGCCGGGTGTGACCCACAAAGCGAAATAAATAAATAAATAACCTAATAAAAAAAGACTACTTACTTTCTGTCATTGTGTCTGTATGTAATGGGTACTCTATATGAACTAATGATAATAGTAATCAAGAAAATTTCATTATTCCTATCAGTGAGTTACAACTGCTGGTCCAGAAATCAGTGACAGTCCATAGAAATTGCTTCCATCTACAAAGTTTTATCACTAAACACGTGGCACACCAAGCTATATAGCAGTACTAACATAAATTTTTGTGTACACTCATTCTTACTATAAAATCATTTAAAAATTTCTCCTATAGTTATTCACAAAACATTTATTTTACTGTTACCAGTGCACAGATCAAAAACTACTCTCCTATATAATACTATGCTCTGAAACTTTTATTCACTAGACTTTAGGCAAGGATACACTGCTTCCTAAATCCTTCCCTTTTTCTCCTCTTGATTTACTCTCTTATTATGCTGTATAACTTGCAGTAATTTACTCAAAAAGATGTCTGTGTGGTAAATCTTCTTGAGAGCTGGTAGGTATAAAATGAGTTTAATCTGCCTCACTTCGGTTGTTGTTTGCAGTTTTAAGTTCATCCATCTGCAAGTTTTTCTGATGTATTAAAATTCCTATACCAGAGTCCATCTTTGTTCCATGAGATTACTTAGCTGGGATCTAATTTATCTTCCAGATCTTTATTACCAACTTTTCCAGTAAAAATAAAGTTGACTTATGTACAAACTACACTCGTCACACTTTAGAACCTCGACTGGAAAAAAGAAAATCATGGATGCATATTCAATGAACTGTCTTCTAACTCCTGTGCCACAATTGACATGTGGCATACAAATGTGGTATTTATGAAGTGGTCATGAGTTTGTCATAATCTGCACACACTCCAGACTGTGTACCCAGGATTTTCTTATGGATGCTTTAAAATTCTCTCTTTCTATTTCTTGTAAGCACCCAAGCAAGGTAATTCTGACACATTGTCTACCATTTTGGGTGAATTATATTTCTGTGCAATTCATGGACTGAAGATTAAATGTTTTCCATGTATAGCAGAGAGAGCATAACAATCTCCATTTCTGATTGGCATACTCTTCTTTATAATATACTTTTTATTTTTAAAGAGAATCTCTGGGCTCTTCTTATATGCAGCATAGGGCTAATGAAATGCTGCTGTAAGCTAGATTTATTACACGAAAAGTGCTTCAGTTTCCTACCCAGGGAGGAAACATTTCCATTGTAATTGTGTATTTCATATATCAAATAATTCCATGACATTGTTCTCAATATAAGAAGAATTTAGAGATGGTGGTGTGACTTTTAGGAATGATGTAAAAGAGGAGCAGTTTTTTAGTCTCTCGAAGTGTATTTGACATTTATTGATCACCTATTGTAGTGGTCTAGAAAAAAAAAACACAAAAATGGAGAACTAAGCAAGAGAGCTGGTACAGTGGGTAGGGCACTTGCCTTGCATTTGGCTGGCCTGGGTTTGACATTTGGCACCACATAACGTCCCCAATGCTCCTATCAGGAGTGATTCCTGAGCACAGAACCAGGAATCATCCCTGAGTACAGTACCAGGCGTAAACCCTGAGTATTGCTCTGTATACCTTCCCTGCCAAAAAAAGTAGAAATGTCTGTATGTACCAGTAATGTCCCCTGAAAAGAAAAACAATTTACATATAACACTAAATTTAGGTGCATAATATATTGATTTGATACACTTATTGCAATATGGTGCCATTTTAGGTTTAGCTATCGAAGATTTAGCTTTTATCTTCTTGATGATAGACATTTTAAATAATATACACTAACATCTCATTGATTTTACTTGCTTTTCTTTCCCTAATGATTAATGGCATTGAATATCTATTCATATACATGCTGGCCATTTTAATATCTTCTTTGAACAAAAGTTTATACTTCTATAAACTACAGTTTATAGTTCTTTTGTAGTTTTGGGGGACCATACCCAGTGATGCTTGGGAACCTCTGCTATGAGTGCTTGGGGAACCACACAGTGCTCTGCTAGAAACAGAATATAGAATGCCCCTTCATGCAAAATATGAGCTTCAGTCCTTTTGGGGGGACATGAGTGAGGAGGATTTGAGTCACACCTGATGATGCTTGGGACTTTCTGCTTTGTATTTTGGGGTGACTCCTTGAGGGTCCAGGGGACCATTTGGTGTGGTAGAGATTAAACACTGATTTGCTACTTGTAAGACAAATGCTGTACTATCACTCTGGCCCCTAAACTCTTCTATTTGAGCTATCTTTTAAACTTCTATCTTACCTATATAAGTCAGATTTTCTCATTTTTCAGTTTTATGAGTTTTGAAGTATATTTTAATAGTAAACCATTATTGACAAATGTTTTGAAAATATTTTCTTCTGTTCAATAGCTTGACCTTTAGTTGCATCAAAATTTTCTTTTGCTATGTGAAGGTTTTTAATTGTATATAGTTTCATTTATTTTGTCTTTCTTCATTGATGCTAAATGTATAAACATTGAGTGATCCTAGGCAGAGGAGTTTAAACAAAATTAAAAATTAGTAAAACACTTTTAAGCATAGGTAGTAAAAAATAAACATAAAATCCGTCATATAACTAGAATGTACTAAAGATTAGAGGGACATGGAACTTCTGTAGTAATCTCTAAATGAGGAGACCGATAGTAAGTAAAATGAAAAGTTTAGAGTGCATAGAGAGGAATACACAAAAGACAACTCTCTATGTTCCAACAGTTGGCACATAATTGGATCTGTAGAATGTGGACTAAGAATGAAACAAATGTTTCCAAGGACTTCATCCAAGTTGACAAAGAAAATGGTGAGGAGGTGCTTAAAAGATTTCAAGTATTTTACTTTAGAACATGTTGCATTTAAGATGTTCACTATCTTAAATGTAACATGTTTACACCTGAATTTAACAAAATTTTTTATCATTTTGTTAGAAATGCAAACTGCAAATACATAAAATATTTCTAATTACTTAATCCATAACTATCTTGAAGAGCTGGGCTTGAGCACAAGTCTTGCAGAGGACAAACTGGAGCTCAATCCCTGGCATCTCATAGGTTTCCCCAAGCACCACTAGGAATAAGTCCTAAGTTCAGAGCCAGGAATTTGATCCCTGGCACTACAGTAGCACATCCTACCAACCCACACTGTACTACTGCAGTCAGCAGTACACCATCATCCCCACGCTGCTTAAGCAGTGGGAGTGTCCCAGAGAGACTCTCTCCCACCCCACTACCCAGCTTCACTGGGGTGGTCCCTATTAAAAATAGTGAAATGAAAATAACTAAAACTAAATTAATTAAGCAATTCTAAATATCTGTCTAATGATTAATTATCTGATTAATAATCTCTCTAATTAATATTTTTAGGAATATAAAATCAGACAGTAGTTGCCTTAATGTGCCTTTCTTAAAAGTCTACTTCCTGTATTTTTTTAAAAATTTTTAATCTTTAATTTTTTTAATCTTTAATTTTTTAATTGAATCACTGTGAGATAGAGCATTCCAAAGCTGTTTATGATTGGGTTTCAGTCACACAATGTTCCAAGACCCATCCCTCCACCAGTGCCATTTCCCAGCACCAATGTTCCCAATTTCCCTCTATCCTTCCAAACCACCCGCCAGTCCCTCCTGCCTCTATGACAAGCACCTCTCTTCACTCTCTTCCTCTCTTTCATTTTAGGCATTTTGGTTTGTAATACAATGCTGAAAGGTTATCATGCATATCCCTTTAATTACTTTCCACACTCAAATCTTGTCCAGAGTGATCATTTCCAACTAATGTTGTCATAGAGTACCTTACTCTATCTTGACAACCCTACACCCCCCATACCCTTGTGGTAATTTCCAACCATTGACTGGTCTCCTGACCCGTGTTCTCTGGCCCTGTATATTAGTTTTACACTGTTTGGTTTTTCTACTTTTTTCTTTTTCTATTTTATATCCCACAGATAAATGCAGTCATTCTATCTGTCCATCTCCCTCGGACTCATTTCACTCAGCATGATACTCTCCATGTCCATCCATTTATAGTCAAATTTCATGACCTCATTTTTCCTAACAACTGTGTAGTATTTCATTGAGTAGATGATCCACACTACATATACATCTTTATCCATTCATCTGTTCTTAGGCATTCAGGTTGTTTCCAGATTCTGGCTATGGTGAATAGTGCTGCAATGAACACAGAAGTGCAGATGGTGCTTCTGCTGTATGATTTTAGACTCCCAGGGTATATTCCCAGAAGTTATATTGCTGGGCCAAATGGGAGCTCAATTTCTAGTTTTTTGAGGAATGACCATACTGTTTTCCAAAATGTCTGGATCAGTTGGCATTCCCTCCAGCAATGAATCTTTAGAAGTAATACCTATCATCATCTAATCAAGTGAATTCAACAAGCAAGCAAAAATAAGGAAACAAAATAAAAACTTTGAGCTTGATTTAACATGGTTATTAAATTAGTCTAGAACTAATTTAAATATGAAAGAAAAATTTAGAAAAAATAAAAAAAATTTTAAAAGGCAGACATATGAATATATGTGGAAACTTCAATCCTTGATGGGGAAATAAAAGATGATATCACTATTAATTTATACACAGTCAAGTATGTTCTAATTAACAGCCCTGAATGATACTTTAAAAAGGTTTCATTAAGGAAAATAAAATCTTTCTGGAAAATTTAGTAGAATTATATTGAGGTATCAATAGCTTAAATGAAGGTTTTCCTTTCAACGACTTTAAAGAATATTATAAATTTAACTTGTCTAACTTATGTGATATTATATTAAAATAGAAATAATAATCCATATCTTATAGAAGTTAATGTTTTGAAAAATTAATTCAAGCTTTTATAATAAGTTTAAATGAATAAGTGAAAATAAATCAACTGTGGGTGTTTCATTAAGCCAATATTAGTATAATAAAATGTAAGACTAAAGACAATGTGAAACAGATCTAATACCAAACTGTATAAAAAATTGTTGAATGAATATTTATATATATATGTATTTTGTGTGTGTGTGTGTGCATGTGTGTGTGTGTTTGGGCCACACCCGGCAATGCACAGGGATTTCTCCTGGCTCTGCACTCAGGAATTTCTCCTGGTGGTGCTCCGGGGACCATATGGATGCTGGAAATCGAACCTGGGTCAGACGCGTGCAAGACAAACTCCCTTCCTGCTGTGCTATTGCTCCAGCCCCCTGAATTATTTATATTTTAAAGAAAATTTATAAAAATATTTTATAGTAACAGAATGAGGTGATATATTTTAATAATAGTCAAATATTATGGTTAAAATATACATAACAAACAACCATAAATGGTGTCCACAAATATATTTTGATATGAAAAGTCAACTGCTTGAAGAATATAGAGACAAAACAAAAACAGATAACTAATTAGAATTTGTTAATGGATAATGGGAATAACAAGGTTTGAAATGGCCTATTTTTATAACTTTTGTTTGAGCAACAGGTCTTTGTGTTATTCAAAATATATATTGTGTCAATGAAAAATCTTATCTAAGTGACTTATGAATAAAACGGGACTGGAGTTGGGGAAAAATAACCTGTGGAGAGCAAGGAGAAGACACAAGGTAATACCAGAGAGGAAAAGAAGGGAGCCTCAAATTTAATAACAAATTTTCACCTGACTGATAGCTGGCTAATAGTTGACCATTTAACTATCAGCCTATAAATCACCACAATTAGTGCCTTAAAAGAACATGAAATTATAACCATTTTAGATATCCTGTTTTAAAA
Organism: Sorex fumeus; assembly: GCF_029834395.1. Classification (NCBI taxonomy): domain Eukaryota; kingdom Metazoa; phylum Chordata; class Mammalia; order Eulipotyphla; family Soricidae; genus Sorex; species Sorex fumeus. The sequence continues at coordinate 48,991,984 of NW_026606155.1, forward strand.
GTCTTTCCCAAAGTTAAAATCAAATAGTTGGGAGGATCCTGGGGCAAATTTTCATATATGCCTTTTCTAGGTTCTAGAGGTATTCATATTCCTTAACTTTTGACTTCTTTTCTTTTTCCAAAGACAGAAATAATACATCCTCTGACTATTCTTCCATAGACAATACTTCCTCTGACTGTCTTCAGCATGGAAGGTTCTTTGTACTTATTTATTTGAAGTAAAAACGATTTTATTTAGAGATTGTTTAGAAGGAAGAGAGAGAGAGAGAGAGAGAGAGAGAGAGAGAGAGAGAGAGAGAGAGAGAGAGAGAGAGAGAGAGAGAGAAAGAGAGACAGAGACAGAGACAGAGACAGAGGGACAGAGAGAGCTTCTCCAGAGGCAGGGAAACTCAAGTGCACGTCTTAGTGGAGATGCAGGCCACCCCCAGAATGGGGAGGCATGCTGCTTGCCTTTGTAGAATTGATTTTATAGCTTATCTCCAAATCTGCCCCCTCCAACTTGGGCTTTCTAACTAGAGAAGAGCACAATACTATGGCATTGTCAAGGGGAAGAGCCTGAAACTGGTGTTCCACCTTCATGTCCTTATTACAACCCTTTGATGCTTCTGAGTTTCCCTCATGATGGGAGCCAGCTTACTCTGGGCCTATGCTGACACTAGTTAGAATCTCATTAGATCCCAGTTCCAGAGTGGGTTCAGACATGTAGTGTTGATGTCGGTGGACCCCACAGGTGACTTATGTGAAGCGGGGAGAAGAAAGACGGTCACTTTCTCCCCAACTGCCTTTGCCACCCGGGACCCAGGGTTACTGGGTTCTTGTCTCGTCTCACAGAAAGGAATTTCAGGAGTAGACAAGCAGTGAAATAGTTTTTATTTGGAGGAATTTTAAGGTGTGGAGGAGGAGAGACAGTGGGAGAGAGTATCGTACTCAAGAGAGAAGACGGGCAGAGAGAGCGCTTACACACATCTTAGCATTAGGCATGAAAGCATGAAGTACACATCTCAAGAGGGGAGATGCGGGCGACACATGTGCTCAGCCCACATGTGCTCAAGCACGTGGGCACAAGCAGCACATGAGCTCAGACAGCATATGTGCCAGAAGTTTCTTTGTATTTAAAGCAATCTGTGATTAATTGTGTACCTGTGATTAAGTATATTACAATCCCAAGAGCCTCAATTTTATCTTGTTGGTTTATTATCTTCTAGTATCTGAAATATTACATCCACAGATTTTGGAGATTAGGACAGAGATAGCTTGGTCATTATTCTCGCTGCCATACATACCAAGCATTAAACTATATCTCCAAGTACCAAACACCCAGTTTAAATCTAAAATAAATCACTGTCACTGTCTTCCTTGTTCATTGATTTGCTGGAGCAGGCCCAGTGACACTGTGAGACTTGTTACTGTGTTTGGCATATCGAATATGTCATGGGTAGTTTGCCAGGCTTTGTCGTGCGGTGAGATACTCTCAGTAGCTTGCTGGGCTCTCCGAGATGGGTGGAGGAATACAGCAGAATATTTTTTAGCTTTTTTGTCCTGCCCAACAATGCTCAGGGGTTACTCTTGTTTCTGCACTCAGGAATTACTCTTGGCGGTGCTCAGTGGACCATATTGGATGGAAGGGATTGAACCCTGGTCAGCTATGTGCAAGACAAATGCCCTGCCCTCTGTATTATTGCTCCATTTCCACTCCAGAATTTAATTTTCACTCGCCACATGGGAGAATGAGTTTTGTAAACTGAGTAACTTCCTATAAGAGAACTCTCTGTCTAAAAGGGAAAAGTACTGAACATAGTACTCATCAAGGTTCAAGATAAAGACAGTATTAAATTATAAAGAAGCTAGAAATTACGACTAACTGAAAAGAAACACAATGAATACCATCAAATGTGATATAGCTCAAGTGTTGGCATTGACAGACAATTTAAAAGTAGCACTGTAGCACTGTCCTCCCATTGTTCATCTATTTGATCAAGCAGGCACCAGTCTCGTCTCCATTGTGAGACTTGTTGTTACTATTTTTGGCATATCGAATATGTCACGGGGAGCTTGCCAGTCTCTGCCATGTGGGTGGGATACTCTCAGTAGCTTGCCAGGCTCTCCGAGAGGAATGGAGAAATCAAACCCGGGTCAGCTATGGGCAAGGTAAACGCCCTACCTACTGTGCTATTGCTCCAGCCCAGTTTAAAAGTAGTTCACATACATTTTTAAAAGAGGAGGAAGGGGCCAAGTGAAGGTATAAGGGAGTAAGGCATTTGCCTTGATTGGCTGAACCAGGTTCAATACTTGGCACCACCTATGGTTCCCTGAGCATCACCAGGTATAATCCCTGAGTACAGAGCCATATAAGCTCTGAGCACGTCCAGCTGTGGTCCCCAAACCAAAATTAATTCGATATGCCAGACACAGTAACAACAAAGTCTCCAATGGAGACGTTACTGGGCCCGCTCGAGCAAAATTAAATAAATAAATAAAAATAAAAGGGAGTAGATATGTTCACAAAGAAGGATATAGAGAAAGACAGATATTGAGAAATTATGCAATATAACCAAACTGAAATACATAAATAACACAAATTCTCAATTAACGTATGTAAAAACAAAACTTTTATACTCTTCCCTGGTCACAACTGACTCACTAAAATAAAAATTCTAAAATATTCTATTTATATCAGGAAATAAAGATTAACATATGTACCCCCGCCACACACACACACACACAAACACACCTCTTTTTAAATCAGACCCAAGAATGTTCAATTTCTTGCAGAACTTTTTGGTAATATATAGAAGAAGAACCAAATTGAAAGAAAAGACCACTAATCAAAGCAAAAAAGCTATAACATACAAGAAAAATGAAAAAATTTCAAAGAAATATGGAAATGATTTCCCCAGATGTATTCTGAACTGAGGACAGAAGTTGCAGAGAGTATGGGCTTTTAGTTCAGAGCTGAGTGAAAATTGGGAGGGATGTTATGTGGCTTCAGAAAATGCAGTTCAAGGTAACTTCCTGAAACCAAAGCACTCAAAAGGTAATGGGAAGAATTAGAAATTACAGGCTCACAGTATTGCCTATATGAGAGGAAGTGGAGATCTCTGATTTAATTTTATGAAAAATACTCAGGAGTGAAAGTCACTGAAGTGATCTGCTTTTATTATCCCCCTTTTAGTTATCACTCACCAGTAACTCCAGCTCTTGTAAATACAATCACTGACACACAGCAGGGGCTGTCCGTCTGAGCAGGTACTGAGTGTCGATAGCAGAGAAAAACAAAAAAAATCAGAGTGGCACCAGATGGCTGACCTCATCTTTTCCCCAAATCTTTACCTGTTAAGAAAGCACATTGAATGAATTTATATTTAGTACAAAGCATACCTCCCTGCCATTCCCTGAAGATAAAGGAGATAGTTTTGAAGCCCACAAAGGAAATTCAATGAAACAGTGAAATATACTATCAATTAGGTCAATAGGACCCAATTTTCCTTAGAGTTGCATAATTAGTCCTCTGAGAAATTTTATCAAAATGCAGTGAATCATAGACCTTCTGGGTTTGGGGATTCTAATTCAGGAACTACCAGGCATCTGTACTTTCAGATATTTATTCTTTGTTTGGTTTTGTATTTTTTGGATATAATGGCTGTGCTCTGGGCTTATATGACCTTGCATTGAAGGATTATTCCTGGTGAGACTTGGGAGACCTTATAGGTGCTGTGGATTTAACCTGGCTCCAGAGTGTAAAAGGTAAGCCCCTTACATGCTGGTGCTATTTTTCTGGCCCCATATGTGTATTTACAAAATGACAAAACAGAGCAAAAAACTCAGGTCTTGATATAGATGGTCATTTGCAAATGTTGCTGGTAGGTAAGGAAACATGGGATTTGGGTGAGTAGCAACCTATGTTAGCCATCTGCCCTTGGGGAAAATGGCTGGCTCAGGTTAGTACTGGTGAAGTCTGCTCTGAGCACCTACACAGCATGGATACTCACACCCTACCAGTCTCAGAAGGTAGCCATCAAGCTTTGCCTGACACACACTTTTTTCTGCAAGTGTGGGAGATAATTCCTGCAGCGCTGAGCTCATGATGGGGTGAGGAATTGCTTGTCTTGTTGCTGTCAAGAAACCCAGTCCTAAACCCAGTAGAGGCATTCCAGGTCCATCGCCTTTCCTTCAGAAAAGAATTTCAGGAGTAGACAAAATAATGAAGTAAGATAATTTTTATTGAACAAAATTTACTTAGAAAGGATAAAGAAAAATAGGAAAAATATTTGTTCAAGAGAAAACATGGGTCTTTCCAAAGTAGAAAAACGAAGCGAAGATACCTAGAGATGAGCAAGTCAGATACATGTTTAAGGGAGAACATAGACTGTAAGAAGCTTTCGGAAAGAGCTTTTATACAATTCTTCCAAATGGGTTTTCCCCTAGAGTTTTGAATAAAGAAAAGTTAATCAGGTTGTCATATGAAAGCCTTGTACTGTTGATGGTTCTTTGATGCTCTCATCCCTTGCACTGTTGAAGGTCTTTTCATCATTTCAGAATCTCATGTAGTTTCTCCTTTTCTGAAGTGCCCACCTTTCTCTGATTGGGGACATTGAATTTTGCATCTGACGCTGCTGGAGCGATAGCACAGTGGCAGGGCGTTTGCCTTGCTCACAGCCAGCCTGGCCAAGCCGGGCTCGATTCCTCTGCTTCTCTTGGAGAGCCCGGCAAACTACCGAGAGTATCTTGCCTGCACGGCAAAGCCTGGCAAACTACCCGTGATGTATTCAATATGACAAACACAGTTAACAAGTCTAAAAATGGAGACGTTACTGGGCCTGCTGGAGCAAATAGATGAACAACGGAAGGACAGTGTTTGTTTTGTTTGCTGCTCAGCTTCTTCTCTCCAAAGAGCTCAGAATTTGTATGTCACAGGAATGTGATCTTCATGCTTTTGGGCTACATCAGGGCTAGACAATTTCTTCTCAAATATATATGTATATATATATACACATATATATATATATACATATATATATTTAATTTCCCAAAAGTTCATTAACAGCGGGGAAATTAAAAAATACATATAACCATGTGCCATTCTGTCACTTTCACCACAAATTCATAAAAATCTGTATTTCTCCACAGCTTCCATATTGTCCAGAACATCCTTCTTGGACCTTTGTAGAAATGAAGCCCTGTACAGTAAAGAGGTCTCCTAAACAGGATCGTCCATATATATTCATTATCAATCAAACACATTTCAGTCTTCAAATCCAAAATTCATAATTGGATTTGAAGGCACAAAATCTAAATGATTTTACTTTTGCTTGATAATGAATATATGGAGGATCCTGTTTAGGAGATTCCTCTACTGTGCAGGGCTTCAAAAATGGAGAAAAAAGTGGTTAAAACATTTCTACAAATGTCCAAGAAAGATGTTCTGGATATTATGGAAGCTGTGAGGAAATACATATTTTTATGAATTTGTGGTGAAAGTGACAGAATGGCATGGTTATCTTTTGGTCATAGAAAATGAAGGAAGGTAGGAAAAGAGCGTATTAATTGAAACATAAATGCTGGAAAGAAGAAAATGCTCTGGCCATTAAAATCAGTTTATTTAGGCAATATTGAGTTTACTATCCCAACTAGTATTCAAATACAAATGTCAAATCGACTCTCAATCTGTGGTAATATGTGACCTCTATTTATAAATTCGGCACCCATTAGCATTGAGAGCAATGGGAATTAGATGCAGTGTTGTGCTTAACATATTCTTTTGAAATTTTTGATGTTCCTACAGTTAAGAAAGTCTCCTTAGTTGATGTGCCTTTAAATATGTACATTTTTGTAAAGTTAACATGCTATATTTGAGAGTTTTACTATTACTGTTTTGCATATATCACTTTGCACACACCAACTTGCTAAATGGAAAAATGAATTAATTTTATTTTTGTAGAGAAGATACTTTAACCTCACAACACTTTTTTTTCTTCTTTTTTTTTTCCCTTTATTTTATTTTATTTTTTTTAAAGTTGTAGATTTACAATTTTTTGTGCTTTGGTTTCAATTATACAATGATCAGATACCCATCCCTCCACCAGTGCCAATTTTCCACCACCATGGATAATATCCCTCCCACCCCCCATCCCCCCATCCCCCCTGTCTCTGTGGCAGGGCAATCCCCTGTGTTCTCTCTCTCCTTTTGGGTGTTGTGGTCTGCAAAAGAGGCATTGAGTGGCAAACATGTTCAGTCCATAGTCTACTTTCGAAATGCATCTCCCCTCCTGGGAGGATCCTCCAAACATCCTTTATTTGGTGCTCCCTTCTCTATCTGAACTGCCCTTTCCTCTAGGATACCCGGCTGGCCTCCAAGTTATGGAGTAATCCTCCTGGTGCTGATCTCAGCTATTCTTGGGTATTAATCTCATACTTTGTTACTTTATATCCCCCAGATGAATGCAATCTTTCTATGTCTATCCCTCTCTTTCTGACTCATTTCGCTTAGCATGATACTTTCCATATTGTACCACTTGTATGTAAATTTCATGACTTCATCTTTTCTAAGAGCTACATAGTACTCCATTGTGTAGATGTACCAAAGTTTCTTTAACCAGTCATCTGTTCTGGGGCATTCCGGTTTCTTCCAGTTTCTGGCTATTGTAAAGAGTGCTGCAATGAACAAACAAGTGCAGATGTCACTTCGACTATACATTTTTGCCTCTCTGGGATATATTCCCAGGAGTGGTATTGCTGGGTCAAATGGGAGCTCAATTTCTAATTTTTTTGAGAATCGTCCATACTGTTTTCCAGAAGGGCTGAACCAGTGGACATTCCCACCAACAGTGAAGGAGTGTCCCTTTCTCGCCACATCCATGCCAGCATCAGTTGCTTTTGTTCTTTTGAATGTGGGCCAGTCTCTGAGGTGTGAGATGGTATCTCATTGTGGTTTTGATCTGCATCTCCCTGATGATTAATGATGTAGAGCATTTTCTCATGTGCTTTTTTGCCATTCGGATTTCTTCTTTGAGAAAGTTTCTGTTCATTTCATTGCCCCATTTTTGGATGGGGTTGGATGTTTTCTTCTTGTGGAGTTTAACCAGTATTTTGTATATCCTGGATATCAACCCCTTGTCAGATGTGTATTCGGTGAATATCCTTTCCCATTCTGTAGGCTGTCTTTGTATTTTGGTCACTGTTTCTTTGGATTTAACCTCACAACACTTTTAAAATTCAAACACTATTTGAATATTCAAGTATACATTATTTTAACAAAATAAACAGGAAGTTCTGAGTAAGGCACAGCCAGGTAATTACAATAAAAACATGACAGCTTACTGCTTTGTTCTCTATAAAATTCCATCTCTGAATGTCTTCAATTGTCTTTTCAGTTGAACAGCAAGCAAACATCAACACAAACACTTCCAATTACCTTTCTTTGGCATTAATCAGCAGCCTAATACCGTATATTAAGTATTTTGTTGTATTACCAAAAATTATGAACTTCAGATTACTTCTTTAGTCTAGTTTAACCACATTCTTATGTGGTTCACACACTTATTCCCAAATATATTTATATATTAATTCAGTTCCCCAGTAAACAATAATATATTTAGGTATTTTATTTTATTTTATTATTATTTTTTTTTTCTTTTTGGGTCACACCTGGCGATGCTCAGGGGTTACTCCTGGCTCATGCACTCAGGAATCACTCCTGGCGGTGCTCGGGGGACCATATGGGATGCTGGGAATCGAACCTGTGTTGGTCACATTGGCTGCGTGCAAGGCAAACGCCCTACCCGTTGTGCTATCGCTCCAGGTATTTTAATTTTATCTTCATAAAGACATTTTCTTTTCATAAATAAAAATGTCAATAGGTGAGTAAGGAAAAGCCCAAATGATCTTTAGTGCATAAACATTTATTTTTAAGCAAAATGCTATACCACTTTGACACATATTTGCTTGAAGTTTACAAAATATTTCATGATTTATGAAGAATTTTAGATTTATCTTCATGAATAAATGTAAAGTCATCATTTTTCAGATATCATTTTCATTTCAGATCTGCAAATAAAAACACATACTTTAAATGTACTGAGTCTTCCAATATGCCTTTATTCCATTTTTAGGCATTTCAGAGCTTAGTGGCAAAAGGAATGCTTTTCTTTCTAATTTTATTTAATGTGAGAGAAGGGAATATTGTTATTGACAGATTGTTACTTTAGAAAATCTGTCAAATATATCTTTAATTTTAAAATTTGTGAATTCGACTATAAAGTTACAGGCCTTGATTCCTTGTTGATTCAGAAAACGATACCGATGCAAACATAAATCAGAGTATGGAAAAACTTTCTGATCTATCCATAAGAATTTTATATTATATTAAAATATTTTTGCAGCTACATTTCAGTTGATAGATACATTGTACAAATTATATTAAATTTAACTATTTCATTTTCATTTCATTTCATCATCCTGTTATTCGTCGATTGCCTCGAGCAGGCCCCAGTAACGTCTCTTTCATCCTAGCCCTGAGATTATATTCAAGGCTATTTAGGAGAATGAGACCCATCATTGTTACTGGTATTTGGCATATTTGGTAGGCCACGGGGAGTTTGCCAGACTCTGCCCTGTGGGCAGGCTACATTCGATAGCCTGCAAGTTTGTCCAAAGTAGGAATGATACAATAAGGTGTCATAAAAAAAGTTCTGATAAGATGTCGCGCGGCCGCGCGGTTCCGGGATCTGGATTTTATAGTCTCTGAGTCTTGGCCGCTGATGGGATTACACGGCGCCAGGGGGCCAGGTGGTGGGTGTGACCCCCGCCTACTGGAATTTGGAGGATCTGGGTGGAAGATGCTCGACTCCAATTCGAGTAGGCTTGGAGGTCTCGGCCCCGGAACCCGCGTGGCTTTGTCCCTCTGCCAGTACCTTCATGTGTGCGGAGAGTGGTCTCAGCATGGTGGTGGCTGGTCCTGGAGGTCTTGGGCTGCCGGAGCCCTGGTCGGGGCAGGGAGGAAAGCTCAACCCGCTCCCCTCCAAGGGGCTCCGGGAAGGAACACCCAGGCGCGGGGGCAGAAGACTATTAAATTTAACTATTAATGGGTACAAAATGCATTATTTAATGATGAATACAATGTTAAACTATTATTAGTATAGAGGTTTTATACTTTTAAGTTTTTATGAAAACTTAAACCATTAGCTGTTACAACACTGAATAACTCTTTGACCTTCTCCAGATTCAATGTACCTGTGCACGCAGTAATTATGTGGTTATCCTGTGGAGTTCCATACTGAAGACATTTCAAGTGCCTGTGGCTCTATTAAATTCCTTCCCTTTGCTGGCATAGTCATCAATAACTACAATCCATTGATTTTATCACCTTTTTACTTCTCTCTTAAGCCAGCTTAAATTCCATGCTCAATTATTATAATAGCATCTTTCTAAAGGCTCCCAACTCTTGTCTACTCTCACCTTGTCAAATCTGCTTGGCATATTTCAAGTCCTGGTTGCACCTATAACTCCTAAGCAGAAAATATTCTCACACATGATATACTGAGTTATTTTTTTTTTAAGAGAATCACGATCACGATCACGACCATCCTGTTGTTCGTCGATTGCCTCGAGCAGGCCCCAGTAACATCTCCTTTGTCTAGTCCTGAGATTTTTTTTAGAAAGTGCCATATTCAAGGCTCTTTCAGGGTTAGGAGAATGAGACCCATCATTGTTACTGGTATTTGGCATATTGGGTATGCCACGGGGAGTTTGCCAGACTCTGCCGTGTGGGTGGTTACATTCCGTAGCCTGCCAGTTTGTCCAAAGTAGAAATGAGATAATAAGATGTCGGCTTCCGGGAGCTGGTTTTATAGTCTCTGGGTCTTGGCCATTGATGGGATTACACTGCGCCAGGGGACCAGTTGGTGGGTGTGACCTCTGCCTACTGGAATTTGGAGGATCTGGGTGGAGGATGCTCAGCCCCGATCAGAGCAGGCTTGGAGATCTCAGCCCCAGGACCCGCATGCCTTTGTTCCTCTGCTGGTACCTTCATGCATGCAGAGTCTCCTGACCCCGCGCCTGGCTGTCCTTGCCGGGACCCCTTGGAGGGGAGCCGGGTTGAGTTTCCTTCCCCGCCCTGACCAGGGCTCCAGCAGCCGAAGACCTCCAGAACCAGCCACCACCATACTGAGGCAACTCTTTTAAGAGAGTAACCTTAAAAAAGTCTTGTGTGGTTCCCCAGTAAGCATATTCCAAAGAACATTGGCCCCATACTCTCCAACTTTCATAGACAAATAAATATCTCTGGTCTTTTCTCAACAGCTGATATTTCCTATCCCCCTTTCTGATAGTCTCCCAACTTTTCTGAGATTACACAGTAATTAGGAACAAAAACTGTTAACAGTCACCATCATTTTTATCAACTAGTCAGAATCTGCACCTTTTCTTTTCTTTATTTTTTTTAACGGTCCTAAAACCAGTTATTCCACTTTGTCTTCTCAGTTATTTAAGGAAGGTTTCTAGCAATTCCTTTCTATCATGTATTATTGACTACTTCTTTCCTACACTTCACAAATGATTAACAGAACTATTTCTATCAGTGTGTCTAAATTTTGTAACTCCTTCCTAATATTTCTTTCTTGAAACAGTACCAAAATAGGTACTGTTTCAAGTACATTTTAAGTACTGCCTTTTCCCAATTAACTAAAGTTCTACATCTCTGCTTTTATTTACAATAATTTGGTTGGAATTTGACTTATATTCACTTTCTTAATTTTTATACCCTTTTCCTCTGAAACTTATGCCAACTCAGAAGTGTACCCTTAGATGTCACCAATGTCTTTCACAATGATAACTCCAATGGTGATTCTGTCTGCATCTAGCTTGACCTTAGTATCATTCTGTATCTTGGGATATTTTCTTAAGCTCCTATACTGAACACAGACCTTCAAGTTTTTTGTTTGATTTGTTTTTTATTTCACAGGCCACTTCATAAACCCTTATTTATTCTTTCTTATCTCACAAATAATTTTCTTTGCCAAGCCTCAGGGTTCAGACTTAATCTTTTCTTTTGGATGTATTATGATAAAAAATGAATACCGTAGGTTCCATGGCATTCTATGGCATCTGTACAGAAAATACTTTAAAAAGATATAGCTTTATCACAAACTTCTCTTTTAAACTGTAAATTTATATATCTATATGCTTACTTAATATAACAAGCAAGGGAGAAGTACAAAAGCATCCCCCCCCTTTATTTTTATAGCCCTGAGCTTCCAAACTTAATTGCCCTTCCTCTTGTGTTTGTCCTTTAGAAACTTAAATAAACCTACTGCCACTTTCATCACAAAGGTATTTCTTTCTAAGGAGCAGGGGATACTTCTGAAATGTAACTTTATGGGGAGGTAGTTACCTTAATTCAGTGGATGTGTTACACAAATTGCACACTATGTCCTCCATAAAAATGTGAAATTATTTCTAGATAAAATTAGCTAACACAGATGGCCATTGAAGGTACCATGTTAATTTAGAATGAATTATGTATGATAAATAGTGATATGATGGTCTCTTAATTTAAGATGTTATTATTTTGAGATCATGTATGAAATAGATGTGTCTGCATTGCTACAAAGGAGGATTTTTGTCTTCTATATCTTAAAAATTTGCTATAACGTAATGAAAACTATGTTCTAATTAAATATTTTTCTATACGATTTTCTGAACAAATTTGAGCATTAGAATTTTTTTAATTATACTTACTTAATAATTTATTTTCCCTATAGATTCAGAATCTACAATTTTTCACCATCTACTATTTCTACCACTTGATTCAAACTGCTAACTCACCTATTTGGAATTATTTAAATAGTCAACTAATTAGCTCGCTTCCTTTGTTACTTTCCCCTTACATTTTTTTGTTTCTTTGTTTTGTTTTGCTTTGTTTTGAGCCAAATCTAGCAGTGTTCAGGGCTTATTCCTGGCTCTGTGCTCAGAGAGCACTCCTGGAGGCTCTCAGGGGCGCATATGTGGCATAAGGGATGGAACCCAGTCAGCCATGTGCAAAGCAACTGCCTTGTCTGATATACTAGTACTCTGGCCTAGATTTATTGTTATATGTTTGTATTTATTGTTGAGTTATGTGTTTTATGTTTTCCAAATAAACCTTATTTCTTTGACAAATATGTAATATTTGTCCTGTTAAGTGGCTTGCATTTATATTTTCCTAATGATTAATACAAAATGTAAATTTTTATTTTTAATGATATCCAACTTAATATTATATTCATTTATTTTGTTTCATTCTTTTTTTGATCTAAAAAATGTGTGTATCCTGACTACAATGAATTTCTATCATATCTCCTTCCATAATTTTTGGAATATTAATTGAGTCCTAAATTTATGTTTATTATCAAGTAAGATAATTTTATGATAAGAGTATTATTTAAATTAAGCTAGTGCTTGAAGTTAATGCTTGAGACAGATTAATCCCTTATAATTTACATAATCTGATAAACTTTTTAAAACATCTATAGTCTCTATAATTTTGCTTCTAAACTTAATACCCTTTATGTAATCATCTATTAATTTCATCTTTTTCAAAATTATATAATTAGGTTAAAATTTATAATAATATATAATTAGCATAACTAATATATGGTAGGTATTGCTTATTGAGCACAATGTCAGTAGCAGCAATTAAAATGTGGTTAAGTTACTATTTCCTACTTATTATAACTATTATTCATATTTTATAGATGATAATGGGCTAGAGTGATAGCACAGAGGGCAAGGTATTTGCCTTGCATGTGGTGACTGGGTTCGATTCCTCCGGCCCTCTCAGAGAGCCCTGCAAGCTATCGAGAGTATCTTGCCCGCACGGAAAAGCCTGGTAAGCTCCTCGTGATAAAACTGTGACTTATAAAATTTAAGCAACTTCTTTAAGGTCACATTTTTATAAATTGACCAATGTAGAAATAGATTACTATTCTGTATACTGCAATGTCAACTTGTCAAATTAAAACCTTATTCCCTTACTCCAACTGAAGCATCAATTTTTAAATTCTTTTGCTTTCAGTTACTCCTTTTAACATAATTGTCTGAACCCAAACACATCTAATCCTTCTGAAATATATGTCTTTCCCCATAGCCTTCTGAAGTGGAGATTGCTAATTTTTCCCACTACATTGTCAGTCTTCATTGGACTTGGGCCACATCTGCAGTCACAAAATAAAAGAAAAAAGAAAAAACAAGATAATCTCAAGCACCTTCAGCAGATGGGGTGAGGGGTACTGACTTCGTTAATGTTGGTTTTACTGACTGCTTGTGAGTCTTCTGGCATTTCCCTGACCCCAGCCTTGTCTCCAACTGTATGGTACTTCCTGGACCTGTATTTTTAACAAAAGATCTTGAACAATATCTGTTGCTTGTTTGAAGATTATTCTGGGCACCTAAATTATAACAAGGCCTTAACCCCTAACTGTGCTATCGCTCCAGCCGCGATAGCACAGCGGGTAGGGCGTTCGCCTTACAAGCGGCCAACATGGCCGACCCGAGTTCGATTCCTCTGCCCGAGTTCGATTCCTCCGCCCCTCTCGGAGAGCCCGGCAAGCTACCGAGAGTATTCGATATGCCAGACACAGTAACAACAAAGTCTCCAATGGAGACGTTACTGGGCCCGCTCGAGCAAATCGACGATCAACGGGAGGGCCTTTACCTTACCTTTTTAACCCCTAACAGTAACCAGTTTCAAGGACAAAAATTATCAAATCTATTGCCAAATAATAGATTGTCTTAAATTTTTATTTGTTCTCACATTTTATTTTCCCTATAAGATGAATGTCTCTAAAGTCTTCTGAATTCTAAGTCAGCTTTTTGCATTTCTTCTGCTTCAACTCTAATGTTATTATGATTCAAGATGATTTCCTCATTACATGCATAAACTTATATAAAATTAAATATTAATTTTCAGTTTCTGCCCTTACAGCCCCTAGCAACTGCAGATACTAATTAAAGTAGAACTATATATTTTTTATTTCAGCACAGAGTGTTTGAATGATTTATGTAGAGTTTTGAGCCTGAAAAACGTTCAACATATATCAGTCGGTATTAATAAATAAATAAAACACAATTTAAAAAATATTTCACTTCCAGATTTTAGGCAAGTTGAAGGTAAGTGCTATACTTTATCTTCATTGGCTAACAAAGTTCCTCATCTTGGATAATTATTCCCACAGGTAAACTGAATGAATGAGATAATGATAGGTTAATTCTGCCTCCTTGGAAAAAGTATTCAAAAGACAGAATTATATACACTTTGAACAGGCATATAATTCTATCTGTAGCAGATATTCAGCCATACAAACTAATGTGTTACTTTTTGATTTTGGTTTCTGAGACACACTGAGCAGTGCTCGGTGTTTACTCCTGACTCTGTGCTCAGGAATCACTCCTGGTAGTGCTCAGGGGGCCATGTGTGGTGCCTGGGATCAAACCAGACTCAGTTGTGTATAAGGCAAGTACTTTAACCACTGTGCCACATGACTAGAAAACTTTAGCCTACAACTTCTTAGTTTCTATTGCCATAGGGTGTCTGCTAAACTGCATTGCCATGTCTGAAGGTACAGTGTATAACTCTGGCCCCGAATGTAATCTATAAATTATGTTGACCTTGTCATTTTAGAAATTTTTCCATGTTTCCATTTGTGCATTCCAACAGATCAATATGCCAGGTTAAAAAAATAGATCAGAGACCTATGAAAAATAATAATTTTGCCTATTAATAATATCTTTCTCCATGTTATACTTTTCAAAACAGTTGCTTAATAGTAAAACTAACAAAATCAAAATTCAATATATATTTATTTTATAATTAAATGATGCAGTCAGAGTTTTGTTTTTACAGATATTCCAAGACCTCTATTTCTACATTCTAGTCCAATATGTGCAGTTGTCTGCCAGATTTTTCAGTTTTATTAAAGCTGAGCTTGGCAATGGAAATGTCCTAGGGAGAGTTTTTTTTTTCCCCTATCTCCTACTGTGACATGCTAAAAATAATCTAGACATTTCTCTAGCACTGTATCATTCACAAAGTATTTTCTAGTTCATCATTTGCAACAATGCTGTAATATAAGCTAGCTTAGATGAGAAAAATAGAAGTTTAAGTGATTTATCTGAGCTTATATGGATAATCATATGGTCTGGAGAATAGGCAAAGTCCTCAATGTTCAGATTACTCATAATGTATTTTCCATCATAGACACAAAATGTAATTTTTGTCCAAAAAGATCCAAATTTCTGCATTCGGCAGCCTCAATCTTCAACCAATCCCCAGAAATACCACTTAAAATTTCTTTTCTATATCACCGAGGGTTCTCTATGAATTTAAAGTCGTGGCTTTGAAAGTGCCAAAATGAAATCTATAAAAACTTTGAGTATGCCAGAAAGAGAAACCTGCCCACATACTTTTGTTTGGGGACCATAATAATTTACTGCAACTGCCAGACCAACAGCCCAACTCACTGCTTCATTAGCAATCTCTTCAAAGTCACCAAACTTTAAAAATTCCAGGTACTCCAGTGCTCAGACTGAGGACTCTGGACAGTGTGGAGAGGGAACCTCTTTCAACCCCTTTATTCTGGAAGCTCCAGAAGCCATGTGCACCTATAATTGCTGTAGAAACACACCAAATTAGATGGTAAAGTAATATAGAAGCCAACTAAACTCAACACACAAAAACAATAACTCAGAAAGCTCAACTAGCAACAAAAAATTCAGTAAATCCTCAGACAAGGATTTACCCTGTGGTGAGATATAAACATTTTCAGAATTTTTTTTTATTGAAGTCTTTTTTGCTAATTGCTTTAGCCATTTAATTGTAACAAGCAATATAAAATAAACTACTGTGTTTCTGCTAAGGCCTCAGGTGTGGGAGGTAGTTGGGAAAAGAGAAATAATGGTGAAGAGAAGGTTACTCTGGTGGTAAGATTAGTGTTGGAACATTGAAAATCAACCTCAACTGGACAATGAACAACTTTGTTAAACCATAGTTTTTAAATAAGGTATTGTTCAATACCTGTAGAATTGTAACTTTATTCTAACTCAAGAATCTAAGTGATTTCCTTGAATACAAAGGACTATTCTTTTTAAAAATTAAAATATAATAAAATTGGTAAAATCAGATTATTCTCTTTACTCTTTTAGAGATACCCTCACCCTTTTTTTAAATAGATTTTTATTTAACATATGGAATAGAAAACTCTGACTACAATCAAATCTTTTCAAGTTCTTGGAAATTGCACAATAAGTTTTCAATTATTTGACTATTTATATATATACAAATTAGTCATAGAGAAATATTTCAGTTTATTGACATTTCCAAAACTGCTATGATTTCTTATTAATTTTAGAATACTTTTTATTCAGTGGGAAACATTTTCTGAATAGTAAAGTTTGCCTATTTAGATCTTATTTTTATATTTAGTTATCTCATACGTATGTCTTTCATGTATTCTCCAGAAATTTTCAATATTCACTAAGAGAATACCAATATAAAGATAAGTCTGACAGCTTTTATGGACAATTTTTAGCTTTTGACTCTTGTGCAATCATTTGTAATTCACAATATGTAAAAGAATTTCTATGAAAGTTTTAAAGAAATGGTAGCCCTCCAAGACAACTTTACATAAGCTGATTTGAGATTATCTATAAAATTAATTTAATAATTTAGGTAAGTATAAAATATATCTTATAATAGTAAACCAAGAATTATGTGACTAATGACATAAATTATTCTGACTAGAACCTGAAAGATATCAAACCTATACTCACCAGACAACAAAAATTCTCTTTTTCCCTTCAGTAAAATAATGAATGAATAATACTTACTTTACTTTAATCAAAGTCTTCCTTTTATAAGTAAGAATCATCACTTTCCTGGCCTGTATTATAGTAGTTATGTTACATAGAAACAAATTCAATAGCGTTGTTAGTTGAATTATATCATCACCAAATGAAGCTAAATTTCAGTACATAAGAATGTGAACTTGATTGAAATGGTCACTGGTGGAGGGATGGGTATTTGATCATTGTATAATTGAAACCCAAGCACAAAAAATTGTAAGTCTTAACTGTACCTCATGATGTCTCACTAATAAAAAAAATAAATAAAGAAAGAAAGAAAAAAGAAGAAAAAAATAGAAAGTAAATAAATAAATAAATAAAATAAAACCTAGTAAGATGAGGTCATACTGTTATAGAAAATCCTAAATCCAATGATAGGCATAAAACTAGCACTCATGGTTTCTTTTTTTTCACGTAACTAAAGTTTTACATATTAAACAGAAAACATCATAGTCATATTGAGATGCAAATACTGAGGAATAAATTAGGCTTTTTCACTCTCAGAAGGAATTGTTTCAGTATGTTATACTAAAACAATTACATCCAAATTCATGTCTCAACAATATGATAACATCTTAGAACTTTAAATTAATAACACTATATAACAGCACAGATGTTAAAAACATGGATTCACTATTTTCTGTAGAATTATAACCTTATTCTAACTCAAGAATATGACTATATGACTTCCTTGAATACAAAGGACTAAACCTTTGATTTTGAATGTATCTTTTGTTCTAAATTTTTCACACTATTAGTTACTATAGTATCACTGGAATCTTGTCATTTATATTAAAATTAATAGATCATATTGTAAGCTATAATTCATATGCTTAATTATAAACACTACAATTATTTGTTTTCTAAAAAAAATAATATTCACAGCAAAGTTTTCTCTGTCAGACAAATCACTGTTTTGAGAAAGCAGAATCAATAATTTACTCCATACTTTAGAATAAAAAATTTGAGAAAGTAGCATAAAAGTTAAATTTTATTTCATTTTAATATATTTGTTCATTAAAAATTAAAAATCAGTACAGTAATTACTGGCTGAAGCGGTGGCACAGCGGGTAACGTATTTGCACTGCGCGCGGCTGACCTGGTTTTGATTCCTCTGTCTCTCTTGGAGAGCCCGGCAAGCTACCAAGAGTATCCCATCAGCATGGCAGAGCCTGGCAAGCACCCCGTGGTGTATTCAATACACCAAAAGCAGTAACTACAAGTCTCACAATGGAGACATTACTGGTGCCCACTCAAGCAAATTGATGAACAATGGGAGGACAGTGCTGACAGTGATAGTCATTACATGTCTCCAAACATAGTTTCAGTGCATCTTAGTCTTGGGGTTTGAGGAGAATACCTCATTCTAAAATTATTGAAGTCTAATGATTGTTAGATTAATTCTAAGCTAAAATTTTTCTTTTTATTAAAAGTTAAGACTTTAGGTCATTATCTAAAAGAATATTATAACTTACTCTAGAAGAAAGGAAATAGGTCCAGTGAGGACTGAAAATGGTATGTTACAAAGTCAAGGGCATTTGAATCATTCAAAGAACCAAATAATTCTTTCAAAGTATTCATGAGAGACATAAGTATTGCAAAATAATCAGATAAAAAGTCAGTTACAACACAAGTGACTGAGCTAACACCACTGTTAACTATAAAATAAAGAGAAATATGAAATACGTATATATATGTATATATATATGGATCCAAGATTTGGAAGAAATAATGTTGGGATAATAAAACAACAGAAACAGTGACTTATCTATAACTTTATTTTTAGAAAAAAATCTTTTTTGTCCTAACTCAAACTACTAAAGAAATTATGTGAAGTGATGAGAGGAAAAATGGATAATCATGAAGCAATTTTAAAAATAATGAATAAAATAGAAGAAATAATAACATAAAGAAATGCTAGGAAGGGAAAATAGTTTCTCCCACTCATAGATCCTGGAGTTTGACCTAATATTAATTAAATAGAGGCTACTTTGGATTACTTCCTTTATTGAAGGATGTGAGTGTGCCATATGTGCTAGATGAAGAAATGTTTTATTTGTTTGGAAGGCAAGAGACTAACTTATCACCAAAAAGTATTTATTCCTCCTTTGAACACAGAGTTAATGATATTCTCCCAGCCTCTTCTGCAGTTAGAAGTAATAAATTGCTATGGAATTTATTCTCATTAGATGAAAAGTTAATTGAAATGGTAAGCATTATTTAAATATCTAAGGTTTGAAAACACCAAAATTCCCCCTAATGATATTCTATTAATTTTACTGGCTTAGATGGAAAACACAAGATAAATTAGAAATTATTATCGAAACTAGTCAGGTCTCTTTCAGAAATGACCATGAGAGAATGGTGGAGAGATGATTACAACTCTATCTGCCTTAACATATTGGAAAATAAACTACTGTGAGTGAACATTTGTGTGTTTGGGAATCTGTGTTATGGCAGTATTTTCTCACTGGTTTTCAACTAGGGAATATTTTATAGTATCTAGATTAAATTTTGTTATCATAATTGAAGGGGGGAAGGAGAAAGTACTACTGATGTATCATGGGTAGAATGCAAGGACGCTAAAAAGGCACATGAAAGGCTCCTCCTCCCCATTACAGTTATTCAACCCAAAATATTAACAGAGCTAATATATCAAATAATATGGTTTATTATTCATAGTAATTTGTGCTATAATTATTTGGAGACATTACTCAGACAATAAATGTCTGCAACCAGATGTTTAATTATGGATATTTGTGTATTCCTGATAATTAGTCAAGTTGTTTTAATCTATGCTCTTTTAGTGCTTATACTTTTAATTTTAACTAGAAATTATATGCTAGGAATGGCATAAAATACAATGCCATTTAAAAGTAAGAATATATACAAGAATATTAGAGAAGTCCCCGAATACTCTAACATTAAAAGAGTAAAGCTTTAACATAGTATAGTTCTCAGTTAAATTCCTGAAGCATTTAATCTAACTTAACAAAATAAATATAAACTCATGCATTTCTAATTTCAATATGAAATAATTGCTTTGAAAGGTAAGAATGGTTTCTCTTTTATAGTTTTTGAGGAAGTACTTAAAAAGATAATCAGTGCCTCAGTGTAAAATATGGGCTTTGGAGGAAAAGAAGGAAACTTATCTTTTTCTTTTTCTTTTTTTTTGGTTTTGGGTCAGTGCTTAAGGGTAAGTTCAGTCTCTGCACTCAGGGATCACTTCTAGTGGGCTCAGAGGACCATGTGGGATGCTCGGGATTGAGTGTTGGTCAGCTGTACAAAATGCAAACACCCTACCCATTGTAACCATGGTGAGGGAAATCTTGAAATTTATGGTGCTGAGATTATTTTTTTCCACAACTGTGTGTACTGAGATATACAAAAAAAAATTAAGAGTTTGATATGATAGTTTGATTCAACAGTGCAAAATGATTACCACTATAGCATTAGCTACTCCTTTAGTTCAATCACAAAGGTACCATTTCCTTTTTGAGTTAGAATCTGTGAGATGTGTCAACAACTTTCAATATTGAACAATAAATATGCATTCATACATTATATTCCCAAATGTGGTTATCTGTGGTTATCTTATAAATAGGAGACCATGCAATTCGTCTGATGTTTCCAAGTTTCCTCCTGGTAACCACTAGGATATTCTCTGAATTTGTTCTTTTAATAGCTGTAGATGAGTGATGTTATCAGCATTATATCTTCCTCTTTTTGACATATATTACCCACTGTTTCATGCTAGCTGTTGCAAGTGGCAGTATTTTTTTTCTTCTCATGGTTGAATGATATTTTATTGTTAATATACTATAGGGCTGGAGCGATAACACAGCGGTAGGGTGTTTGCCTTGCACGCAGCCAACATGGCCAACCGGAGTTCGATTCCTCCGCCCTTCTCGGAGAGCCTGGCAAGCTACCGAGAGTATCTCGCCCACATGGCAGAGTCTGGCAAACTACCTGTGATGTATTCGATATGCCAAACACAGTAACAACCAAGTCTCCAATGAAGATGTTACTGGGCCCGCTCGAGCAAATCGATGAACAATGGGAGGACAGTGACAGATATACTTTATCATCTTCATCAAATAAAGCCGAATTTAACACAGAAATTGAGCATTAAAAACCTAGTTTAAAATCTAGGAAGAGAAATCGGTTAATCATACTGAAAATAAACTAAGACATTTTAGATTCTATTTGATTCAGGTTCATGAAAGTGTTTACAACAGTTCATGCAACAGTTGAAAACCAGAGACTTAATTTCATTAGAAATTCTGACTGCACAATAGATGTTCTAAGATCAACAGTTATACACTGAAGTTTTGGGGGAACGGTTAGAAACCACTTTCCTGAAATACCTTTCCCATGGCTGTTGGCTGTTGTCTTTTCCCATGTTCTTGCTTCCACAAGGAAGAATTTAAGGGTAAGGCCCAGCAAGTACCCAAGAGAAAAGCTTTTACTGCAGAGCAAAAGTACACAAAGGATGGATGACAACTCATGTTTTGCAAGCAACATCCCCCGGGGGTGTGCTCACTTAATGGGTCTGGTAATGAAGAGATGATCTATTCAAGACTTTGGAGATGTAGTCTAGGAAGACAGGAAGACGTTAGGTCCATTCTAAGAATGAGAGTGTCACCCATTTTTTCCTTGCTTTGTGAGGCAGTTTAGGATATGTCATCTTTTGTGGAGGGGGAGTACATGCAAAATGGTGATACTAATTTTAAGCTTAGGGTCTTTCAGCTGTTAAATTCAACTGAAATGTGCAGATGTATTTTAAGAGAAATTCCCTCATCTGAAGAGAGGGGAAGTTGGGGCAAACAGCCTGCATCAAAGTGGACACAAAGGGTTGTTGTGTCATAAACTTTAAGGATTTTTTTCCCTGCAGTAAAGCCTGGAAGCCTGGAGAAGATTGACAGTTTCAAATACCATTTTATGCATAGCTCAAAAAGCAGAGTCACTAGTTCACAGTACTAAACACAGTGCACCGGATAGCAAGTGGAAAACAGTCTCTGTACTCATTAATACTACCTCACTGCTAAGCTGAATGGGGGTGCCAGTCAAAACTTAAGCAATGTTTACCTGAAGAAAGACTACTGCTCCTTGTTCTGGGGATTTATAAGGTGGAGGATAGAAAACAAGCACACGCCTTTCTTTTTGAAAACCATTTCTCGCTTTTTGAAAGTTGACATGGGTTTTTTGTGAAGAGAAGGTAAGGTAAGGTAAAGGTAAAGGCCCTCCCGTTGATCGTCGATTTGCTCGAGCGGGCCCAGTAACGTCTCCATTGGAGACTTTGCTGTTACTGTGTCTGGCATATCGAATACTCTCGGTAGCTTGCCGGGCTCTCCGAGAGGGGCGGAGGAATCGAACTCGGGTCGGCCATGTTGGCCGCTTGTAAGGCGAACGCCCTACCCGCTGTGCTATCGCTCCAGCCCAAAGGTAAAGGCCCTCCCGTTGTTCATCGATTTGCTCGAGCGGGCCCAGTAACGTCTCCATTGGAGACTTTGTTGTTACTGTGTCTGGCATATCGAATACTCTCGGTGGCTTGCCGGGCTCTCCGAGAGGGGCGGAGGAATCGAACTCGGGTCGGCCATGTTGGCCGCTTGTAAGGCGAACGCCCTACCCGCTGTGCTATCGCTCCAGCCCCATGAAGGATCTACCAAAATTTCAGTTCTCCTGGTTAAAGAAACTTTGGAACATCTACACAATGGAATACTATGTAGCTATTAGGAGAGATGAACTCATGAAATTTGCTTATAAGTGAATAGACATGGAGAGTATCAAGTATCATACTATATGAAATTAGAAAGAGAGGGACAGATACAGAAGGACTGCACTCATTTGTCAAGTATAAAACGACATGACATAAGACTGACACCCAAGGACAGTAGATATAAGGGTCAGGAAGATTGCTACATAGTTGGAAGCCTCACAAGAGGGCAGGGAGAGGACAGCTAGAATAGAGAAGGGATCACTAAGAAAATTATGGTTGGAGGAATCAGTCAGGATGGGAGACGTGTGCCGGAAGTAGATAAAGGATCAAACATGTGAGTATCCTGAGTATCTGCATTGCAAACCATAATGCCCAAGAGTGGAGAGAGAGTATGAGGAATATTGTCTGCCATAGAGGCATTGGGAGAATGGGAAAGGAGCGGGTATACCAGGGACATTGGTGCTGGGGAATGTGCACTGGTGGAGGGATGGGTCTTTGATCATTGTGTGATTGTAACACAAACATGAAAGCTTGTAACTATCTCACGGTGAATAAATAAAATTAACATATATATTTGATTAAAACAAAGAAAATTAAAAAATTTTCAGTCCTTCTCACATTTATTTACACTGTGACATCTTAATAGCTATTGTGTATGCATCCCAAGTTTGCTATTGTAAGGGTAAAGGCAAATAGTATCATAAGGAAAAGGGTGGGCTATAAAAATTAGACGATCATTCTTTTTTATTATTTTAATTACTTAGTAATTATATAGAGCATTTAAATAAAGTAAAACTTTCATGCCACAGGAGACTTTTAAAAATTTACATAGCACACAATTAAGCTCTTACCACTGCTATAAGCACACAACTTCACTAATTTAAAAGGCTCACCCCTACTGTACTGTTTTAAAAGTCATGGTAACTTTGTAACTAGATACATAAACATTAAATCATTAATGTGTGCAATACATTAAAGAAAAATCACAGTTTTAAAATGAAGTATGTGAGAGAGTTACACATCTGTGCATAAATGTGTTATATACAGATGCAAAGTAGAAATTTATGAGCCTATTTTGTAGTCAAATACAAAAGTGTAAAAGAACAGGTAATAATTAAGTATCAGAATATTATGGACACTACCTCCACTACCCAGCTGTCGTCATGCTCCAGGACGCTTTCCGGACCCGCGTGGCAGCTCCGGCCGAGACTCACGCACGACTGAAGACCCACAGAACAAGATAAGCGGAACTCTCTGAGACCTTGGACTCCAGCTCAGCAGACCCAGGGACAGAGTTTCTCTGCTTGCTCCCACCAACCACAGGTGACAAAAGGATTCTAATCAGGAGCCCCACCCTACCCTGCCCTGTCTGCTTCCATCAAACACCCAGGGATCGGATTGCGCACAGAAGACCCACCCTACCCAGATAAATACCCCACTGGCAGACTTCCACTATCTACATTACGTCCACTACCCAGTCGTCGCCACATTCCAGGATGCTTTCCGGATCATAAGACACTAAATACCCATCTTCCGGAATTGTCCTACCATATTTGATAGGGTTCAAATATGTAACACCTACCAGGGTGATTAGAGGTCGCTCCAAAAGCCTCTATCCCTCTCGGAAAGACTGGCAAGCTACCGAGAGTATTCCTCCCGCACGGAAGAGCCTGGCAAGCTATCCGTTGTGTATTCGATATGCCAAAACCAGTAACTACAACTGGTCTCATTCACCTGACCCTGAAGGCTTCACCGACATGGCAGCACTGAGAAGGATGAGAAAGGAGAGGCCGACAAAATCTCAAGGCCGAACTAGGCTGCCACAACGAAGGAAGACAAAAATGATCGTCTGTACTTTCAATGCACGTACACTAGCATCAGATACATCCATCGAGGACCTGATGGTACAAGCGTGAATGACATCATTGGTCTGACCAAGACAAGAAGGCACGAATCTCACCATGCTGTTTTCGACACTGGAGAAGAATTGTTCCTCGGAACATGCGATAAAAGAGGTGTCGGAGGCATCGGTGTCCTTGTCAACACAAATTTGGCCAAGAGCATTGATTCATTCGAATGCCTAACAACCCTAATCGGACGTTTACATTTGAATAGATGTGGCTCACTGCCTGCAGTTTCTATCTTTGTTGTCTATGCACCAACATCTCATTATGATGAAAGAGAAATCGAGAAGTTCTACATGGAGCTGGAGAAGTTCTATAAAGAAGACCACACCTTCTACAAGATCATTGTGGGTGATTTTAATGCCAAGATAGGACCGAGAAGATCAGCTGAAGAACTTCACATCGGGACCCATGGCCTAGAATGGAACGAACAGGGTGAGACACTGTCTGAGTTCATCATGTCGACCAAGACCATCCATGGTAACTCAGAGTTCCAGAAGGCAGAATCTAAACGTTGGACATGGGAGTCTCCCAGTGGACGATTCCACAACGAAATAGACCACATCATATTCAATCGATGGTTTTGCCTGACTGATATCGCTGTTGTCCCAAAATTTCGAACGGGATCGGATCACCGTCTCCTTCATGCAAAATTCTACTTCACAGAGCGGGGAGAAAGGGCTGCAAAGTTCAAAAAGAGAACTCCCAGAACAACCACCAACTGGGAACTCTTTGGCACTATTGCGGCAACATGGGAAGATGCCATTGTTGACAACATTGACGAGGAATACGATCCACTGGTTCAGCACCTCCATGAATGTGCAAGGAATGCCAAGAGAGAGATAGCCACAAAAAAAGCCTGTCTTCGAAAACTCTTGAGCTAATTCGCCAGCGTGGTTTGGCGCATGCCTCAGGAAACCCCAAGCTAACGTCTGAGCTTGCAAAACAGTGCAGAGATGCGATCAAGGAAGACCTCAAAGAGAGAAGAGCAGAAGTACTGGTAGATGCGGCAGAAGCTGGGAAAAGTATTACTTATGCCCACCTGTCCTTCGCCAACTACAAGACCAAGATGACTGCCCTCCGACGTTCTGATGGATCCGTCACATCCTCCAGAATGGCAATGGAGAAGATTATCCATGACTTCTACTCAAATCTCTTCGATAGCCATGTCCATTTGCTGACATACCAAATTCCACAGGATGGATATGTCGTTCCCAACGTTCTTCCTTCCGAAA
Source organism: Sorex fumeus (assembly GCF_029834395.1). NCBI lineage: Eukaryota > Metazoa > Chordata > Mammalia > Eulipotyphla > Soricidae > Sorex > Sorex fumeus. The sequence goes on from NW_026606155.1 coordinate 49,017,713, forward strand.
TCCGACACGCCATTTCATTGGTAAAGAAACAAACAGCACCCGGCCCAAACAAGGTCAGACCTGATCACCTGAAGAACCTGCCATCAGTACTCATCAATACACTGGCTCGGCTCTTCACTCGCTACCTGTCTGAATGCAAGGTTCTGTCCCAATGGAAAACCAGCAGGACCGTACTACTGTTCAAGAAGGGAGACATCCATGACATTGGCAACTATCGCCCTATCTGCCTATTGTCTGTCATCTACAAGTTGTTCACTCGAGTCATCCTAAATAGGATTGGCAAAACACTAGATGAAGGACAACCATGCGAGCAAGCCAGGTTCCGCAAAGGATTCAGCACCATCGACCATATCCACACAATAACCAAACCATTGAGGTTTCTCGGGAGTTCAAGATGCTGTTCTGTTTAACGTTCATTGATTTAAAGAAGGCCTTTGATTCTGTTGAGATGGAAGTGGTCACTGAAGCCCTAGCCAATCAGGGCATTCAAGCCCAATACATCAAGATCCTCCATGAGCTGTATTGCGGATTCACTGCCAGGATCTCACCATTCTACAAAGAAGTGATCGTTGATGTCAAGAGAGTGGTTTGGCAGGGTGATACCATTTCACCAAAACTCTTCAGTGCCACCCTCGAGAACATCATGCGACGACTAGAAAGGGAAGGAATGGGAGTGAAGATAGATGGTCGGCAACTACACCACCTCCGCTTTGCTGATGACATTGTTTTAATAACACCAAACATCAGCCAAGCGGCACAAATGCTGGCCGACTTTGACCGTGAGTGTGGAAAGGTAGGACTACAGCTGAATCTTACGAAGACAATGTTTATGAGAAACAGCCTCGTTCCTGATGCCCCATTCGCTCTCAGCGGAATGACCATCTTCGAATGTAACAGCTATGTGTACCTAGGTCGAGAGGTCAACATGACAAATGACCTGGCACCCGAGCTGTGCATGAGGAAGAGAGCGGCTTGGAACGCCTTCAAGAACGTCGAAGAAATAGCTAAGAGGATGAAGAACCTCCGGCTCTGGGCACATCTCTTTGATTCCACTGTTCTTCCTGCATTAACATATGCCTCGGAGACCTGGGCCCTACGCAAACAGGATGCAAACGCTATTCAGGTCTCCCAAAGAAGAATAGAAAGAGCTATGCTTGGAATATCACGTGTCACTCAAATGAGAGAAAAAATCCAGAGTTCCAAGAATCAGGGACGCTGTCTCATTTGCCAAGGTGTCAAAAATCAGATGGGCTGGTCACGTAATGAGATTTAAAGACGACCGCTGGACTAGAGCTGTTACTGACTGGATTCCACGGGGTGTCAAAAGACTGCGTGGCTCCCCACATACCAGATGGTCAGACTTCTTTGTCAAGATCGTGGACGATCGGTTTGAGGCTCTTCATGTTCCCAGAGTGAACAGATGCTATTGGGCTACACTAGCACGCGACAGGGACAAATGGAGACGTTACTGGCGCCCGCTCGAGCAAATCGACAACTAACGGGAAGTTAAGTGATTATGTGACAGAATATTATGAAAAGCAATCAACTAAATAACTTACCAGCCTATTTTTGGTGTCAATATCTTACCACGAGATCATTAAATTATTATTTTTGAAAACTAAATGTAGAGAGAAGGGCTGTGTCATCTTTGTGAGAAAAATGTTATAAAGATAAATGACAATAATAAGAGTAGATAATTATCGACTGTTCAGTCTTCGTTGGTTGTCTGTGGCTGTGTAATTTGTCTCCACTAACACATGAGTTAACACAAGTGTGCACTCAGGATCAAGGTTTTTAAGAGGTGAGTGTGTTTTCTCATTATTTTGTCCTTAACTTTGCTTTGATATTTGCATATTACTGAATGTTTATGGATTTTTTTGAAGAAGCAGTAATAGTAAGGAAGCAACTTTTTTTGCTGTTCTTCAGCTTTTTAATTCAACTTAAATTCTTAGGAAGAAGCTGATTTAGAAAAATCATAATGAAATAATGAATTTGATTAAATACAAAAGTGTTCTAATAAATACAGAAACTTTAAGTAATAATGTTAATATAGTTCTAATCCTCAAGATTAAGTACTTACAGTATTCTTTTGAGAGGTTCATGGCTTATTATGGTATTGATAAACATTAGGGAATGTGGGAGGAAAGTGACAATATGTGACTATATCATTATCATGTTTGCGGCCGCACGACATCTTATCATCTCATTCCTACTTTGGAAAAACTGGCAGGTTACCAAATGTAACCTGCCCACATGGCAGAGTCTGGCAAACTCCCCATGGCATACCCAATATGCCAAATACCAGTAACAATGATGGATCGCATTCTCCTAACCCTGGAAGAGCCTTGAATATGGCACTCTTTAAAAAATCTCAGGGCTAGGACGAAGGAGACGTTACTGGGGCCTGCTCGAGGTAATCGACGAACAACAGGATGGTCGTGATCGTCGTGATCGTGATCATTATCATCATAAATGGAAGGTTTTTAAAATTTATATTTTCACTTTTTATATATCTTGGATGTTTATTAAGTGTACAGTATTCAGGGAAACAAAAATTCTTAAAAGTGGCAGAAAAATAATACATTTTGATTATTATAAAGTTTGCCTAAAATTCATTCGAGAGTTCTTTTAGACATATTCAATTCACTGTGCAAACTTGCACACTAAATTTCAATATAATTTGAGTTATTATTTTACATAATTATATAAATTAATTATCCAATATTAAATAATTGTATAAAATTTTTAAGAAGGGAGATTTTCATAAAAGAATAACTTTTATATTCTACAAACTATTTTTCAAGCAGTAGAATTCATTGAGCAATCATATTAGATAAATGCATATTTCTTTTTTGGGGGGACACACCTTTCAATTATCAGGGGTTACACTTGACTCTGAGTCAAGAATTGCTCCTGCTAGTACTCAGTGAACCATATGAAGTGACGGCGATCAAACCAAGGTTGGCTTAGTCCAAGGTAAGACAAACCATATTTATAAATAAAATTAAATATCTGCTATAGAAACTGATTCAAAAACTTGTAGAATATCTACAACTCTGTCCTTATGTGTTTACTTAACAGCATATCAATTTAATAGTTTTCTGTATGACCCATACATGTAAGTAATACACAGTTTATTAGCCCTTCTTTCTGCTCAGTGTTATCATCCTGAGTAGATCTCTTAGAAATATAGAAATATATTTCTATTTAAATTTTATTCTACAATTTTTCATATTAAAGTGAATACTTAATAGTAAAACAAAACTTGAGGAGTGGTTGAGGCCATACCCAGGAGTGCTTGGGGTTTACTCCTGTTCTAAGCTCATCTCTCCTGGCTGGCTCAGTGAATTATATTGTGGTGTCAGTTACTGAACCCAGATTGGCTATGTGCAAGGCAAGTGTCTTACTTACTGTGCTATTACTCCAGTTCCAGTAGAGTTAACATTTTTAATAAAAAGCAACAAAAAATCCTATCACTAAAAAAAATTAACCATGATCAAAAACGTGAAAGATATAGAACTTAAAGTTAAAAGTTAAGAAAATATTACAAAAACCAAGCTCATTGAATGCCCCTGAAATTGAAAATTGAATGACTACTACCTCGAAAGGTCAAAAAAATTAACATAATTTCCCATAATTTCATTTTATATTAGAAGATAAAACTGGTCCAGTCCTATTTAGATTTAAGGTTAAGGTAATCAATGAGAATCCTATGAGCGTAAGACAATTCTCTTCACACAGTTCTGCACCTTTTCTTTTTTTTAAATCTTAATTCAGTGAAAGTAGTCTTGCTTTAGAGGTCTTTGAGTGCAAAGTCAGCAACTCAGTAATGAAGGTTGTTTCTCTTGCTGATTTCTGTTAAAGTGTTCCCTGGGTATCACTTCAGTTAGGGCAAGTTCAATGAACCAGTGTCTCTTTTGCAACTTGTGGTAGAGAAATAAAACTGATTAACTCAGTGAGTTTTAAAAATGTCTAATCCAGCTGTCTGATTACTTCTATTTTCCATCAGTGTTTGCTATCAACTTTGTTTCTCTGAATATCTTACTAGGTTTTCATAGGCATGAAGAAGAAAATCAGTGTTTAGTTGTGTTTTTGTAAATGCCTGACTAAAAAAAGTAAACAAAACATCTTATTTATGAAAACTCTTTTATACAGGTCTCCTCAGCAGTGCTCTAGGGCCCAGGTCCACTCTTGATAAAACTCAGCAGGACTGAGGGGGCTTGACTGACGTATCACCAAACCAGGAGGCAGCATTGTGCAGACGCCGTGGTACTGGGGAGCCAGGTACCGGTGGTGACTGAACCTGGGGCTTTGTACGAACAAAGCATACATTTCAGCCCCTGAGCTATCACCCTGTTTCCCAAAATATAATTTCGATAGGCTGTAAAACACATCAACATTGCTCAGGGATAATTCCTGTATCTGTGCTCAGGGATTATTTCTGTAGATGCTCTGGGAGGAACCAAATGAGGTACGAGTAATTGAACCCATACTTGTTACATGTATAGCAAACACCATACATGCTGTATTATCTCTATAGCTCCCCAAAATGTAACCTTTTTTCTTCTTCATTTTTTGCCTCCCCCAGCTCTGCAACCCAAAATATGTTCTTAATTATAAAAATAATCTTATAGTAAGCAATTGCAGTACTCAAATATCTGCACTGTACATAAATATGTATTTATTGCATAGTTCTTAAATTTCACAATGCAAGTTATCAATCTAGAGAGCAACTCAAACTGGTATGCTAAGAAACACTTTCCACTTTAGCTACCTATTGTATGCTGGAAACTATTATTATATCCCTCTGCTTCATTCAATGATAGAACATTCATGTTGGTCAGAACTCACAGCATGAGTCCAAATAGAAAGCACAGTAGTTTGAATATAGTTTAGTGATATAGTATATGCTTTCTATGTATAAGACCTTGTGTTTGATCTCAGAAACTCCCCAACCAAAAAAAAAACAACAAAAAAGGAAGAAAAGACACAAATACACACAAAACAAATCAAAACCACAAACAAAAAGGGAATCACAAAACTTAATGTCTGGGCAAATATGCCTGGAGTGTTTAGAAATCTGTTAGTTTGATTATAGAAAAGGAAATTACAGGGACTGGAGAGATAGTACAGCAAGTAGGGAGCTTGTATTGCATGCAGCTGACCCAAGTTTGATCACCAGCACTCTATATCGAGCTTTGCGCACCACCAGAAATGATCCCTGAGCATAGAGTCAGGATCTATGTAAATGTCTGACTAAAAAATAGTGAACAAAATATCTTCTTTTTTTAAAACTCTTTTATTTTATACAGGTCTCTTCAGCAGTGCTCTGGGGCCCAAGTCCACTCTTAGGCCCAAAATAAAAGCACAAAAAGAAAATCATAGTCTGGAAACTCCTGCCAACTGATTTCTATGGTATTCTTTAATAGCATCAATATTGCTAAATGAGTCAATAAAATTGCTGTCATAAAATGAGAGAGAGCAGATTGAAAATTCTTTTGGAAAATTATATATGACCAACAATATATGATATATATTTAATATATGAAAAAGTTTTTAATTGGAAAAGTAAGGCTAAGTATTAAAGTTAGGTTATAAAATAAAAATATCTATAAAGTGAATATTACAATTACAGAAATAAAAAACTATGTTCTCATATGTGTCTCTGTTAATCTGCCTACATAGTTAACTGGAGCAATATGTATAGTGAGAAATCTGCAGTTTTGAAAGGCCAGTTTCAAAGGACAATCAGTGAAACAAATATTCCACAGGAAAAAGTAAGAATATGAAGACAGCAATTACCACTGGGATGATATGGTTAAAATATTAAATAATATAATAAAGTTAAAGAAGCTCTTGTAAAGTTCCTTTACAAGAATAAATGTGTTTTTCAGTGGTCAGCAATGAACTCTGATGTGTCTGGAATGAGCTGAAAAATCATGAATAAAACATTAAGATCAACAATATAGTATACTAGATTTTAGTGTTCTTTCTTGGTACATTACAATGTTCCTTGAGCATGCTGAACAAAAATCTATTAATCATTGCTCCTGAGATGGCCATTATATCAGACATCTGGAAGCCTAAATGACTTATTCTTCTGACTACATCATGAAAATGGAGTAATTCCCAGGAAACAAGCCAACATATTTTGCCCTTAATATATGGTAGAAACATATCGAAATACAGACTTTCATATTGCCATATACAACTTTTGCATTAGTATAAAAATATTTACTAAGCATCTACCTTAAGTAATTCATAAATGACATAAATGGCGTGAAAGTGATTTGGAAAATAAAAAGATTCTTTTCAAATGTTAATTATGCTTTTTTATACAGCTTGAAAGGTCACCAAATGTTGGGCACTGGACTGTGTTTTGATACAGAGGCCTATACTGCCATAAGAATAATCAGGAACACACAATCAATCAATTGAGTGATCTTGGGAATAGTGCTGTGTAGATTTGTTCAACAGGGCCCTGAAAACACTGAGGAGTGTCTAAATACTGGCAACCTTCTTTGTGGGGAGTGAGTGCTTTGGGAATTATAATCAAAGGTAATTGGTAGGAGTATTAGATGCTAATTACAAAATTCCTGATTTTGATTTTACCATGCTACAGTGATACTACTGAACCATGAGCATTGAAGTTTGTTACTTTAATCATGCTTTACACTTATCTTTTTAAAAACAAGAAGACTCATGGGCTTATTAAAAATGTTACTTGCAGCTGGACTATACATGAATTGAGTCAGCAACTGCAGAAAACATCTGTGCTGCTTTATCTGGAACTCCTTCAGGTTTCAATTCCATTTAGAGCTTGGGCTGCAATTTTGTCTGCCATAACCAGAAATCTACATGGCGACTAATGGCATTAGGCCATACAATAACTTTCTCTTTAAAGGATATCTTAAAACTGAGATGACCATATACTCAATTTGCCTAGAGCTGTGTTTCTCAACTGACAATAGCCTCCTGGAACCATGCTTCTTTTCTGAGTCCCTGTCCTATAAGAAGGCCCCTACCTTTGCACGATGTCTTCCACTTACTGACTTGCACCTGTGTGCCTCTTGAGATATCTTGGGTGCCAAAGGGGCCAAATGGATATTGATGAAGTTAGAAAATCCCTAACTTCTGATACCTTAAGAAACTTATTATTAACAATTAATTTTGGTTTTGAAAATATTCTGTTTGATCAAGAAAACATAGACACTCTCTATTAAATTACTTTGAATTCCTTCCTAACATGTAGCTTCCATGATTGGGGGGGCTTGCAGTACCACACTCTCCTGTTTGTGCTCTGCCATTTTGGGACCACATCTTCCAGAACCAATTTAATCTTCTGAGACCTGATTCGAGTAACCTCAAAAAAATTTACCACCAATGACCTAATGTCAAAAATAGTCATAAATAATCTACAATGTGCTAACAGCATTTATATTTGCCTTAGGAAAACAAGCCAGTCAATTGTTTATAAGTAGTGAAGACATATTTTACAATTATGGTATGACTTAATTCTTCAGTTATATGAATTAAAAATGACATAACATTATCCTTTAGGCTATAACATAGAATTTAATGTTATGTCTGAAAAAGGAAATAAAGGGTGCTATTGAAATGTCTTTTCCTTAGAGCACTGTCATAAACTACATTTTAGTACCAGATATTTATGTACATAACTGCAAGAGAGAAATGAAGAACTATAAGATAAGATCGTGAGTTATTAACATGAACCGACCAGGAGAAATTGCCATTGAGATTATAATGTTGAATATGTATATATAAATATTTATCAAAATAAATACATATAGGTTCTGGTTTTCAATATTTTATTTTGCATTTTTATTTTTTTATCCAAAGCCTAGATGGTAGGTCATACTATTATTCCTAATCTTACAATGCAGAAGCTGAGAACTACAAATGCTTTGCCCATTATCAAACAACTTGCAAGCAAGATGTAGAACATGGTACTTGTCTCCCAGAAAAATTCTCAATTAGCATATAAGTATAAAAATTCTTAAAATTATATGTGTTATGAGCAATAAAAAGATGTATAGCTCAATGATTCTGAAAAAGAGATTAAAATGAAAACATATTTGTGAACTATACTCCAAATAGAGACTCCGCACCAGGCTGTGGGGCGGGTGAGAGCCCTCCTTACCCCAAGGGACCTAGCCCCAGCAGCCCCCCGCTGCCCAACCACCGCCATGATCCAGGCCTCTTTCCAGACTGCGCACGACACATTATAAGACAGTTCCTACCCAATTATGCCTCTCGGAGAGCCTGGCAAGCTACCGAGAGTATCCCGCCCACACGGGCAGAGCCTGGCAAGCTCCCCGTGGTGTATCTGATGTGCCAAATACAGTAACGACAATTGATCTCATTCCCCTGACCCTGAAAAAGCCTCCAATCATTGGGAAAAGACGAGTAAGAAGCGACTTCTAAAATCTCAGGGCTGGGAGGAAATAGAGATGTTACTGGCACCCACTCAAGTAAATTGAAGAACAATGGGATAACAGTGACAGTGACAGTGACTCAAAATAGAAATGAGTCTTAGCTATACCTAAAATTTCTGCTTATTTTCATATCTGATCACATCTACTCTATTTGGGTTATACTTCATGTATTGGTTTTGCTAGTTTTTAACTTTATATAAATGGAATTATATCCTAAGTGTATTTCTTTTTGTTTAGTATTGTGAGATACATTCATTTGTATTCAATAAAAATTCTATAACTATACCTGTGGAGTTTAAAATTTTTTTGAGATTCTGTAGTTTGTTATTAATAATGGTTTCACAAGCATGTAATTCCAACAACAAACCTATCACCAATATACACCCTCCCTCTCTCACCAAGGACCCCAACAACGTTCTCTACCAAACTCTTCTCCCAACAACTCAACTGTGTGTATCAGTTTTCCCATTCTATTGCCTTTGGATCCTTGTTGCTACCTTCCTGGTTATCTTTAAGTATGTGGTGGAATATTTTATTGAATATTATAAGACAAAGTATATTGTCCATTTTACTGATAAACTCTCACATTGTTTACAGCTTAGGGTTTTTACAATAGTTATCTTATGAATATTTATTACATTTTGGGGCTTTTATATATATACATACACAGGTATATATACATACACATATACACATGCATATGTATGCCACATACAAGTCTAGAGTAGAACTATTAAGTTGTACAGTTACACAAATGTTTAGTTATGTAAGAAAATCTTTAGTAAGTCAATGCTAAAAATTTTCCAAGGTGCTTTGCAGCATGCCAAATCTTTAGAAATTCCAAATTCCCAATACTTGATACTTTCTATGTTGTTTGTTGTTGTTTTTGTTTCATTTTAACTACTCTGGTGGTTGTGAATAACTTTATGTTACTATTTTTTAAATTTCCTTTATAACTGGTTAAGAATATTAAAAGGGAAATAACAGCTACAATGGTTTAATATTGAAGAGTAAAAGTAAAATTTTGGATAATTATTAAATATGTTTAACTACTATCATAGTGAAAAAAGAATTCAATCTAAAAATAAGCAGATTAGAACAAAAAGATGAAAAGATACAGAATTACCAATCTATTGTAGGGTCATTATAGTCTTGAAAAATTGGAAATTAATTTGTTCTTACCTGAATTCTAAAATCAGTACATAATTATTGAGAGAATAAAATCACCATAAATAAACCATATAATTGTATACATTTTAAATGCATACATTGTATGCCTCAGCAGAATCGAGACCAAACAAACAAATAAGCAAAGCAAACAAAACTTGTTTGTCAGATTAACTTTATAAATAATACCATACCTCAGTGAATTTCAGTTGTTACTCTTAATTAGATGTAATTTTCATGTCTTACAGATTTTTGTATGTCTTCTTTTTGGGGGGTGGGGGATGAGAGAAGGAGGTTAAAGGTTTGGGTCATCCCTGGTGCTCCTCAAGGCTTACTCCTCACTCAGCACTCAGAAATCACTCCTGGCTGGGTCTTGGGACCATATGTAGTACTAGGTGTCAATCCAGGTTAGCCATGCACAAAGTAAGCATCCTACTGACTGTACTATTACTCCTGCCATTTGAATGTTTTTTAGTACTGAATCTGGTGGCAAGAATGTGTAATCACTGTGGCAATTTCACTACTCACTAAAAATGAGTTAGTTGGTATCTGGCTTTGCATAACAAAACACTTGTGAGTTTCACTTAGATATACCATTGCAAGAGAAAATATATTTTTGCTATATTAGCAAATCAGGATTTGCTATATTAGCAAATAAGTCTGGCAGAAGTCAGACCATGTAATTTAGTACATTAAATATTGAACTGCCTTTTGAAGACAGTTTTGAGAGGCAGCATGGTGCCTTTCACTTAATAACATCTAGCTATGAAATATCATGATCCTATCATAATTTTTCATTCATGATTCTTCATTTTATCACTAGTAATTAATATAACTGATAAAATTTTGCTTTATTTAATAAAATTATATTTTAAATACTGGTACGTTTAGTAAGATATTAATATAGATCAATTTATCTGGAGTTTGGGCTGGAGCGATAGCACAGCGGTAGGGCGTTTGCCTTGCACGCAGCCAACATGGCCGACCCGAGTTCGATTCCTCCGCCCCTCTCGGAGAGCCCGGCAAGCTACTGAGAGTATCTCACCTGCACGGCAGAGCCTGGCAAGCTACCAGTGATGTATTCGATATGCCAAACACAGTAACAAAATCTCCAATGGAGACGTTACTGGGCCCGCTCAAGCAAATCGATGAACAACGGGAGGGCCTTTACTTACTTTACTTTACTATCTGGAGTTTATATAGCACTGTAGCACTGTCCTCCCATTGTTCATCAATTAGCTCCAGCGTGCCCAGTAACGTCTCCATTCTGAGACTTGTTACTGTGTTTGGCATATCGAATACGTCATGGGTAGTCTGCCAGGCTTTGCCATGTGAGAGAGATACTTTAGGTAGCTTGCCGGGCTCTCTGAGAGGAGTGGAGGAATTGAGCCCGGGTCGGCCGGGCCGGTCTCGTGCAAGGCAGACGCCCTACCACTGTGCTATCGTTCCAGCCCAGGAGTTTATATAACTTACTATTTTGCCAGAAGATTAAATATAAAGAAAACAAAATTTATATGGTCCTCCAACCACTGCTGTGAATGATACTGAGTACAAAGAGTAAGCCCTGCATACTTCCTGGTGTAGCAACAAACACTCAAAAGTAAACAAAACTAAAAACTAGATAAATATGCAGAAGAATATTTGAGATGGAGATAAGATGGAGAGAACTTTCTAGGTATAAATATGTTAAAATGTCATAAAATCCAATTAATATATTTAACGTAAAACATTTAAACATTTAAAGTAGCACTTTTGCAATGTTCTCCTGTTGTTCATAGATTTGCTCCAGCAGGCCCAGTAACATCTCCATTGTGAGACTTGTTACTGTGTTTGGCATACGAATATGCCACAGGGAGCTTGCCAGGCTCTGCCGTACAGGAGGGATACTCTCAGTAGCTTGCCAGGATCTCTGAGAGAGAAATTCTGTGTAAATATAATAACAATTAAAATACAAGTCTAAAATAAATTATTGGTAATAAATAAGAGAATTAGAGAATATTTGTCATCTATGAAGATATTCTGAAGAAAATGTCAAAACTCAAAATAGAAAACCTTTTGGCAATGTTACAAAAGAAGACATCTGTATGATTAACAAACTATTAAAGTGTTCTCAATTTTCCAATAACAGAAATCTAAATCAACACAGAAATCAAGGAGAATCTTAACAATAAAATCAGTAATAATTTATAACAATATAATTCAAAGCTTAAATGTGACACACTACTTTCTAGAAAGTAAAATATTTATACTTTTTAAGAAACCATTTATTAATATTTACAGTAGTCTACTCATTTCTTCTTTAAAAGGAAAAGAAAAATAAATTTCTTGCCCTGAAGGTTAAATAAGATCATATTTTGGGCACTTTAGTGCAGTCATTAAAATAGACTGAAAAATTAAAGAGCTATTATAAATCTGTGTTTATACCTCAGCAGTACTGGGGCATCTGAAATGATTTCCACATTACTTTTATAAAAGATATGATGAAAAATGTAACATAGTCCTGTCACTCTATATCTATCAGCCTCTCATGAACAGTAATAAAGGTGGAGAAGTTAAGAAATTAATTCTCTAAGACAATACAGAAATACAAATGCGCACACATGAGCACAAACTTACTAAAGTTTGGATAAACTCTGAGTTTTCTGAGGCTAATTCTAGAACTCTAAATTGTGAGTGTGCCAATATGTTGCAAGCAAAACCACATGCTTGAGCCCTGTGGAACTGAGGACCATTGGAATCACTTGTCAGTGCTTAGGGAGCTACAGGGTCACGCCCTTCAATATTCAGAAGGTCATGCAATGCCTGGGATTGAACCCAGTTTTAACCCCTGTACAATTTTCCAGTCCCTAGAAAGCAATTTATTTTCATAATGATTTTTCTTATTCTTGTTCAGTTGGTTTAACTTTTCTTCCTTTGCTTCTGATAAATTCATTGCAGCAGGTGGCATACTCTCCACAGATAAATGTAAGATTGATTTTAGCAAGATAAATGAGTTTTAAATATTTGAAATCACAGCATCAGTATTCTAATTTGACCTTGGAGACTCTGGAAGTGCTGAAATACTGGTAATAACCAAAGGCATGCTCAAGAGTAATGTGAAAGAAGGACGCAGATTTGACTTTAACTGATAAGGAGATCAATAGCTTTTTTCCCATCAAAAATTTTCATAGATAAAACAAGACATATCATATCTGATATTGTAAAAAATCCATTCTGTGAACTTGAAAGAGGTCAAAAGAACATATATACCACAAAAAGATGCATTTCTGTCACAGTGCATGCAGATTCCTTATTCCTTAAACATATCAACATCTCCCAAAAGATGATAAGGCAGATCTAGTTCAGGATACAATTTACTGTGTTCTTCTGTGGTCTAACACCTAATGGGATGTCAACATGTAACAATTGATTAATCTTACACGTTTCTCAGTAGTAAAAAAGACATTACATTGGGCTGTAATGAGAAATAAGTGAAATAATGTATTACAGTCTTTGACATATTTATTATATGACACAACCATACATATAAATAATATATAATTGCTACTATTGTTATAGATATTGCTATTCATGAAATAACTATAAGAGATTTGAAGAGAGTTCCTGATAACTCTTATCAAGTCAGTATTAATCATCGAGAGAATTGGCACCATGGAAAACAGACAGGTTGTGGCAATATGTAATAAACATAGAAAAAAAATATACTCTAGCCAGTCTCAAGCTTCCAAACCATAGCATTTTAAATGAATTAATTTACAACTATAAAATTTCTCTAAGAGGTATCATTTTCTGTTCAAAGCTTTGACTTAAAGTGAATTTTCCTAAGTACATATATTTCTAGATATGTTTACTTTTTGGTCAAAAACTATGAACAATTATAACATAATATTGGCCCATTTGGGGAGTTACAGAGTTTTTTTCTTATTATAAAATAAATAATATTTCTTATAAATATTTTTAAAAATCAATGAAATACAATCTGAATCCAATTTTCTAGATATAATCATTATTTGTAATTTCTATGCTCATTCCAATATTTTATCAGGGACGTATCACAAAATTGTAAATATACCACTACATTTATAAATATGAAATTAGTTTTATCTTATAATATACTATTGCATTTATATATATGAAGTTAGTTTGAACTATTATAAAGTCTAGTGAGGGGCTGGAGAAATATTACAGCAGGTTAGATGCTTAACTTACATGCAGCTGACCCTGGATTCAATCCTGGAAACTTTAGTGATTCCCTGGGCTCTACCTTGAGTGCAGAGCTAGGAGTAAGCCATGATCACTGCTGGGTGTGGATCCAAAGCCATAATAATAAAGTCTATTAAAATACACAAAAATATGGACTGGATAGAGAGAGATATAAACATAAGATTCATCTAATATACTCCTAGATAGCCTGTCAATAACAATAAGATGAACATATTTCTGGGGACAGAATGATTGGTGGAAATAAAAATATATTTCAATGGAATAAATGATCAATTATCCAAGAACTACTACTGGCAATGTATTCTTGACAAATAATTTGAAAAATGGCAAGTTACCTCCAAGATGCAGAAAAGGTCCAGAGGACATTGATGCCCCAGAATTAGACTTCCCTAGGCTTCAAGGCAAATATGGTGAATTGGGAGTGCTTAAATGTTAACAGTTTATTTTATTGAGCACTTGCAATCAATAGAATATGTGCTGCTTGGGGTTGTTAACTAGCTGCTGCTTGGAGAGTGCTTAGATGATGGAATCATTGTGAAACAGTTTCATAAGACGTACGGTAGTAATAAATCGCATCAAGGTGCAATGTGACACTCAATTATTAATAGCTACAAGTTTGAATCCTTAATATGTACCATTCTCTTCTGAAAGTTTAACATGTTTTAACTTGTTTCATTTGCAAAACCACACGAAGATGAAATTAATTGTATTTTTATATGGTACAGCTAAAATTGGAGTTACAAAGTTTTACTCATTCAAGTTAGCAAGATCTAAAGTGACAGAGGTAGAGTTCAAACACAAGCAGCTAACACCTTAATTATCAATTTCATTATAATGAAGTTTAATGAATATTAACCAAATAATTTCATTTAACATTAGTTTTAAACCAAACTATTTAATGAAATTTAAATTGTTAACCAGTTGGTCCTGGAGCGATAGCACAGCGGGTAGGGCGTTCGCCTTACAAGCGGCCAACATGGCCAACCCGAGTTCGATTCCTCCGCCCCTCTCGGAGAGCCCGACAAGCTACCGAGAGTATTTGATATGCCAGACAGTGTAACAACAAAGTCTCCAATGGAGACGTTACTGGGCCCACTCGAGCAAATCGACGATCAACGGGAGGGCCTTTACCTTTACCTTTACCTTTAACCAGTTGGTCCATGTAGGAACTCAAAATCAACTGCATATCGCCATTTTAAATTTTGTGTAGATTCACAAAAATAATCGAGTTTATCTTAGATGATTTATTCTGAAAAATCTCTGAGGCAGAGTTAGTATGAAAGACTTTTCACAAGACTTTTCAACACTGAATGTAGCACAAGTTTGGAGGTGAAGCTGTTAAGAATTCTTCTGTGAAGGGACTGGAGCAATAGCACAGTGGGTCAGGTGTTTGCCTTGCACTCGGCCAACCTGGGTTCGATTTCCAGCATCTCATAATCTCATATGGTCCCCTGAGCACCGCCAGGGGTAATTCAGGGGTAATTCCTGAGTTCAGAGCCAGGAGTAATCCTTGTGCATTGCCAGGTGTGACCTAAAAAAAAAAAAAAAAAAAAAAAAAAAAAAGAATTCTGTGGAAAGCTTTCTTTGATAAGCTCCTCTCAAGTGTGGAAGAAGACTGATCTACACAAGATATGTAATTGTGATTACCAAGTCCCAAATACAACTCCTCTGTGGCTAATCAATAAGTTGTGTTTTGTTAGTATATGTTGGAAATTGTGAGATAGGAAGGAGGAGTCAAATCAATTCTCATCCCTGAACTTTCTACATACATCTCTAAAATGATGTAGTTACAGCAGTTTACAAATACTTTCAGCTTTGAAAATGTATATACTTTAAGTTTCCATGAATAGTCACTGAATGACTCTTTACCTTTCATAGCTGGAAACTTAAAAGACAATCCTTTTACACTTCAAAATTATTAAATTCATTAAAATACTTAAATTGAATTCTAATGTTATGTCTACTTATTTTCAATATTTTCCTTGATTTAAATAAAAAATAACAACACTGTGAATGGAGAGAGAGAGATAGAGAGAGAGAGAGAAATTCCAGTTTTGTGTCAAAATAGAACAAAGCTAAAAAATCTAACTGTGACAGAACAAGGTTTTTATGGATTTCATTTTTAATATAGCCATCCAGATTCAGAGTTTCTTATATTTTTGAAGCAGTAATATATTAGCCAACCCATATAAAGAACACATATCTTTGTAAAATAATAAATTTGGTTATGATTAATTGATATCAAGAAACTAGATAATTTTATTTTTTATACTAAATTTCATAGCATACAACACTCGATAGAAAAATCAATCATGTGAAATTCTTCCTGTCTTTAGGAATAGAATGATTAAAATTTTCTCTGAAGAGAAAAACATTTAATTTCAAACAATTGAAAACAATTTCTCAGCCTATTTATCTTTACAATTGTTTACCGAATAATGCTTAGAATAAAAATGAAATTGCATGTTTCCAAGAAATAAAATAAGGAAAAAATTAATACATGGTATTTAAAATGAATTATGACAAATAGATATAATCATTTAACAGAGAAAAATGCATAGACCAGAATCAGAGATACAGGGATTAAAGTGTTTGCCCTGTATGTAACTGACCTTAGTTTGATTCCTAACACTCCTTGTGGTTCCCTTAGTGTCAGGGAGTGATACATAAGCATAGAGCCAGGAGTAAGCGTAGGGCACAGCCGAATGTGGCCCCAGAATAAAAAATTAAAAAGATAAAAATAAAATTGTGTAGTACTTGATACTTGTTTTAATTATTTTCAAAAACACTAGAGAATTATACATGATTGGAAGTAGTTCCAATGCAGTTTGAAAATAATTTGATGATCTAAAAAAAAAAAAAGAAAAAATATGTTAAAGCAGTTGTGAGTTTGAAGCACAACCAAACACATAAGAACAATTATTTCTCCAAAGGTAATTAGAAGATGGAAGGTGAAAAGAAGAGGCAGGGAAACAATTCTTATGATTTCAACATTAAATTTTTAATTTGTTTTCTTTTTTGTTTGCCTTTAATATATTCGGACCAAAGATAACAGTGGGTAAAGTGTTTGCCTGGCATACAGCCAACTATAGTTGAACTGGTGACACCATATGTTCCCCCAAACATCGCTAAGGGTTAACTCCTGAGAACAGAGACAGAACGAGATCTGTTGGGTGTGGCCAAAAACCCAATTCATTAAAAAATAATAAAAATGTGTTTATGATTTTGGGAGTGAAGTAAAGGAGTTGAATTCAGAATTCAGAAGTCTTTTCCTACTATTTATGTCAATTTTCCTACAATTTATGTCAATAAATTGCTAAGAAGTAACCAACTATGTTCCTGATTAACTGGTTGTTCCAGTGATACTCAAGGTTAACATCAAACACTAAAATAAAACTTGAATGGGTATTTAAATCACAAATGTATTTGAGGAGTGATCGAATGTTATAAATAATTTATTAAATAAGACCAATTCTAATATTAAAGATCAGTTATGTTTACATTACTTCAATATGTTGATTTTTTTGCCCATTTTTGTTGTTGTTTCAGGGTTATACCAGGAGGTTCTCAGGCCCTACACTTCTTCTGTGTTCAGGGATCACTTCTGGCATGGCTTAAGGGGACTCTATGGGGTATCCAATCAGCCACGTGCAAAGCAAGTGCCCTACCTGCTGTACTATACTCTCTGGTCCCTAAATTTTTTACCTTTTAAATAATTTCACAGTGATAATTACAGGAATGGGGCTGGAGTGATAGCACAGTGGTAGGGCGTTTGCCTTGCATGCAGCCAATATGGACGACCCGAGTTCGATTCCTGCACCCCTCTCAGAGAGCCCGGCAAGCTACCGAGAGTATCTTGCCCACACGGCAGAGCCTGGCAAGCTATCCGTGACATATTCAATATGCCAAACACAATAACAAGTCTCACGATGGAGACATTACTGGGCCCGCTCGAGCAAAATCGATAAACAATGGGAGGACCGTTAATTACAGGAATGAATATAATTCTACAATAAAAATGTTGAGATGAAGATAAGATACATAAAAATTATAATCCTTTAGAAATTTAGGTACATAATAAGATATTGACTGCTGTGGTATTTATTTTTGAAGCAAGGCTGGAGCAATAGCACAGCGGTAGGGCATTTGCCTTACAAGCGGCCAACATGGCCGACCCGAGTTCGATTCCTCCGCCCCTCTCGGAGAGCCCGGCAAGCTACCGAGAGTATTCGATATGCCAAACACAGTAACAACAAAGTCTCCAATGGAGACGTTACTGGGCCCGCTCGAGCAAATCGACGATCAACGGGAGGGCCTTTACCTTTTATTAAAAATTAGTTCTCCAGGGCCGGAGTGATAGAACAGAGGGTAGAGCATTTGCCTTGCACGAGGCCAACCTGGATTCGATCCCTGGCATCCTGAGGGGTTCTGAGGGGAAACTCCTGAACTGGTTCCCCAAACACTGCCAGAAGTAATTCCTGAGTGCATTAGCCAGGAGTAACCCCCGTGCATCGCCGAGTAGCACTGTAGCACTGTCCTCCTACTGTTCATCGATTTGCTCAAGTGGGTCCAGTAACATCTCCATTGAAAGACTTGTTACTGTGTTTGGTATATTGAATACCTCACGGGTAGCTTGCCAGGCTTTGTCGTGATGAGGAGATACTCTCAGTAGCTTGCTGAGGTCTCCGAGAGGGGCGGAGGAATTGAATTCGGGTCACCCGGGTTGGCGAATGCAAGGCAAACGCCCTACCCCTGTGCTATTGCTCCAGCCCAGTGGCACAATCGGTTAGTGCTCAGTACTTATATGGCAGTATGTGCATCGCCAGTGTAACCCAAAAAAAAAAAAAGTTATCCGAAGCTTTGTCATAAATATACAGAAAATCAGGCAAGATTATTCAGGTAAAATATTATAGCAGGAAGGTAAATAAAGAATTTATCTAAAGAAAAACTCAAATAGCAAGTAGGGCTCAGCTGGCTCCAGATCCATTCCAGCACCACATATTTAGGAAAATTTTCTGTGAAGAAAAATATTTAAGGTTCTCAATACTAGGTATGTAACTACTGGATCCTATATTTTCTCTGACCCTTGAGGATGGCTAGGCATGCTCTAATAATATATCACTAAAGTCTTTTAGAGAGAAATTTTTCTTTTAAATCAAATCATTGTGATATACAGTTACAAAGTTTTCATGTTTGAGTTTCAGTCATACAATATTCAAACATCTATCCCTCCACCAGTGCACATTTTCCACCACCAATCTCAGTATTCCCCCTTCCCCCCATCCTACCCTTACCCCTGCCTCTATGGCAGACAATTTCCCCCATACTCTCTCTACTTCTGGGCATCATGTTTTGCAATATAGATACTGAGAGGCTACCTTGTTAGGTTCTTTATCTACTTTCAGCACACATTTCCCATCCTGAATAATCCTTCCAACCATCATTGACTTCATGATCCCTTCTCTATTCCAGCTGCCTTCTCCCCCAGCTCATGAGGTAGGCTACCAACCATAAAGCAATATTCTGGGTCCTGTCTCTACTGTCCTTGGGAAAAGCAATTTTAAAAATAGTGAGATATCTTTTGTATAGAATTAATACTATGGCATATCACTATAATTGTTTGTTTCCCCCTGCCCTGTTCCATTAAAATCTTACCAGTCATTTTTTGTGTGTATTTGTAGATTTAGTCTCTTTTCGGAAAGTTGCACTAAGCCTCTTTAAGAACAGCCTCTTCTCTCTTTTTTTTAAAGGTCACATTATATTTTATTTTTAATTTTTATTAGTGGAACACCATGAGGTACAGTTGTAGACTTAGAAGTTTTTGTGCTTGAGTTTCAGTTATACAATGATCGAGTACCCATCCCTCCACCAGTGCCCATTCTCCACCACCAGTATACTTCCCACCACCATCCCCCCCCCACATCCCATCCTGCCTTTGTAGAGGGCATTCCCTTTTGTTCTGTCTCTCCTTTTGGGTGCTGAGGTTTTAAAAAGAGGCATTGAGTGGCAATCATGTTCAGTCTATAGTCTACTTTCAGCATGCATCTCCCATCTTGGGAGGATACTCCCAACACCATTTACTTGGTGTTCCCTTCTCTGAGTTGCCTTTTCCCCTAGCATATGCGGCTGGCCTTCAAAGCCATTGAGTGAACCTCCTGATTCTTATCTCGACTAGTCTTGGGTGATAGTCTCCTATTTTGTTACTTTATAATCCTCAGATGGATGCAATCTGTGTCTGACCCTCTCTTTCTGACTCATTTCACTTAGCATGATACTTTCCATGTAGTACCACTTGTATGTAAATTTCATGACTTCATTTTTTCTAACAGCTGCATAGTACTCCATTGTGTAGATGTACCAAAGTTTCTTTAACCAGCTATCTGTTCTTGGGCACTCAGGTTTTTTCCAGATTTTAGCTATGTGAACAGTTTAGCAATGAACATAGAAAGGCCACACTCTTTGTTGTCTTTTATGTTTCTTTGCTTTCAATAACTTAATTATTTAATGCCTAGCATAAAATTTTCTTTGATTTCTTTGAAAAAGTTCTGTGAAAATAAGTACTAAGGCCTACCTTTGCAGATATATTTTCATTGTTCTAATAGCTCTTAACATTAGTATCCTGAGTCATCTCTCCCAGCCAAAAAGGCATTTATTAATACATTCATTCATGTAGTAACATTGTCACTTTCACATATTCTTCTGAGAAGTGAATTTAAAGAATTACCATATTCAAGTTTAATTAAATAAATATGGTTGATAGAACATACTTTTACGAAAATTATGCTTCTATTTTACTGAGGTTCGATGAAGAGCTTTGAAATGTATTCCTATGGCAAAGAACACAACACTCTAACAATTATCTCTCTAAGCTTCACTCCCCATTCCCTTTACTCTGAAGTTTCTTTGAAGGTTAGAACGGTAAAAATTTCCTGTTCATGGAAGAAACCTGAGTGCCCAAGAACAGATGACTGGTTAAAGAAACTTTGGTACATCTACACAATGGAGTAGTATGTAGCTGTTAGAAAAGATGCAGTCATGAAATTTACATACAAGTGGTACAATATGGAAAGTATCATGCTAAGCGAAATGAGTCAGAAAGAGAGGGATAGACATAGAAAGATTGCATTCATCTGGGGGATATAAAGTAACAAAATATGAGATTAATACCCAAGAATAACTGAGATCAGCACCAGGAAGATTACTCCATAGCTTAGAGGCCAGCCAGGCATTCTAAGGGAAAGGGCAGCTCAGATAGAGAAGGGAGCACCAAATAAAGGGTGTTTGGAGGATCCTTCCAGGAGGGGAGATGCATGTTGAAAGCAGACTATGGACTGAACATGTTTGCCACTCAATGCCTCTTTTGTAGACCACAGCACCCAGGGGGAGAGAGAGAACAGAAAGGAATGCCCTGCCACAGAGGCAGGGTGGGATGGGGGTGGGTGGGAGGGATATTATCCATGGTTGTGGAAAATGGGCACTGATGGAGGGATGGGTATTTGATCATTGTATAATCGAAACCCAAGCACAAAAAATTGTAAATCTAAAAAAAAAATAATAATGAATGTGATCAAAATAGAGAGAAAGTTAAGTGGAAATCATCTGCCTCACAGGCATGGGGAAGGGTGGGGTGGGGGGTGTATATTGGGCTTCTTGGTGGTGGAAAATATGTACTGATGAAGGGACGAGTGTTTGATCATTGTATGACTGAGACTTAAACTTGAAAGTTTTGTAACTGTTCTCACTGTGATTCAACAAATAAATTAAAAAAAAATTTAAAAAAATTTTCTGTTCAGTTCAAACACATTATAGCATGCACTGACTTGATAATTGTTTATTGAATTAAAATAATATATTCAATGATTTAAGTGTTTTTAAATTGTTTAATTACATTAAGAAATATTTTTAATACTACAACAATATTGATAGAAATAGTTAAATATTTTAGAAAAAAGCAGACTATCTTGATGTTTATCTTATTTTATACATTAGAAATCATCTGAATGCATATAATTATTTTGGCTTTGAAGGCCATACCTTACTCTAAACTCAATTTACCATGTTTTACTATAATTAATATATTGTATATAATGACATTTTTTTCTTTTAAATTTTAGAAATAATTTAATGCCAATCAAAACATCTAGAGAATATAATCAAATTTACCACACACAGAATGGTGTTGTATATTAGTGCAAAGTTCAGATTCAACTTTTCAATACACTTTATAAAAAATAGTATTTTTGCAATATTCAAAATTTTAGTCCATCTTAAATAAAAACGAGGGTGATAAATTGCATTATTAATTTGAATACAAATTAAACAAATATAGAAACCATGTTTTTTTAAATTTTGGCTCCCGTTCATATATACTTAGTTTTAAATATATTTGCTCATTGGTGAAGAAAAAGATACAAATTACAGAACATACATGAAATGCAAAAGAACTGTTATCATAATTTCTCCAAAATAAGGCATAATTAGGGAATTTATAATAATTTTAAGATGTTCAGAAGAAATTCTTTTTATAGTTTCCAAATCAATTGTCAGTTTTGACTATTATTTCTTGGAAAATTTCAAGAAACTATTATTATTGAAACTAACCATAAAAATTTAGATAATTCGTTGTCTATCTTTAGTTCTAATTATTCCTCAATAAATATGTATGTAGTTAAGCAGAGAATATTTATTATGAAATAAGCAAATAGGAAATAGGAGCAATAAATGAAAACTAGTCTTTCTGTATTAGACAGAGGGACGAGATAGATACTATACAATCTATGCAATCTATGAGACTATCTTCAATTCTTTTACAGATCATGGAAGTTAAATATTACATATGTGTATACATATTCAGATATGCATATATAAGATCTTACTCAAATATCCATTTTAGCATGTTTTAGCTCAAATCATTTTTGTTTGCTCGAGCGGGCCCAGTAACGTCTCCATTGGAGACTTTGTTGTTACTGTGTCTGGCATATCGAATACTCTCGGTAGCTTGCCGGGCTCTCCGAGAGGGGCGGAGGAATCGAACTTGGGTAGGCCATGTTGGCCGCGTGTAAGGCGAACGCCCTACCCGCTGTGCTATAAGTGGTAACATTTTCACCCAATAACAGTGTGATGAGACAAAGGTTATAGAATAAGAACAGTTCATGAAACATGGTAAGTGTGTTTAAGTAAAGTATTATTTATCCTTTATCCCTTGTCTTTATAACCATAGGTTTATAAGTAGTTCAATAGGGATTGCAAGATTGTGTGGATTAAGGGAGGAAAAAACCTCATAATTTGTAGCACTGACTGATGAATGATGCAGTCTCACACTGACAATTTATAGTTGCAAAATAATCATTAGGGTACTATGTGCTAAAGTATTTGCCGGAAACTAATTGTGTGTGCTTTTTTTTTTTAATCTACAAGCTCTGAACTTTCTATGAATTATTAAAAGACTAAGCAGGGGGGAAATCTTTAGTTAGCAAATTAATCTATAATGTATAAAATGCATGTGGCTGAAAAGCACAACCTTTCTGTTAAAGATTTTAGGTCACCATATTCCATATTTTGATCTTCATGACATTCAGATAACTGGTTTAAATGTTAAAAATTCAGTCAATGCTGAAGTTGTTTATATCTGTCTCATGCCAAACATCTAGTTTGACATTTTGGACTGAATTGTCTGAATTGATTATTTGCCTAGATATCAGGTAAAAACACTGACACTACCTCAGATGCATGCACACACATTCACACACACACACACACACACACACACACACACACACACATACACACACAGAGGGAACTTAAATATATTTGTAGTGGTAGCTTTTCTACTTTGAAATAATTTTTATTTGCTGCAGAAAAAATTTAAAAATCATGTAATCGTAAATATTACTAGCATTTTGTATAAAATACTCTATTGCAGCCATAAGAAAAAAGTACTCTTTAAACTTTATATTGAGAAAGTTTATTCAGAGAATGTTTCAATAGCCAAATTTCCTGCCTTTTAAATTATTTTTGGAAATTATAAACTCCTCTGATCATTGTTTGTTGCAGAGTCAACTTTCTCTGATAGTTAAATCTCTAGTACTTAAATGAAAATTTCAAATCCATGCTTCTTATGGAATGTTCCCCTCCCCCTATGCCTTCCTGTCTTGCTATTAAAGGCTGTTTGGGCAAAGGGGTGCGACCAGCTTTTGTATTACTCTAACTTCTCTTCCTCCTTCTTCCCTTCCAACTTCTCCACCGTTGGATCAGAATAAAAGCTCAAAATCTTAGCCTCATAATTATCTAAATTAGGAACACACTTATACTCTGCCCTCTAGGTAGAAGGTTGACAATCTCTAGCTTTTTGTTCCATTGCTGCCTTCCAGGGTCTCAGTGACTGTTGTCAAGTGACTGCTGTGACATCTTTCAGCACAGATGGACCCCATTTTCTCAGCATACTAGCTGCTCAGCCCTCTATTCTAGAAAAATCCTTTCCATTATTCTCCCTTGAAAACTGAGCAGAAAGACTACGTTGTTTATGGTACACACTTAGATCCTGAGAAACACTGGCCTTTGTCTAGACAGATTAAGGGGAGCAGTCATTCAGGGAAGAATAGTAATAATAACATATTAGCAGAATACTAACATACTGTTATTAATTACTGGACATAAGTTTCTGCCACAAAATCTTATCTTTTGATTTATATATTTTTTAACTTATATATATGTCAAATAATGTTTTCTATGTTTTCTAAATTTTACGCTTGTTCATAAAATTTCCTAAGTAACCTTACTAAAGTCCTTACCACTTGATACAAGAAGACAACTCTATAGGCCAAAAATTCCAAGAAAACTTTTTGAGTATTACCTACTCTTTTCCCCCATGAATACCTCTTTTCACCAGTGATAGCTGGATAGTTGACCAGATACAACAGACCTGGATTTGAACACTGTCCTTTACACAATCCTGCAAATGATGACACCAACTTGTAAGGATTAAGAGTACAGAGAAAAAAATACATTTTTTTGTAGAACTGGGAACCTCTACAAGATGCAAATTCTCACTTCCAAGATCCAAATTCTAGAGAATTTGGCACAAAAAAAATCTTCAAAATTACTACCATTTTTTTAAAATTTTACATTAAGAACACAAATAAAACTGAATTTAAACTGTAAATTTGTATGTCACTCATACTCATATTAACTTAAGATATTGTTGTTAGCACAAAAGTGGATTTTCCTTTGCTGGTGGATTCTTGAGAATTGTATAAAAGATTTGCGTACAAAACTCAGTAGATAAAAAGTGAGAGTTTATTATATAGATAAAGGTAGGAGGGTTTGGGTCCCTCCCCAGATTCCAGGCCTCCTTTTTTACCCATAAACGACATCACCACTTCTCTCCCTCATGTTACCTGGTCCCATGAACAACTTCACTTTCCTGGCCCACACAGTCTACTGGCCTCCCATGAAGAAAGCCACTGGTCCTGTCTCATGTTGCCCTATTCTGTGAATAGCTGCTCTGTCCTGTGAATGACTTCCTTGTCTTGGCCCTGCTCTGCAATCTCTCCTGTGTATGCTTTCCTTGTTACTGGCCACAGCCACGTGCATGTGGGTGAGACTCCTGTGCTCAGTACTTATCTCTACCTGGGCATTCAAGCCCTGTCTACACCTGAGCTTTCCTGGACATCTAACTGCACCTGCCCTAACTGGCCCTTGAGTGGGAAGCCTGTACTGGGCCTGTGTTTAGACTTGTTGCCCTACCTGATCCATGGAGAGAGGAGAGAGTCTAGAGTGAATGTGGATGGGGAAAGGGAAGGTGGGGGCTTCCTTTAATCTGCTGCAATATCCCACCCCTAGCCATTCCATCATCTTTTCTGATTGGCTACCTGGTCCCTGGTGAAGATTTAAAGTAACCTGGTGCTTCACACTTTATCTGCTGTATCACTATAAACACCTCTCTATGCCAAATATTTTTACAAAATAGAAATATTTAAATAATTTGGGCACACTGGCTGTGCTAAGGGCTTACTTTTTACTCTGTACTTAGGGATCACTACTGGCTGGGCTAGGGTGACCATACAGGATGTCAGGAATTCCACACGGGTCACTCATATGCAAGGCAAGCATTCTGCTCTCAGTACTATCTCTTCAACCTCAATTTCTTGGTCAGTTAAAGGGCATGTCCAAACATGATCTGAATCTCCTATACCTAGACTTATGCAGTGATTTGAGAAGTCTCCTTCAGATTGATTCACTTGAAAAAAAATGAGTGGATTTTAAGAGTAACTGAGAGAAGAAAATTGATGGACCTTTCCCTTTTCTTCTGACTGAGAGGAAATGCATGCTTTCTAGCCTTTCTTTGTTTTTGTAAGTAGTTATCAGAATTATTGGGGGGGAAAGCAAAAGGTTTTGATATTCCCATATAAATGTCCTGGATGATCTCAATTTAATGAAAGAAGAGTGGAAAAAAGTCAGGTAAAGATATTTTTTGAAATTTTATAATATCCACCAAGTGGAGTAATAAAGAAAGAACAGATGATACCAGAAAGTAGCAGTAGACAGAAAAAGGGAAACTAAAGTGGTTGAATCATGTGACATCATGCAACTATAGCGGACTAAGCACTAAATACCTGTTGATAAAGTGAGGAATTCTAGGCTATTAGAATGGAAAAGGAAAGTGAAAAAATTATTTTTATACATAAAGCTCTGCAGCTGTTTAGATACTCAAGCATTCTTCCTTGTTTTGGTGATTTTAAAAGCAATTACACATTAACTGTAATCATGTAAACACATCACTGACTCAAAATTCAACTGTTAATTCTAACACAAATGTCAAAAAATATTTTTGAGAGGCCATTTTTGAGGAAAGATTTAATTAATATTTCTTCATTCTTGATTATAACAAGTTTTGGTTATTTTATTTTTATTATTCTATTTTGTGAAAAGTTTTACTTTTCTTTCATAAATTAGATAATAAATTTTTATCAGTAAATCACTATAAAAGCAAATTATTTTTAAAAAATTAAATACTTTATAGGACTGATGAGGCAATGACTGGTGAAGATGTAGGTCAACTGGAGATCTTATATATTCTGCTAGGAATGCAAAATGGTATAACCACTTTGCAAAACGCTTGACAATTTCATAAAAATTTAAATACATGATTATATAATTTATATAATTTAGCCCGAGCATCCTCCACCCAGATCCTCCAAATTCCAGTAGGCGGGGGTCACACCCACCACCTGGCCCCCTGGCGCCGTGTAATCCCATCAACGGCCAAGACTCAGAGACTATAAAATCCAGCTCCCGGACGAGAACAGTGCAGTCTTCTGCCCCCGCGCCTGGCTGTTCCTCGCCGGGGCCCCTTGGAGGGGAGCAGGTTGAGCTTTCCTCCCCGCCCCGACCAGGGCTCCGGCAGCCGAAGACCTCCAGGACCAGCCACCACCATGCTGAGATGAGTGTAATCCCATCAACGGCCAAGACTCAGAGACTATAAAATCCAGCTCCTGGAACCGCGCGGCCACAAATGCATCAAGACATCTTTTTATGACATCTTATTATCTCATTCCTACTTTGGACAAACTTGCAGGCTATCGAATGTAGCCTGCCCACAGGGCAGAGTCTGGCAAACTCCCCGTGGCGTACCAAATATGCCAAATACCAGTAACAATGATGGGTCTCATTCTCCTAAAGAGCCTTGAATATAATCTCAGGGCTAGGATGAAAGAGACGTTACTGGGGCCTGCTCGAGGCAATCGACAAATAACAGGATGATGAAATGAAATGAAAAAAATAATTTAGCCAATCTACTATGAGGAATTTATCCAAAATAAATAAAAATATGCATTTCCACTAGCATTTATAATATATGTTCAAAGTCACATTATTTGTAAAAATTCACATCTGAAAATAAGACATTAGTCACAATGAAGTGAATTAAGATGTTTTCAAATCAATAAAATCCTATTTGGTAACTTAAAAAATGAATTCTCTACAAATAGAACAATAACAATGAATCACAGGATACTTATCCTAAGTCAACGTGACGTAAAAAATAAATTCACATATGATTTCATTATATGAAATCCTAGAAATTATAAACTGATCCATAGTGACAAACTTATCAGTAGCCAGCCATGAATAGGAGGTATAGAAAGAATGAATTTCAAGGGAGAACAAGGAAAATTTTAGAAATATTATGTGCCTTAAATCTAATAGTTTCACAAGTACACTGCATAATGCACAATTTATGAAAGCATGCATTTTTAAGAACTAAGTTTCTATTTGAGCTTTCGATTTCACTTCTTGGCATCTACCCACCACAAATGCCCCAAAATTATTTTCCAAAATAAGAGTTATACTCTTATGTGCATTGCAACATTGTTCAAAGCAGTCAAAATCTGGAGCAACCCAAGTGTATAAGAATGGAAAACAGGATAAAGAAATTGTGGTATATTTACACAATGGAATATTGTTGGGCTAGAAGAAAAGATGAAATCGTGAAATTTGCTGCTATTTGGGTGGAAAGAGTATATCATGCTGAGTGAAATCAGTCAGAAGGAGAGACAGACATAGAATGATCCCTCTCATATGTGGGGTATAAAGAAATATAGTAAGGAAGGAACAAATGGCCAATGGTAACAACCTCAGAAATGTTCTACAAAACCGAATTTAAGCATAGGGGCTGAGAAATAGGTTGAACTAAAGAAAATACTTTCATGGAAGGTGTGGTATTGGAATGCTGTATGCAAAAAAAACCCTATCATGATAAATATTATAAATCATGCTGTCTAAAGTAAAAAGAGAATTATTTTAAAAACAATATTTGGTCAGTTGATGTCCTATGTCTAGGCCTCATGCTGGTTTCTCACTAGTTTTGTTCCTTGATGTCATTCTTATCCATGCTGGTCTCGTGCTGATGATGTACCTCAAAGTCCACAGGAGCTACGTCTTCTGCTGGGCTGTCCTCTTGTGCACATGGGTCTTTCTATGATGCATTGTAGCCCACCTCTCATTGTTAGTGTTTGCTCTTCTTTGTCCCTTGTAAAATCTTATCACGCCAAAGGTTGTATGTTCACGGGCTCACTGGACGGCACTGTTTCACCGCCTGTGTTCGGTGCTCTTGAGCCACTGCATGTGGCCTGGATCGGAACGGCTGTTGGCCAAGGGCAGACGGAAGAAAAAACGGGAGCCAGGCCGGTCTATATCAATAGTAGTTTATTCCAATCCTCTTCACTCCTGTCTTTCTCTGCCTCCTTCTCTCCTGGGCCCCAGCCTTGGAAGCTCTCTACTTCTGGCTCTGACTCTGGATCTCTGGAGCCCGAGCTCTCTCACTTCTCACCCCTCTTCCAAGCTTACGTCTTAGTTTATATAGCAGTCACATAAGGCGGTGACATAAAGGTGGGTTGAATACTGACGAATCAACAAAGAGAGGTAAGACCACTCCTCCAGGAGATTAACTCAAGGTCATCTACAGAGATTACTTCAGATTACTAGGAGATCCACCCAAGTATGTAGGCGTTACACCCACCAACTGCCCCCAGTATCATGTAATTCCATCAATGGCCAAGACCCAGAGACCATAAAATCCTGTTCCTGGAAGCACATGACTGCATTTGCAGCTGTGCGACAACTTATTATCTAGTTCTTACTCTGAAGAAACTGGCAGGCTACCAAAAGCATCCTGCCCAAATGGCACAGTCTGACAAACTCCCCGTAGCATATTTAATATGCCAAAAATCAGTAACAATGATGGTCTCATTCCCCTGACCCTGAAAGAGCCTCAAATGTGGCACTTTATAAAATCTCAGGGTTAGGATGAAGGAAACATTTCTGGGGCCTGCTCGAGGCAATTGATGAACAATAGGATGACAGTGATACAGTGATACATTTGTTTAAAATCCCTGTCACTGTCCTCCTGTTGTTCATTAATTTGCTTGAGCGGGCCAGTAACATCTCCATTGGAGACTTTGTTGTTACTGTGTTTGGCATATCGAATACATCACGGGTAGCTTGCCAGGCTCTGCCGTGCGGGCGAGATACTCTCAGTAGCTTGCCAGGCTCTCCGAGAAGGGTGGAGGAATTAAACTCGGGTCGGCCATGTTGACTGCAAGGCAAACGCCCTACCACTGTGCTATAGCTCCAGCCCTTGTTTAAAATAATCCTCAGAAATCTACCAATTGCAAAATATAAACTACATGCATTTTCTAAAGCAAATAACTATTTAGTGGGATAAATAAATTGTGGATCATGGCTACAGGCACTGGAGCAGATAAGATCTGACCTTGCAAAGTGGCCCAGAAGGGAGGCTCCCCCATAAGGGAGTATCTGGGCAAAGTTGGCAAGAACAGGGTGTCAGCACCAGTTGTCAGACATTGAGCCTCACTTGATCTCCTACTCACATGAGCCAAGACAGAGAAGTGTCACATATGCTTAGCAAGTCATCCTAACTACAGCATCAAGCCTTCATTGGGATTGAAGCGGGGAAAAGCAGAGTTGGAAAGGTAATAGGCCAATAATGCTAAGCTTCATGTAAAGCTGAGGCCCTCTATAAAATGTGTGTTTTTGGCAATAAAGTGAATAGCCATCAGCTGCTCCCAGAGGGTGTTTTCTCTACAAACCCATCATCCTTCACCCACGTCTGCCCAGACCTTGTGAACCATTGTGGAAAACTGTTCCCTAACAATAAAATCTGTACCAGTATATTTGTAAAATTAGAATATTTAATCCTGGCACTAAATTCCCCAGAGCTGGAGTGATAGTAGTGGATAGGGTGTTTGCCTTGCATGTGGCCAACCTGGCCAACCATCTCTGCTTTATTGATTCAGAGCTAGTGAGGAAGCAGTGCCTCCTTTCTTGCCAGTGACATTCTGTTTTTTAACAGGGTAATGAGCGTGAGGATTATCCAGCATGTCTCTCTTCTTCACATTAAGAAAAGCTGGGGTGAGGACTACTGGTGCCCCAATTTTCTTGTTGTATGTTGCCTGAGATAGAATTCCACCATTACAAAAAGATGCCAAGTGAATGAATGGACCCTGAGGCACCTTAGGCGAATATGCATGGATTTCAACTTCTACTTAACAGAGTACTTGAGCAGAAGAAATGCTGACAACCTGAATCCATTCTTCCTGGTGAGATGCAGTGGCCATTACAGGAAGGTGAGAAGAGAAGGAATCCTGTGTGTTTCCACATATCCTAAAACAGGGATCATCATGGTCAGCTGGAGTAGTGGTGAAGTGTTGGTGATTGATGATGTATGCTCTTCTCTCTTAGCAATATGTAGATTTTCAGGTTTAAACTTTGTCTACTCTATTTTCTTGTGACAACTTTCTGAAACTTTAAATGACTCCTTTTTTGTCTTTTAATCATTTGTCACCTTTTTTTTTCAGTGGGTAACAGATCCATGGGGCTCTGCATTGTTGCATTTCTGAAAAGAAGCTAAGTAGAAATGTTTCCAAAGTTGAAACAAGAAAATGTTTTATGTCATATGATTTGACTTGCCTAAGATAATTAAAAAGACTTCTTTCCTTAAATTTCTTCATTGTATGCTTAGGAATACAGTAAAGTTAGTGCTCAAACATAAATGTTTTATTTTTTCTCATGGCATACTCAATGTGATTGATTAAGTTATCCTTTAATGCCTTGATTTGTTTTGTATTTACAGTTAGAGAATGTTATTGAAATTCTTTAAGAGATGTATATTTTTTTCTAAAATTTCTACCTCTAATTCCAGAAATACAATAAGATACACATGCTTTTATGATTTACATTTTTTACATCTCATTTTAAAAGTCCCAAAGTATGAGCACCTTTTGTAAGAATATCAAATTACTTTTTCTGTATCATGTAGTTCTAATTCTAAGGAATGAAGCTAAATTTTCTAACAGTAGATTCCCAGAAGAATATAATTCAAGAATTTCCAGAATAAATGTTCATTGTTTCATATCTTTTTGTGTGTAAAATGGAGACATTTGCTCCATCCTTTGATGACTAAATTAATTAATATATGCAAAAATGTTTAAATGGAGTTAGGAAAGTTAGTATTGTAGGTCGATACTTTCTTTGAGTGAAGTCAGCCCTGTAGTAATCTGAGAGCATAGATCAGGAATAGGCCCTAAATTCCAATGGGTGTGACTCAGCTCCCCCCCCTCCTACCACACACACACACACACACACACACACACACACAAACACACACTCACACACACCCATAGAAGTGCCAGACATATCATATGTACTTAACAAATATTTCTGTTACTGTGTTATTATTATTTTTATTTGTGTTAACTGAAATAGCAATGAAACACAGCTTTTTCCAACAAAACATTTTTGTTTGCATATACGCTCATTCTAAAAGATAAGTAAAACTTCATAATCTTTTTGCTATACATATTAGTAAGTTTCCTGAGAGAGTAGAACATAAAATTAGCATAGGTTCATATTCATTCCTGTACAAAGAACAGTTTTTGATACACTCACCCTCTGATTTAAAAGCCCACTTAAATTCAAAGGAATATAGTCACTTCTTTGATTCCAGTTCACATCATGACGCCATCTTTTAAGAAGTGTTGTGGCTTAGCTTTAGAGCTGAATACCATTTCATCCATGTTTCTAATCTGTTTTCTATACCGATCTCGGAGATTAAACAATCTTAAATCAAAGCCTTATTTGTTTGAGCTTATAAAATACATTGATATTATTTAAGAACTACAGACGTCTTTTATACTCAGCATCTGGAACACATTTTCTGAATAAGGACTCATGAATGGAAAGGGACAACAAAAACATCAAATATGATAATACATTTTTCTTATACTCAGCTTTGATACTGAATTTACAACACATTAACTTATTCTAAGTACAATATTGGTATTTTTGTTTCTAAAGAGATTACTTGATTAAGATAATTGGCTTTAATTATAACACTATAATGTTGAAGTTATTGTTTATATGTGTGACCTTAATTAAAACTTTTATAATTTTTACTCAGGAAGTTAATGGCCTGTTAGAAAAAGAATTTCACACTGTAATAAAATATAAAAATTTTCATTCATTTAAATAATTTATTATTTAGCTTCACAAATTTTACACATATTCTCTTAAATTTTTACTTAAAAATTGCCACT
Source organism: Sorex fumeus (assembly GCF_029834395.1). Lineage (NCBI taxonomy): Eukaryota > Metazoa > Chordata > Mammalia > Eulipotyphla > Soricidae > Sorex > Sorex fumeus. The sequence goes on from NW_026606155.1 coordinate 49,050,672, forward strand.
CATTTTTTTCTTTTTTCTGATCATTTTCTCATTTTGTGTTTGAACATAAAGCAACTCTTCAAACCTGTTCTTTTAAAAATTCCCATGTATTTCCATGTTCATTATCATTTCAGGAAGGTGTCATCTTAAAAATATTTTAAAAAACTAAGTCCATAAAAGGCATTTTTTTCTTTGTTAATGGATTGTTATCTACTCACGTAAGCATTATGCTTTTTAGGTACAGGTTTATTTTCAGCAATTAAGTATCCCATTATATTTGTGCTAATATTTTTTTCCAAAAAGAGAACATATATTGACCTACAATCAATATTGTGTAAAAGAAAGCCTACCTATGCTCTAATTTATGTTATTTAATTTTTGTTAAATTTTTGAAAGCCTGTTTTAAATAACAGATGTATTAACAAGTTTGTGATTTTGTTTTCAATGTTTGGGGAAATAAAAGTTAGTAACAAATGAGATTGCTTATTTTACTAGTGGTTTGGGGGAAGTAATTTTTTAATGAAGAACGCAGCTAATTGATTTTCATTCAAGAACAGGCTATGAATATTCTCAGAGACTATTAAACATACTGTTACAGACTCCATTTTGAGTATTACTGCTATAAGAGACATTGATACACTATTTACTTACTTGTTTGTTTGTTTGGGGGGGTCATACCTCACCATGCTAAAGGGTTGCTCCTGGCTCTACACTGAGGAATTACTCTGGCAATTCTCAGGGGACCAGAAGGTATGTGGGGGATTGGAACCTTGATTAGTTGCCTGCAATGCAAATGCCCTACCCATTGTATTATCTTCCTGGCCCCTTGATATACTCTTTATAACTATGTAATGGAGACAAAGTTTATAATGGTCATGTAAGTAAAGATAAAATGTTCATTTTCACCTCACCATATAGTTTGCTTATACATGGAAGTGAGAAAATTCCAAATTTTATCAGCATGCATCAAAAATATTTATATGAATCCTATTATTATCTCGGTCATATTTTTTCATTTTAATTTATATAAACATACATTGATTATAGGCAATAACTACACTGATTATAAACTTTTTCTTTCACTAACGTAAATTTTGCTTTATGGTTTAGAAATGATATAAAATAGCAAGCAATTGGCGTAGTGGATACAAATATTTGACCCATTTCAATCAAAGAGCATGTTAAATAGATATGGTTAAAAGTATTAAAGGGGTGATGCAGGGCTGGAGAGACAGTACAGGGGTAAGGTATTTGTCTTGCATATGACTGACTGAGCTCCGAATTCCAACACTACATAACTACATACAGTACTCTGAGCAATGCCGTAGTGATCCTTAGTACAAGTAAACCCTGAGCATCAAGTATGCCCCCCATCCCTGAGACCAAAAAAAAAAAAGAGTGCTAGCAAAGAGAAAAAATGTCCTCAGAAGAAGAGAAAAAGATATACTATAATATGAGACAAGGTGCTTGATTTGCACAGAATGGTCGCAGTTCTATTTCTGGCACTGCAGGTGTCTTCCCAAGCACTGCTAGGGTCTCTCCTGGGCATAGAGTCAAGAATAGTCCCTGATCCCTACTTGGTGTGGCCCAAGGCCTCCCTGAACCCTTAGTAAAGAAGTAAAAGCATCCTGTGAGTTCAGAATGCTATTAATGCATCCTCAATAAAGTAGTAAATGGGTTCCCTGGGCACACAATGCTAATAATGCCTCTAAAACTGCCAAAGATATACAATAACACTGGAACTTGAATCAGAAAAACCAAAGAAGTTTAACTACTGTTAGGACTCCTGGAATTCTCACTTTCTCTTATCTGTTTAGTGGAAAGTGCAGCAATTACCAGAATCTAACTCAGTTGTCTGAGTTACTTTTTTTCATTCTTATCATTTCATCGAACTGTACCAGCCCTGAAATTATGTCATGAGCCTTTAATATAACCTGACAGTAAACAAGCTTGCAAAGGAGTCTGGAGAATGTAGTGGCAGCTTCAGCTACAACTCTGAGTCCAGAGGTGTAGCTTTGTTCACTAGATACACATCAGTTTAGCTCAAACCCTTGTCTATTTATATCCATACATATATGTCTACCATATTTTGACTCATAATTGATATATACTCCTATATTTAGACTTCATAAAAATATATATATTTATATTCTTATAAATGTGTTCTTTAATATGTATCTCTCTCTATATATATAATATACACCTACACCTCATAAGTTACATTCTCTTCTAGGTAAAAATTCTCTCACTTTTCCAAAAGGATAATAAGCTACTTACTATCATTAATTTTATTGTCTTGATAATTTTATTTATTGTTATAGTTTAATAAACATTTAATCAGGATATTCATTTCAATAAATAATAATTACATCAAGTAGTTAAATTATTACTAAACCTCTTTATAAGAAGTAGAAATATTAAAATAAAATGAATGGTTATAAATGGTTATATTATACATTACCAAACTTTGGATGTGTCTTCCTTTCTCCACGCTTCTTTTTCCAAAGGTACCTCACATTTACATCAAATAAGAAAACTCCTGTAAAAAGGAGTCTGAGAAATGTAACATAAAGACTACTAACCTTAGTAGTGTAGTGTAGTGTAAAAACAGAATGTAATAGTGGTCTGAGGACAAACAGACAAACACACAATGTTGCCGCTTATATGTGGTACAGAGGACTAGATGAGGGAATGCAATTTTTGAAAAGAGGGATACGTAGATCATCTTTAGCCCTAGAGAGGAGAAGGGCAGAGAAGGAGAGAAATTGAGGGGGAAAGAAGTGATAGATGGGAAATAATGGGGAGCTGAGGTCCAGGGAATTCAAGTATATTGGTGTTATGAAAGAGTGTTATAGCTAAATATCCAAATTAGAGTCAATAATACTGAAAATAAGAGATCATAACTTCAACTACCAAAATTAAAAGTGTGCCTGTCTGAAAATGTCTGCTGATAAATATGATAAATTGTGGAAATCTATGTAATATGATCTTTTCTAGACTATTAAATATTATTTTTAAAATGTTATCATTCTTTTATTTCCAATAATGAAAAACTACTATTTGTAATAAGAAAAACTTAAGTTACACCATAACAAAACAATAAGATGATTATGTAATATTGGACACATAATTAAAATTTTCAAGGTTGTTAAAAATACAGTAAAGTGACCAGGAAAATACTTCAAGGGTTAGTCTATATGCCATGAGCCTACACAGTTTTAATTCTCAGTACACAGGGCTTCTTATTGACAGGCATAGTCCTAAAGGTCCGCAAGCACTGCTGAGATGATTCTAGTGGTCCACATCACGTAGGAGTGACATAGCTTGGCATCCTCATTCTTAGCACTAAACTACCTGACAGTTGACTGAGTCTTACCAGGAGTGACCTGAAACCAAATGAGTACTCACTGGGAGGTGCCTCAGAACCTCCAAAAAGTAAAGTATTTTTAACATATTAAGTAAAAAAAGTAAAGGCCCTCCCGTTGATCATCGATTTGCTCGAGCGGGCCCAGTAACGTCTCCATTGGAGACTTTGTTGTTACTGTGTCTGGCATATCGAATACTCTCGGTAGCTTGCCGGGCTCTCCGAGAGGGGCGGAGGAATCGAACTCGGGTCAGCCATGTTGGCTGCGTGCAAGGCAGACGCCCTACCCACTAAAAATTATAAAACAAAAATTTAAATGATTTGTAGCAACAATAGCAGAGTAAGTAAAAGCTTGGATATCACTAGCTTAAATCTTTATTTCAAAACTTTAAGTTTGTTACTTCTGAAAACTAACTTTTCTTCCTTTGAGATTTGTCATGTGAATATGGAAATGAAAGTGTCAATTTAACAAGGCTGTTATGATGATTGATTGAAATACTGAATGCAGATCACACTATCATTCTTGACAGCATTGAGTTCATATTAAAACATTTGGGGGAATAATTAAACTCTATCATAACAATAACATATACATGAAAACTTTAAAAGCTCATTTTGGCATACTTGAAGAAAAATGCAACAGTATGCCATATAGCTAAATATATGAGCACATATCAAAATTACAAATTTATCACTTATATAATATATTTAGTATCATATTTTATAAATATATAAGTGTCTGTTTATGAAGACGATATATAATATAGTGAATATATGTGTATATGTATATTCACATATACACATGTAAATAGATGGTTACTGGTCACCACATGGAATATGTAAGTTTAGGGAGTCTAACTTGGAACTCTGATGTTTCTTCACTTTGTTTACTCTTTGTCCTTGGACAAGCTACTTAATATGTAAATACAAAGAAGAAAATAGTAAGTTACCTACATACTTGCTATAATTAAATGAATTAATCACATTTAAAGACTGAGTCCGGGATATGTTAATTGATTTTTATGTTTGACATTATTAGTGAATAGCTTCCAGCAGAAAAGTGATTTGTAATTCTATTTATAAAAAAACTATTTTGTAGATAAAATGTAAAATGATGTTACAATATTTGGGTTGATGCACATCAAAGTATGAAATATAATAATGACCACAGGGATAAAGTTAAATGGACAGATTTGAGAATTAGATGAGATGAAATTGACAGCACGTAGTGACTGATTAAACATAGGTGGTGAGAAAGATAAAAGATGAGAGTAATGCCTAGGTCTTACTTGAACAAAAATACGAGCTGAGCAGGGTAGATAAAAAATATAATTAGACTAATTTTGAGAATGCCAATATTTCTGCATATTGTTAATTAGAGATGTCTTTAGGGATACACTTTAAATTCTCTTGTACATGGCAATGATATGAAGTTTTGAGAGTAAATAAAAGGCACTGAATGAGTGAACTCGGGGGCTAGAGTGGTAGTACAACAGGTAGTATTTTTGCATTGAACATGGCCAACCCGGGCTTAATCCTCAGCTTCCAGTATGTTGTCTTGAGTTCTTCCAAGAGATATTTCTCAGCACAGAGTCAGGAGTAAACCCAGAGCCCTGCTGAATGAAACCCCCAAATAAAACCAAACAAAAACCAAAGGAGCAAACTAGGAACTTCTAGGAACCCCATTGAATAATAGTATAACATCATCTTTAACTATACAGAATACAAAATATCTTTGTTTACTTTGTCTCACTGAACTCTCACAAGGATATTGTGAGAAAAACACAATTATCATTGCGTTAATGACAGTTGGGGAGAGAGATGAAAGGGCTGATACAAGTGCTTTGCATGCTAAAGACCAGGGTTCAATCCTTATGCAGCATATGGCTACGAGAACACCAGTGGGAGTGAACCTCAAACATTAAGTCCAGTGCAGTCGCCAAACACTGTAGGGTATGTCCCACGCACCAAGAAAACAAAAAAAAAAACCAAAACAAAAAAAATTTAATGCTTGCAAGTGATAGCATGAGAATTTTTGTAGAAGAATAAATCAGGAGAAACGTTGGAACAAGGAGAGAATAGACACTGTAGTTTAAAGGTGTATGGAATCAAATGTCAAAAACCAGCCTGTTCAGGATATAATAAAATACTTCTCAGAATTGCTATTGTTTGTTAAAGAGCTTAATACAAATTGGTGTTAAATCAGTCACGATCACAATCATGATCTTCCTGTTGTTTGTCTATTGCCTCAAGCAGGCACCAGTAACTTCTCCTTCCTAGCCCTGAAATTTTAAAAGAGCCATATTCAATGCTCTGCAAAGGCTAGGAGAATGAGACCTATCATTGTTACTGGTATTTGGCATGTTGAGTACGACACAGGAAGTTTGCCAGACTCTGCCATGAGGGCAGGATACTTTCGATAGGCTGCCAGGTTCTCCAAAGTAAAAAACGAGATAATAAGATGCCACATGGCTGCAAATGCAAATGCGGCCGTGCGCTTCCGGGAACTGGGTTTTATAGTCTGGGTCTTGGCCGTTGATGGGACCACCTGGCACCGGCAGTGGCTGGTGGGTGTAACACCTACCTACTGGAAGATGGGGGATCTGGGTGGAGAAGGTCCAGTCCTGATCCAAGCACGCTTGGAGATCTCAGCCCCGGGATCCGCATGCCTGGGTTCCTCTGCCGGTTCCTTCATACATGAGGTTTGTCCGGACGTGAGAGAGTGATCTCTGCATGGCTGTGGGTGGTTCTGGAGGTCTTCGGCTGCCGGGGCTCTGCTTGGGGCAGAGAGGGAAACTCAACCCACCCCTCTCCAAGGGGCCCCAGTGAGGACAGCCAGGCGCGGGGGCAGGAGACTCTGCAAATGGTGTTAAATGTAGGGGAATTATTTGTAAAAATATTTTTCTGAGAACTAATTTAAATTAGCATTGCTATTCACACTCCAGATAATGTATGGAAATTTTCAAAAAGATTAAAATAGCAATGCCGTAAATTGTTGTTATGAAAAAACAATTTGAAATACATTATACAATCCAATTATAAATAATAATGACATTTTCATACTAATCCCCACAAAACTAAAGGGAGGTTCAAATAGAACACAAAAAAAGTTGTTGGCCCTCATATTAAGAAAATCTCAAACTGAAAATAAATTTACATCTTAACATACAATACAAAGCATTCTACAAAAGGTAATTTAGAATTATGATATTTATCACTAACCTCCTTAAAAATTTCAAGTTTAACTGATAGGATGCAGACTGAAATGCATTTATATGAGGCTCCCTGGAAAAGGTAGCTGTTGAGAAACATACATGTTAAAAGTTTTAGTGGGAGTTACAATCCCAGAACAACAAGATTGGCAGGCAAAGGGAAACAAAGAAGGGAAAAGTAGAAAACAAATGCAAAGCATTGTGTTACCAAGCTGCTTCATACAATAATACAGCTGCTTCTTCAAGAGAAATCAAACAATCACTGTGTCACAGAAGTCAGTCCATAAAAGAGAGGCAAGAGGAAAAAATGTCTGCAGTTCCTTCTCATCTGCATATTTTATTCCACAGACACTTATCTCATTCTTCCAGTACATTTGCAATTTGTGTATTTGATACTTTGGGGAACCTACTGCAGAAGATAGATTTTAAACCCTAAATTTGGGAAATTTATCTCAATCTATTAGTAGTTAAAAAAAAGTCATTAGTTATTTTTTTGAGCTATCACAGTTCAATTCTTTAGCCCTTTCTTGATGGTTGATGGAGAGCCAATGGAAGAGGCAATGAGAAGCAGGTTTTCAAGAAATTGCCAAGGTTAGAAAGCAACTATAATGAACAGATGTTGGGAGGCTTGGCTTATTTTATGTATAAAACTAAACACAAATAATTGCAGATGCTGCAGTTATACATTTTTGCTCCTGTGGTACATGTCACAGATGTTGGATTCTAGGAAAATAAAAAATAAAGCTTAGTCTTGAACTAAGAGGCCCACAAACTTTTGAAAATGTAAGGTACCAAACAACATACTACCAAGCAATATCAGAAGCTAATCATGTTAATAATTACTTTTGTCAACTTGGATTAAAAAACAAAGGAGCATCTATCTTGTTCTCAAAGATGAGATAGATATGAAATAACTCAAAAAGGATGATGTTAAATTTCCCAGTTTGAAAGTATGATCTGCCTGACAAGGTGTTTAGGTAATCTAGGCTCTAGTCTCAATTTTGTTACTTTTCAGTATTGAATAAATCGACTTAATTCTCTCATAGGTTTTCCATATTTATAAAAAATAAAAAGATTAAAATTATAACCTAAAATTCAAAATATTTTTGTCTTTAAAAAACCTGCATATAATCACTCTGCTATGCCTCCTATTTATATCATACCCATTATCTTCATATTAGAAACTGTGGCATTTTTTAAAAGCATTCTGTCTTTCCTCATTTAAAAATATAAGAACTCATCAGTTTTTACCATTATATTTTTAGACATGTGTCTTTAACACTAATCAGTGTTTCTGCTTTGGCGCAGAGAATTTGAAATTTGCTTACCTAGCTTTTGAAAGAGTGCAAAGGTATTTATCTTCAAATAAACTATTTCCCTTATTGTCTTGTAGATTTCTCATGGATGATTTTTTAAAATCTTATTTTCTTGATTTCTTTAATTATGTTTTCAAAAGAGATTTTTTTTAAAAAAATGGTTTGTTGTTGGTTCTGGGGTTTAGAAATACAGATATACAACCACCAGTGTGTGAAAGTATATGATTCAAAATATAACAAGCAAACTTTTAAAATGTGCTGGGAAAGTAGGCTGGGAGATGGGAAGGAAATTTGCGACACTGGTGAATGGAATATGAAGCCAGTGATGGGACTGGTGCTGGGACACTATAAGCCTGAATCTCAGCTTTGTAAATCGCAGTACCTTAATATTTTTTTTTTAAATTTTGCTCTATGAAGTTGCTGTAAAAAGTCCTAAAGATACACATTATTTATATGAAATTAATATTATCAATAAAAAATGGGATACCAATTTAGATAATAGATCTAAAAGAAGTTTGAGTCAATAAATTTGACTGAAGAAACTCATCAACTTTTTTTGAAAAGTGTATTAAAATGTTTAAAGGGGAGCCAGAGTGATAGTACAGCATGTAGGATGTTTGCCTTGCATACAGCTGATCCCAGTTTGATCACCAGAATCCCATATGGACCCCCTAGCACTGCTGGGAGTAATTCCTGAGTTCAGAGCCAGGAGTGGTCCTGAGCATTCCTGGGTGTGACCCAACAAGAAAAAAAATATTTTAAAGGGATGATTCCCAGATCAACCATGGCCCCAGAGTATAGGGAGGAGAAGGAAAGAGGAGTAGCAAGAGTGTGAGAAGAGAGAGATGAGAAGCAATGGGTGCTAGGGAATTAAGGTACAAAGTTAGTGTTAAGGAATGATAGAGATAAATATCCAAACCACAGAATCAGCACACTGAAATCCACACTTGAACAAATGAATTTAGAAAGATGTCTTTCAAGACAGCAGGCTGCGGTAGGGGGGATATGGGAAAGAACCTGAAAACATTGGTTGAGGGAAACTGACACTGATGAAAAGACTGGAGCTGCAATATTATATGTCTAAAACTCAAGTAGGAATAACTTTGCAAATTTCAGTCACTTGATCACTTGACATCGCATTACTCATGGATTTGCTTGAGCAGGTGCCAATAACATCTCCCTTCCTCCCTGTCGCGTGTTAGTGTAGCCCAATGGCATCTGCTCTTTCTAGGAACAAAAAGAGCCTCAAACAGATCATTCAGGGTCTTGATGAAGAAGTCTGACCATCTCATAGGTGGGCGATCATGCGATCTTTTGATGTCCCATGGAATCCAGTCGGTAAGGGCTCTAGTCCAGCAGTCGTCTCCAAATCTCATTACATGTCCAGCCCATCTGATTTTTGACGCCTTGGCAAATAAGACAATGTCCTGGATTCTTGATTGCCAATGGAAGTTGAAACTCCAGATTCTTTCCCTCATTTGAGTGAAGCGTGATACTCCAAGCATAGTTCTTTTGATTCCTCTTTGGGAGACCCAAATAGTTCTCATCCTGTTTTCGTAGGGCCTGGGTCTCTGAGCCATATGTTAAAGCAGTAAGAACAGTGGAATCGAAGAGATATGACTGGAGTCAGAGTTTCTTCTACCTCTTAGCTATTTCTTCAACATTCTTGAAGGTGTTCCAAACTGCTCTCTTCCTCCTGAGCAACTCAGATGCCAGGTCATTCATCATGTTGACTTCTCGACCTAGGTACATATAACTGTTGCATTTGGAGATGGTAGTTCCATTGAGGGTGAATGGAACGTCAGGAATGAGACTGTTTCTCATAAACATTGCCTTTGTGAGATTCAGCCGGAGTCCGACCTTTCCACATTCATGGTCGAAGTCAGCCAGCATTTGTGCTGCTTGGCTAATGTTTGGTGTTATTAGAATGATGTCATCAGCAAAGTGGAGGTGGTGTAATTGCCGACCATCTATCTTCACTCCCATTCCTTCCCATTCCTGTTGTAGCATGACATTCTCGAGGGTGGTACTGAAAAGCTTCGGTGAAATGACATCATCCTGCTGAACCCCTCTCTTGACATGGATGATCAGTGCTTTAATCATTGTCACGCTCTTCCCTTTGTTCATCAATTTGTTCGAGCGGGCCCAGTAACGTCTCCATCGTGAAACTTCTCGTTACTGTGTTTGGCATATTGAATATGTCACAGGTAGCTTGCCAGGCTTTGCCGTTGCGGGCAAGATAAATAAAATTTAAAAAGTATTCTTTTTAATGTTAGAGCCATAATCATCACATTACTGATGAAGCTTCATAGATTTGCCTCAAATAAATCTGTCTTTAATTATAGAATTCTGCATGTTTGTTTTCCTTTGCTTATGGATGTAAGCTGTCACATTTGAGTCATAAAATATCACACTTTAAAATTTTTTAGCAGACACTATTATTTTAAAGAATTGTCAAAAAAGACTGGTTAGGCATCTTTGACTCTAAAAGCATATAATTAATCTGCAGTATGGACAGATCTAGAATCATAGATATCCAATAGAATATAACAGAATAAATATTATCTTTTCTATCTTCAGCAAGTTCCAGGCACTGATTGATGACTTTGGAGTGAAGAAATTGAAAATGCACAGCATGCTAAAGTAACACCTTATGAGAAAACATGAACTAAAAGCATAATGGACTTAAAATGAAATTAATATATATATATTATATATATATGTACTTTTCAATCTATGGCCTAAGAACTACTGGCATCTTTAATTGACACTTTTCCCATATAGGAAATTACTACTTTAAGGTAACTGTCTCAGCCCGTTAAGGCTGGTATAATAAAATAAACATGTTATGGGTGGTTTAAAAGGAGAAGAAACTTATAGTTTGAGACACTGGAAGTTCAAATCAGAATGTTAGTATGGCCTGGTGAAAGCTCTCTTGTGAGTGACAGGCTTCTCATTATAGCTTCATATGTCAGAAGGAACAGGGACCTCTCTGGAGTCTCCTTAATATGGTATTAATCTCCTGTATGAGACTTCTGACTCTCATGACCAAAGGTCATGACAGTATCAATTTAATGTGTGAATTTGGGAAAGGCATAAATATTCAGAGCATAGTACAGATATTAATTTTTTCAAATAAAATAATTTAAACAACTATGAAATTTAATTGTAATAATATTATCTTATTCCTGGGCCCAGGACATTTTTAGATTTTATTAGATTCTTTGGTGGCAATCTCTACTTATATATTCACAAATAAGTATATTCACAGGTTAGAAGTTCTTCTAGATAATTTAAATTCAGCTTTCTATTTTCACTTTTCCTTCTAGTCTGATGTGACTAGTATAGCAATGTATATTTCATAGGGTAATAGATGAGTCTTGTCTGCCCTCTTACTCCCTTTTTTAAGTTACAACTCACAATTATATGAATATATTAAAAAAAAGCAAGATTTCTGAGACATCACAAAATCAGTAGGAAAATTATAGCTGATAGCTTTCTGGGGCTATACTTTTTTGCTATGTTTGATACTTCTGTACTCCAATTTGAAATAGGAAGTGAATAATGTTGTTTACTGGAATAGCCTTTTGATACATGGTTCATATATACTAAAAACAATTTTAGCATAAGAAAATTCTATACATTAATTTTGCAATTGTTTTTGAAGTTTATAGAAATATGAATGTACAAGAATATAGCAAAACACATTTTAACACTGAACTGGAACCAAATCACCAAATTTGTTTTACGTTTAATGGGTCTTCAATCGAGTATTATATCACAAGCACTATTACCACTACTAAACTTTTCTTCTATCAGTCATCTGGTAGACTACTAGACTTAAGTAGTCTGAAAAAACAGAAATTTTTTTATTTTTCTTTTCTTCGTTTTAAATTAACACTTCGCAATACTCTAGAAAAATACACATGCTGAATCATCTATAAACAACCTAAGAAAAAATAATGGCAAAATACAATGTGATGTTGAGGAGTAAATCACCTTAGAAATCAAGATATATATATATGTATATATATATATGTATATATATATATATATATATACCCTAATCACATTATCACATTTTCACAGTTGGATTTCTTGAAAGACATTAGGAAAATCAGTTCTTTTGGTTCTCAATTTTTTCCTTTAAAAGTTAAGTGGTTATGCTAAATAATAAATTATAGCATATTTATTATTTGTTATTTATTATTTTCACATTGTCATGTTCATTGGCTGTGCAACAGTCATGGGAAAAATGATAGCCATTACATTTATTATGTTAAATACTAATATGATTGAGTTTATACAGGGATCTGAGTTAGAACAAATAAAAATTTGAGGCAAGCATTATTTCATTTTTGTACCTATTATTGCTTGAATTATGATAATTTACAATTATAAATGTGGCAAAACTATGACACATATAAGGAATCGTATGGAATAAAACTTCTAAAATACATATCCTTCAATCTAGTACAGGTAAATATAGCAATATTTAAAGACTGAAGCTTTTTTGTATTACTATTTTGCATGTAGAAATTGCATTTTTAAAATAATCGCTTTGCTCTCCCTCTTCTCTCTCTCTCTCTCTCTCTCTCTCTCTCTCTCTCTCTCTCTCTCTCTCTCTTAATTTGAGCCCCACCCAAAGGTGTTCAGGGCTTACTCTTGGCTCTGGGCTAAGGGATTGCTCCTGGTGTGATTTAGGCAATGATATGGGGTGAGCCATGGATTATATCCTGTTTAGACGTGAACAAAGCAAGCGTCTTATCTACCTCTAATCCCTACTTTACTTTTTTGAGATAAACTAGATTGTGTAGTTAGTTAGCTTCAAGGAAGAATTTTAGTGTTTCAGAATCCGCCATTTTGTAACTAGAACTCTGCCACAGTACTTCCTGATTCAGAAGAGAATAAACAATTCATAAAGTGAGCTTGTGCAGTAATCATCTTCATCTGACGATTTTCATCTGACCCTGAATTGACCCTAAAGTTCTAATTACTTTCAGTTTATGTATAATTGTGAACATACAGTAAATGAATACATGAATCTGAGTGAATTTAAAAGTCAGCTATGTAAAAACAGATTTTTAGAGGTCAAACAAAACTAATACGTAAATATATAATGATTTTCACCTCCAGAAATAGAGGTTATTCTTCCCTCAAAATAATTACTACCACTCTAATTTCTTAAGTGTGTGCTATTATTGCTTTCTAAGTCAAGCTGATCTTAAATCTTACTTTTCCTTTCATTTTATATTCCTTATTATAGTATTTTATGTAGATCTCCTCTCATTTAAAAATGTTATGATTTTCTTAATGCAATTGACCTTGTCCAGAACAACCCCATTTTATATAAAACTTAACTGGTAAGCACCTATTAAAAGGGAGATTAGTGCAAGCAATGCTACTGACCATAAGTTCTTTTCTATCAGTATAAGTATTTGTTCTTCAATACCTAAATAAATATCTATCTTATGTTTTTCCAAAATGGCTTCAGTTTATTTACAGTACAAAGCTGCTAAACAGTTTCATGGAGTATATGTAAAGTAAATAATATAGAGAAATAAAGGCCTTTTTGTGTGTATTTATGTAATTCAAGCCCAAATTATTGAAGACCTACTATTTGGTCATGAACCTGAGACATAAAAAAGGAAATATTATTGTTTATTTTTATCTTTAAGTCAAATGGTAATGAGCTTACCAGAGTTCTGCATGCATAGCTCTATCCCTGATACAATAAGTGAGGAATTTAATTGAGAAAGTGCCACTGATTTTTATTAGTTTTAGCATTAAAATAATTTGCAGAAATGTTTTGTAAAATTTTTTCTTCCTTTTTTTTCTTTTTTGGGGGGACTGGGGGTAGGGGCTACAACTGGTAGAACTCAGGGGCTAGTATTCCAAACCCTGTGGTTCAGGGTAACTCCTGGTGATACTAATGGGGATATGTGGGGAAGGGGAGAGAATTCAAGCCTCCTACTGCAGTAAATGTTATTTTTCATTAAGAATTAAAAATAAAAGCACTTCTTCTACTTGCTTTAGTATTTATTACTAAGCATTGACCACACATAATAAATATTCACTGACTGCTTTTTTTATTATGAATGTCACTGAGGCTATTTTGTATGTCAAAGAAATAGTCATTTTCCTATTTTTCTTTGAATGATCTGATACAAATTTTGAGATATCATCACAATAAATTATCACTAATTTATTTATTATTGATTTAAAAATTAATACCACAGGAAGAATGATTATTGAAAGTCATTTAAGAAGCACAGTAAGTTAGTTTTGATGAAATTATTATTTGAGAGCCAATGAATTTATTTGACTTAGATCAAGCAAATAGAATGTTCTTAGCTCAATGCTTCAACCTCATTTAATTTTGATTTTAAATATTAAAGTACCTGATTGAAAATTCCAAACAATTGCCAACAATCTAATCATGTTTATATCTTAACAAAACAAAGTCTTCAATTTTTTCTCATAGCTGAGACCTAAATATATATAAAACTTAAATTATTTAGCAAAGCACCTGGCAATAAAATGTGGTGTAAGAACACATAAAACTCATAGAGAACTCATGGACTCTTAGGAAAGGGAAACAAAAAGTTAAGAAAAACCTAACTAAAACTGTGCTTGAAATATAGGGATTGGCAGGTTGTTGACAAGTTAGTGAGTAAGGCTGATGCAATGACATGTATGATTGAACTCTTTAAAATGACACAGCAAGTAATATAAACATTCAGAATAGTACTACTGTAATATCAGCACCATAGGAAAAATAGCACTGTAGCACTGTCCTCCCGTTGTTCATCAATTTACTTGAGTGGACACCAGTAAGATCTCCATTGTGAGACTTGTTTTTGGCATATCAAATTTGCGCCTTGGGGGCAGGATACTCTCAGTAGCTTGCCAGGCTCTCTGAGAGGGACGGAGGAATTGAACCTGAGTTGGCTGCGTGCAAGGCAAACACCCTACCCGCTGTGCTATCGCTCCAGCCTGATAGGGAAAATATGAATTTAAAACATTTAACTATAATGTGAAATGTAATATTTCATACTCCACTCGACTTCTTTACTAAAGAACTAAGTGGTATATTTCACTCCAAGTTCATTTTATATGATTTATCTTTACCTGTAGTTACAGGTATCATAATCCTTGTCAAACAGTAGGTCTTCTGTGAGCTACATAAAATTGCCTTTTCTTAAAAAAGTCTCTCAAATATAAAGTAATGTTTTAGGGAAAGATGCAATATGGACTTTTGGTACAACCTGGATGGAGCTAGAGGCAGTGACATTAAGCAAAATAAGTCAGATGGAGAGTAAACACAGTATACTCTACCTCTCCCTCATGCAAAATTCTACTTTGTGGGCGGGGAGAAAGGCTGCAAAGTTTAAGAACTCCCAGAACAACTACCAACTGGGAGCTCCTTAGCACTATTGCGGCAACATGGGAAGATGCCGTCATTGACAACATTGCCGAGAAATATGATCGACTGGTTCAGCACCTCCATGATTGTGCGAAGAATGCCGAGAGACAGAGATAGCCACAAAAAGACGCCTGTCGGAGATGCAGATCAAAACCACAATGAGATACCATCTCACACCTCAGAGACTGGCCCACATTCAAAAGAACAAAAGCAACCAATGCTGGCATGGATGTGGCGAGAAAGGGACACTCCTTCACTGTTGGTGGGAATGTCCACTGATTCAGCCCTTCTGGAAAACAGTATGGATGATTCTCAAAAAATTAGAAATTGAGCTCCCATTTGACCCAGCAATACCACTCCTGGGAATATATCCCAGAGAGGCAAAAATGTATAGTCCAAGTGACATCTGCACTTGTTTGTTCATTGCAGCACACTTTACAATAGCCAGAAACTGGAAGAAACCTGAATGCCCAAGAACAGATGACTGGTTAAAGAAACTTTGGTACATCTACACAATGGAGTACTATGTAGCTCTTAGAAAAGATGAAGTCATGAAATTTACATACAAGTGGTACAATATGGAAAGTATCATGCTAAGCGAAATGAGTCAGAAAGAGAGGGATAGACATGGAAAGATTGCATTCATCTGGGGGATATAAAGTAACAAAGTATGAGATTAATACCCAAGAATAGCTGAGATCAGCACCAGGAGGATTACTCCATAACTTAGAGGCCAGCTGGGTATCCTAGAGGAAAGGGCAACTCAGATAGAGAAGGGAGCACCAAATAAAGGATGTTTGGAGGATCCTCCCAGGAGGGGAGATGCATGTCGAAAGTAGACTATGGACTGAACATGTTTGCCACTCAATGCCTCTTTTGCAGACCACAACACCCAAAAGGAGAGAGAGAACACAGGGGATTGCCCTGCCACAGAGACAGGGGGGATGGAGGGATGGAGGTGGGGGGATATTATCCATGGTGGTGGAAAATGGGCACTGGTGGAGGGATGGGTATCTGATCATTGTATAATCGAAACCCAAGCACAAAAAATTGTAAATCTACAACTGTAAAATAAATAAATAAATAAATAAATAAATAAAAATAAAGGAAAAAAAAAGACGCCTGTCTTCAAAAACTCTCGAGCTCATTCGCCAACGTGGCTTGGCACAAGCCTCAGGGAACTGCACATGAACATTTAAGCTCCTAAAGCAATGCAGAGAAGCGATAAAGGAAGACTTCAAAGAGAGAAGAGCAGCAGTGCTGGCAGATGTGGTAGAAGCCAGGAAAAGCACTTGCAGTGCCCACCTGTCCTTCACCAACTATAAGACCAAGAAAGATGACTGCTCTCCAATGTCCTGATGGATCTATCACATATTCCAGAAGGGCAATGGAGAAGATTATCCATGACTTCTACTCAGATCTCTTTGATAGCCATGTCCACCTGTCCACATACCAAATTCGCAGGATGGATCCCAAGGTTCCCAAGTTTCTCCCTTCCGAAATCCGACACGCCATTTCATTGGTAAAGAAGAAAACAGCACCCGGCCCAGACAAGGTCAGACCTGAACACCTGAAGAACCTGCTGTCAGTACTCATCAATACACTGGCTCGGCTCTTCACATGCTTCCTGTCTGAATGCAAGTTTCTGTCCCAATGGAAGACCAGCAGAAGTGTACTACTATTTAAGAAGGGAGACATCCACAACATTGACAACTACTGCCAGATCTGCTTGTTGTCTGTTGTCTACAAGCTATTTACTGAAGTCATCCTGAATAGGATTGACAGAACACTAGATGAAGGACAACCATGCGAGCAAACCGGGTTTCAAAAAGGATTCAGCACAATCAACCATATCCACACAATAACTAAACTCATTGAGGTTTCTCGGGGTTTCAAGATGGTGCTGTCTAATGTTCATTGATTTAAAGAAGACCATTCATTCTGTTGAGACTGAAATGGTCATCGAAGCCCTAGCCAAATAGGACATTCAAACTCAATATATCAGGATCTTCCGTGAGCTGTATTGCAGTTTCACTACCAGGATCTCAACATTCTACAGGGTACTGATCATTGACGTCAAGAGAGGGGTTTGGTAGGGTGATACCATTTAACCTAAACTCTTCTGTGCCAACCTCGAGTGCCTCTGGAATGGGAAGGATTGGGAGTGAAGATAGATGGTCGGCAATTACACCACCACCACTTTGCTGATGACATCATTATAATAACACCAAACATTAGCCAAGCAGCACAAATGCTGGCCGACTTCCACCGTGAGTGTGGAAAGGTCGGACTGCAGCTGAATTTCATGAAGACAATGTTTATGAGAAACGGTCTCGTGCTGTTGTTCCATTCCCTCTCAACAGAAAGAACATCTCTGAATGCAACAGTTATGGGTACCTAGGTCGAGAAGTCAACATGATGAATGACCTGGCAACTGAGTTGTGTAGGAGGAAGAGAGCGGCTTGGAACACCTTCAAGAGCTTCAAAGAAATAGATAAGAGGATGAAAAACCTCCGGCTCTGGGCACATCTCTTCAATTCCACTGTTCTTCCTGCATTAACATACGCTTCAGAGACCTGGGCCCTATGAAAACAGGATGAGAACGTATCCGGGTCTTTCAAAGAGGAATTGAAAGAGCTATGCTTGTCACTGGACGGCTACATGCAAAAAAATAGGCTCAGAACTCTGCCTAACACCATGTACAAAAGTAAGATCAAAATGGATTAAAGACCTCAACATCAGACCAGAAACCATAAGGTATATTGAAGATAAAGTTGGCAAAACCCTCCATGACATTGAAGCTAATGGTATCTTCAAAGATGCCACGCCACTGGCCGAGCAAGTGAAAACAGAGATAGATAAATGGGACTATCTTAAACTAAGAAGCTTCTGCACCTCCAAAGAAACAGTGACCAAAATACAAAGACAGTCTACAGAATTGGAAAGGATATTCACCGAATACACATCTGACAAGGGGTTGATATCCAGGATATACAAAATACTGGTTAAAATCCACAAGAAGAAAACATCCAACCCCATCCAAAAATGGGGCAATGAAATGAACAGAAACTTTCTCAAAGAAGAAATCCGAATGGCAAAAAAGCACATGAGAAAATGCTCTACATCATTAATCATCAGGGAGATGCAGATCAAAACCACAATGAGATACCATCTCACACCTCAGAGACTGGCCCACATTCAAAAGAACAAAAGCAACCATTGCTGGCGCGGATGTGGCGAGAAAGGGACATTCCTTCACTGTTGGTGGGAATGTCGACTGGTTCAGTCCTTCTGGAAAACAGTATGGACGATTCTCAAAAAATTAGAAATTGAGCTCCCATTTGACCCAGCAATACCGCTCCTGGGAATATATCCCAGAGAGGCAAAAATGTATAGTCGAAGTGACATCTGCACTTGTTTGTTCATTGCAGCCCTCTTTACAATAGCCAGAAACTGGAAGAAACCTGAATGCCCAAGAACAGATGACTGGTTAAAGAAACTTTGGTACATCTACACAATGGAGTACTATGTAGCTCTTAGAAAAGATGAAGTCATGAAATTTACATACAAGTGGTACAATATGGAAAGTATCATGCTAAGCGAAATGAGTCAGAAAGAGAGGGATAGACATAGAAAGATTGCATTCATCTGGGGGATATAAAGTAACAAAGTATGAGATTAATACCCAAGAATAGCTGAGATCAGCACCAGGAGGATTACTCCATAACTTAGAGGCCAGCCGGGTATCCTAGAGGAAAGGGCTATTCAGATAGAGAAGGGAGCATCAAATAAAGGATGTTTGGAGGATCCTCCCAGGAGGGGAGATGCATGTCGAAAGTAGACTATGGACTGAACATGTTTGCCACTCAATGCCTCTTTTGCAGACCAAAACACCCAAAAGGAGAGAGAGAACACAGGGGATTGCCCTGCCACAGAGACGGGGGGATGGGGGGATGGGGGTGGGAGGGATATTATCCATGGTGGTGGAAAATGGGCACTGGTGGAGGGATGGGTATCTGATCATTGTATAATTGAAACCAAAGCACAAAAAATTGTAAATCTACAACTTTAAAAAAAATAAAATAAAATAAAGGGGAAAAAAAAAAAAAAAGAAGCTTCTGCACCTCCAAAGAAACAGTGACCAAAATACAAAGACAGTCTACAGAATTGGAAAGGATATTCACCGAATACACATCTGACAAGGGGTTGATATCCAGGATATACAAAATACTGGTTAAAATCCACAAGAAGAAAACATCCAACCCCATCCAAAAATGGGGCAATGAAATGAACAGAAACTTTCTCAAAGAAGAAATCCGAATGGCAAAAAAGCACATGAGAAAATGCTCTACATCATTAATCATCAGGGAGATGCAGATCAAAACCACAATGAGATACCATCTCACACCTCAGAGACTGGCCCACATTCAAAAGAACAAAAGCAACCGTTGCTGGCGCGGATGTGGCGAGAAAGGGACATTCCTTCACTGTTGGTGGGAATGTCGACTGGTTCAGTCCTTCTGGAAAACAGTATGGACGATTCTCAAAAAATTAGAAATTGAGCTCCCATTTGACCCAGCAATACCGCTCCTGGGAATATATCCCAGAGAGGCAAAAATGTATAGTCGAAGTGACATCTGCACTTGTTTGTTCATTGCAGCACACTTTACAATAGCCAGAAACTGGAAGAAACCTGAATGCCCAAGAACAGATGACTGGTTAAAGAAACTTTGGTTCATCTACACAATGGAGTACTATGTAGCTCTTAGAAACGATGAAGTCATGAAATTTACATACACGTGGTACAACATGGAAAGTATCATGCTAAGCGAAATGAGTCAGAAAGAGAGGGATAGACATAGAAAGATTGCATTCATCTGGGGGATATAAAGTAACAAAGTATGAGATTAATACCCAAGAATAGCTGAGATCAGCACCAGGAGGATTACTCCATAGCTTAGTGGCCAGTCGGGCATTCTAGAGGAAAGGGCAGCTCAGACAGAGAAGGGAACACCAAATAAAGGGTGTTTGAAGGACCCTCCCAGGAGGGGAGATGCATGTCGAAAGTGGACTATGGACTGAACATGTTTGCCACTCAATGCCTCTTTTGCAGACCACAACACCCAAAAGGAGAGAGAGAACACAGGGGATTGCCCTGCCACAGAGGCAGGGGGGGATGGGGGGGTGGGGGTGGGAGGGATATTATCCATGGTGGTGGAAAATGGGCACTGGTGGAGGGATGGGTATCTGATCATTGTATAATTGAAACCCAAGCACAAAAAATTGTAAATCTACAACTGTAAAAAAAAATAAAATAAAATAAAGGGAAAAAAATTAAAAAAAAAAAAAGAAAGAGCTATGCTTGGAGTATCATGTTTCACTCAAATGAGAGAAAGAATCCGGAGTTCTGACCTCTATCAAGGATCAAGAATGAGGGACGCTGTCTCATTTGCCAAGGTGTCGAAAATCAGATGGGCTGAACATGTAATGGGATTCAGAGATGACCACTGAACTAGAGCCATTAAGACTGGATACCATGGGACGTCAAAAGATTGCCGCCCACCTATGAGATGGTCAGACTTTTTCGTGAAGACCCTGAATGATCTATTTGAGTCCGTTCATGTTTCTAGAACAAGTAGAAGCCATTGGGCTACACTGGTGTGCAACAGGGATGAATGGAGATGTTACTGGCACCCACTCGAGCAAATCTATGACTAACGGGATATCAAGTGATCAACTGACTCTTATTCATGTGGGCTATAAAACAAAGTAAAGAATATAAATTAAGTAATGCTTGGATTTTGACAACAGAAATAAGGTTACCAAGTAGTGAGTAGAGGAATATGGGAGGGGAAGGAAGCTTTGGACTAATGAGGACAAAAGGCGAGTGCTGGAGAGTCCTGGCACTTCAGTGGTAATAGAGTCAAGTAACTTTGTACAACTAAAGAATGAACATTAACATCACTGTAATTATGGTACGCCAACTACAATTAAGAAAAGAAAACAAACCTCTGACACAGATACATATATCATAGGGAAAAAATGTCGAACAGTGTCTGTCCTAGGTCAATTCCTAGCACCCCAAGTCCTGGCAGGAGAGATTGTTGAGTACAGAGTCAAAAGTAAGCCCTGAGAACAGCTGGGTGTGGACCAATACAAAAAACAAAACAACAATGAAAAAGATCAAACAAGTAAGAAAGTGTCGTACATGCTTTAAAAAAATATTTTATTCATAATTATAGTAGAGATTAATTTATTTCGCTCACACTATTAGAAATTATAGAGTACTAAGAATTCTTTTAAAATGTGAAAAAGAATGTGCCAATCAATGCTACATTTTATAACATGAAATGATATTTATAAGCACTGATGTTTTATATTAAATTATCATTTTCATTTTCTTCAAATTTTCTATTATGGATACTTTCTGTAACCCATTTTTATCATTTTAAAATATTGAAAGTGAGAATATTTTACACAATGATTTCAATTTCAGGAGAAATTATTTTTGTCTTTCTCAATGTATAGTAGATCTTGTGATTATGCTTTATGATATGAACTTAAATTCTTTGTTTTATATATACCATTAAGTACCGTGTAATCCCATCAGCGGCCAAGACTCAGAAACTATAAAATCCAGCTTCCGGACGAGACCAGTGCAGTCTCCTGCCCCTGTGTCTGGCTGTTCCTCACCGGGGTCCCTTGGAGGGGAGCAGGTTGAGCTTTCCTCCCCGCCCCGACCAGGGCTCTGGCAGCGGAAGACCTCCAGGACCAGCCACCACCATGCCGAGACCACTCTCCGCACACATGAAGGTACTGGCAGGGGGACAAAGCCACGTGGGTTCCGGTACCGAGATCTCCAAGCCTACTTGGATTGGAGTTGAGCATCCTCCACCCAGATCCTCCAAATTCCATTAGGCGGGGCTCACACCCACCACCTGGCCCCCTGGCACCGTGTAATCCCATCAGCAGCCAAGACTCAGAGACTATAAAATCCAGCTCCTGGAACCACGTGGCCGCATTCGCGGCCGTGCGACATCTTATCAGGACATCTTTTTATGACATCTTATTATCTCATTCCTACTTTGCACAAACTTGCAGGCTATTGAATGTAGCCTGCCCACAGGGCAGAGTCTGGCAAACTCCCCCTGGCGTACCAAATATGGCAAATACCAGTAACAATGATGGGTCTCATTCTCCTAAAGAACCTTGAATATAATCTCAGGGCTAGGATGAAAGAGACGTTACTGGGGCCTGCTCGCGGCAATCGACGAATAACAGGATGATGAATGAATGAATGAATGAATTAAGTACCAAATTAGTCCTCTATGCCAGCAATGTAAAATGTACTTTTGAAAATGAATGAGACTTAGTTAAATCAACTGTTTTTCTTTTGAATCTTTTATTTCCAACTGTATTTTTTTTTAGGTATTGATACTTGCTTATGAGATTTATTTTTCCACTAGATCATTAATAACTGGTCTTTTATTTTATCAATTTGCATAAAAATTTGAATGGTGAGTTGGTAAAGAAGTAACTATGCTTCTATGTTCTTTTAAACTTTATAATTGAAAATGTAAATAAATAGTGATACTATAAATATAGAAAATGTAGAAAAATCTCTGAAACATCTAAAACTGCATTCTTTTTCTGCAACTGAAGTTATTTTTGTAATTTTTTTCACATGTATTTAACACACATTTAAAACATAATGTGTTTTTCCTAGGAAATAAATGTAATAAAAACACATAATATAAATAAATGAATGAAATAAATGAAATAAACACACACAGTATGAACTATTTTAGGTTCCTAAGAAAACTTTTTCCATCTAATAATATTGTTCCTCCCTGTTATTCAATTTTCACCGTCTTCTATCTTACTAATACTAAGGATTGCACTTTATACAAAATGAATATATTTTCACGGTCACGGTCCTCCCGTTGTTCATCGATTTGCTCGAGTGGGCCCAGTAACGTCTCCATCATGAGACTTGTTGTTACTGTGTTTGGCATATCGGATAAGACACGGGTAGCTTGCCAGGCTCTGCTGTGCGGGTGAGATACTTTCGGTAGCTTGCTGGGCTCTCTGAGAGGGGCGGAAAAATCGAACTCGGGTCGGCCATGTTGGCCGCTTGTAAGGCGAACGTCCTATAGCACAGCTGTAGGGCGTCTGCCTTACAAGCGGCCAACATGGCCCACCCGAATATATTTTATTGTAAGAATATTTCCATAAACAACAAAAGGGGCAGAAATCAGAAAGAAACAATGTAGAGTTTTCTTCCTGTTTGTCCCCAACACTGTGCCGGTTTTATTTCCCCCAGGTTATACCCCACCCCACCCACACCAGGTACACTTAGGGGTGAGGCCTCTGCAGAAGTGGGTGTGACCTCTGTAGAAGTGGGCGTGGTCTAATTTTGGCCTGCTGCAGGTAGTTTACTCATACCCAGAAATCTCTTGTAACATCTCAGTCCCCATACCTACACACAAACATGAAGAGATAACACAAGTTCCCACCACGTGGGAAGGATGATGAAAAGAGTCCAGAAGTCTCAGTAGGTGCTACTCACCTAACGGAACTCTCTGAGAAAGAATTCAGATATGAAGTAATGAAGATATTCAATGAACTCAATGAAACAGTGAGAAACATTTCCAATAAAATAAAGGAGAACATTAGAGAAACAATCGAGAAAATATGGGAAGAAATGAGAGAAGAAATTGGAAAGCCATGCACGGCAATGTCACAATTAAAGATTCTGTAGATGAAATTAAAAACTCAGTCTGTGCCCTCAACAGTAGAATGACCACAGCTGAAGACAGAATTATTGAGCTGGAAGATCAGCTGTACAAACCAACAGGCAATAACAAACAATGGCAAGAGACCTGAAAATATCTCTATAGAGCGAATCAGAGTCCTAGGAGATGATTCCAAGAGGAAGAGCTTTAGAATCACTGAAGTACCAGGTCAGGGAAACAATCCCAATGAAAAAGACATTGTTAAACAAATCATTGCTGAAAAATTCCTAGAGCTGGACAATGCAGCCATTCAGATGCAAGGAGCCCGAAGGGTACCTGCTAAAAGAGACCCTAACAAAAACACTCCAAGGTATATCATAGTTAGGATGATGGATGCCGCATCATCTTTGCTGCCGCAATACTGCAAGCAGCAAGGTCAAAGAAGGAAATCAGATACAAAGGCATACCCCTTAGATTCACAGCAGATCTACAGAGGAAACCCTCCAAGCCCAAAGGCAATGGTGGGATATAGTGAAAGAAACTCACTGAAATGAACGCTTCACCAAGAATTCTCTATCCAGCTAAACTTTCACTCAAAATTGAAGAAACGGTACACTATTTTGTAGATAAACTGCAGCTCAGGAACTTCATAGACTCAAAAACAATCCTAAAAGGGGCTACTGTAAGACAAGACAAAACCTACAAGCACAACAGACCCTTACAGAAAGATGACACTAAACCCCATAACGATAATCTCTCTCAATGTCAATGGTATAAATTCACCAATTAAGAGACACAGAGTGGCAAAATGGATTCAGAGACAGAAGCCAACATTCTGCTGCCTACAAGTAACTCATCTGAACAGTCAGTGCAAATACAGACTCAGTGAAAGGATGGAAAACAATCCTGCAAGCAAACAGCTCACTCAAAATAGCTGGGGTGGCCATACTATTATCTGACAACATAAATTTTAGGTTGAAAAATATTAGAAAGGACAGTGAAGGCCATTTTCTCTTCATCAAGGGATGTGTATAACAGGAAGAAATCACACTCTTAAATGTATACGCACCTAATAAGGGAACAGCTAAATAATTAAAACAACTGCTAACAGAATTTAAGGAGGACATTGCTAGCAACACAATAGTAGTTGGAGACTTCAACATTGCCTTATTACCTCTGGATAGATCAACAAGAACAAAACTCAGCAAGGAAACATTGGCTCTGAAGGAAGAAATGTAAGAGAGAGGGCTTATAGAACTACACAGGGCTT
Source organism: Sorex fumeus (assembly GCF_029834395.1). Taxonomy (NCBI): domain Eukaryota; kingdom Metazoa; phylum Chordata; class Mammalia; order Eulipotyphla; family Soricidae; genus Sorex; species Sorex fumeus. The sequence goes on from NW_026606155.1 coordinate 49,075,974, forward strand.
TACAACCCAAAAAGAAAGAGTACACGTTTTTCTCCAGTGTGCGTAGAACATTTTCCGAAAAAGACCATGTATTATGACACAAAACATACCTCAATAGAATCAGGAAGATAGAAATAGTATCAGAATATTTTTCAGACACAATGCACTGAGAATAGAAGTGAATCACACACAGACATGGAGAAACAAATCAAACACCTGGAAATTAAACAACTCAATGTTGAACAAATTGTGGTTCAGGAAGGAAGTCAAGGACAAAATTAAAAGATATCTGTAAACAAATGAGAATGAAGACACGAGCTACCAGAATATATGGGGTGCAGCTAAAGCCACGTTAAGGAAAAGCTTTAGAGCTCTGCAAGCATTTCTCAGGAAGGAGGAAAGAACCCACATAAACAACTAAATTCACAGGTCAAGATCTTAGAAAAGGATCAATGATAGGAGCCCAAATCAGGCAGAAGAAAAGAGATCATAAAACTTAGAGCAGAAATCAAAGGCATGGAAACCCAAAAAACACTACGAAAGATTAGTAAAACCAAGAGCTGGTTCTTTGAGAAAATAAACTAGATAGATAAACCACTAAGCAAGACACACAAAGAAAGAGAGAGCCCTAATAAACTGAATCAGAAATGAGAAGAGGGATATCACAACAGAAACCAAAGAAATTCAAAAAATCATCAGTGACTATTTTGAAAATCTGTATGCCACGAAACAAGTGAACCTAGAAGAAATGTATTAATTCCTGGATTCCTATAATCTCCCAAGGATGAATCAAGAAGATCTATAGTACCAGAATAGACCTATCAACATCACAGAAATTGAAACTGTAATCAAAAGTCTTCCCAAAAACAAAAGTCAAGGTCCAGATGGATTCACTACAGAATTTTTCCAAGCATTTAAAGAGGAACTATTGCCAATTATTTTCAAGCTTTTCCAGGAAATTGAAGAAACAGAAACTCTCCCAAACAGTTTCTATGTAACCCATATCTCTCTAATACCAAAAGGAAACAAAGACACCACAAGAAAAGAAAACTACAGGCAAATATCACTGATGAACATGGATCCGAAGATTTTCAACAAGATACTAGCAAATAAAATTCAACAACTTATCAAAAAGTACATACACCATGGCCAATTTGGATTCATTGTGGGGATGCAAGGATGGTTTAACATTCAGAAATCAGTCAACATAATCCATCATATCAACAAAAGAAAAGATAAAAAAATATGATCATATAAGTAGTTGCAGAGAAAGCATTTGACCCATTTATGATGAAAATCCTCATCAAAATGGGGTTGGAGGGGACTTTCCTCAATATAGTTAAAGCCATCTACCACAAGCTTACAGCAAGCATCATCCTCAATGGGGAAAAAACTGAGAGTCTTCCCTCTAAGATCAGGGATGAGACAAGGATGCCCACTCTCTCCACTGTTGATCAATATAGTACGGGAACTACATGCAGTAGCACTTAGGCAAGAAAAAGATACTAAGGGCATTCAGATAGGAAAGGAAGAAAATCAAGCTCTCACTATTCGCAGATGATATGACTCTATACTTAGAGAACCCTAAAACCTCTACCAAGAAACTCCTAGAAACAATAGACTTGTGTAGTAAAGTTGCAGGCTATAAAATCAATACCCAAAAGTCCATGATTTTCCTACATGCAAATAGTGAGAGAGAAGAAAGTGACATGAAAAAAACAATCCCATTCACAATTGTGCCCCAGAAATTCAAGTACCTTGGAATCAGTTTAACTAAGGAAGTAAAGGACCTGTACAAAGAAAATTACAAAACACTACTTCAGGAAATAAAAGAGGACATGAGAAAATAGAAACATATCTCCTGCTCATGGATTAGGAGAATTAACATTTTCAAAATGACAATACTTCCCAATGCATTGTACAAATTCAATGTGATCATCATAACAATACCCATGACATTCTTCAAAGAAATGGAGAAAACTCTCCTGAAATTCATATGGAACAATAAGCCCCCATGAATAGCTAAAGCAATTCTTGGAAAAAAGAAAATAGGAGGAATCAACCTCTCTAACTTCAAACTCTACTACAAAGCAGTAATAATTAAAACATCATGGTACTGCAACAAAGACAGAGCTGCAGACCAATGGAACATGTTTGAATATACTGACATCTCCTCCCGAAACCTATGATCAACTAATCTTTGACAAGGGAGCAAGAAATGTGAACTGGAGAAAGGAAAGCTTCTTTAACAAATTGTGCTGGGAAAACTGGATGGCTACATGCAAAAAAATGGACTCAGAACTCTGCCTAACAGCATTTACAAAAGTAAGATCAAAATGGAGTAAAGACCTCACCATCAGGTCAGCCATGTTGCCTGCGTGTAAGGTAAACGCCTTACCCGCTGTGCTATCGCTCCAGCCCAAATTAGTAAATAGCTTTTTTTAAGTTTTATTAATGACAAAGAAGACATGTTTGTCACAGAGACCAAAGTACAAAATAAAACTTTTTTCATCTATATTTTAGATGTCAGAATGAAAATGTATTTATGTAAGTGAGACTAAGCTTTAGGTTAAGTAAAGTAAAGTAAAGTAAAGGCCCTCCCGTTGATCGTCGATTTGCTCGAGCAGGCCCAGTAACGTCTCCATTGGAGACTTTGTTGTTACTGTGTCTGGCATATTGAATACTCTCGGTAGCTTGCTGGGCTCTCTGAGAGGGGCAGAGGAATCGAACTCGGGTCGGCCATGTTGGCTGCGTGCAAGGCAAACGCCCTACCACTGTGCTATCACTCCAGCCCTACATGGAAAGTATCATGCTAAGCGAAATGAGTTAGAAATAGAGGGACAGACATAGAAATATTGCATTCATCTGCGGAACATAAAGTGACACAAGAGGAGACTAACACCCAAGAATAGCTGAGAGGTCTACTTCATGGCTTAGAGGCCAGTCGCACATGCTAGAGGAAAATAAAGCTCAGATAGAGTAGGGAGCACCAAATAAAGGGTGTTGGAAGGATCCTCCCAGGATGGGAGATGCATGCTGAAAGTAGACTATAGACTGAACATGATTGCCACTCAATGCCTCTTTTGCAAACCATAGCACCCAGTATGAGAGAGAGAACAAAAGGGAATTCTCTGCCACAGAGGCAGGGTGGGATGGGGCAGATTTTGGGGGGGTGGGGGGAGTGGGAGAGATACTGGCTTCATTGGTGGTAGAGAATGGGCACTGGTGGTGGGATGGGCACTTGATCATTGTATAACTGAAACCCAAGCACAAAAATTTGTAGGTCTACAACTGTACCTATTGGTGTTTCACTAATAAAAATTAAAAAGTCATAAACAATGTAGAGAAATATATATATATATATATACATATATATATATATATACTTTAAAACACAGTTAATGAAAGTAATTGTTTAGGAAAAGCATTCTCAAGTACATGAGCATTAAAAGTAAAAAAAGTAAAGGCCCTCCCGTTGGTCATCGATTTGCTCGAGCGGGCCCAGTAACATCTCCATTGGAGACTTTGTTGTTACTGTGTTTGGCATATCGAATACATCATGGGGAGCTTGCCAGGCTCTGCTGTGTGGGCGAGATACTCTCGGTAGCTTGCCGGGCTCTCCGAGAGGGGTGGAGGAATCGAACTCAGGTCGGCCATGTTGGCTGCGTGCAAGGCAAATGCCCTACCTCTGTGCTATCGCTCTAGCCCAAACCAAAAAATGAATGAATAAATAAATATTACAAAAAAGTGTTAAGAGAAAGGCATATCTTTGTATTCGATTATGCTGTACTTTATCTTGGTTTGTTTTATTTTTCACCCATGTATATAGAGAAAAATAGGGAAGGCAATTCTCAGGCAACTGGAATGAGCATTATAAATAATTATATATTATACCAAATATCTTGGGCTGGAGTGAAAGCACAGCGGTAGTTCGTTTGCCTTGTGCACAGCCAGCTTGGCGGAGCCGGGCTCGATTCCTCCGCCCCTCTCGGAGAGCCTGGCAAGCTACTGAGAGTATCTCGCCTGAATGTCAAAGCTGTCAAGCTATCCATGACGTATTCAATATGCCAAACAGTAACAACAAGTCTCGCGATGCAGACTTTACTGGGCCCGCTTGAGCGAATCGATGAACAATGGGAGGAAGTGTCAGTGTCACCAAATATCTTACAATGAAACCTTAAAAATTAACACCATAAAGACCAGAGAGATAGCACAGGGGTACTTCTTTTGCATACAGCTGACCCTACCTCAAACATTGGAATCTCAGATTGTCTCCTGATGTCCACTGGGAGTGATCCCTGAGCACAACAGGGTGCAGCCCAAAATTAAGAGCAAACAAAATATTTAAGAAATGAACCAAACAAAAAGCTATGCTGATAAAGAAGGCTATTTATAAATTAGATATGTAATAGGTTACTATGCTTTTTCTAGAAAAGAATAAATTATTCTATTATTTCCACTAAAAGTAAGAAAATAGAAAGCAAAGACATTAAAATCGCAATACAAAATGCAATTGGTCTGGGGGCCACACCTGATGGCACTCAGGAGCTACTTCAGGCTCGGTGCTTGGAGGTTGCTCCCAGCAGTGCTCAGAGAGCTGTCTCCAGGGCCCCTAGATTCACAGGACCTTGCCTCTGGGGGTCGTAGAATACGATTGCTGTCAGAGGCAGTTGGGCACTTGTTTTTCTCGTGTAAACAGTCCAGAGCTGAAAATAAGGGTAACAAGAAACAGTGAAAGTGCATGCAGCTACTCTGGCCCAGGGGACGCGGAGTGATTGGAAAGGTCAGTTTGCAGACGTGGGCATTGCCCAGTGCCTCTCCTGCACCACTAGCGTGAACAGGAAGGAAGAGAGAGTTTGCTTTGACTTCCAAACATCCTACCATTGAAATGGTGTTATTTCCCGTCAGGCGTGTTTTGTCCACATGCCAGAAGTGATCCTAGAGATAGCCATGATGCTGTAGAATACTTAAGACACTTGGTGCATCTGTATTGGGGGTAAGTTCTGTTGGTTTGTAAGTTCTGTTGGTCCTCTTTCTAACACACTAGATATTGTTTGTTTGTTTTTGTTTTGGGGCCATGCCTGGTGGTGCTCAGGGGTTACTCCTGGCTCTGGACTCAGGGATCATTCCTGGATTGCTCACGGGGACCACATGGGGTGCCAAGGATCCAAACCAGGGTTGACTGTGTATAAGGCAGACATCCTACTCGCTGTACTATTGCTTTAGAGATACTGTATATGTGTGTATATGTGTGTGCATACACACATACAGTGTTGCTAAGGCGATAGTAAACACACACATATACACACATATTGTACATTCTTTTTGGGAATTGAGTACACTCAGTGGTGCTCAGGGATTACTTCTGGCTTTACACTCAGGAATCACTCACGGCATGCTTGCGGGACCATAGGGGTGCTGGAAATCGAACATGGGTCAGCTGTGTGCAAGGCAAGCACCCTACCAGCTGTCACTCTGGCTCCTAATACACTAGATTAAAACATTTTTCTTTCTCTTTTTTTAATTTTTTACTTTGATTACATTCAATATTTCGACACCAGACCCACCATTATTATTCAGGATTTTACCCCAACACTCAGATCTGCCGAAAAGGCAACCATAGACAATTTGTTTGGTTTTTGTTGCTCGTTATGAATAACATATGATGTCGTGCAGCCGCAGTAGTGGCTGTGCGATTTTGGAATTCTGAAATTTTAATTAGATTTAAAATTTAAAATTTTAATTAGATTTAAGTAGATCTCCAAGCCTACTCGGATTGGGGCCGAGCATCCTTCACCTAGATCCTCCAAATTCCAGTAGGCGGGGGTCACACCCACCAATTGGCCCCCTGACGCCGTGTAATCCCATCAACAGCCAAGACTCAGAGACTATAAAAACCAGCTCCCAGAAGAGATCAGCGCAGTCTCCTGCCCCCGCGCCTGGCTGCCCTTGCCGGGGCCCCTTGGAGGGGAGCGGGTTGAGCTTTCCTCCCCGCCCCGACCAGGGCTCCGGCAGCCGAAGACCTCCAGGACCAGCCACCACCATGCTGAGACCACTCTCCGCACACGTGAAGGTACTGGCAGAGCTCCCAGAACCACGCGGCCGCAAATGCGGCCACGCGACATCTTATTTGACATCTTATTATCTCATTCCTACTTTGACAAACTGGCAGGCTACCGAATGTAGCCTGCCCACACGGCAGAGTCTGGCAAACTCCCCGTGGTGTACCCAATATGCCAAATACCAGTAACAATGATGGGTCTCATTCTCCTGAAGAGCCTTGAATATAATCTCAGGGCTAGGATGAAAGAGACGTTACTGGGGCCTGCTCGAGGCAATCGACGAATAACAGGATGGTCGTGATTTGTCGTCGACAAAATGCAATCTTTATTAATGTAGACTTCAGTATCTGTAATATATTATTTTCTTTCTAAAGTTTTTTGGTTTTTGGGGGTGGCATATCCAGCATATACTTACTGTATATATATTACTCCTGTCTCTGTGTTCAGAGATCCTGGATCTTGGTGGACCATATGCGGTGCCAAGGACTGAACCTAGGTTGGCCAGGTGCAAGGCAAGTGCTTTACTTGCTGTACTATCACTCTCCCAATATAATATTTTCTAATATGAAATCAAAATTCCTTTTCCTAGGATAAAAAACCATATTATTATAGACCTATTCATATTTTCCTGTTTAAAATTTTTTAATTGTCTTCATTTGTAGACTTTACATTTCTATGCAATCTGCAAAGTAAATTAGTAAATCACGGTCACGGTCACGGTCCTACCGTTGTTCATCGATTTTGCTCAAGCGGGCTCAGTAACATTGTGAGACTTGTTACTGTGTTTGGCATATCGAATACATCACAGGGAGCTTGCCAGGCTTTGCTGCGCGGGTGAGATACTCTCGGTAGCTTGCCGGGCTCTCCGAGAGAGGCGGAGGAATCGAACTCAGGTCGGCCATGTTGGTCTGATGTTGAGGGGGACAAAGCCATGCGGGTTCCAGGGCCGAGATCTCCAAGCCTACTCAGATTGGGGCTGGGCATCCTCCACCCAGATCCTCCTAAATTCCAGGAGGGGGGGTCACACCCACCAACTGGTCCCTTGGAACCGTGTAATCCCATTAACGGCCAAGATTCAGAGACTATAAAACCCAGCTCCCAGAAGAGAACAGCGCAGAGTCTCCTGCCCCCACGCCTGGCTGTCATCGCTGGGGCCCCTTGGAGGGAAGCGGGTTGAGTTTTCCTCCCCGCCCCAATCAGGGCTCCGGCAGCCGAAGACCTCCAGAACCAGCCACCACCATGCTGAGACCACTCTCCGCACACATGAAGGTACTGGCAGAGGGACAAAGCCACGCGGGTTCCAGGGCCGAGATCTCCAAGCCTACTCGGACTGGGGCTGGGCATCCTCCACCCAGATCCTCCAAATTCCAGTTGGCGGTGGTCACACCCACCAACTGGCCCCCTGGTGCCATGTAATCCCATCAACAGCCAAGATGCAGAGACTATAAAACCCAGCTCCCGGGTTATCATCTCATCTCATTTTATCATCTCATTCCTACTTTAGACAAACTGGCAGGCTACCGAATGTAACCTGCCCACACGGCAGAGTCTGACAAACTCCTCGTGGCTTACCCAATATGCCAAATACCAGTAACAATGAAGGGTCTCATTCTCCTAACTCTGAAAGAGCCTTGATTATGGTACTTAAAAAAAAAAATCTCAGGGCTAGGACGAAGAGACGTTACTGGGGCCTGCTTGAGGCAATCGACGAATAACAGGATGGTTGTGATTTTGTGATTTTGAGTACAATAGTGGTGTAAATAAAGGAGTGGTACAGCTTAATATCCAAAAATGCAGTCAATAACATTGAATATAAGACATCCAAACTTAAACAACAAAACTGAAAAAATGTGCTTGTTGAGGTAAAAAGCTGGGGATTGGGGCGGAACCTCTCGGGAGGGAAATTGACACCGGTGATGGGATTAATTAAAACAATATTACTGAAAATATTACTTATTGTTTCAAGACTAGAGGCATAAAAAGAATCTAATAAAATGGCATCAGAAATATTTGAATAGACATATAAATGCATTTAATATTGGCTAAATTTGGCTTTAAATTTAGCAGGAGAATGACAATAGAGTTGGACATTTGGGAAAAATAAAAGCAAAATCTCTAATTAAAATTTTACAGGTGCTTGGAGATAATTCAAAAGATTGGAGTATACTGGGGCTTCAGCAAGAGCTCAGCTGGTATGGCCTTTGCCTTGCACAGTGCCGACCGGGGTTGGATTCCCAGCATCCCATATCGTCCCCTGAGCACCGCCAGGGGTAATTTCTGAGTGTAGAACCAGGAGTAACCCACGTGCATTGCCAGGTGTGACCCAAAAAGAAAAAAATAAAAAAGGTCTGAGTACATGAAGTTATGCTGGAACCCAGGATTTGACACTTAGTACTGAATAGTAACGATACCTGAGTTTGTCTGGGTGCTAACCCCTGAAAACACAATCAGGTATGTAACCAAAACAAAACAAAGAGTCCCTCTCTATCAAGACTCCCTCAAGCCATAACTTTATTGCCAGCAAGCTTCTGATTAATTAAAGAAACATACAAAATAGAACAATAAAGTGACAGAAACAGGAGAAAAACAAATGCAATATTTACATTTTTTAATTAGGAAGTTTAAAATTTTTCCTTAAAAAGGCACTGTAGATGGAGAGAGAGAATTTATCATTCAAATTTGGAACACATTTATTTAGGAAGCTACAGAAAACTTTTTAAAAACTTTGAAAATAGAATAAAATGAAAGGTACTATTATGAAAATTATTAGTATTCAATATTCATAAAGAGTTATTGCCAGAGAAAAAAATAGGAAAGACTAACTAACTCAAAAAATGCACAAAATATATTTCCACAAAGACACCCTTTCAAAAATACCTGAACATGTGCACAGATATGGAGATTTATACATACACATTATACACACAAACTTTCATTGTTACAATTATAAAATGAAAAATATTGTATGCTTATTTTGTAGGAAAATAAGAAAAATACATTATGGACTATATATATTCTGAAGAAAGTTAAAAGAATGTAGCTTATTCATGTAAAAGTTTTCTAAGATACATGTGTTTATCTTTGTGACTGTGTGTATGTTCTAAAGGCAAGAAACAGAAAAAAAAGTTAGAAACAAAGTTATGTTCTATAAAATCATATATAAAGTTACACTATGGAACAATGATATGCCAGAATTTTCTCATTACACATAATTTTTGAGATAGCACAGCGGGTAGGGCATTTGCCTTGCATGCAGCCGACAGGTTCGATTCCTCCATCCCTCTAGGAGAGCTCTGTAAGTTATCGAGAGTATTCCTCCTGCACGGCAAAGCCTGGCAAGCTCCCCGTGGTGTATTTGATATCCCAAAAACGTTAACAAGTCTCACAATGGAGACGTTACTGGTGCCCGCTCGAGCAAATCGATGAACCAGAGGATGACAGTGCTACAGTGCTATAGATATTTTATAGTATATAAAATTTAATTATTTAAAATATTATACTGTTAATTTATTAGAAAAAGTATATATTAAAATTTGGTATTTATCTTATCCTTCATATCTGATAACATTTTTTGAGGTCTTTACAAAGGTTCATATACACTTAAACATTTAGAACTCCTGAGATCAGATTAATGAAGTGCAAAATTTAAAAACTTAAATAGCTGATTATTAAACTACTTTAGATAAACCAATACAACCATTGATATGAAGAAAATATTTAATCAAATATCTAATTAAAGATAAATATAATGACTTACATTTACTGAGTCCTTATTTTGTGCATTAATTCTGGTAATTGTGATACAGAATTATCTTACTGTCACATCACAATCAAGTAACCAACATGTGAATCATTAGTCCCTGACAAGACCACCATCTAGTGGTGATTAAGTTTAATCAGAATTGACAAAAGACAAAGAGTTTCAGTTTCAGAAACAAATTTAGATTGCCAAAAATTTGTTTTGAAAAAGCACGAAATCATAAAGTAATGATATTATAACCTTATTCAAATACATTCTATTTTAAATTTTCTTTTAATTAATATGATCACTATAAAATATGAGATAGCTAATATTTTTGGATACTGAAGAAAGTAATTTTAAAATATTCTGAAAGACCAGACTGTTTTTATTAAACATCAATAGTATTATCACATAAACTAAAACTATGTTTAATTCCTGTATATTACATTATAAATTTTTTAAATCTTTTATAGATGAGATAAAGGAAAAGGAAATATCTGATATATCTATTGGGATAAATTAAAAGAATAAGAAGTGGAAATACCACTTTGTATTTCTTTGTAGATACAAAGAAAACTATAACTATTCTTAAATCATGTCTCTTGAGAACAAACCAGGTGTTACATAGAATTTTAGAAATAACATATCATTTCAAAAATGGTTTTCTTAGCACAACCCATATCCTGCCCTGAAATTCTTACACTTGAAATTGAGCAAGAAATCTCATGAGACTTCACACTCAATTTCAAAGAACTCTAAAGGGTGCCTTTATGCTGGTTTTCCTCAATTAATTACAGTAAGTGTCACCATGGACAGCTTGCAGCAGTTAATTGAATTTGACAGGTTAACTTGAGAGCCCTGTTCACTGGATGCGCTAGGGAGTTGGGGTGGACAAAAGTGTTTGTCCAAGACAGAAAACAGAAGACTCAAATACATGCATATATGCGTTTGTGTATGTGTTTATACACATACATATGCATATATGTATGTATATATATATATATATGTTTGTATACATAGAGAAACCAAGAGTGAGAGAGAGCATTGAGTACATCAGTATCAGTGAGATGCTATTTTATTAATTTTATTTTTTAAGACAGTTCAATCTGCTTCTATTTAGCAGTTTCTACATAAAATTCTTGATTTAAGAAACTATTTTAGTAGCAATAAAAATGTAAATATATTGCAATTCCTTGTTTGCAGTTGGTCATATCTAAAGGACACAAAACAAATTCAATTAAATTTTTTTTCTCTCATTCCCAAATTATATTCTCTACCTAAATTCTTGATTTTGTCAAACATAAGCATCAAGACAGTCAACCTAATTTCAAAGATCATCTTTGTCTTTTACGTTAAAATTTTATTTTAAGTTATAGTTTTGATTTGGGGGTCAACTCAGCGGAGGTCAGGTGCTACTCCTGGCTCTTTGTTTGGGAACCCATGTATCTTCAGAGGCTAAACCCAGGCATTCTACTTGCAAAGAGTATGCACTCATTTGAAAGTTTTCTCTCTGGCTTCCTTTACTTTTTTAAGTTTTCTATTTCAACTATCATAATTCTCATTGGTTCATTTTCCCAAAAATTTTTCAAATCCCTTTTCTAATTTACCTGTCATTTCTAGAATATATCAGAATCTCACTGGATTAGTTTATCTAATAATTGTAATAGTTTTGTAACAAATAAACATTTCAACTAGAGATCTTCATACTGGATTCCCACCCCTGCACCCACCCCCCACACACAAATCTAAAATATCATAGGGTATATGTAAGATATGAAATTCAGAGATAAAAATTGGTAAATTAAGAAAAATTACAATGAATAAAAAATATACAATGAAACCAGTAAGTATGAGAAAGTATGAGTGCCTGCTTAGAAAAAAAATAAAAAAACTAAGTGGCAAAAAAGCATCTAAATCCAAGAGGTACCACTTCTCACAGCAGCGACTTAAACAGATGTGCTGACAGCAAGCAATCTACTTGCCTTCAGAAAGCTAGACCTCAAAAAGAATTTGGGGGTTCTAAATCCTTGGTATTGGAGGGGAGCATTCTCATGGGGAATGTGCGAAGGTTCCATTATCCCCACTCTGGTCTTGGCAAGGAAAAATGAGAGAAAAATTAAGTTTTACTAATCTTGCCTCATTTTACCTTCCCCTTCTGTGTATTCTGGAAGATGGTCAAGCACTGTGCTATTAAAAATTGTGTGTGATTGCATTAAAAAAAAACCAAGCAAATTTCTGAAAGGGAGACATCAGGCATAGCAAAAAATTATTATAAAGGTTTTAAGAAGGCAAGAAGACATAATAATCATAAATGTGTATCCCTCTGAAGTAAAGGTCAAAAACCCATCAAGGAAGCATTGTCAGAACCAAAGAAAGAAACTGACAGAAAGAAACTGACAGTCACCGCTGTAACTGAAAAATTTAGCATTACTCTAGCAGAAACTGATAAAAGAGATACAAAATAAAATCAGTATGTGTATAGAAGTTTTGAACAATATTTCCACCTTTCTTGCCCTCATAGACATTGAGAGAACATTTAATCAAATAACTGCAGGATACATTTTCTTTCAAGCATATAAAGAAGGTCAGTCCAGTCAGACCATGTACTGTGCCATAAATAAATCTGAACAACTTCAGTATGTGATATTTTATACTTGTTGTTTTCATAAAATCACCATATTCACTGGTACAGTATTCAATACAAAATAAACACGAATTTTCAAAATTAAATTTGATCTCGTAAAAAAATTATTTTTAAGGAAAAGGCACTCAGAGAATATGTTGTGAAATATATATAGTTAAAGTTTTAAACCAAGGATACTTCTTATAAATAAATAATAAAATTAGGACAATAAAGTATAGTTAAGTAGATAAAAGGAGTAGATAAATAGTTCACCAGAAAAGAAATAGAGAGCTCAGTAATATGTATGCATAAAGATGTTCAATTCGGATGTTCAATTCGGAGGTCCAGAGATCTTTTCAGTAGTAAGTGCTTGTCTTGTAAGGATGAGGCTGCAAATTTTATCCCTAGCACCTTTCCCAAACACTAGTGCAATATGAGCAATCTGCTGTATGTGGTTTTTGGCACCATAATCATAAAGTATAAGCACCTTAACCAAGTGTGTCCATGGCTCTTGGTAATCACAACAGCAACAGTGAAAATACAAGGAAAGGGGGGAAATAATAGAAATTAATGTAGTCATATTTGACATGGGAGAAAGGCAATAACACCAAAAGAAAGAGAGTCTTTTTAACAAATGGTGTGGAAAGGCAGGCTGTCTGCATGGCCAACAAACAAACCCAAAAGTCTAGGCAGCAATCTTATACTCTTCACAGCATTTCACTCAAACTTGATCACATACTCAAATGTAAAACATAAAACTCCTTTACTTTAACAAAGATGAAAACCTAGATGATTTAGATGGCAATGATTTATAGGTATAGCACCAAAGACATGATCCATGAAAGGAATAGTAAACTCATTTCATTAAAATTTTGAAAATTCCTGAGCACCACCAAGAATGACCCTTGAGCACAGACTTAAGAGTAGGGTGGACCCTGAAACAACTGAAATTTTCTTTTTTAAGAAAAGCCTCCTATTTCAATTTTGATCTTTCAAAGATCATTTCTCATGTTAATACCTTGCTTATATCCTAATTTATTATATATTTCCTATATAATATATATGTACTGCATATATATTAATATGCAAAAGGAATTATAGATGTGCAGTAATATCATTATATATACAGCATAAACACAGAATAGAAGCTAACAGAATACAGGCATTGGTGTACATTAGTATATAAAAATCATCTATTGCGATTTGTTTTGCTAGTATTTTCATATTTCTTTGACAATTTTTGCACACTAGAAAAATTAAGAAGTCATTCAAAGCACATATTTAGTAAATAACGATCAGGTAGCTACATTTTCCTGGATCATATGGTTTGGAAGTGACTACACAAAATGAAAGGAGCACTCTTTAAGACATGAAATCTAGTCATCTTTGGAATAACATATGCTACACTGAATCATACTGAGGCATAGCACAGAGGGTAGGGCATTTGCCTTGCATGCAGGCGACCCAGGTTTGATTCCTCCATCTCTCTAGGAGAGCCCGGCAAGTTACTGAGAATATCCTGCCCGCACAGCAGAGTCTGGCAAGCTCCCTGTGGCATATAATTCCTGAGTGCATGAGCCAGGAGTAACCCTGTGCATCGCCAGGTGTGACCCAAAAAGAAAAAAAAACGAACTGTTCTTTGTAATTATACAAAGCCATACAAAATTTTACCATGCAATCCTGTGTTAATGCTCCTTAATACAACCCAAGAACTGAGAAATTTATTTCCACATAAAAGCATGCACATAGATATTTATAGAAATTACTTCATAAGTCTTTATAATTGACCCAACTTGGAAGCAAACAAGCTCTCCTATACTATATACATGGATAAAGTTTAGTGTATCTAGGTCATGGGTGCCTAAATTTATTTGGTTTATTTCCCCCTTATCATGAAAAAAAAATCACTCAATAGTCCACTGAGAATCTACTTTCTGTAAGCAAAAAAAAGTATTCCTCAATTGCATCTCAGGTAACCGCTGGCCCCTTGGATTTCCCAGGACATCTGGGGTCAAGGACAGTATCACCCACTTTGGGAAATATAGATGAGTGGAATAATCTAATGGAATATTATTCAATAATGCAAAGAAATGAGCTATCACACTCTAAAGAGACAAAGTGAATCCTAAAATGTACTATGGAAATTATTAAGGGAAGGAAGCCAATATGAAATGGCTACATAATGTATGTCTCAATTAAGAGACATCCAGGAAAAGGGGGTGGAACACAATTTGAAAAAATTCCTGTGTACCGGAAAATATGGGAAAAATATAAATAAGTAGAATACAAATGAAACTATTTTGTCTGACATTATAATAATAGATAACCGTTCTGTATTTATTCAGACCTTAATATGCAACACCAAGAATGGACCATAATAAAAAACTATCAATTCGGAGTGATTGTGTTATATAAATGTAGATTCATCAATTACAAGAAATGTTTTACTCTAAGTGAAGATGCTGGCAAGGGTAGAGTGAGAAAGATGATACATGTTTCACGCAAGAGATATATGAGAAAATCTCTCAACTTTCCCCTCAATTTTGCTATGAGCCTAAAATTATTATTTAAAAAAGTCAACAAATTTTAAATGATGAGGGCTGGAGCGGTAGCACCGCAGGTAGGGTGTTTGCCTTGCATGCAGCCAACATGGCCAACCCGAGTTTGATTCCTCCACCCATCTCGAAGAGCCCGTCAAGCTACTGAGAGTATCTTGAATGTACGGCAAAGCCTGGTAAGCTACCTGTGACTTATTCGATATGCCAAACACAGTAACAAGTTTCACAATGTTACTGGGCCCGCTCAAGGAAATCTATAAAAAACAGGAGGACAGGGACAGTGACAGTGACAGTGAGCAAAGATGGAATGGATATTCCACAGAGGGAGAGATTCAAGGGACCTTAAATAAAGATAGGGAAATGACCCCACAAGAGGAAAAAAACCCATGAAAAACAGTTCTAATTCTTTAAATTATTATTAATTAGAAAAGAATCGACTAAAGCCATGAGTCACTATATCCCCTAAATGACTAAAAGGGAAAGAATGGCACCATTTAATGCAGGGGATGAGGAGGATAAGCTGGACTCTCTCACCTGTTACCAATAATGCTGTACATTATATTCATACTTTAGATAAACTTATGAATTTTTAATAGGCTATAATCCAGTAATATTACATTAGATTTACTGGGTCAGGGGAATGAGATCCATTTTTTTTTACTGGATTTGGTATTTCAAAGATATGTTCTTTGTACATATCATATAGCTTGAACATATGTACAAGAGCGAAAGATCAAGTACGACATCATTGGTCTGACCGAAATGAAAAGACATCAATCACATCACGCCGTTTTCAACACTGGAGAAGAACTGTTCCTTGGAACATGTGACAAAAGAGGCATCGGTGGTGTCGGTATCCTTGTCAACACAAACTTAGCCATGAGCATTGATTTATTGGAATGCTAACAACTCGAATCGGACAATTACACTTGAATAGATGTGACTCACTGCCAGCAGTTTCTATCCTTGTTGTCTATGCACCAACATCCAATTATGGTGAAAGAGAAGTTGAGAAGTTCTACATGGAGCTGGAGAAGTTCTATAAAGAAGATCACACCATCTACAAGATAATTGTCGGTGATTTTAAAGCCAAGATAGGACCAAGAAGATCAGCCGATGAACTCCACATCGGGACTTATGGTCTAGAATGGAATGAACAGGGTGAGAGACTGTCTGAATTCATCATGTCAACCAAGACCTTCCATGGTAACTCACAGTTCCAAAAGGCTGAATCTAAACATTGGACATGGGAGTCTCCTGGTGGACAGTTACACAATGAAATAGAACACATCATATTCAATTGGCTGCTTTGCCTAACCGATGTTGCTGTTGTCCCAAAATTCCAAATGGGATCGGACTACCATCTCCTTCGTGCAAAATTCTACCTCACAGAACGCGGAGAAAAGAATGCAAAGTTTAAGAAGAGAACTCCCAGAATGACCACCAACTGGGAGCTCTTTGGCTCTGTTGCGGCAACATGGGAAGATGTGTCATTGACAACATTGATGAGGAATAAGATCAAATGATTCAGCACCTCCATGATTGTGAGAGGAATGCCAAGAGAGAAATAACCACAAAAAAAACCTTTCTTCGAACACTCTTGAACTTATTCGCCAACGTGGCTTGACACATGCCTCAGGCAACCTCAAGTGAACATCCGAGCTGGCAAAACAATGCAGAGAAGCCATCAAGGATAACCTCAAAGACAGGAGAGCAGCGGTGCTGGTAGATGCGGCAGAAGCCAGGAAAATCATTCGTAATGCCCGCCTATCCTTCACCAACTACAAGACAAAGATGACTGCCCTTCGACAACCTGATGGATCTATCACATCTTCCAGAAGGGCAATGGAGAAGATTATTTATGACTTCTAATCAGATCTGTTTAATAGCCACGTCCACTTGCCCACATACCACATTCCGCATGATGGATGTGTC
Organism: Sorex fumeus; assembly: GCF_029834395.1. Taxonomy (NCBI): domain Eukaryota; kingdom Metazoa; phylum Chordata; class Mammalia; order Eulipotyphla; family Soricidae; genus Sorex; species Sorex fumeus. The sequence goes on from NW_026606155.1 coordinate 49,092,873, forward strand.
ATTCCCAATGTTCTCCCTTCCGAAATCCAACATGCCATCTCATCGGTAAGGAAACAAAGAGGACCTGGCCCAGGCAAGATCAGACATGAACACCTGAAGAACTTACTATCAGTACTCATCAATACACTGGCTTGGCTCTTCACATGCTACCTGTCTGAATGCAAGGTTCCATCCCAATGGAAAACCAGCAGGACTGTACTACTATACAAGAAGGGAGACATCCACGACGTTGGCAACTATCGCCCAATCTTCCTATTGTCTGTCATCTACAAACTGTTCACTAGAGTCATCCTGAATAGGATTAGCAGAACACTAGATGAAGGACAACCATGTGAACAAGCCGGATTCTGAAAAGGATTCAGTACCATCGAAGGAATGGGAGTGAAGATAGATGGTCGGCAACTACACCACCTCTGATGACATCATTCTAATAACACCAAACATCAGCCGAGCAGCACAAATGCTGACCAACTTCGACCGTGAGTGTGGAAAGGTCGGACTTCAGTTGAATCTTACAAAGACAATGTTTATGAGAAACAACCTCGTTCCTGATGATCCATTCAGTCTCAACGGAACCACCATCTCTGAATGCAACAGTTATATATACCTAGGTCAAGAAATCAACATGATGAATGACCTGGCACCTGAGTTGTGCAGGAGGAAGAGAGTGGCTTGGAATGCCTTCAAGAGCGTTAAAGAAATAATTAAGAGGACAAAGAACCTTCAGCTACGAGCACATCTCTTTGATTCCACTGTTCTTCCTGCATTAACATATGCCTCAGAGACCTGGGCCCTACAAAAACAGGATGAGAATGCTATTCGTGTCTCTAAAAGAGGAATCAAAAGAGCTATGCTTGGAATATCATGATTCACTCAAATGAGAAAGAATCCGGAGTTCTGACCTCCATCAACGCTCAAGAATCAGGGACGCTGTCTCATTTGCCAAGGCATCAAAAATCAGATGGGCTGGACACATAATGAGGTTTACAGACAACCGCTGGACTAGAGCCACTACATGACTGGATTTCATGGGATGTCAAAAGATCGAGTAGACGCCCACCTACAAGATGGTCAGACTTCTTCGTCAAGACCCTGAATGATCGGTTTGAGGCTCTGCGTGTTCCAAGAACGAAAGATGCCATTGGGCTACGCTAGCACGCAACAGGGATGAATGGAGATGTTACTGGCACCCGCTAGAGTAAATCGATGAATAACGGGGGATCAAGTGATCAAGTGATTACATTAGATAGTTATCCAAGAGTATATGTGTGTACACACATATGTTTTGTATAACCTCTGCTGTGTTTCAGACTGAACCAACACAAATAACAAATATTTATCAATAGGAGGGTAGATAGACAAATGTCTTATTCATTCCATTGAAGACTAAAAACTTTGAAAGAATGAATGAGACAGTTACAGGCATCATTCACATCATGATTTCTTTTCAAAATATTTTTTGTTTAATTTTGTTTAATAAAAATAATTTTTTGTTTAATTTTGTTTGGGCTGGAGTAATAGCACAGCAAGTAGGGCGTTTTCCTTGCACGCGGCTGGTTGGTCGACCCGAGTTCGATTCCTCTGCCCCTCTTGGAGAGATTGGCAAGCTACTGAGAGTATCTTGTCCACATGGCAAAGCCTGGCAAGCTACCTGTGATGTATTTGATATGCCATACACAGTAACAACAAGTCTCATAATGTTATTGGACCCAGTTGAGCAAATCAATGAACAATGGGAAGACCGTGCTACAGTGCTAGTTTTGTTTAATAAATTAAGTTTGATAAAATGCTAGGTATATTCTAATTCTATTGATAGCAAAAGTAATTTGTTTAGGTAGAAATATAAACAGTTGTCTGTTCTTTCTGAAAAGGGACATAAGAGTACCTACCAGGGTCAGGGAAACTTTTTACACTTTGATTGCAATTTATTAAAACTCAGTGTTTTGTATATTTATCTATATATGCTATTCCCCAATTATAGAAGGTCAAAATGTAAAACTTTTCTAAAACAAAGTTAAAAATTGCAATGCATCTATAAAATTGATTATATTTGTGACACAAGATTTAAAGCCAACAAAATAAAAAGCATTCATTTCTATGTAAATAATAGAAAAAATATAAGATAATAAGATATACTTTTCTATTAAGACATTAATTTCATATTATCTTTCAAAATCATGTTTCAGGTGAACTTCTGGAAGATTATAATGTATTTAGGTAAATTGTTATATTCATATGTACCTATTGTGGCTCTTAAAAATAAAACTAGATTCTACATAACTCCTATTTCCCCAAAAATATAGTTGCATTGGTTAGATAAACAAATGTAAAAACATTTGGATCTAGTCGTTGCAACTGAATTTTTTCATTACCCAAATATCTATTCATATGATCTCAAAAGGCATTACATTCTTTTTTAATGATTGTTTTGTAAAATACTATTTTGTAAAAGTACACTTTTTTGGTAAAATTCTGTAGCACTGTAGCACTGTCTTCCCATTGTTCATCAATTTCCTCGAGCAGGCATCAGTAACATCTCCACTGTGAGACTTGTTGCTACTGCTTTTGGCATATCAAATACTCCACAGGGATCTTGCCAAGCTCTGCAATGTGGGTTGAATACTCTCGATAGCTTGCCGAGCTCTTCGAGAGGGAAGGAGGAATCAAACCCAGGGTTGGCCGCATGCAAACACCCTACTCACTTTGCTATTGCTCCAGTCCTGTAAAATACTATTTTGTAAAAATCAGTCCTGTAAAATACTATTTTGTAAAAATAAGTCAGGCAGAAAAAAATATTATGTAATTTCATGTATAAAGGAAAATTTTTTAAAAAGTAAAATAAAATAAAATGAAGCTAAATTAATAATACAGATATAGAATGTTGAAGAAAAAGAGTTGGAGGAGGGTGGTTGAAAATGGTAAAAAGGAACCTAGAAGTACTAAGTTAAAGTTTTAAAATAAATCAGTCGTGAATATCATTGTTCTGCTGGGCTCTCACAGTTAATAATTCTGTAATGAATATTTGCAAGTTACCATGAGAGTGAATCTTAAACATTCTCTTTATATGAAGTTAAATTTTGTAACATTATACATCAGATGTTAGACTTTCCTGTTATGATCTTTTTTCAATGTATATAAATACCAAGCTCTTATGCTGCATACATAAAATTAATATAATGTTATATGTCATTATATTTCATAAAATCTAGGTTTACTAAAAATAAATGCTAATGTTATAAGAAAGTATCCCCAATATAACGTAAAAATTAAGTATAGCATTCAAAAATAAGTTGAGTATGATTATAATTTATGAAAGATATAACTTGATTATGCTAAAACTAAAAAGCAACTAGAGGAAAATTCATGATGATTCTGAAGTGATAAAATAATAGTGGATTTTGGATAATTTTCTATATTCTTTTCTTTTTCAAAATTTTCTATATTGATTTCATGGATAACATTTATTTATTGTATGTTGCATAAATAAAACCTGCTTTAAATAGCTCCAGTTTTTAAAATTTATTAAAATATTCACTTTACTACCTCTTACTGATATTATCTTTAAAGTAGACTTGCTTTAGAAATTTGTCTCTATTAGTGTTTCTTGAGAGAGAGAGAGAGAGAGAGAGAGAGAGAGAGAGAGAGAGAGTGTGTGTGTGTGCATATGAAAGTTCATGGAAAGCAAAGTGGATCGATTATAAATTAATGAAAATGCAAACATCTATGTCTATATATGAAGCACAGAACTTTCAATGGAAGATTTTTTTTATTTTACTCTCAATTAAAATGCTCCTGATATTAAACTCTTTCCTCCTTCCTTCCCTTCCATTCTTCCTTCCTGTGTCTGGAGTTACTCCTAATGCTTATTCAGGGGTCACTCCTGGAGGTGCACAAAGGACCATGGGGCACTGGGAATTGAACCCGGGTCTAAAATATGCAAAGCATGTGCTTAGCCCATTGTGCTAACTGTCTGGCCTGCCCCTTTTCCATTGCAGTATTCTGTGCAGAGTTTAAAATTAAATTATGAAATACTTTACATATTTAGTTTCCATTTTATTTGAGAGTCAGACCCCACAGAGCTCTGTGCCTACTCTAAGCTAGGTAAGTATAAGTTGGTCCTTGTAGTACTTGGGAAACCATGTGGCAGCAGGGATAGAATTCAGTATCTGCCTTGTAAGCATATGCACTAACCTTTTTAGTTCTTTCCACAGTTATATTTTAATTTTTAAATGAAGTAGATTTCCAAGGAAAACTTATTTGTAAGAAGTAATTCTCTAATCATGTTTCAGAATTTTTGTTCTACTCAGTATTTCTATGCAGATCACAAATGGAAAATTTTGAACTTGAAGTGGAACAGCATTTAGGGCACATGACCAGAAGGCTCCACAACCCCATCAGAACTCTGCATGGTCACTTCAACATTGCCATGTGCAGCTCTGCTGGAATTAAGCACCACAGATTGGTCACAGAAACCCCTGAGCACAAGTGAGTTGGTCCAGAAAAAAAATTCCTGGTACCACAGAATCTGAGCAGCACCTCATGCTCAAACTGTTGCATTGAATAGCCAGTTCAGATGGCCAAGAATTGTTTGGTGGAACTCCTGGACCTCCTGAGAACTACTTAGGAGACCTCCCAAAAAGTTATTGTCAGAAACTTTTACAAAATTTAATACCTTGTACTAAACTTATGCAACTTATTCCATTGAAGGAAAATAGAATATTTATAGCATATCTAAAGAAGGTTAAAAAAAGCCATAATTATACATTTGTTAAAAACTATAGGTAGAAAATGTTAAAATATAGAGGACAAAGGAGTAAAAACTATACACTGAAAGTGGTATTATTTTTGATAATGCTATTGAAGATTTCATAGATAAATACAGTGATTTCTAGTATTCAAACAACTTAGTAATTAAAAACATTAAGACAACTTTCAAATATATAACCTCTGTAATATCCAATTTAAAGTGTATTTATATAAACATATGAGTCATAAAATATATGTGATAATACATTTTTACTATACAGTAATATATTCTAATATATGTACATATACATACATGTATATATATAGATATGAAAGTAAAAATGTAGAAGTCTGGTGCTGCCATGAAATCTCAGTATTTCCTGTGCACAGAAATACTGAGGATGATGTGAAGCATTTGGATCGTCACGTGAGAAAATACAAAAAATGGATTCAGACCTCATATCCTAAATAATGGGTCACATTATATAGCACAGCAGTAGGGCGTGTTTGCCTTACAAGCGGCCAACATGGCCGACCCAAATTCCATTCGTCCGCCCCTCTCGGAGAGCCCAGCAAGCTACCGTGTGTATCTCGCCTGCACAGCAGAGCCTGGCAAGCTACCCGTGACGTATTTGATTTGCCAAACACAGTAACAACAAGTCTCATGATGGAGACGTTATTGGGCCCACTCCAGCAAATCGATGAACAATGGGAGGACCGTGACTCACATCATATATCACAGTAAACTCTAGGATGTAGAAAGTGACTTTCTAAATGCAATGAAGATAAGAAATCAAATATACTAAAGAGTGGTAAAATACTACTTACATCCAATGATTAAATTAATTACTTTTATTTTCTGGGTAAATTGAAGCTTTATTTTAATGTGCTATAGTGAGAAATATATAACATTTTACTTTAATCTAATTATAAATTATTTTATAAATCTGTATTGATGGATATTTGCAAAACCACAACCAACTAGCAAGACAAAAAGAAGTCAATGGTATGAAAATGTGGTAAGAGAAACTGTGAATCATTATTGCTAAGTGTATTGGGAGAGGAGAGTAAAGCACAAAGACCAGCATTTCAATCTCAATACTACATCTTTGGCTCCAGTATTTTGTCTTTTAATATATATTATTAAATGATAATATAGAAAAGATCATTTAATAGATTAGGAAATCTTCAATATGCTTATTGATTAAGTTTAAAAACCTTAATGGAACAGGTACACTTGGTTCATAAGGAAAATATTGTTCTATTTTGGAGGCATATGATGAAAACTTTAAAGTCGTGGTACATATTCTTTCTACCTAAATTTCCCCCACACTCTTCCCTCATAAAAATAAAATTACGCCACAACCATCCTGATAGTTTGGGCTAGTGAATCCATGAATAGAGGATATATCCAAATGTAAGAAGGGAAAATTTGCCTCAATGCAACATTGCAAGTCTTTGTGTTTTTCTCATTAATTGTCTAAAGGATAACCTCACGCAGAAGTGTGTCTTAGTAGATTTTGCTGTGACTTCTATAAATAATGCTTTAGTTAATTGAGAGTATGTAAAATCTATTGTTATTTTTGTTCTGTAACTTACTATATCAATAAGTTTAAGATAAATCAAGGAACTTATTCTTTTAGTTTTCAAAGTTACAGTATTTTTCACTTTTTCCTTTGGTAGAATTTTATATAACTATACAGTTTAAAAGTTTTTGTAATTTTAAATTAGTATTATCATGTGCATTTTATATAATCGACAAGCTATGCTTTCTGTAACAGCAAAAGCAGAACTGGGATGGTCATTACTAGCTTAATTGCTATGCATTTTATTATCCCTGTAATTTTTCTTAATCATTTTCTTAAGCATTCAAAGTATATATAATTTTATTGTGACTATTAGTACTCAGCCTATTTAGTTAAATTAAATCGATTTCCCTGAATTTCATGTTCTATGTATTCCAGTTTAGAGTTGGCCAAAATAGGAATTGCTTGAGAATTGGAAAGCAGAGGCAAAATAGCTGCTCTTAATTACTCTCTGAAGGTTATTGGATGCTGTGAGAGACAGGAAGCATGGATACCATCTTGTTTTATTCATCCAGCTCTGCTCACAAGCCAGCCCTGCTTGCTGAAAAGAAACTAACTGGAGCCTAACATCAATTACATTTCTGGAAACTTTGAAAGCAAGCGTCATGCAATTTGAACAATTTTCCCTAGACTTTTTCATTAACTTTTCATTTATTTTCATTTCATTTGGTAGCAGAATATTACTGACTTTCTAGAGTTCCCTGCAATTCCTCAATTTTGCCATGTCAATTCCTTAGTGATTTTCCCTTGATCTCCCAAATCCCCTTTCTAGTTCTTTCCTTCCCTAGTCTCTCCTATAGTTATGTAAGGTCTTATTTTCATAATTAATCCCTAATCCACAATTCTCATCATTTAAACCCTTTTATAGCTATTTTATAAGAAATAATGAATGATTTAGACTTAAACAGTGTTTTTAAAATGCTTATATTTTAAAAAGTTAATTTTCTACTGTCTTAGTTTTATTAGATTTCTTTAGAATATGGTTATTTCTACTTTGCATTACTTATCCATGAAAATAATTATTTCATAAATCTTACACTTATTAAACGGTAAAACTACATAATTTAACGCTTTTTTCAAACGCAATATGGATTTGGAAACTTATTTTTGTAAAGGAAATTATTAGTTATGGAATTTTTTACTTTCTAATTAGAAAATGAGTCAAAGTTCATTTTTACAAAAATTTCTTTCACTCAAAAAATTAAACAAAAGAAACATCTTTTGTTGTTAAATCTAATTTATGTTTTTCTTCTTTGCTCTGTACATTCTTTTGTGCTTTTCAAGGTCATAGCTAATACACAATGAACAATACCTTTATTTCACCAGGAGACATAATAAATGGTAGATTTACACTTAAAAGCAAAGACTCTGTCCTTAGTATGGTGAGAGTCAGCTCCCTTCTTTGTACTTCACTTCCCAGTTCTTTGCAGTTTCCTCTCCTATACAAGTATTCATTATCACAGGAAGGAAGTCTTGTCACATGCAGTGACAAATTGTTTCATTTATTTAAAATAGAGTCTTTGTATTTCACTCCATATGCTAATGCAAACACATCTTTAATGATTAGGAAAAGATAAAATCCTTGCTTAGTAGGAGCAGAAATTTCTCAGTGTTCACAGGCTTATAAAGCAAACCACATACGGAGCTGCCAATCCAGCTGCCTAAACAACAGTTCTCTTTTAATCAGTCCAGCATTATGTCAATAAGAACATTAACAACAACAAAAATTGTTCACTCAAGTCTCTTATCTTGCTTCATACTATCATAAAATTTGTCCTAGAAGAAAGTCTACCATCCAACTGATTTAAAAATAAATCTTTACAAGTTAAAAAAAAGACTCCAATCCCACCTCTCTAAATCAAGGCCCATGTCACGTTGCTTATGAATTTGCTAAAACAAATGCTCCTTTAACAACGAATCATGTTAAAATTATTCTCTGCATATTACCAATATAAACTGCTAATGTAATAAATCTGTAATAAATCTGAATTTGTTTTCTACCTTGGGAAAAAAGAAAGCCTCCTTAAGAAGCTCTGACAGTGTATTGGAAGAAGAAACATAAGAGAGATGTTCTAATAATTACAATTAGTTTTGGTTTCCCTTGGTTTATTAACTACCTACTTTAGTCTCAAATGCATTTCATTATAAAATGCACTTGAGTTTTTCTTCAATAAGATATTGGGAATAAAGTCCTTCCCATTCTAAGATATATTCAAAGTAGGAAGACCTCACCTAGGTATACATCCACTAGACCCTAAGTATCATTTTGTTTTGTTTTGTGGCCACAGCCAGTGTTGCTCAGGGATTCTCTTGGCTCTGTGCTCAGAGATCACTTCTGGAAGACTCAGGGGACCATATGACGGTGCCAGGGATCAAACTCGGGTCTGCTGTATGCAAGGTAAGTCCCCTACCTGTTGTACTTTTATTTATTTTTAATAAAATTATGTTATTGTTCCTCTCGAATTGTAGATAATGACTGAGGAAAGTTCAACAGCTAAAGAATTCTTAATGATACTTCCATTCCTATTCTAAAGATAACTTCTCTAGAAGCTCTTAGGTCTTGAATTAGTAATCCCTCCTACATTCTCTTATGGAGTTATAAATACCTCAAATCAAATTTCATTACTATAATTATAGGCACATTTATTTATATATTTTACTAATATATTAATACTTAAAAGTAAAATACAATGATTTGAAAATGTATAAAAATATCATTTTAAAAAGCAACAGCAGCCCAAATGAGAATCCTTTTTACATGACCCACTAAATTTTAAATACCTGACCTAATTTCAATTTCAGACTTTTCCTCCTAAGTAGAATTTCAAATCAATCAACAGGATCAGATTAAGTCCTGGTTAGTGTTAGTGAGGCAATCCATATCCATATGGTGAAACTCCCCTGTCTTTTTTGTAATAAAAGCTGCCTTTGTCTGAAGTAATACCTCCTTGCTTTTGTGAATAACCTTGAACCACCCTCTTTTTAACTTTAACAACCTTTCATTTTGCATAATTTCCCTCTACCATGCAGTGCTTTTCTACATGATACATGGGATGCTACCAAATTCATAAGTTACTGGATAAAGATGATTTAGGTCTTAAGATTAACATGGTTTCATTGTTCAAGTTTAGCAATATTTACATGTGAAATAGTAATCCTATTCTGAGAAATGTAAAAATTTGAATGCTTCTAATAATCAGAACAGAGGTTATATTAAAAATCATTCAGTCTTAAATTACATGAGTTATCTTAACAGAAATGTTAAAAGCGTAATTCTCAAATTTTTCAAAGTGATTTATAGATGAATAGTGATCACACTGAAAGAGGAAATTTCAATTCTCACTTAGCTTCTACTTCTAGTGGCTCCATTTTAGCCATTCCCATTCTACATTTTAAACTTTCCTACAAATTCCTGGGCTCTTCCTGAGAACAGGAAGGTAACAATTCCTCAAGATCTACCCCAGAACTTTGGCTCAAAGGAAACCAGGACATAACTTGTAATATCTAGGCAAGCCGTCAAATAGATAACCTAAAAGTCACTACTACTACTTTCACCACTCTGAAAAATCCTTACATTCTCTATAACATTCTTGTTTTATGACATTTTACAGAAAGGCTTAGTTTTCCTTTACCACCCCCCCCCCCGCCTTAAAATGAGCTGTACAAAGTCCTATACCAAGAACCCCATGAGAGTTACTCTTCTGCTTTCCAATAAACTTCTCTGTTTTCTAGTCCAAGCATCTTTATTGCTCAATATTTTCACTCTTGAAAATACTAAAGAAACTGGGAGCTGTGGATGAATCCAGAGACCCGCTGTCATCACTCCTACATCAACATGTCAAATATTTATTTTATAAATGTTACCTATTTTAGTGGGCTGGAATGATAGCCCAGTGGGTAGGGTGTTTGCCTCGTACACTGCCGACCCTGGTTCAATTCTTCCTCCCCTCTCGGAAAGCCTGGCAAGTTATTGAGAGTATCTCACCTGCAGACAAAGCCTGGCAAGCTACCTGTGACATATTTGATATGCCAAAAACAGTAACAACAAGTCTCAAATTCATTGTGAGACATTACTGGTACCCGCTCAAGCAAATTGATGAACAACAGGACAGTTGTACATTGCTACCTATTTTAGAATTTTAGTCACTTCATGGTTTTCTATTTGGTAATTTTTTTTTACCTTTTTTTGAGGTTTCAGAATTTATAAAACTATTTAGCATACTTTTATAATTAGTATGTAAATGCCATTCTAACATCACCTCAATCACAATAGTGCTTTCTTCCCCCCACCAGTGTCCCAAGGACACCTCCCAGCCAGCTGCTCTTAGGTCAGCCACCTCACACCCAGTCACGTAGGCTCAGTTCTACAAACAAAATCTCCAGTTTCAATTACTTTGGCCATTTATTCCCTACTATGTTTTTATTTATTCATTTGGTTGTGAACTACTCTTGGCAATGCTCAGGTGTTACTCCTGGTTCTGCACTCAGTAATTACTCCTGGCCATGCTCAAGGGACCTTATGGAATGCTGAAAATCAAACCTGCATGTGAGGCAAGTGCTTTACCCACTGTACTATCTCTGTAGCCCCATTACTATACTTTTAAATATATCTCACATATGAGAGGTTTTTAAAGAATGTATTTATTGTGGAGGTGTATAGATAAATAAAGATAAGCTTGTGATATTACCAAAAATTGCAAATTATGAGAATTTGAAAAAAATTAAAAACTCATATTTTTCTCTTTGTATAAGTCTAAAGGCCCTCCCGTTGATCGTCGATTTGCTCGAGCGGGCCCAGTAACGTCTCCATTGGAGACTTTGTTGTTACTGTGTTTGGCATATCGAATACTCTCGGTAGCTTGTCAGGCTCTCCGAGAGGGGCGGAGGAATCGAACCTGGGTCGGCCATGTTGGCCGCTTGTAAGGTGAACGCCCTACCGCTGTGCTATGAACTTTAAAAATTGTATTAATAATTATACACTAAACATTTTAAATCAGCATAGAATAAGTACTATATTTATACAAATCATTAAAAGTAAGGGGAGGGGAATTAAGAAATATTTAAGGGAAAATATGATTAGATCTATAGAAGTATCACTGAATGCAGAGCTAGGAGTAAGATCTAAATATCACGAGGCATGTCCCCCAAACAAATAAGAAATTATAAAAGTGTGCTTTATTCTAAAACTAGGATGTTGACTTTGTTTTAGAGTATGTTATATTATAGATAATACGTAAGTATTTGTATAAACAAGAAAATGATTGTACTAAATATCTCTAAGATTTAGAAAAAAGTGTCCTGAATAGACATAGATAATCCAATATAAATAAAACATTAATTCATTATTGAAAGAGAATAAAAGTAGGTATAGTGCTGCCAGCAGGTCAACCTGCACCTGCAGAATGAGTGTATCAACAGCCTATTGGTGCTTTCAGGTTTCTTGATATGCCAAAATTGCCGCTGTGCCTATGACTGGACCCCAACAACTTGGGACCAAGTTTACCAAGAAATTAAACCACCGAAAGTTAGGTATGTGGGAGCCATACCCTCAAACGACCTCTGACCCAGATATATAAGCACATTTATTGGCCTTTTTTCAGAGACCTATTAATTAATCTTGAAAGAGATCAAAAGCCACAATTAATCTTGGACCAGAAATTGGCTGAACAGATCACAGTAAATCTGAGAGAGGCAGATCAACTTAGAACCCACCCAAGCAGACACCCCCGCAGTCACTTCCTTCCATAATCCAAAATCGCCACCATACCCCCTGCTTGACTCCACCATCTCAGGACGAACCTTACCAAGATACAATCTTCTGAAAATTCAGGTGAAAGAAATCTCCAGACTTTCTCAAAGTTGGGATAGGCTACCTCCCCTCACTTTCCAATACTCCTGGAAAGACCAGCAGTCACTCCCATGAACCAACTCCAGCAGCACCATGTCAGCTCTTTTACCGAATTTGCTTCAGAAACCCATAAACAAATTTTGAAAGATATCAAAAGCCACAGATAATGTCTGATCCATACAAGATTGAATAGACTGGGGTAAATCAGAGTGGGGTGGATTGACCTGGTGCCCACCCAAGCAGAGCCTCTGCAGCTGCTGAATCCCAAATCATCACCATACCCTTGGGATGACTCCATTGTCTCAGGACAGACCTCACCAAGACATAATCTGCTGAAAATTCTGGTATGTGGCTTTTGTGACTGAACTTTCCAGGCTTTCTTGGGTGAGGAGGGACTACTTTCCCCTACCTCCCTGTACTTCCTGAAGTTTCTGCAGTCACATCTCAAAGCTGCCACCCAATTAAAAACCTACACCAGCCTTACTGAAAGCCCTGAAAAAAACCTGACCTCTTAGCACCTGCATTGGAAATCATAATGCACAAAAGGGAAAGGAGAGAGAGAGAGCAAGAATGAAAGTGCCTCCCATAGAGGGAGGCTCAAGGTGGGGGGTGAGTTGTTGGGGTTGGTGGAAGGGAAACAGGGGACACTGGTGGTGGGAAATGTACACTGGTGGAGGGATGGGTGCTGGATCATTGTATGACGGAAACCCAATTATGAACAACTTTGTAATGGTTTATCTCACATATATTCAATTAAAAAAAAGTATTGTGGCGTTCATGCACAATTCAATCATCTTAATCAATGGCTGAATAAATAGAAGTACCCCTACACTTATAAATAAAAAAAATATAAAAATATATATATATAAAGTTTTAAAAAATAAAACTAAAAAAAGACAAAAGGATAAAATCCTTATGATACTAGCAATAAATGACCTTTCTTAATCTAGTAGTGGGCAGTCATAAGTGTCCTGTGTCAATGTTATGCTCTGTATTAGAGTGAAGAGAAGTTTACATTCTTTTAAAAAATCATGGAAAGACAAGATAGGATTTGAGAATGAGATTCATTAATTCAATATTTAGAAAGGAATACTGAGTTTAAAATAGCAAGTTAGATATAAAACAAATCAGCTTTTTAGAATAATATCATAACAATTAAGACCTTTGGGGGTTATTTTCTTTATAACATCACATCAAAGAGATTTTCTTTAAATTGACTTAAAAAATAAAATGGCTCACAGGATTTAGACCTCCATTACTGTTACTCAAACAAGGTTATATTTCACTTCAGAGAACTGGAGAGCCACAGAGCAACCTTGTTAAGTTTCAGCAGAACTGCAACAGACACAGTCAGTTCTGTGAGCCATTACGGTATACTAAGACATAGGGAGCTAGTGCCAGAGTGTAAAATACATCTCTGAAGGGGAGAAGAAAATGCCACCGCCAAATGCTTCTTGAGCAATAGGTTATTTTAGGCTGATTGATTTTAAGAAACAGCAGAGCAAAAGCTCTGAAAACCAAATTGAAGTTATTTTGTAAGACATTTATAAGGGAAATGACCACGTAAAGGTGTCTCCATCTCTTTGGCAGGAAGAAAATGATATCTAAATTGCTAGAAATGACACTCAATGAAAAAAAACAATGATTTGTTCTGTATGACAGCTATTTCTTGTTAATTTTTACTGTGCTCTCCTTAGTAACCTTCTATTACCTGCCCTTTCTCCATCTTTCACACACCCGACGTTTTTCTTTTGCAACCAGCAAAAGATATAAAGGTGATGCCTTGGGTCGATGCCTTGGGTCATTTGAGAAGTTGCTCAATTTTGGTCGGTATTTTCGTTGCATGCAGGGCATAACAAAAAAATTATTTTTATTATACGAGAATGTATCTCAGTCACGAACCCAGAGAGGCAAAGAGAAAACATTGGGCATTTACATCTCCAGCTTACTCTATTTTTCAAATATTACTTTTTTTTAAAAAAAAAACTTCTTTGATAATGATTTATATTGCAGTGCAAGTTTCTTATATCAACAAAAATAAAACCCCTACAGGCTTACCAAATCACCCGGTTGACGTAAGCATACTCTTCAGCTGCCCTTTGCCAATTGTGACTGAAAGTTTTCTTATTTTATTGTGATGCGGGGCATCATTAATCATATGATTAGAAAGTAAATTATAATTAGATACTAAATTAAAATAAAACTGCTTTATATCCTTTTCTTTTTCCTAAAAAATTTCTTCAGGTCTTCTAATAGAATTCTAGGAATACTATAAAGGTTTGAATGGTAGCAGCCCCACAGTTATGCTCATGACCACATCCCTAGAAGTATCTGTTCATGTTTCCTTGTTTGGGAAGAGAGTCTTTGCAGATGTAATTAAGGTAAGAATTTTGGGATTAGGATATCAGTGCAGATGAGCCCTTAGGTTTTTAATCCAATGATATTCTTATAAAGAGACACACAGAAAAGAAAACAGAAGGCGGTGCGAAGACAGAGGCAGAGAATAGAGCTCTGACCCAATTAATGAAAACCAGCAATAGCCAGAAACTTGAAACAAGCATGAAACAGATTCATCCCTTTGAGATTTCATATTTCTAAACCCAAAATTGATCCAAAATCAATGTTTTTGTTATTTTAGAGCACAAGATGTGATATTTTGCTATTAGTATTCTTCTAGAGAACTATCACAACTTCCCAAACTACTATTTTGTGGAATAAAAATTTTCTGTAAGTCAACAAAACAATTACTAACACTAATCATTTAGATAATTACTCCCATTATATGAGACACATTTTGTGATATATGTCATATTATAATTCCTTAAATAATTCTCGATTTTTATGTTAACTGGTGACATTAATTTGTAACTGCTACCCGAAGAACATTCTGTTATAATTGATTTCTCAAACTGAAATACTTAGAGCCATCAAAGTTTTCCACACTAAAATATGGCAAATCAGCTTTAATCATATAAAGTTGATACTTTTGTAGTTAGAAAACGTTTACATATTGGCATTTTCATGTGGTTCAGCTTTAACAATCAGTAGCATTACTCAAGTAAAACACTGAAACATGGTCTGTAAATACTTGATATTTTGATTAGTATTCCCTTTTAAAAGCTTTTGTCAAGACTTTGGTAGCTTAGAGTACAATCCTTTCCTAGTGACAGCGCATCTATGAATAAATCATACACTTCACAACACACTACACAGAAGAGAAATAGAGCAACAGTTAAAATAAGCTACAGAACCATTAGAGATGCCTGTTCTTGTTCATAAGTTCTCATCACTGGCTGATTTAATTTTCTCGTAGCCAAAATGATCCTTATTCTGGTTATGTTCTGAAATAAAACCATAAACATTGATGCATGTTCAAACAAAAGTGAGGTCTGGTTCATTAAAAAGTGCTTACCAGCTGACAATATACACTCAGCTGGTTGTTTTTATATATGATTCAGAAGCAAGATATAAATATGAATCAAAGAAAGAAAAACAACTTGAGATAGTTTTCTTCTGGAATACTAAAACACTGCCATCCGCAGACCATTTTCAAGAATTTGTTTGCATTTTATGTGTAATACAAGTAGATTTCCTTTTAGCCATTCAATCTTTTGTGTTACTGCTATCATTATTATTTTTATTCTTAGTCATTTATTGAGCTTCTGTACAAACAGACTTTTCAAACTGTTGAAGTACCTCTTTATTTTGGACAGATGCCGTCGCTGTAAGACAGGAACGGTAACCAAAATTGTTCAAACAGAGCCTGTTTCTCCCCTCCACCGTCCAACCCCGCCTCCCACATAGAGTTGATGGAAAGGAAAAAGGCTTTTCAAATTCTAACCATTTGTCTCCCCAGTCCATGAACAAGGGAAAGGTGCCAAAGTGAGACACCCTAGTCATACCCTAAACTCTGTGGGGATTCAGAGAACTATGAACTTTGTTGTGGGGTCTCCACATTATGCACATTCCTGCTGACCTCATGACTTGGGTTTCTCCCATTTAATTGCTTGGTTGCTTTCCTCTTGGATTGGAGAGATAAACTGGCTTCCAGGAGCCTCCAGCCCGACCCTGTGATTCTTCCCACACAAGGGGGCAAGAGCTCACAATTATTGGTGGTAATTTTTCCCCCCTAACAAATTCATTGGCAGTAATACTCATTAAAAAAAATTACAGTGGCTGGAGCTTGCTACAGAGTGATACAGCTTGGTGCAGCATGTAGGACGCTTGCTTTGCATGTAAGCCCTGTCACCCCATAAGGTTCTTCGAGCACTGTCAGGAATAATTCCTGTAATCAAAATCAAGAGTAACCCCTAAGTATCCCTGGGTGTGACCAAAAAACCTAAATAAATGAATAAATAAATAAATATAAAAATACAATACTAGTTAAAATGTGTCCATATGAAACAAACCAAAACTTTGGCAAATAAATTATTTCACATATTATGTCTATATAGTTTTTCCTAAAGTACATTTAAATAATTTTGTGCTCGCAAGTGCAGGTAGTATTTCCTAAACGTATTTAATTATGGATGTCTCAAACATAGATTAGAAATTTATCAAAACACTATGGAAAGTAAATATAATATTGAAATAGATAAATTTAAATGAATGAAGGACTGCATTTTAATGTATAAAATTTAATGAAGATGCAGAAGAGAATAAACAGTTAACAGGCGAATAATTTTCCTAAATATATATAAAAACAATAATAAAAAATTTCAATAAGTTTGAAAAATAATAAAAATGATGGCTACAACAAAGTAATTGATATTTGTGGCTGTCTTATGAGATTCTATACATTTAATTCATTAGCTAAAATATTAATATTCTAATTATATTTTTGAAACTTGACTCCTACTCAAGTTAGAAGGGCAATCAGAATTTATGGTAATCTAAAAATTAATGCTCATATACCTAATCGAAAAATAAAAATACATGTGTTTTGTCTAGTAGAAAATATTTGTTCTTTCAAAATCTAAAAGACAAGGGGAAAAAACCCTGACATTTTCCACCCATGTGGAAACATTTCCATCAATTTAGCTTAATCTGCAATATTTCTGACATTCTTACTTTTCTACATCTATCATAAATATTTATGTACATGTTCCTTACTAGATTATAAGGCCCTTCGGACTTACAAGAGTATATGCATGTTTGTTTCAATTTACATAAAAACACAGACACTCATCTCTATATCTCAGCTTTTAAAATAACATATAATTTAACACAGTGACATGGATTTCAAAAACCACAAGGGTCAGAGAGATAGTGCAAGAGATAAAGTGTCTTGCATGCAACCAACCTGTTCAACCTCCAGTACAACATATAGTAGCCCAACCATTGACAGGAGTGATCCCTGAGCACTACCATGTGTGGCACCCAAATAAGGCAAACAAAAAAATAAACTTAATTTCACTACATGGAAATGATTACTGTTAGTATTTTTCTCTATATCTTTCCTATGGCAGAGTCTGGCAAGCTCCTCATGGCATATTCAATATGCCAAAAACATTAACAAGTCTCACAATGGAGACGCTACTGGTGCCCGCTGGAGGAAATCGATGAACAATGGGAGGACAGTGCTACAGTGCTATCTTTCCTACTCATTACATATATTTAGAAAAAAAGATATTTTATATTGTGTTTTCAAATAATTGTGATACCATATTCCATTAGAAGGGAAAGGTAAA
Organism: Sorex fumeus; assembly: GCF_029834395.1. Taxonomy (NCBI): domain Eukaryota; kingdom Metazoa; phylum Chordata; class Mammalia; order Eulipotyphla; family Soricidae; genus Sorex; species Sorex fumeus. The sequence goes on from NW_026606155.1 coordinate 49,110,743, forward strand.
GGTAAAGGCCCTCCCGTTGTTCGTCGATTTGCTCGAGCGGGCCCAGTAACGTCTCCATTGGAGACTTTGTTGTTACTGTGTTTGGCATATCGAATACGTCACGGGGAGCTTGCCAGGCTCTGCCATGTGGGCGAGATACTCTCGGTAGCTTGCCGGGCTCTCCGAGAGGGGTGGAGGACTCGAACTTGGGCCGGCCATGTTGGTTGCGTGCAAGGCAAACACCCTACCGCTGTGCTATCGCTCCAGCCCTATTCCATTAGAAACCTTGATTGATATTCTGTTTATCTTTACTAATTTGTTTTTATGAACTACTCTGTATTTAAGAGTATTTCACTGAATTTTTTAATTTAAGTAACATCTTATCATCATGTCATATAAGTTTGGTATGCATCATTAAAAGTCGACATGCATGGCTAGCGAGATAGTGCCTGGGAGTTTCTTGCCTTGCATGTGGTCAAACTGGGTCCAAGATCTGGCACCTCAAAAGGCTTCTCTGAGCCTCATCAGGAGTGGTCTCTGAGCACAGAGCAAGGAGTAAGCCCTGAGCACAGCTGGGTGTAGCTCCAAAAACCAAACAAAACACCAAAAAGTCTATGCCGTACTATCTTACTATCATTATGGCTCCACCAGTTAATATTCTCAACAACAGGATTCACTCATTTTTTTACGTATGTTTAATCCAAGAATACTACGCATTGGTCAAATAAGAAAAATGATCGGAAGAACGTTTTTCTTTCCATAACTTGTATTTTAGACTTCCCGAGTAAACAACAAAGCATGTTAGGAAAATACTCTTTTTAAAGAATTTCTGCAGTAGATAAGAAGTGTTTCAATTCTATCTTTTAAGTGACCTTTTACTTCTTTTACACAATTTGCTGACTCCCTGCCCTTTCTCTTCTTGTAAACAAATTTGTCTTGCAGTTCAGAAGTTTCCTTCTCTTTTACTTTACACATTTATTTTCTATTTATATCAGAGTCAAACATACAGTGAATTTTTTATCTGATTTCTTACACTAAGCATAACTTCTAATTCATGTTGGTGCAAATAGCAAACCATGTTTATTAAGATAGAAATTTTTCTATATATTTTTCCACATTCTCCTTATCCATATGTCAGTTGGTGGCTGTTATAGCAGGTGCAGGTGCTCAGATTCTTGTACTCAGACGGTCAAATTTGAAAGCAAGGACTAAAGATCAAATGGCAGAATTCAGAAAAGATTTTTAAGGGAAGGGTAAAGAATGCAGGAAAGCTCCCAGTTTATAGGAACTTATCCTGAAGAATTTCAGAGAAAGGCAAAACCTTTTGCTTTGTATTCTTATATTCTTCTTGCATAGTTCTTAAAGGTGGGGTGGGTGAGCACTTATTTATTGAGTTTGAATAGCTGAGCTGGTAGGACAAGAATAGGATTTTGAGATGAATATCTTCTGGGGTCCAGTCATCTAGGTTATTGAGTAGTGACTCGATCTTCCAGATTATTAGGCACCACCTAGACCCACCTTTGTGACTGACACTCAATACCAATAACTCATTTTCTGAAGACCATATTCCTAAACTCATTCTGCTGGTTCCCCTTTAAGCGTACTTATATTTCCAGTTCTTGGCATTTCTAAACAAAGCTAAAATAAATAAATAAATAAATAAATAAATGTGCATCATTTCTTGAAATTAGTATTTTAGTTGTAAAACCAAGAATCATGACCAGTGAATTATACAGAATTTTTATTTTCAACTTTTAAGAAATATCTATTCCATTATAGCTCCATCAGTTTATATCTCCAACAACATCATTCACTATTTTTTTTAAATATTTTAAATCCAGGAATACTACCCATTGGTCAAATAAGAAAAATGAATGATAGGAAGAACATTTTCCTTTTCATAAGTAGTATTTTAGACTTCCCAAGTAAACAACACAACATTTCGGAAGATACTCCCTTTAAATTAAAGAATTTTTCAGGAAAGTAAGAAATGCTTCTAATCCTAAAGGCTAAATTATCCCTACAGAATTTTTTTTGTTCCTTTACTAAAGCTAAGGTATTGCTCAGTGTTAGAACACATGCTTTGTATTTGTAATCTGGGTTTGATTCCCAGAAGGAAAATAATTATCTGGAAGTCCCTAAACAGCAAAAAATTCTATTTGGTTAATAAAATACATGGTGAGAATAATAAACACCTTTTGCTAGTAAGGAAAAACTGAGACGGTATAATGGTGGTGGGATTGGTGTTGAAATATTGAATGTAATCAATTAATGCAAACAACTGTATGAAAATAAAATTTAAAAAATATAAATTAAAAAAAAATCTATTAATGAACCCAGAAGATCCCAATTGCCTGAGCAGCAAACATATTGTTACTGAGTTTCTTTTCAGACTTACTGAGAAAGGTAACACAAAGATCAACTTCTGATGGGAATGGGGCTTATAATAGTGGCTAGATGCTGATAGGGATAACTGTGTGCCATGACCATGACTCCAGGAACTTTGGAATCTTTCCAAATGACTTCTCAAACTTCTAGTACCCTAAATTCAGATGATGATGCCGAGAAATCTTGAATTGTCTCCAGCATTGATTACAGTTTTGTAAGTGTCCAAACAACTGTATATTACCCAATGAGAAGACTGCTTTTTCACAATCTTCATAAAATGTTAGACCATCAGGAACACAATATCTCTAACTAGAAGCTAAATCTAGATCGTAGGCCCCTAAATGTTGCAATCCTAGCAATATAATCCCAAACCTTACTATCTTCTCTCACAAGTAACACCATTTAGGCTATAAGAAAGTGGTTTTCTCCATGTCTTTTCTCTGTACTTGGAACAAAAATAATGTATTCACATACCTAAGATTTTAGTGGAGCAACTTCCTATATAGTAACAAAACTGTTAACCCATGCTGAATGGCTCAGCTGAATAGCTTATCTTTGCAGATTTGACCAAAACAATGCATGCTTAAATAAGAGAAAGGAAAATCAATTAATTAAATAATTTCTATTTATTGTAGTTATTCCTGAAATTGAAATGCAATTAAAATGATTGCACATGGAAGTAATACACTATTTACTAAATTCACTATTCTTAGATAATGGTTAAGTCTTGTTATACTTTGAGATTTATTATTTTGTTAAATGTGTGATTTATAAAAAGTACACATATTTGGTCATTCAAATGACCAAAATATATTATTCATTCACACTTCCTTTTCATTCAGAGTTCCTTACTCTCAATGCTCTCCAAAGTGTTAGCATTTCTGCATTGTTGAGAACAGGGAGTTGACCTATTGTTTTGCTAATGATGTGGGGGTTTGGAAAATGGACTAAGGGGTGTTGGGAGGGGGCAAGAAGGAGCTGGTTGCCATGGAAACCAAAGAAAAGGGAGTATCTCTCCTACTACCAGACATCCAGAAAGGGAAGAGAGGCTGAACTTTGAACTTAACTGCCAATGTGAAAAGTGGTCTTCAGCTGGGCCAGTTTACAGAAAATCTGATCCATTTCCCTCAACAGAGCTATTCTTTCTTTTCTTCCCACCCCCCCAATAAATTGCAGTTTATTGTACAGAATAAAATTTAATGCGAAATGTTTTAAATAAAATGCAAATAATTGAGTTTATTTTTAAAAATTAAGAAAATAACAGTTAATTTGGTGACCTGAATTATAAACTATTATTGCAGCCATGGTGAATTATTTAATATATAGGCTGGAGTGATGGCACAGTAAGTGGGGTGTTTTTCTTTCAGGTGGCCGACCCAGGTTTGATTCCTCCATCCCTCTCGGAGAGCCCAGCAAACTACCGAGAGTATCCTTCCCGCATGGCAGAGCCTGGCAATCTCCCCATGGCGTATTCTATATGCCAAAAACAGTAACAACAAGTCTCACAATGGAGGCATTACTGGGCCCACTCAAGCAAATCGATGAACAATGGGCAGACAGTGACAGTATCACAGTAATTGAAGTGTTTTATTATTTTCCTAGCTTTTACTGAAAAAAGAAATAGTTGGCTTTTAATTTTTTAAATTAAAAAAAACTTTAATTAAAGAACTGTAATTTTTAAATTTATTTGTAGTTGAATTTTGGGGCTAGAGCGATAGCACAGCAGTAGGGCGTTTGCTTTGCGCACAGCCTGCCCCGCCGAGCCGGGTTCGATTCCTCTGCCCCTCTTGGAGAGTCCGGCAAGCTACCGAGACTATCTTGCCCGCACAGCAAAGCCTGGCAAGCTCCCCATGAGGTATTCGATATGCCAAACACAGTAACAAGTGTCACAATGCAGAAGTTACTGGGCCTGCTCGAGCAAATCTATGAACAATGGGAGGACCGTAATAATAGTTGAATTTTAAGCATATAATATTTCAACACCAATCCCACTACCAGTGTCAACTTTCCTCCACAATGTTTCCATATCCCTTCCCTACCCAAATCCCTGCCCCATTCCTGCCTGTCAATCTGACAGGCACATTACAGTTTTAATGGTGCAACTTAGATTTCATGTTTTCAGTGTTATTGAGTCTCTTCTTTGGATATATGGCTATACCACTCACCCATATCATCAGTATAACTGAAGCTCTGAAACCTGTTTATCCATTACTTCCAGTTCACTTATCACTTCTTTCCCCTTGGTTTCTTTCCTTCTCTGTCCTCTCTGAATCCTGGGAGGAAGGTCGATCTAGGTATTCCCCTATTACCACACTACATTTCCTCATATAGAAGTATATATACCACAGATAAGTGAGATCATTCTGTGTTGTCTTTCTTTTTCTGGGTAGCCTGGGTAAGAACATAAATGTGTAGTTCTGTCACACATAATAAAAATTTAAAAACTGACTTCAACATATATGGCACTTTTTTATGTGCTCCTGGCCATCACCTGTCTTCCTCTGAAAAGTGTCTATTCATTTCTTCTCCTCATTTGTCAATAGGGTTTTTGAATTTTTGTTATTGTTATTGATTTGCATGAATACTTTATATATATATATATGATATCAAACTTTTATCTGATTAGTTGAATGAATTTTTTCTCCATTCAGTACGTGTCTTTTAGTTTTAGTGCATATTTCTTTTGCCATACAGAAGCTCTTTAATTTTATGTTTATTTTTGATTATTTTTGTTTATATTGGTTTGTGTTGCCTTTGTCAGTGGTATCAGAACATTGGAAGTCATCTTTGAGATCCAAATTTTTAAGTGCTTTGCTTATATTTTTCCCAATGTACTATAGAGTTTCACGTTGGATTTCAAGGTCTTTGATCCAGTTTGAACTGACTTTTGTGTGAGATGTAAGATACGGATCCAGCTTTACTTTCTGACATATAGTTATCCAATTTTCCCAGCATCATTTGTTGAACAGGCTATCTTAACTCAATTTTATGTTATAAAAAATTAACTGCCCGATTCAGCCTAAGAGAAGGACCACATGGAGGGTGCGGGAACCACAGATCCCGGAGGAAAAAAAAAAAACAGGTTCCAAAAAGAGCCGAGATCACCGGCAAGTTCCAGATGGGGTAGGTGCCGCATCCCGCCTCCCCCAGATGGAACCCCAGTGACCAGAAGCCTCTACAAACACAGCTCGAGCATGCGGGAACTAGGACTTTTTCTCAAATCTACCGGACTACAGCTCCCAGGTAACCTCTGATTCCGGAAGTCACGCCCACAGCCCGCCCCCCAGCGCCATCTTTGAAGCATTCAGCCTAAGAGAAGGACCACATGGAGGGTGCGGGAACCACAGTTCACGGAGGGGAAAAAAAAAAAACAGGTTCCAAAAAGAGCTGAGATCACCGGCAAGTTCCAGATGGGGTAGGTGCCGCATCCCGCCTCCCCTAGATGGAACCCCGGTGACCAGAAGCCTCTACAAACACAGCTCGAGCATGCGGGAACTAGGACTTTTTCTCAAAACCGCGCGGCCGCTTGCACGGCCGCGCGACATCTCTCTATATACAAAGTGACCAATGAGAAGTAAACCACCCAATCTTTCTCCCTGAAAATCAGAGTTAAGTTTGGAGCATGGCCACAGCCCCAGAAACACAAGGACTTAATGCAGAACCCAGCAGCTTGGAGCAGAAAAGTGAACGGACTATGCATTAATCCAGGCCATCATGTCTGTCCGGAGGGGAAAGGGTATTGCCCCATTCGCCCTCTCCTCTCTGGAAAGAAAGATGGCGGCCACATGGGAGCCTTGTGGATAGCAAGTATGAGCCGGGGCAGTGGGGGTGACTAAAACCTCATGGGAAGGGGGGCGTTCCGGTCCGTCCTTCACGCCCTACCGAGGTCAACAGTTGCCCCCCACGAGCGGCTCCCCAGCACGGCCACAGCCCCAGAAGCACAAGGACTTAATGCAGAACCCAGCAGCTTGGAGCAGAAAAGTGAACGGACTATGCATTAATCCAGGCCATCATGTCTGTCCGGAGGGGAAAGGGTGTTGCCCCATTCGCCCTCTCCTCTCTGGAAAGAAAGATGGCGGCCACATGGGAGCCTTGTGGACAGCAGGTATGAGCCGGGAGTGTGGGGGCGACTAAAACCTCATGGGAAGGGGAGCGTTCCGGTCTGTCCTTCACGCCCTACCGAAGTAAACAGTTGCCCCCCACGAGCGGCTCTCCAGCATGGCCACAGCCCCAGAAGCACAAGGACTTAATGCAGAACCCAGCAGCTTGGAGCAGAAAAGTGAACGGACTATGCATTAATCCCGGCCATCAAGTCTGCCGGAGGGGAAAGGGTGTTGCCCCATTCACCCTCTCTTCTCTGGAAAGAAGGATGGCGGCCGCATGGGAGCCTTGTGGACAGCAGGTATGAGCCGGGGGTGTGGGGGCGACTAAAGCCTCATGGGAAGGGGGGCGTTCCGGTCCGTCCTTCACACCCTACCGAAGTAAACAGTTGCCCCCCACGAGCGGCTCTCCAGCATGGCCACAGCCCCAGAAGCACAAGGACTTAATGCAGAACCCAGCAGCTTAGAGCAGAAAAGTGAAAGGACTATGCGTTAATCCAGGCCATCAAGTCTGCCAAAGGGGAAAGGGTGTTGCCCCATTTGCCCTCTCCTCTCTGGAAAGAAAGATGGCGGCCACATGGGAGCCTTGTGGACAGCAGGTATGGGCTGGGGGTGTGGAGGTGACTAGAACCTCATGGGAAGGGGGGCGTTCCGGTCCGTCCTTCATGCCCTACCGCGGTCACCAGTTGCCCCCCACTAGCGGCTCTCCAGCACGGTCACAGCCCCAGAAGCACAAGGACTTAATGCAGAACCCAGCAGCTTGGAGCAAAAAAGTGAAAGGACTATGCGTTAATCCAGGCAATCATTTCTGCCCAGAGGGGAAAGGGTGTTGCTCCCTTCTGTCCTCCTCCCTCTGGAAAGAAAGATGGCGGCCACATGGGAGCCTTGTGGACAGCAGGTATGAGCCGGGGGTGTGCGGGCGACTAAAACCTCATGGGAAGGGGGGCGTTCCGGTCCATCCTTCACGCCCTACCGAGGTCACCAGTCGCCCCCCGCGAGCGGCTCTCCAGCACAGCCACGGCCCCAGAAGCACAAGGACTTAATGCAGAACCCGGCAACTTGGAGCAGAAAAGTAAACGGACTATGCGTTGATCCAGGCCATCAAGTCTGCCGGAGGGGAAAGGGTGTTGCCCCATTCGCCCTCTCCTCTCTGGAAAGAAAGATGGCGGCCACATGGGAGCCTTGTGGACAGCAGGTATGAGCCGGGAGTGTGGGGGCGACTAAAACCTCATGGGAAGGGGGGCTTTTCGGTCCGCCCTTCACGCCCTACCGAGGCCACCAGTTGCCCCCACAAGCGGCTCTCCAGCACGGCCACAACTCCAGAACACAGAAACCAATTTCTTAACTATCTGACTTTCAGTAGAAATACTTCCAGGGTCAATAGGTAAAATAGCAGAAATCCAAAACCAACATTTAATTCTTGAACCCAGTTGTAGAAAGCAAATCACTTCACAATGCTTTTTCAGCATGTCTGATTTGGGGGGGGGTGTAAACTCTAAATAATAGTGGTGAATCTTTTATTGAAACAATGAATCTAATCAAAGCAGATAGAGTGCTAACTAAAATTCATCTGCCTCACATGGACTGGGAGGGGTGGGGTGTGGGGTTTTATTGGGGTTCTTCATGGTAAAAAATAAGTATTGGTAAAGGGAAATGTGTTTGATATTTGCATGACTGAGACCTAAACCTGAAAGCTTTGTAACCTTTCCCACAGTGATTCAATAAATAATAAAAAAAAAAAAATTAACTGCCCATATATATGGGGCTTTGTCATAGGTTATCCCATTATGAACCATTGATCAAAGGGCCTATCTTTGTCTTCCTTAATTTTTAATAGAGACAGTCAAGTACCATGCAATTTTGATCACTCTGGCTTTATAGCACAATTCTAAATGAGGTAATGAAATACCTCCTAATTTTTATTTTTCAGTATACTTTTGGTCAAAGGCCTTCTTTAAATCAATGGACATTAGACAGAGCGGCATCTTGAACTCCCAATAAACATCAATGAGCTTGGTCACTGTGTGGATATGGTCGATCGTGCTGAATCCTTTTCAGAACCTGGTTTGCTCACACGGTTGTCCTTCATCTAATGTTCTGCCAACCCTATTCAGGATGACTCAAGTGAACAGCTTGTAGATGATGGACAACAGGCAGATTGGGCGATAGTTGCTAATGTCGTGGATGTCTCCCTTTTTGTACAATAGAGCGGACCTTCTGATTTTCCATTGGGACGGAATCTTGCATTCAAACAGGTAGAGTGTGAAGAGCCGAGCCAGTGTATTGATGAGTTCTGAAGGCAGATTCTTCAGGTGTTTGGGTCTGACCTTGTCTGGGCCAGGTGCTGTTCGCTTCTTTACTGACAAAATGGCATTCAGGGGGATGAGACCCATTGTATTAACTGTTTTTGGCGTTTCGAATATGCCACAGATAGCTTGCTAGGCACTGCCTTGTGGGTGGGATATTCTTGGTAGCTTGCCGGTCTCTCGAGAGGGTTAGAGGCTTTTCAGGTGGCCTCTAATCACACTTGCAGGTGTTCCCAAAGTTCAAACCATATTTGAACCCCAGCAAATATGGTGCAGTTATCTTGGGAGATAGCTATTAAGTTTCTTATAATGTGTCGAGCAGCCAACAGTCTTCTGTTGAGACTGAAATGGTCATCGAAGCCCTAGTCAAACAGGGTGATACATCAGGATCCTCTGTGAGCTGTATTACGGATTCACTACCAGAATCTCACCATTCTACAAGGAAGTGATCATTGATGTCAAGAGGGGTTCGGCAGGGTGATACCATTTCACCAAAACTCTTCAATGCCACTCTCAGGAATGTCATGTGACGACTGGAATGGGAAGGAATGGGAGTGAAGATAGATGGTCAGCAACAACACCACCTCTGCTTCGCTGATGATATTGTTTTAATAACACCAAACATTTGCAAGCGGCACAAATACTGGCTGACCACGACCGTGAGTATGGAAAGGTCGAACTGCAGCTGAATCTCAAGAAAACAATGTTCATGAGAAACGGACTCATTCCTGATGTTCCATTCACTCTCAGTGGAACAAATATCTCTGAATGTAGCAGTTATGTGTACCCTGGTTGAGAAGGACATGGCACCTGAGTGGCACAGGAGGAAGAAAGCATCGTGGAATGTCTTCAAAAGCATTGAAGATATAGCTTAGAGGATGAAGAACCTCTCGCTCTGGGCACATCTCTTCAAATCCACCATTCTTCCTGTACTAACATACGCCTCAGAGACCTGAGCCCTACGAAAACAGGATGAGAACACTATTCAGGTCACCTGAAGAGGAATAGAAAGAGCTATGCTTGAAGTATCACACTACACTCAATTGAGAGAAGGAATCAAAGTTCCGATCTCCATCAATGATCAAAAATCAGGGACACTATCTGTTTGCCAAGGCATCAATAATCAGATGGGCTGGACACGTAATGCGCTTTGGTGATGACTGCTGGACTGGAGTCGTTACCAACAGAATTCCACAGGACATCAAAAGAACACATGGCTACCCAGCTACGAGATGGTCAGACTTCTTCGTCAAGACCTTGAATGAAGAGTTTGAGGCTCTTTGTGTTCCTTGAGGGAGCAGATACCATTGGGCTACACTAGCATGTGACAGGGATGAATGGAGACATTAATGGCACCTGCTTGAGGAAATCGATGAGTATTGGGATGTCAAGTGATCAAGGGATAGTTTTGGTCACCCCTGGCCTTTTCTGATTTCATACAAACTTTTTTATGGGATTTCCTAGATCCTGAAAGAATGTTGTCTGAATTTGGATGGAGATTGCATTGAATCTATATAATAACTTAAGGATAGTCATTTCAATATATTGATTCGATAAATGAACATGAAATATATTTCAACTTCCTAAGATCGTCTCTTTCTCAAGTGATTTAAAGTTATCGTGGTATAGATCTCCCACACCTATATTATTGTTAAGCTTATTTCTAAAAGAAAGAGTTTTATATATGAATACAAGTGACTCAATTATTTCACACATTTTTTCAGAAAATGTGTTATCTTTGTGTTCCATGTATTAGAATTGGATGCTTTATTATTCTGCTTTATCCTTTTACTACTGTGAAATCAAAATGTAGAAAGGCAAAACAACATTTATTTGCAAAGTTTTATAACCAGGAACACTATCAAGTTAAGTGCATATTTAAAAATGATTAGATCTTGGTCTCAGTTAAAAATCGGAGTTTTTCTCTGCAAACATTAAGTGATTGACGATTGAATATATTTTTACTGTCAGCAACTCTATTCCTAATTCTCAGGCCTATAGACTTACTCTGAGTGATTCAGGAGTAAATATGTTTAAAAATACCTTTTTTCCCCCTCAATGGAAGATGTAGTTTTACCATTGAAGAACAAAGATTATACCCTTTCAGATTTAATATTTAAAAAAAAACTGCATGAAGTCTCTTTGCTCTTTTGCTTTTCAAATTAGTACATAGAATAAATTGTGCCAATCATCCTTTCAACTCCTGGTACTTATTATCTCTTTTTGAGCTTCAAATTAAAAATAAAATTCAAATTTAAGAGGTTTATTAACAAACTTGTAAAAGTAAACTTTTAAATATTCATAATAAGAATATCCAGAATAAGATAGTTCAGGGCAGGAAGTAATAATATGCAGATCATAATACAAAATATTTTAAGTTATATTTGAATGTCCTACAGTGCACTAATATCAAGAACAAATGTCCTCTGGCAGATATATGCCAGTATACATGACTGAATATTTATTTTTATTTTTTAATTTCAAGGTTATCATTCCATTTTATTTCTTAAAAACTTGACTACAAGATTTAAAGAGGCAAGTTACTATAATACCAAATATATTCTGATTTTATTTTTAAAATTCATTAAAAGACAAGGAATGTATAATAAAGAGAATATTCTCTTTTACTAAATGAACCTTATTTAAATTTATGAATTAAGGGGCTATAGAGATAGTACAGAAAGTAGAACATTTGCCTTGGACACAGCTGGTCTGGATTCTGTAACTAGCACCCCATATGGCCCCCCAACTCCTTCAGGAATGATCACTAAGTGCAGATGCAGAAATAATCCTTGAATACCTAAAGTGTACCCCCCCTAAAAAAAAACCCACAAAACTGCAGTAGGGTCAACTTTTATCATAATGAGAGTTCAATAGCATCTCCACTTAGGAAAACTTTGTTTGGGAAATTTTTAAAGAGAACAAAGCACTGGGAGAAGTGAGAATAATATTTAGCACTGATTTTGATTTACTCTCAAATTTAGGCAATTTATTATCCCCCAAAGAATAGTGTCTTATAATAATATTTCAAACAATTTAAAAAAATTATGTTTTGTTTCTTCTGCTTCATGCTGTCTTTAATTCTACTGTAAGTTCCTAAATTATCATGCAAAAACAAAATGTACTGAGAGCTTTTTTTGTCTACTTAGAGATTTTATATTTTATGTTAGATGACATTTTAAATGAATAATACTAAAATGTGCTAATTAGAATGACAAAATATTTTACTGTGTTAATAGATGCCATTTTGCAATGGTAACATAATTAGTAGAGCTTTCATGAAATTCACTCTTTATGTCTTTAGATTTTATTTATATTTTTATATGCATTTTCTCTCCAATTCTGTTTTCTTTGGATTAGCTTAATCACTGTAATGATTTTTTTTCTCTAATGCATTTAAAACATGTGTATACTAATTCTAATTCTTGTTACCCTTAGGATATTTGCACACGTGCATCTTAAAGCAATTGTTAAGGCTGATCCATCCCTCTTCTCCCTGAGATGCTGTACATATATATGTATAATCTTTTTAGCTAGGTAGTTTTGGATTTGTTTTTGGGCCAAGCCTGACAATGCTCAGACATTGCTTCTGAGTTCCTGGAGAAGCATGCATGAAGGATTCAAACCCTGGTCCCTGTATACAAAGCATGCATTCCAACAATCTGAATCATCTTCCTGGACCGTGATTTATTATATCTTAGAAAAAATAAAAAGGTACAAATCTGGTTTCTAATTCTCAAACAAGTCACAATTATTTTTGTTCTATTTATTAAAGTCAGTTTTTCTTAACAATTTCTTATATTTACCAAGATTTTCCCACCACTTTCTTAAATTTCAGTCCTATTTTCTTCTTTATAAAGTACTTTAAAGTACTTCTTTATAAAGTCCCTTTAAAATCCTTTCAGGGTGAAGAGATAGCACAGGGGCTAGGGCTCTGGTCTTGCACATGGCTAACCCTGATTTAATCCCTGTTCCACATATAATTTCCCTGAGCACTGCTAGAAGTGATCTCTGAGCACAAAACCAGAAGCAAACCCTAAGCACCACTGGGTATGTGCCTGCCCCCTTCATTCTTTATCTCCTGACCTGAAAAATCTTTTGACTTAAAGTAAAGATGATAAAATAGTGAAACATTTTCAATCTAGAGATTAACTTCTGGATCCAAAAGCAGATTTCCAACAAAGTAGAGTGGCCTTAAACCCTGAACTTTAGACTGAAACTAATTTTATAGTGCAGTTTTACAACTGAAGCACAGATATTCAATTATTGAAAAAGTAGATAAATTGCTTTGTGAAAATAGTTTCAGAATTCAGCGTAACTGTAATAACCGAATTGTTTTGTTACCTAAGTTTAGAAATAATAGGATAAATAAAGTACTTAATTATTGTATCTTTGCTCTGTCTCAGGGTTCACAGTAGCACTTACTACTTCAGCATTCATTGAATCAACAAAGATAAAAATAATTGATACACAGGAAGAATTCAAGTGTGAACAACATATGTACTCCCTTTTTCAAGACCTATAAGAGTTTGGTAAGTAAATAGATGAAAAAAAAAGTGTATAATAAATCCTCTCCTGGCCATGACTACTGTTCTGTGATTACTGCCTGCAACATATCCAGTTTTATGTTTGCAGATAAAGCTTTTCACTGAAAATGAGGCCTGTGGCCCATACAACAATGGATAAAAGAGTTAAGTGAAAAGATGAATTAACAGGGAACACTTTGATGAGAGAAACATTATGCACTAAATAGATATAACAGATTGCTTAGGGATTTCTGGAAAAATAGGTTAACTCAATGTTACAAAAAAGAAAAACAATTTCATTCAATGAGAGTGAAAGTTAAGGTAAATTTTGCATTTTATATATTGTTTTGTGTTGAGGCCACACCTGGAACTCTTCTGTCCTGTCCCTGCTCTGTGCTCAGGAATCAGTCATGGCTGTGTTCAGTTGTGGTTCATATGTGGTTCAATCAGGGATTGAACCTGGTTGGCCATGTTCAAGGAAAGTACCTTACTATGTCTATAGTTCTTGGATTTTATTTTAAAGGCAGTGAAAATATGTAAAAAGATGCCATAAGAGACTTGGTCACAGTCACAGTCATGGTCCTCCCATTGTTCATTGATTTGCTCAACAGCCCAGTAATGTCTCCATCGTGAGACTTGTTGTTACTGTGTTTGGCATATTGAATACATCATGGGTAGCTTGCCAAGCTTTGCTGTGCTGTTGAGATACTCTTAGTAGCTTGCTGGGTTCTCTGAGAGAGGCAGAGGAATTGAACCCGGCTCGGCTGGGCCAGCTGTGCACAAGGCAAACGCCCTACTGCTGTGCTATCACTCCAGCCCAGAGACTTGGTGCTTTAGAAAAATATATTTAAGAATATGAAAAACAAGGGTAGGGGGGTTTTCCCTTGATTTAATCTGAGGAAAGGGCAGGGAGGGGAGATAGTTATAAAAATAGAGCTGGGAAATCTAAATATGTGCTATAGCATGACAATTATATTAGGGATATTATGTCCTTAAAAATAAATGATAGGTTCTTTAAGGGGAAACTAATTTAATCTACACCTAAATTCTAAATCTCTTGGAGGAAAGGAGGGAAATAGGGCAGTTGGGAGAGAAGGGGGAAAGAGAGAGGGTGGAAAAAGGATAAAGATGAGAAAGAGAATACATAAATTATAACAAATATTTTCATTTGGTGAATCAAGGTCAAGATTTTAGCAGTGCATTGTACCTTATTACAAATTTTCTCTACATTGAAATTTTAAAATAAAAGAATTAAGAAATAAAACAATAAAATGGTCATATGTTAATGATCAAAAAGACAAGGTTATTTTGGTGATCCAAATATATCAAGACTGTTTTATTTTGGCATGGATGCTAAGGAATTAACTCTAGAATTTAGATGAATATTGCATTCTTAAAAACCACTGGGTTACTTTTTTGTCTTATGGTTTGTTGAAAGCAAAATTTATTCAAGAGATGATGTACTACTTCTAAACTAAATGTAGTTTTTAACAGCTGAAACACTGTGCTCCCAGCAGATGGATCCCAGTTCAAAGTGAATCCATCAGCCTGTCTTTTCACTTTGTACTGCTATCTTTTTGCAGTTACTAAATGTTAATGGAAGGTCAAGTCTTTGTACCCCTAGCCTAGAGTGCTGGAAGGAGAATAAATGAGCACCATACCAATTGGACCATTAAAGGTCCTACTGCTTAGGCTTAGTTTAGAGTCGATTGTGGACGTTTCAATAGAACCAAAAAGTTGTCATTTCAGTGTTGTAACTTAATAATTGACAAATCCAAACATCAAAACATTATACTTTTCCCATTAGTAAGCAAGAAGAAGTTAGTGAGTGAATTTCAGACATTTAAGACTATCTTTTATAAAATCTCAGACTGGAATAAATGCCCATGACAATTTTGACAAATTGAGTTTAGAGACTTTAACTTACTTCCAAATATTACTTTGAACGAAAATATTTGATCAACTAACAAGTCACAAAAGTCCATTATTACAAGAATGACAAGATAAACATACCATCTTCGACATTTAAAATCACAAATGCTCAGCTTTCTGGTATATGTTTGCCATGAGTGTTTCAAGGTGCTAATCATTCTTTAAGAAACGGGTCTCAAAAATTCAAATAATAAATAAGGCCCTCCCGTTGATCGTCGATTTGCTCGAGCCGGCCCAGTAACGTCTCCATTGGAGACTTTGTTGTTACTGTGTCTGGCATATCGAATACTCTCGGTAGCTTGCCGGGCTCTCCGAGAGGGGCGGAGGAATCGAACTCGGGTCGGCCATGTTGGCTGCTTGTAAGGCGAACGCCCTACCCGCTGTGGTATCACGGAGCGATAGCACAGCGGGGAGGGCGTTTGCCTTGCACGAGACCAACCCGGGTTCGATTCCCAGCATCCCATAGGGTCCCCGAGCAATGCCAGGAGAAATTCCTGAGTGCAGAGCCAGGAGGAACCCCTGAGCATCGCCGGGTGTGACCTAAAAAGCAAAAAAACACAAAAATTCAAATGGTTTAAACTAAAGCATTACTAATAGTGTTGGCAATAATGAATATTTATATCACCTTTTATACCTGACAGGCATACTTCTCAGAGCTTTAGTTACTTTTAGTATATGCCACAAACTTGTGATACTCATGCAATTATTATAATTTACTTTACAGAGAAGGAAATTGAGTGTAGAGAGTTAATGTCACAGAGTAAGTTTTTGATTCTGTTGTGAAACCCAAATCAGCTTGCCTGCTGACTGCTCTTAAGAAGCAGGTAGTAAGATTTTTAAAGGAAAAAAACTGAGCAATTACATTTCCAAAATAGCTCTATATACAACAATCTCACATTTTGTATATATCTAAAATTGCATATCAGTTATATTAATTGATATTATAGGGGTATTTTAAAGTAACAGTTGCAATTGTTAAAGATTATATAAAAATTTATAACTTTCTTGATATCTTTTTGATACATACAGTATGCTTCTTCCTTGCTTATAGCAAAAATAAGCTAGATATATTTTCTAATTTCTAAAATAACATTGAAAGCATAGAAATTCTTCATCTCAACTTTGCCTATATTGAATTGGCTAACTTCTCTTACTGCAATAAATATTTAGTGTCATAATTTAGATCCTTAACATCTCTTAACTTATACTTTATTGAAGATTCAGACTTAATATAAGCTTACAGGCTAATCTTTCTGAATAACTTTTCATGTAGAATTTTGTTTTGGGCTTGTACTCTATAATCAATTGCCATTGTTGATATTTTTAGACTAATTGAAATAGAGTAATGTATCAATGTTTGTGTTTTTTAAAATGCAAGTATCCCATTCAAATATGAAAACTGAGAGGCCAGTGAGACAGTACAGTGGTAAGGCCAAGCCAGTTCAATCCCCAGCACCCCATATGGTCCTCTGAGTCTGCCCGGAGTGATCCCTGAGAAAAGAGCCTGGAGTAAGCTCTGGCACATCGATGTAGCCCACCCCCCAAAAAAAAGAAAAAAGTGAGACAAAAAAAGAGAAGTAAATAATATTACATTTCTGGAATTTTTTTATTTCATTATTCTTGCCCTTTCTATAAACCCCTATGCTGTGTTTAAAGCATGTGAGTCATTTTGCTTGTTAGGTATAATTAGGTATAGCTTATGTTTTAAATATAAATTCAATTTCAAATCAAACTATTTCTACTAAAACAACTAGAGAAGTTTCATGTGACAAATATATAGCTTTAAAAGAACAATTAAATCACACTAATTATCAATCATTTATTTAATAAGTGTGAAAGAGCCAGCTACAAGACATGTGCGTTGCAAGTCCTTAAAAAAGTGTAAACTATAGTAAAAGAAGTACTGCAAAAGTAGTAACATTAGCATGGAAACTCCCAGGTTTAGTAAGCTCGCTGGGAGGAGTGAGGGAGACCTATTAAGAGTGGTAAGCAATCTTAGATTCTTAGTGAAACTTTGTACAACATTCCAAGAGCATATGTTAACTTATTAGAATTATCACAGAGTGGGTAGAAATATGTACAGATAACTTACACAATTCTTGGAACTTGAGTTAGAATATTCATAATTAACTAATAAACTGAAACTTATTGAAGGTATTTGCATCTTAGTTCTATGGAAGCTTTTCACATTTTTAAAAAGAAATTTAAAAAAATTAAACAATTTAAAAGAGAAATTAAAAAAATTTCAAAAATTAACATATAGGTTTCT
This sequence comes from Sorex fumeus, assembly GCF_029834395.1. Taxonomy (NCBI): domain Eukaryota; kingdom Metazoa; phylum Chordata; class Mammalia; order Eulipotyphla; family Soricidae; genus Sorex; species Sorex fumeus. The sequence continues at coordinate 49,128,243 of NW_026606155.1, forward strand.
AGAGAATATAACCATTCATTTATGCTGATCAATCAACCAATAAAATGTGTGGGATGGGGCTTTGGGGTCACACAAAGTGTTGGTTCTTAGGATTTACTCCTGGCTATATGCTCAGGGATCACTCCAGGTGGACCTAATGTGGTACAGGGATTTGAACTGTGGTCTGCTACATGAATGCAAGCATCTTAACTCCACAGTTCTCTGGCCGTATAAAAAAATTACTGAGTGTTGCTAGTGGTTTATATATCTTATTTATTTCCTCGAAGAACCAGCTCTTGGTTTCATTGATCTTTCGGATTTTTTTGTTTGTTTGTTTGTTTCTATGTCGTTGATTTCTGCTCTAAGTTTTATGATCTCTTTCCTTCTGCGTGATTTGGGCTCCTTTTGTTGATCCTATTCTAAGATCTTGAGCTGTGAAGTCAAGTTGATTATGTGAACCCTTTCTTCCTTCCTGAGAAATGTTTGCAGAGCTATAAATTTTCCCCTTAACACGGCTTTCGCTGCATCCCATAGGTTCTGGTATCTCCTGTCTTCATTCTCATTTGTTTCCAGGTATCTATTGATTTCATCCTTGACTTCCTTCCTGATCCACTCATTGTTTAACATTGAGTTGTTTAATTTCCAGGTGTTTGATTTGGTTCTCCATGTCTGTGTGTGATTCACTTCTATTCTCAGTGCACCATGGTCTGAAAAGATTGTTGATACTATTTCTATCTTCCTGATTCTGTTGAGGTATCTTTTTTGTCCTAACACATGGTCTATTTTGGAAAATATTTCGTGTGCACTAGAGAAGAATATGTACTTTATCTTTTGGGGGTGTAAAGCCCTGTATAGGTACATAAGCCCTCTATCTTCTACTGCTTCTTTCAAAGCCAATGTTTCCTTGCTGAGTTTTGTTCTTGTTGATCTCTCCAGAGGTGATAAGGCGATGTTGAAGTTTCCGGCTACTATTGTGTTGCTAGCAATGTCCTCCTTAAAATCTGTTAGCAGTTGTTTTAAATATTTAGCTGTTCCCTCATTAGGTGTGTATACATTAAGAATATGATTTCTTTCATTGTATGTATTCCTTGATGAATAGAAAATAGCCAAAGTTGGCAAAACCCTCCATGACATTGAAGCTAATGGTATCTTCAAAGATGCCACACCATTGGCCAAGCAAGTGAAAACAGAGATAGACAAATGAGACTATCTTAAACTAAGAAACTTCTGCACTTCAAAAGAAACACTGACCAAAATACAAAGACAGTCAACAAAAATGGGAAAAGATATTTGTCCAATACCCATATGACAAGGGGTTGATATCAAGGATATATAAAGTAACTGGTTGAACTCCAAAGGAAGAGAACATCCAACTCCATCAAAAAATGGAGTGAAGAAATGAACAGAAACTTTCTGAGAGAAGAAATTTGAATAGCTAAAAGGCACATGAGAAAATGCTCTATATCATTAATCATCAGGGAGATGCAGATCAAAACAACAGTGAGTTATTATTTCACACCACAGAGACTGGCCCACATACAAAGGAACAAAAGCAACAGGTGTTGGCTTGGATGTGGCAAAAAAGGGACCCCCCTTCACTGCTGGTGGGAAGGCCGACTGGTTCAGTCCTTCTGGAAAACAGTATGGACAATTCTCAAAAAACTAGAAATTGAGCTCTCATTTGACCTAGCAATACCACTCCTGGGAATATATCCCAGAGAGGCAAAAAAGCACAGTCAAAGTGACATCTGCACTTGTGAGTTCATTGCAGCACTGTTTACAATAGTCAGAATCTGGAAAAACTTGAGTGGCTGAGAACAGATGACTGGTTAAAGGAACTTTGGTATACTATGGCGTACTACACAATGGAGTACTATGTAGCTCTTAGAAAGGATGAAGTCATGAAATTGTAGTGGTACTACATGGAAAGTATCATGCTAAGTGAAATGAGTCAGAAAGAGAGGACAGACATAGAAAGATTGTATTCATCTGGGGAACATAATATAGCAAAATAGGAGACTAACACCCAAGAATAGCTGAGATAAATAACAGGAGGTTCACTCCATGGCTTGGAGGCTAGCTGCGCATGCTAGGGGAAAAGGCACCTCAGATAGAGAAGGGAGCACCAAATAATAGGTGTTGGGAGCATCCTCCCAGTATGGGAGATGCATGCTGAGAGTAGACTATAAACCGAACATGACTGCCACTCAATGCTTCTTTTGTAAACCACAGCACCCCAAAGAAGAGAGAGAACAAAAGGGAATGTCCAGCCACAGAGGCAGGGTGGGATAGGAGGGATGGGGGGTGGGAGGGATACTGAGATCATTGGTGGTGAAGAATAGGCACTGGTGGAGGGATGGGTGTTTGATCATTGTATAACTGAAACCCAAGTGTAAAACTTTGTAAGTCTACAACTGTACCTCATAGTGTTTCACTGATAAAAAAGTTTCTGCCCACAATTAAATCCAGATGCAAGTTTGAGTTTATGAAAAGATATCAACAAATCTATAAAAATGAAAGAAAAAATCAATGATTGGAACTCATATTCACAGATGTTACTCTTAAGTTAAATTTAAAGTTACTTTTTAGTGTCATAATGCTATGTAGTTATAGGCAACGATAAATATATATTTTTAAAATTTCCATTTATGGGCTGTAATCTTTTCAAAGGAATTATATCTCCAAGGATTCTGGCATAGGAAAAGTTTGTTTTGTAATAGGAGAATTTAGCTACTTTAATTGCATTTTTTTGTGATCTACTGGACCCAGAATGTCACATGCAAGATAAGTGCTCCATAACGGAGCAATAGCCACAGCTACTGACAGTGATAAAAATCTTGACAAGGCAGATAAATTACTACTCTGCTTTTAAGCCCCTAGCATCAGCACACCTTTTAATACAGAATAAGTGCTCAGTAAAACAGAATTGATTAGATCCTAAATTAGTTTTCAATGATGTATTTTTTCCTCACATTGTTTAATTTTTGCAATTCTGTTCATTGCTTCCAATTTTATTTATTTCATACCTGTATTTAATAGTTTTATATTAAGATACTGCATCTTCCATTTATGACACAGTGCTTAGAAAGGGCAATGTTTATTTGCTTTCTCAGCATTGCTACCAATTTATGTATTTGTTTTATTTATTTATTTTGGTTTGGGGGTCACACAATGGCAGTGCTCAGGGATCACTCCTAGAGGAGCTCAGGGGTCCAGACGGGATGACAGGGGATCAAATCAAGGTTGACGTTGTGCAAGGCAAGTGTCCTGCACACTATTCTACCAGAGTGGCGCCTATATTGCTATCAATTTGAAACGAAAACTCAAAGTGACAACATTTATAAAGCATCAGGCCTTTAAGCTCTGTAATTCAATTATCTGTTTTTCATTTTGGTTTAATCATTCACTATTAATTATATAATTTTTTTCACTTTTGTTTAAGGAATGCTAATGTTTTTATATATCATATATTTGGTATATTTCTTAATCTATATACATCACTGTATCACTGTATCACTGCCATCCTATTGTTTGTCAAATTACTTGTGTGGGGGTCAGTAATATTTCTGTTCTTCCCAGCCCTGAGATTTTTAGCAGCCTCTCCTTACTCATCTTTCCCAACGACTGGAGGCTCGTTCAGGGTCAGGGGAATGAGACCCGTTATAGCTACTGGTTTTTGCATATCGAATACGACACAGGTAGCTTGCCAGGATATAGAACTCTGTGACCTTGGACTCTGGACTCAGAGGGACCTAGGAGCAGAGATACTCTGTCAGATTCCTCCAGTCTTGGGTGACCCAAGGGTCACACCCATAAGCCACCCGTGCTGGCACCAGATAATCTCCTCATCGACCACCCTCATAGCTGCTCCTCTCAGATGGGAGTATAAAATGAGGTCCCCATAACCATGCCATCAGACTCCGCACCAGGCTGTTTCCTCTCAGGGAGCCCCAGAGGAGGGCTGCTGAGAGCCCTCCTCGCCCCAAGGGATCCAGTCTGGCGACCTCCACTAACCAACTGCCTCCATGCTCCGGTCCACATTCTGGACAAATCATGGGACGCTTCCTAACTTCCTACCCATTGTCCATAATTACCACACATGTTTGATGGAGTTCAGACAGTGGGCAACAGATCATAGAGAAAAAATATATATATATATATATATATATATATACCTCTCAGAGAGCCCGGAAAGCTACTTGAGAGTATCCTGCCTGCACAGGCAGACCCTGGCAAGCTAATAAGCATGTCTTATTTGAACACTTGATCACTTGATTTCCCGTTACTCATCGATTTGCTCAAGCAGGCACCAGTAACGTCTCCATTTGTCCCTGTAGGGTGGTACTATAGCCCAATGATGTCTGTTCATTCTAGGAACACGAATAGCCTCAAACCGATCATTCAGGGTCTTGATGAAGAAGTCTGATCATCTTGTAGGTGGGGTGGGGCACACTATCTTTTCACCTCCCATGGAATCCAGTCGGTAACGACTCTAGTCCAGCGGTCATCTCCAAATCTCATTACGTGTCCAGCCCATCTATTTTTTGATGCTTTGGCAAATGAGACAGCATCCCTGATTCTTGACTGTTGACAGAGGTCAGAACTCCGGATTCTTTCTCTCATTTGAGCAAAACATGATACTCCAAGCATAGCTCTTTTGATTCCTCTTTGGGAGACCCAAATAGCATTCTCATCCTGTTTTCATAGGGCCCAGGTCTCTAGGGTGTATGTTAAGGCAGAAAGAACGGTGGAATTGAAGAGATGTGCCTGGAGCTGGAGGCTCTATGTCTTCTTAGCTATTTCTTTGACTCTCTTGAAGGCATTCCAAGCCTCTCTCTTCCTTGTGTGCAACTCCTGTGCCAAGTCATTCGTCATGTTGACTTCTCGACCTAGGTACACATAACTGTTGCATTCGGAGATGGTTGTTCCTTTGAGAGTGAATAGAACGTCAGGAATGGGACTGTTTCTCATAAACATTGTCTTCGTGAGATTCAGCTATAATCCGACCTTTCCACACACACAGTCAAAGTCGTCCAGCATTTGTGCTGCTTGGCTAATCTTTGGTGTTATTACAACAATGTCACCAGCAAAGCAGAGGTGGTATAGTTGCCGACTGTCTATCTTCTCTCCCATTCCTTGCCATTCTAGTCATTGCATGACGTTCTCGAGGGTAGCAACTGAAGAGTTTCAGTTAAATGGTATCACCCTGCCAAACCCCTCTCCTGACATCAATGATCACTTCCTTATAAAATGGTGAGATCCTGGTTGTCAATCCGTGATACAGCTCACGGAGAAACCTGATGTATTGAGTTTGAATGCCCTGATTGGCTAGGGCTTCAATGACTGCTTACATCCCTAAAGAATCAAAGGCCTTCTTTAAATATGTGAACGTTAGACAGAGCAGCATCTTGAACTCCCAAGAAACATTAATGAGCTTGGTTATCATGTGGATATGGTCAACTGTGCTGAATCCTTTTCGGAACCCTGCTTGCTCTCATGGTTGTCCTTCATCTAGTGTTCTGCCAATCCTATTCAGGATGACGCGAGTGAACAGCTTGTAGACAACAGACAACAGGCAGATGGGGCAATATTTGCCAATGTCGTGGATGCCTCCCTTCTTGTACAGTACTACAGTTCTGCTGGTTTTCCATTGGGACAGAAATTTGTATTCAGACAGGTAGCATGTGAAGAGCCGAGCCAGTGTATTGATGAGTACTGATGGCAGGTTCTTCAGGTGTTCAGGTCTGACCTTGTCTGGGCCAGGTGCTGTTCATTTCTTTACTGAAAAAATGGCGTGTCAGATATCAGAAGGGAGAACATTGGGAACAACATATCCATCCTGTGGAATTTGGTATGTGGGCAGGTGGACATGGCTATCAAAGAGATCTGAGTAGAAGTCATGGATAATCTTCTCCATTGCCCTTCTGGAAGATGTGATAGATCCATCAGGATGTCGGAGGAGAGTCATCTTGGTCCTGTAGTTAGCGAAGGACAGGTGGGTGTTTCAAATGCTTTTCCTGGCTTCTGCTGCATCTACCAGCACTGCTGCTCTTCTCTTTGAGGTCTTCCTTTATCACATCTCTGTACTGCTTTGTGAGCTCAGATGTTTGCTTGTGGTTGCCTGAGGCATGCGCCAAGCCACGTTGATGAATAAGCTCAAGCGTTTTCTAAGACATTCGTTTTTTTTGTGGCTATCTCTCTCTTGGCATTCCTCACACAGTCATGGAGGTGCTGAACAAGCCGTTTGTATTCCTCATCAATGATGTCAACAACAGCATCTTCCCATGTTGCAGCAATAGCGCCAAAGAGCTCCTAGTTGTTGGTCATGCTGGGAGTTTTTTTCTTAAACTTTGCAGCCCTTTCTCCCCACTCTATGAAGTAGAATTTTACATGAAGGAGATGGTGTTCTGATCCCGTTTGGAATTTTGGAACAAATCATAAGACACTTAATACCCATCTTCCAGGATTGCCGCACCATATTTGATCACGATCACGATCACAACCATCCTGTTATTCATCTATTGCGTCAAGCAGGCCCCAGAACTTCTCCTTCGTCCTAGCCCTGAGATTTTTTAGAAAGTGCCATATTCAAGGTATATTCATAGTTTGAACCATGGTTACTCCTACAAGGGCCATTGGAGGCCACCCCAAAAGCCTCTACCCCTCTTAAAGAGCCTGGCAAGCTACCAAGAGTGTTCTTCCCACAAGGCAGAGCCTGGAAAGCTATCTGTGGTGTATTTGGTATGCCAAAACCAGTAAATACAATGGATCTCATTCCTCTGACCCTGACGGAGTCACCATTACAGCAGCGTTGAAAAGCATGTGGAAGAAGAGGCTGATAAAATCTCAAGGCCAAACTAGGCTGCCAAAATGAAGAAAGATAAAAATGATTGTCTGTACTTTAAATGCACATATGCTGGCATCAGATGCATCCATTGAGTACCTGATGGTACAAGTGTGAAAGATCAAGTACGATATCGTTGGTCTGACTGAGATGAGAAGGCATCAATCACATCACGCCGTCTTCGACAGTGGAGAAGAACTGTTCCTCGGAACATGTGATAAAAGAGGTGTTGGAGGTGTTGGTGTCCTTGTCAACACGATCTTGGCCATAAGCATTGATTCATTCGAATGCCTAACAACCCGAATCAGACGATTACACTTTTATAGATGTGGCTCACTGCCAGCAGTTTCTATCTTTGTTGTCTACTCACCAACATCCAATTATGATGAAGGAGAAATTGAGAAGTTATATATGGAGTTGGAGAAGTTCTATAAAGAAGACCACACCTTCTACAAGATCATTGTTGGTGATTTTAATGCCAAGATAGGACCGAGAAGATAAGTCGAAAAACTCCACATAGGGATCCATGGCCTAGAATGGAAAAAACAGGGTGAAAGTCTGTCTTGAGTTCATCATGCCAACCAAGACCATCCATGGTAACTCACAGTTCCAGAAGGCCAAATCTAAACCTTGGGCATGGGAGTCTCCTGGTGGGCAGTTCCACAATGAAATTGACCTCATTGTAGTGAATTGACAGTTTTGCCTGACCAATGTTGTATTTGATATACCAAATAAATATACGTAGATTTATTATATATGTTAGCAAAATGACATATATGTGATCAAATAACATTTCTAAATATTACATTAATTATGTCTCAGAAAAATCAAAACCAGAAATATTTTATTTCAAAGACATTTTTTCTTTGATAATTATCCTTTATGCATATGTAATAAAATTAGATATTTTGATAATGTTCATAGGAGAACACTTAGTAAATCTCCTTTATTTCTTCCTCAGTAGATGAATAGAGTCGTAATATTTTAACAACTGTTTATGTAACAACTCTTTAGAGACAGCTATCCAAACAGTGCTCAGGGGACCTGGAGCCTAACTACCAGCTATATTGATCCAACTGTGCTTGGCAGTTCAGTGATGGGACACAGAGATGTGGAAATACTCAGGGTCTGTGTGCTGGGGACCATGAGTGCAATTCTCCAGGGCAATGGTGGAGGTATAGGTAAATTCCAGGATTCTACCCAGCAATGCTCAGGGTGTTAGGTTTGAACTTGGGAATAGGTCCATGTCTTTGAGCTATCTCCCTGATTTCTACAGACCTATTCTTTTATAAAGGTTAACCTGTCAAGAGGTGACTAAGAGGGGCTGAAGTGATAGCAGAGCTGATAGGGTATTTGCCTTGCACAGGGACAGTGCAGGTTCAATTCCCAGCATCCCATATGGTCCTCTGAGCATTGTCATGGGTAATTCCTGAGTGCAGAGCCAGGAGTGACTACTGTGCATGGCTAGGTCTGACTCAAAAAAAAGGTGACTAAGAATAGGAAATGAAAACAAAATATCAACGTTTAGAGCAGCTTCATTGAACTGGGTGGGGTATTGGAGGTACAGATTCATGACACCATAAGAACACTCATGATATTCCAAGATGGTTCACTGGTGAACACTGTATAGATGGAAGGTGGAAGGCTATGGCAAGATACAACCCACTGAAATAAGGGCAGGGGTGGGGGGTGGGGTTGGCACAGAATGGAAGCAAAGTCAGGAGGGGTCCGCTAACAGAAAAAAATTGCGAACTACTACTGGTTTAGAAGGCAGGAGATTAATTTAAAGGAATACTGAAGAAAAATGCAAGAAACTGCTCTAAATGTATTCCTTGACTATCATTAAAGCTTTCAAATACTAGAGAAAGTCTTCTTGAATATATGCACCTTTGGTTTATATATTCATAATTTGGCAGAAAGTAGAATAAGCTCATTGAAATTATTTATTTATTTATTTATTTATTTTTGCTTTTTGGGTCATACCCAGCAATGCACAGGGGTTACTCCTGGCCCTGCACTCAGGAATTACCCCTGGCGATGCTCAGGAGACCATATGAGATGCTAGGAATCGAACCCAGGTCGACCGCATGCAAGGCAAACTCCCTACCCACTGTGCTATTGCTCCAGCCCCCTCATTGAGTTGATTTAAAGACTGCAAATCTATGATTTGTAAGCACAGAATTTTTCTGAATTTTAAAAAAATCTAATGCTCTATTAGACTTCTAAAATTTGTAAATAGCTGCACCACAAAAATAAATATAATGAAATTTTTAGTGTCAGTTTGAAAAAAAACAAAACTGAACTTTCACATAAATAAAACAGCTACACCTCAAATTGTTATCTGATCACTTGTAAACTCTACTTCTAGAAAAATATGTGACCACTTTATAACAACTGCTGGAGCGATAGCACAGCGGGTAGGGCGTTCGCCTTACAAGCGGCCAACATGGCCGACCCGAGTTCGATTCCTCCGCCCCTCTCGGAGAGCCCGGCAAGCTACCGAGAGTATTCGATATGCCAGACACAGTAACAACAAAGTCTCCAATGGAGACGTTACTGGGCCCGCTCGAGCAAATCGACGATCAACGGGAGGGCCTTTACCTTTACCTTTTATAACAACTGCTATCTCAATACGCAGGAAAGAAAATAACCTTTCACATTTTGTGGCAAAAGCTTCATATAAAATATACCGTTATACTTCCTAAATGAAAACTTAGGAAGGCATAAAGCACATGAAAAAAAAAGAGAAAGTCATTAGAAACTATTAGAAATATAAAAGCCACAAAAAAATAAGTCAGAGATCATTTGAACATTATTATTCACAGACGTATCGATAAAATTGTATACGTAAAATTTATTAAATCCTAAAGTTGCTAGTAGTTACTATGATTATGAAAAAATTATTTTCAGGGACTGGATATTTAGTAAAGCAGATACAGAGCTTACCTTGTATGTGGCTATTCTGGTTTTACTGGCAAAACCCTATATAGATTCTTGAGGCCCACCAGCATTGATCCCTAAGTGCAGAACCAGGAGTAGGCCTTGAGCACCAACTGCCAAACAAACACAAAATTATTTTCTTTCTTTAATTTTTATATCAAAGACTAAAATGTAATAGCAGTTATTTTTAAAATGTGCTATATGATCATTCACTTCCAATGAAAATATTCAAATAGTACATTTGAAAATACCTGAAATAAAGAGATGTCCAATATTAATTGTTCCTATGAATTAATGTAAACAGTAAACTGGAAATCACTATCGTGTATTCAATTTTAGCATGTCAGTTTATTCAAATTTATTTTAAAAAATTCTGAAGCTAAATGTGTGTTTGAATTGTTTCTACTTAAAAATAATATATACTATATACAGAAGGAAAACTAACTTTTGCAAAGGTATATTTAATATAATTCAGATAGGACTTGAAAATCTAGATAATTTTCACTATTTTGACATTTCAAAAGATTTGGTTGTTCTTACATATTAAGAAAATGTATATTTAGAGACATCGATTTGCTCAAGCAGGCCCAGTAACGTCTCAATTTTTGAGACTTGTTTGTTACTGTGTTTGGCATGTTGTGTGTGGGCAAGATACTCTCGGGAGCTTGCCGGGCTCTCCGAGAGGGGCGGAGGAATTGAACCAGGCTCGGCCAGGCTGGCTGTGTGCAAGGCAAGCGCCCTACCGGTAGGGCACACAGCCAGCCTGGCCGAGCCTGGTTCGGCAGAGCCTGGCAAGCTCCCCGTGACGTATTTGATATGCCAAACATAGTAACAACAAAGTCTCCAATGGAGATGTTACTGAACCCGCTCGAGCAAATCGACGAACAACGGGAGGGCCTTTACCTTTACCTTATATTTAGAGACAATTATGAAACACAACTATTTGTGTTTTGGCAATTTTAAATTATACATGTAAAACAAATAATATACAGAAAATATAAATCAAAACATTGATTTTAAAAAATTGTTAATATTATAGTGCTAACTAAAATATAAGTCTAAAACATTTAACTCACTCTCATTTTAAAATGAATTAAAAATTTTAATTATGAAAGTCTATATTCTGTAGACTGTTTCATTCTCTTTTCTCACATGTTCAGTTTGTATTCATTTTCCTCATAGATAACAGTTTCAATTTTTTCCAAAATATTGACTTTATTTAATTACTCTTTAAATAAATCTTGTCAAAAGGAGCAGATATCTGCACCAGTAAGCAATTAACAAACTGAAAAGCATTCCATTGGCTATTTTTTCAGTACATATTTTGAAATAAATTGTCCAGGAATTCACACATAAAAAGAAAGGAGAGACTGGGGTGTGGAAAGGGGGGTGAGTTCAGTGATTTTTAGCAGGAAATAAACGTATATAGGAAGGATATCATAGACAACTTTTTTTATTTTCAGTATGTAGTTAAAGAAGTCAGTACGTGTTACAAAAGAAAAGTAAGAGACATAGAAGAAATCCTGTATAGACTCACACTTTAACAGAAAATCACTGTCACTGTCACTGTCCTCCCGTTGTTCATGAATTTTCTCGAGTGGGCCCAGTAACATTGTGAGACTTGTTACTGTGTTTAGCATATTGAATATGTCACGGGTAGCTTGCCAGGCTTTGCCGTGGGGCGAGATACTCTCAGTAGCTTGCTGGGCTCTCCGAGAAGGGCGGAGGAATTGAACTGGGTTGGCCGTGTTGGCTGCGTGCAAGGCAAACGCCCTACCCTCTGTGCTATTGCTCCAGCTCAACAGAAAATCATAATTATAAAATATATGTTTTAATAATGAATTATAAATGTGGTTCCAAATAAATATATCAAGTGACTAATCATGTAAGAATTTATTATTCTTTTTTGCACACAGATATGTGTTCAAGATATGACCTCAATTACTAAAATTAAGCAAATATTAAAAAATCATTGTTTTCAAATATATGTACTCTAAAGTAGCCTCAAACTAGGAAATATAGTGTGATTCTCACCAGAATGTTCTAGTATTTTCATATAGGAGATTCAGGAAAACTGTACATGATATTAAAATAAACAATGTTATCAGATCTAAACAATTTCTGTTTCATTTTCTTTATATTATGTCATTTTTTCTATATTATGCAAAAAGTAATATTAAGGTATTTGATTTCCATTTAACCCTGGAAATCAGTACTTTAAAAGTGTTTTTAGTGAATAATTATTGAAGTGTTATCAACAAGTCAATAAGAAAAGTTGAGTATAACATAACTTCATAGCATCTTCATAGTTATCTTTAAGCACAAATTATATTTCTTCCTACCTGGTGTTGCAAGGGAATGTTTATGTTATGAAGCACAAAAGACGACAATTTTAGAATTGCTGAAATATTGCTGTACAGAGAGAACATTGAATCAACCAGCAGTAATGTCGCTAAAATATGTACCTCGTGTGCATCAATATATTGCCCTGGTTTGCATGACTGACTTTCACAAAGCACACTCCAGTAAACATGGGTTTCTGAATATTAAGTCTGTGAGGACTAATTACAATTTATTGTATATGTCAGTGAAGCAGAACTTTGGTATATCAAGTCCATGTAGTGGGTAGGTTATAGCTATTTTTCTCCCTATTGTTTTAACCAAATGACAGTTGCTTTTCAATCAACCTAAGTTACAAATAGTCTAAGAACTAACTGTACCATAAGAGCAACGGGTGAAAAACCAGATGAGCCTGTTTTTTTGACCCTTAGCACAAAGATTAAACTCTCTATTTCCACCAGTGCACAATTTCATACTATTTCAGGGAGTTTGAACCTGAACTGAACTTCTTCAGACTATTCAGTTCCATCTGAATTTATAAGAGCTAGTGACAATCTGTAGCGTGGGGGGAAAAAAATGAAGGGACAGTGTTTGCTTTCATAACCCTGTCACTGATATCTGGAGAGCCACAAGCTGTGTGGCTGGTGGATTCAGAAGAAAATTAATTGGCATTTAATGTTTGCAAAGATGAATCCTTTTATTATGTGTGGATTTGGAGTAAATCTGTGGCAATATTATTAAGACTCAAATTTGGGATAGATTTACAACCCCCCCCAAAAAAAGACAAATTGTGTGCTGTTTATTTGAGCGCCAAATTAAATGCTATATGCTATTTTTTCCCTTAAAGCTTGTAACATTTTTAACATATAGGGAAAATGGAGTCACACTTATAAAGTGTGACTTGGAAAAAATAGTTTCAATGTCTTATGCAAATATTCACATGTAATTCATGAGTTTGTGAAAATTCTCTTTGTATTTGAAATTTTAGTGTCACAGATCAAAGTTCTCAGTATATATTATATATGCAATATAGAACCACGTCTAATATAAACTTAACAATAAAAGTAATTTTCCCTTATAAGGAAAATATTCAATTTCTCTTACAAAGACAAAATATGCAAGAAAGAGTGATATAGCTGCTACAGAAAACTCACAAAAAAAGAAATTTATGATGTCAACTCTCAATTATTGAACTTAATAAACAAAATTTGAAAATAACACTAAAAATCTTTAAGAAATCAGAATGCCTTAACTACTTGAACAATTATAGATTGAAATATAAAATTCTTGAAAAATTTCTGTAAAATGTTGCATAATTTGGGACAAATATCAAGTCCCACTACCTCAATTTTTTCCAACCTGCAATGGGTTTTTGGGGGAGTGTAAGAGGCTGTCTTGAGGGTCTGTGCTCTAGGATCACTCCTTGCGATTCTTTTTTTATTCTGATTGGACATAATTTATTTTATTTATTTATTTATTGAATCACCGTGGGAAAGGTTACAAAGCTTTCAGGTTTAGGTCTCAGTCATGCAAATTTCAAACACATTTCCCTTTACCAATACTTATTTTTTACCATGAAGAACCCCAATAAAACCCCACCCCCCACCCCTCCCAGTCCCTGTGGGGCAGATGAATTCTAGTTAAGACTCTATCTGCTTTGATTAGATTCATTGTTTCAATAACAGATTCACCACTATTATTTAGAGTTTATCCCCCCCCTCCCCCAAATCAGGCATGCTGAAAAAGCATTGTGAAGTGATTTGCTTTCTACAGCTGGATTCAAGAATTAATTGTTGGTTTTGGATTTCTGCTATTTTACTTATTGACCCTGGAAGTATTTCTACTGAAAGTCAGATAGTTAAGAAATTGGTTTCTGTGCTCTGGAGTCGTGGCCGTGCTGGAGAGCCACTAGTGGGGGGCAACTGGTGGCCTCGGTAGGGCGTGAAGGATGGACCGGAACGCCCCCCCTTCCCATGAGGTTTTAGTCACCCCCACTGCCCCGGCTCATACCTGCTGTCCACAAGGCTCCCATGCGGCCCCCATCTTTCTTTCCAGAGAGGAGAAGGCGACTGGGGCAACACCCTTTCCCCTCCGGACAGACCTGATGGCCTAGATTAACGCATAGTCCGTTCACTTTTCTGCTCCAAGCTGTCGG